>NW_028238461.1:41374042-42038630 GCF_041429995.1 Eschscholzia californica | reverse complement strand
CTAACCGACTTCCACTTCCCATGGCTATTTCTTAAAACTTATTCGATTTTTCCTATCTCCCTAACCGACTTCCACTTCCCATGGCTCTTTCTTAAAACTTACGGTTTCTTGAAACCAAATGAAAGTGGAAGATAATTATCTTGCCCTAAATTATCTCAACTAAAATTACCCAGATGCAAATCGAATTTTATCACTCAGATATCCCTTTAATAACTCCACAATCTTCTCCCTGGGAAAGTTATAAATACATACAATCTACTCGAGCAAGAGTAGTTCAAGTTTATATTTCGAGTATATTATGTAATTTTGTATTTGTGTCTTCTTCTCTTAATTTTTCTTCTCTTAATTTTCCCATTGAGCTTAATTTTTCTTCTCTTAATTTTCCCATTGAGCAATAGCTATTCAAGTTGTACATAACATGTTTGTTAAAATAGCACACTCCCATTGATCTCTTTGTTTATTTCTCTTTTATTCTTTGATGTGTTCATGTTGTGTCTTCTTCTCCTGTTAATTTGACCTTGCCAAAAAATCATCAAAGTTGAATTTGGAAAAATTATCTCTCTCTTCTATTTCATTCTCCTTGCTTATAATTCCAAATAATTTTTTCAGGATTGCTTTATTGTTTGGTCCATGTTAATCTAAATCTTTTTATTTTATTGTTTTTCAGGATTGCTTCCTTCATTCACATATAGAGGCCAAACCTTACTTCTTCCAGCTTTTACTTCGTCTCTCCATCCCTCTGACCCACTTCTACTTCCCCTCCATCTTCTACCTTTTTGTTGCTTACTTGGTGCCTTTTTCGTTTTTCAGGTTCCATCTCTCTTCTCATATTTCATTCTCCTTGCTTACTTTTGTATCTTTTTAATTTTCGGGTCTCATATCTGAATGAAATTAGTAAGACACAAACTGTTTACACATAGACAACCTAAGAAATACACATAAATTGTAGATTATAGATTTAATATAAACTGTTTTAGACAACCTAAGAAATACACAAATTATAATTTTCGGTGTTTTAGACAACCTAAGAAATACACATAGATTATAGATTTACTATAAACTGTTTACACATAGACTATAGATTTACTATAATCTGTTTTAAGATAGTTCCCACTATTTTTTTTCTTATGATCACATAGTTAGAAATAAATATTCATTCAAGACAAAATATTAGATGTGAAAAGAGATGGGATGTACTTTTGAAAGATAACAAACAACAAATGATTTAGAGAGATTAATTCACTCTTTAAAGACCACAAAAACATATAATTTTATAGAAAGTCAGATTTATTCACTCTTCATAGAACTTTGAACAAATGAGTTTAAACAAAAAAAAAAGGACAATTTGCACTATCTTTCAACAACAACAAAAAAAATAATTTACACAATATATAGGGTGTTAGTCCAAGTTGGTGGCGCCTATCTTTTGGGTCTTAAATAATTTGACCCCTCACAGTAAATATTTTAAATATCGAAGGATAGAGAATAGATGGGGCGTGACAAATTCAAGGATGTTACATAAATAATAAATTAGAAACTGACATCTAAGTAACGGCCTCACCTATTAATGTGAATTTGAAGAGCCTGGGTGGAGATTAAATCATGCTTGAATACCTACATGAAGAGAAAAATAAGGGAGAGAAAGTAACGGGGGTGGTCTGTAACCCCTTCAAGATTCTTTTTTTCAATTCAATATACTTCTTTCTTTTCAAATTAGAAAAGGTCATTGAATTTTAGAGAATGTTAGCTATAAAAACACGACCAGAAAATGTCATAATTGACAAATAAAAATACATCAAATATGAATAGATCTTAATTACATTTATTGTTTATTTGGAGTACAATAACATTTATTGTTTATTTGGAGTACAATAAATAACATACTGAACATTCATTACCAATGAGAACCACAAAGATACATTCATTACCAATGAGAGCTACAGAGACTTAACCAGAAAATTGATGGTTCCATGATGGTTTAGCATCTTTAATCTATAAAAAGTAGAGATCATCAATGGATGGATTTCTTTTACTTAGATGAATTTAAATGCTATAAATTACACAGTGAGTTGAACAAAGAGAAGAGCATGATGGTTCCTTGAATGGGGTAGTTGTTGTAGGACATTGACACAAAGAGACATAATAACATTAGACTAAATTACCAACATAAAAATTAAAGAAAGGAGAGAATTAACTAATGGAAAAAAAGTTCTCTGAAATTAACAGAATACACAGTTAAAGAAAAAAACCAAAGAGAGATTCATGAAGAATTGAGAAAACATAGAGGACAACATGTAAGTGGAGAAAATTAAGGATAAGAAACAGTTACTCAACTAATTATTCGATCAAAACCACACGATAAAATCTGAGATTTAAAACTAACCGTGAGATAAAACAATAACCGTGTGCGAGTAGTTTTCTGAAAAACATGGGTGGTTCTGTGTACCCACATGTTTAATGGGTGGTTTTAACTACTAATCTGAATACGTGGGATGTGTCTTAGACGTTAGATTCAGAAACTCAAGATTATAATCTAACGGGCACGAATATCCAAAACATAAATCGACGGCCCTGCTAAAAAAAGATCATTGTGCTTTATATAATAGATAATAGATATTATAATCTCTTTCAGGTCAAGAAATACACATAAACTATTTTGTTTTAGATAACATATAGACTGTAGATTTATGTGTATTTAGGATAGTTCCCACTATTTTATTTTAGACTAAGAAATACACTACATATAGACTATAATCTATTTTAGGATAGTTCCCACTATTTTGTTTTATCGTGTGGTTTTGATCGAATATAAGATGTTGCAAAAAGAAAAATAACTTATAGGAAATACACATAGATTCTAGATTGTAGATTTATTATAATCTCTTTCATGTCAAAGAAAATAAATAACAAATTACAGATTTACATAGTTCTAATAAGTTCGGCAAAAGATTACAGATTTATGTATTAGTTTTCAAAGTCTTTACAACGTTTTGAGTTCTTGACTTTTTATTGAACTTATGGTAATATTTCTTTTATCTGACCAGACTTTCCATATTTTTTTTTTATCCAGGTGAAGTTTCATAGTACACGATTCTTTTGATTAAGTTACAAATTTTAGTGTAATTCTTTATCTTTCTTCTTATATTGCATTCTCTTTGCTTACATGCACATCTAACAATAAATATGTTGTTTTTCAGGATTGATTTCTTCTCTTTTTTATTTCTCTATACTATCACCATAGACTATTGTTTAGTTTAGTTCTTTTTTTGTATTTATTTATTTGGGAAGCAAACTATATAATTCTGTTTTAGTTGTTATTAGAATATCAAAGAACTCAACAAGGTTAGGATCGAGTTCTTTGGTAAGGACTCTTGAAATGTTCACATTAGTTGTCTCCATTTATTGTGTTGAACTTTTTTCAAATTTATATTTGGAAATTCGAAGCTTTCATATAAATTGCTAAACTGCAGGTTTTTCCTTATATATGGCGTCTCATCAACATCATACTCATGACTCGCCAGATGAAGATGCCGCTTTAGAAGTATGACAATTACACTTTCTTACCAAATCATGAATTATACTTATAAAATTAATCCTATTTATATATCATTTTCCAAATTGTAGACTCGAACTATAGGCCAACGTAATCGTCGTACAAGAGAGCGTTCGACACGTTTACATGAAAGAAATTTGGTTGCTAATCAACCAAGTTTTTCTGACGAAGAGATTTCTTCTGAGCATGGAGTTGAACAACTCAATGTAACTACATTTAAACTTTAACCAGCCTATTACTATGTATTATTTTTTACTAATTTATTTTTAATATTACAGAATCGAACTATAGCCCAACGCAATCGTCGTGCAAGAGAGCGTTCTGCACGTTTAGACGAAACAAATTCGTTTGCTAATCAACCAAGTTTTCTTGATACTGAGATCTCCTCTGAGCGTCGAGTTGAACAACTTAATGTAACTACATCTAAACTTTAACCCGCCTATTACTATGTATTATTTTTTTACTAATTTATTTTTAATATTACAGAATCGAACTATAGCCCAGCGCATTCGTCGTGCAAGAGAGCGTTCCGCAAGTATAGGGTTAGAAAGAAATTTGATTGCTAATCAACCAAGTTTTCCTAACAAAGAGATCTCCTCTGAGCGTGGAGTTGAACAACTCAATGTAACTTCATTTACTCTTTCATCCGCCTATTACTATGTATTATTTTTTACTAATTTTTTTTTAAAAATATTTCAGAATCGAGCTATAGCTCAGCGCAATCGTCGTGCAAGAGAACGTTCTGCACGTTTAGATGAAAGAAATTCAGTTGTTAATCAACCAAATGTTCATGATGAGGAAACCTCTTCTGATTATGGAGTTGAACAACTCAATGTAACTTTCTAACCCTATGATGCAAATTACAAAATATATTGTTTGATTTTTATAAAAGTATTTTTTAATGATGTAGAACCAAACTATTGCACAACGCAATCGACGTGCAAGAGAGCGTTTGACCCGTTTCGGTGAAGGAAGTTCAAATACTATTAATGTAGCTCCTAAAGTATGTTCTGAAAATCAAAATGAGACTCATGTCGTAAGTACCACTAATTTTATATCAAACACTCTATCCATGTATATATTGTAAATAATAATGTATGATTTTTATGTGTTTTGTAGAATGAAAGTATAGCACAACGTATTCCCCGTTTAGGAGATCATTTGACCCGTTTGGATGAAGGAACTTCATCTGCTACTCAGTCAAATGTCCCTGAAGTATCTCTCCTAAATGAAAATGATGTAGTTGTTCTATTGACATATTCTCTTATATTTTGTCAAGTTATAAATATTAGAAAATTTTGTGATGATTCGTGTATCTTAATCTTTTTAATAGAATCATACAATATCAGAACACGAGCGCCTTCAAATAGAGCAATCACGTCTGCGAAAAGAGAAATGGGTGGCACAACCAGATGTAAGTACAAATTGTTGAATTTTTACTTCTTTTATTTATTTCAATTTTTTTTTTATCTTTTTAACTTGATATTCATTATTAAAAGGTAAGATATTGCCTATATAAATCTTATTTGTTTTTAACTTTTGGATAATAATTTCAACAAAAAATTATTATCCAAAAAAAATTTGTTTTGGATAATATAAAATAATTTGTTTTTGGATAATAATTTTCAGTAGATCCCTCTTGGCTAACGCCGTTGTGGTTTATTACGTCCCGATTTTACGACAAAAGTGCTTTCGAGCATTCTCCGAGTATGCGTATAACGTGGAATCTATTTTGTGAGTTCACATCAAGTTGAGTGGAGCTTACCCAAGAAGTTGTATTTCCTTATTATTTTGTGTAATTAATTTGTTCTACTATGAAGATAAAAGAATCAGTCCATGTTATTTACAAATATAACTAACCAAATCCCGGGAGAGAGGAAATTAATGTCATATGTTTGAGTCTTTTTTTTTTGCATTTATTTCATTTATATGATATTTTTTGCTCTTTCGAAAAAAAAAAAAAATCTTTCTTTCTAAGTTATTGAATATATTGTGTTCCTTTATTAGTTGTTATGTGGTTTAAGAATATTTTTGTACTTGCATATGTAAAAAGCTCTTTTTTTTTCTACTTTCAATTCCTGTACAAGTTTTGTATGTATTTTTTTCCTCTCTCCCTAACCGACTTCCAGTTTCCATGACTCTTTCTTAAAACTTACGGTTTCTTGAAACTAAATGAAAGTGGAAGATAATTATCTTGCCCTAAATTATCTCAACTAAAATTAGTTATTAAGGTCATTTGACATGTTTCAAAAAAAAAAAAAAACAGGACATTTAACATATAATTTATCCTAAGAATGGTCGTGGGTGAAGTGAAGACCCCTATTCCATTCAACAAAAA
The DNA here is from genome assembly GCF_041429995.1 of Eschscholzia californica. Taxonomy (NCBI): domain Eukaryota; kingdom Viridiplantae; phylum Streptophyta; class Magnoliopsida; order Ranunculales; family Papaveraceae; genus Eschscholzia; species Eschscholzia californica. The sequence continues at coordinate 42,032,739 of NW_028238461.1, read as the reverse complement.
AAAAAAAATCCTTATTCAATTTTTCCTCTCTCCCTAACCGACTTCCACTTCCCATGGCTATTTCTTAAAACTTATTCGATTTTTCCTATCTCCCTAACCGACTTCCACTTCCCATGGCTCTTTCTTAAAACTTACGGTTTCTTGAAACCAAATGAAAGTGGAAGATAATTATCTTGCCCTAAATTATCTCAACTAAAATTACCCAGATGCAAATCGAATTTTATCACTCAGATATCCCTTTAATAACTCCACAATCTTCTCCCTGGGAAAGTTATAAATACATACAATCTACTCGAGCAAGAGTAGTTCAAGTTTATATTTCGAGTATATTATGTAATTTTGTATTTGTGTCTTCTTCTCTTAATTTTTCTTCTCTTAATTTTCCCATTGAGCTTAATTTTTCTTCTCTTAATTTTCCCATTGAGCAATAGCTATTCAAGTTGTACATAACATGTTTGTTAAAATAGCACACTCCCATTGATCTCTTTGTTTATTTCTCTTTTATTCTTTGATGTGTTCATGTTGTGTCTTCTTCTCCTGTTAATTTGACCTTGCCAAAAAATCATCAAAGTTGAATTTGGAAAAATTATCTCTCTCTTCTATTTCATTCTCCTTGCTTATAATTCCAAATAATTTTTTCAGGATTGCTTTATTGTTTGGTCCATGTTAATCTAAATCTTTTTATTTTATTGTTTTTCAGGATTGCTTCCTTCATTCACATATAGAGGCCAAACCTTACTTCTTCCAGCTTTTACTTCGTCTCTCCATCCCTCTGACCCACTTCTACTTCCCCTCCATCTTCTACCTTTTTGTTGCTTACTTGGTGCCTTTTTCGTTTTTCAGGTTCCATCTCTCTTCTCATATTTCATTCTCCTTGCTTACTTTTGTATCTTTTTAATTTTCGGGTCTCATATCTGAATGAAATTAGTAAGACACAAACTGTTTACACATAGACAACCTAAGAAATACACATAAATTGTAGATTATAGATTTAATATAAACTGTTTTAGACAACCTAAGAAATACACAAATTATAATTTTCGGTGTTTTAGACAACCTAAGAAATACACATAGATTATAGATTTACTATAAACTGTTTACACATAGACTATAGATTTACTATAATCTGTTTTAAGATAGTTCCCACTATTTTTTTTCTTATGATCACATAGTTAGAAATAAATATTCATTCAAGACAAAATATTAGATGTGAAAAGAGATGGGATGTACTTTTGAAAGATAACAAACAACAAATGATTTAGAGAGATTAATTCACTCTTTAAAGACCACAAAAACATATAATTTTATAGAAAGTCAGATTTATTCACTCTTCATAGAACTTTGAACAAATGAGTTTAAACAAAAAAAAAAGGACAATTTGCACTATCTTTCAACAACAACAAAAAAAATAATTTACACAATATATAGGGTGTTAGTCCAAGTTGGTGGCGCCTATCTTTTGGGTCTTAAATAATTTGACCCCTCACAGTAAATATTTTAAATATCGAAGGATAGAGAATAGATGGGGCGTGACAAATTCAAGGATGTTACATAAATAATAAATTAGAAACTGACATCTAAGTAACGGCCTCACCTATTAATGTGAATTTGAAGAGCCTGGGTGGAGATTAAATCATGCTTGAATACCTACATGAAGAGAAAAATAAGGGAGAGAAAGTAACGGGGGTGGTCTGTAACCCCTTCAAGATTCTTTTTTTCAATTCAATATACTTCTTTCTTTTCAAATTAGAAAAGGTCATTGAATTTTAGAGAATGTTAGCTATAAAAACACGACCAGAAAATGTCATAATTGACAAATAAAAATACATCAAATATGAATAGATCTTAATTACATTTATTGTTTATTTGGAGTACAATAACATTTATTGTTTATTTGGAGTACAATAAATAACATACTGAACATTCATTACCAATGAGAACCACAAAGATACATTCATTACCAATGAGAGCTACAGAGACTTAACCAGAAAATTGATGGTTCCATGATGGTTTAGCATCTTTAATCTATAAAAAGTAGAGATCATCAATGGATGGATTTCTTTTACTTAGATGAATTTAAATGCTATAAATTACACAGTGAGTTGAACAAAGAGAAGAGCATGATGGTTCCTTGAATGGGGTAGTTGTTGTAGGACATTGACACAAAGAGACATAATAACATTAGACTAAATTACCAACATAAAAATTAAAGAAAGGAGAGAATTAACTAATGGAAAAAAAGTTCTCTGAAATTAACAGAATACACAGTTAAAGAAAAAAACCAAAGAGAGATTCATGAAGAATTGAGAAAACATAGAGGACAACATGTAAGTGGAGAAAATTAAGGATAAGAAACAGTTACTCAACTAATTATTCGATCAAAACCACACGATAAAATCTGAGATTTAAAACTAACCGTGAGATAAAACAATAACCGTGTGCGAGTAGTTTTCTGAAAAACATGGGTGGTTCTGTGTACCCACATGTTTAATGGGTGGTTTTAACTACTAATCTGAATACGTGGGATGTGTCTTAGACGTTAGATTCAGAAACTCAAGATTATAATCTAACGGGCACGAATATCCAAAACATAAATCGACGGCCCTGCTAAAAAAAGATCATTGTGCTTTATATAATAGATAATAGATATTATAATCTCTTTCAGGTCAAGAAATACACATAAACTATTTTGTTTTAGATAACATATAGACTGTAGATTTATGTGTATTTAGGATAGTTCCCACTATTTTATTTTAGACTAAGAAATACACTACATATAGACTATAATCTATTTTAGGATAGTTCCCACTATTTTGTTTTATCGTGTGGTTTTGATCGAATATAAGATGTTGCAAAAAGAAAAATAACTTATAGGAAATACACATAGATTCTAGATTGTAGATTTATTATAATCTCTTTCATGTCAAAGAAAATAAATAACAAATTACAGATTTACATAGTTCTAATAAGTTCGGCAAAAGATTACAGATTTATGTATTAGTTTTCAAAGTCTTTACAACGTTTTGAGTTCTTGACTTTTTATTGAACTTATGGTAATATTTCTTTTATCTGACCAGACTTTCCATATTTTTTTTTTATCCAGGTGAAGTTTCATAGTACACGATTCTTTTGATTAAGTTACAAATTTTAGTGTAATTCTTTATCTTTCTTCTTATATTGCATTCTCTTTGCTTACATGCACATCTAACAATAAATATGTTGTTTTTCAGGATTGATTTCTTCTCTTTTTTATTTCTCTATACTATCACCATAGACTATTGTTTAGTTTAGTTCTTTTTTTGTATTTATTTATTTGGGAAGCAAACTATATAATTCTGTTTTAGTTGTTATTAGAATATCAAAGAACTCAACAAGGTTAGGATCGAGTTCTTTGGTAAGGACTCTTGAAATGTTCACATTAGTTGTCTCCATTTATTGTGTTGAACTTTTTTCAAATTTATATTTGGAAATTCGAAGCTTTCATATAAATTGCTAAACTGCAGGTTTTTCCTTATATATGGCGTCTCATCAACATCATACTCATGACTCGCCAGATGAAGATGCCGCTTTAGAAGTATGACAATTACACTTTCTTACCAAATCATGAATTATACTTATAAAATTAATCCTATTTATATATCATTTTCCAAATTGTAGACTCGAACTATAGGCCAACGTAATCGTCGTACAAGAGAGCGTTCGACACGTTTACATGAAAGAAATTTGGTTGCTAATCAACCAAGTTTTTCTGACGAAGAGATTTCTTCTGAGCATGGAGTTGAACAACTCAATGTAACTACATTTAAACTTTAACCAGCCTATTACTATGTATTATTTTTTACTAATTTATTTTTAATATTACAGAATCGAACTATAGCCCAACGCAATCGTCGTGCAAGAGAGCGTTCTGCACGTTTAGACGAAACAAATTCGTTTGCTAATCAACCAAGTTTTCTTGATACTGAGATCTCCTCTGAGCGTCGAGTTGAACAACTTAATGTAACTACATCTAAACTTTAACCCGCCTATTACTATGTATTATTTTTTTACTAATTTATTTTTAATATTACAGAATCGAACTATAGCCCAGCGCATTCGTCGTGCAAGAGAGCGTTCCGCAAGTATAGGGTTAGAAAGAAATTTGATTGCTAATCAACCAAGTTTTCCTAACAAAGAGATCTCCTCTGAGCGTGGAGTTGAACAACTCAATGTAACTTCATTTACTCTTTCATCCGCCTATTACTATGTATTATTTTTTACTAATTTTTTTTTAAAAATATTTCAGAATCGAGCTATAGCTCAGCGCAATCGTCGTGCAAGAGAACGTTCTGCACGTTTAGATGAAAGAAATTCAGTTGTTAATCAACCAAATGTTCATGATGAGGAAACCTCTTCTGATTATGGAGTTGAACAACTCAATGTAACTTTCTAACCCTATGATGCAAATTACAAAATATATTGTTTGATTTTTATAAAAGTATTTTTTAATGATGTAGAACCAAACTATTGCACAACGCAATCGACGTGCAAGAGAGCGTTTGACCCGTTTCGGTGAAGGAAGTTCAAATACTATTAATGTAGCTCCTAAAGTATGTTCTGAAAATCAAAATGAGACTCATGTCGTAAGTACCACTAATTTTATATCAAACACTCTATCCATGTATATATTGTAAATAATAATGTATGATTTTTATGTGTTTTGTAGAATGAAAGTATAGCACAACGTATTCCCCGTTTAGGAGATCATTTGACCCGTTTGGATGAAGGAACTTCATCTGCTACTCAGTCAAATGTCCCTGAAGTATCTCTCCTAAATGAAAATGATGTAGTTGTTCTATTGACATATTCTCTTATATTTTGTCAAGTTATAAATATTAGAAAATTTTGTGATGATTCGTGTATCTTAATCTTTTTAATAGAATCATACAATATCAGAACACGAGCGCCTTCAAATAGAGCAATCACGTCTGCGAAAAGAGAAATGGGTGGCACAACCAGATGTAAGTACAAATTGTTGAATTTTTACTTCTTTTATTTATTTCAATTTTTTTTTTATCTTTTTAACTTGATATTCATTATTAAAAGGTAAGATATTGCCTATATAAATCTTATTTGTTTTTAACTTTTGGATAATAATTTCAACAAAAAATTATTATCCAAAAAAAATTTGTTTTGGATAATATAAAATAATTTGTTTTTGGATAATAATTTTCAGTAGATCCCTCTTGGCTAACGCCGTTGTGGTTTATTACGTCCCGATTTTACGACAAAAGTGCTTTCGAGCATTCTCCGAGTATGCGTATAACGTGGAATCTATTTTGTGAGTTCACATCAAGTTGAGTGGAGCTTACCCAAGAAGTTGTATTTCCTTATTATTTTGTGTAATTAATTTGTTCTACTATGAAGATAAAAGAATCAGTCCATGTTATTTACAAATATAACTAACCAAATCCCGGGAGAGAGGAAATTAATGTCATATGTTTGAGTCTTTTTTTTTTGCATTTATTTCATTTATATGATATTTTTTGCTCTTTCGAAAAAAAAAAAAAATCTTTCTTTCTAAGTTATTGAATATATTGTGTTCCTTTATTAGTTGTTATGTGGTTTAAGAATATTTTTGTACTTGCATATGTAAAAAGCTCTTTTTTTTTCTACTTTCAATTCCTGTACAAGTTTTGTATGTATTTTTTTCCTCTCTCCCTAACCGACTTCCAGTTTCCATGACTCTTTCTTAAAACTTACGGTTTCTTGAAACTAAATGAAAGTGGAAGATAATTATCTTGCCCTAAATTATCTCAACTAAAATTAGTTATTAAGGTCATTTGACATGTTTCAAAAAAAAAAAAAAACAGGACATTTAACATATAATTTATCCTAAGAATGGTCGTGGGTGAAGTGAAGACCCCTATTCCATTCAACAAAAAAAAAAAAATCCTTATTCAATTTTTCCTCTCTCCCTAACCGACTTCCACTTCCCATGGCTATTTCTTAAAACTTATTCGATTTTTCCTATCTCCCTAACCGACTTCCACTTCCCATGGCTCTTTCTTAAAACTTACGGTTTCTTGAAACCAAATGAAAGTGGAAGATAATTATCTTGCCCTAAATTATCTCAACTAAAATTACCCAGATGCAAATCGAATTTTATCACTCAGATATCCCTTTAATAACTCCACAATCTTCTCCCTGGGAAAGTTATAAATACATACAATCTACTCGAGCAAGAGTAGTTCAAGTTTATATTTCGAGTATATTATGTAATTTTGTATTTGTGTCTTCTTCTCTTAATTTTTCTTCTCTTAATTTTCCCATTGAGCTTAATTTTTCTTCTCTTAATTTTCCCATTGAGCAATAGCTATTCAAGTTGTACATAACATGTTTGTTAAAATAGCACACTCCCATTGATCTCTTTGTTTATTTCTCTTTTATTCTTTGATGTGTTCATGTTGTGTCTTCTTCTCCTGTTAATTTGACCTTGCCAAAAAATCATCAAAGTTGAATTTGGAAAAATTATCTCTCTCTTCTATTTCATTCTCCTTGCTTATAATTCCAAATAATTTTTTCAGGATTGCTTTATTGTTTGGTCCATGTTAATCTAAATCTTTTTATTTTATTGTTTTTCAGGATTGCTTCCTTCATTCACATATAGAGGCCAAACCTTACTTCTTCCAGCTTTTACTTCGTCTCTCCATCCCTCTGACCCACTTCTACTTCCCCTCCATCTTCTACCTTTTTGTTGCTTACTTGGTGCCTTTTTCGTTTTTCAGGTTCCATCTCTCTTCTCATATTTCATTCTCCTTGCTTACTTTTGTATCTTTTTAATTTTCGGGTCTCATATCTGAATGAAATTAGTAAGACACAAACTGTTTACACATAGACAACCTAAGAAATACACATAAATTGTAGATTATAGATTTAATATAAACTGTTTTAGACAACCTAAGAAATACACAAATTATAATTTTCGGTGTTTTAGACAACCTAAGAAATACACATAGATTATAGATTTACTATAAACTGTTTACACATAGACTATAGATTTACTATAATCTGTTTTAAGATAGTTCCCACTATTTTTTTTCTTATGATCACATAGTTAGAAATAAATATTCATTCAAGACAAAATATTAGATGTGAAAAGAGATGGGATGTACTTTTGAAAGATAACAAACAACAAATGATTTAGAGAGATTAATTCACTCTTTAAAGACCACAAAAACATATAATTTTATAGAAAGTCAGATTTATTCACTCTTCATAGAACTTTGAACAAATGAGTTTAAACAAAAAAAAAAGGACAATTTGCACTATCTTTCAACAACAACAAAAAAAATAATTTACACAATATATAGGGTGTTAGTCCAAGTTGGTGGCGCCTATCTTTTGGGTCTTAAATAATTTGACCCCTCACAGTAAATATTTTAAATATCGAAGGATAGAGAATAGATGGGGCGTGACAAATTCAAGGATGTTACATAAATAATAAATTAGAAACTGACATCTAAGTAACGGCCTCACCTATTAATGTGAATTTGAAGAGCCTGGGTGGAGATTAAATCATGCTTGAATACCTACATGAAGAGAAAAATAAGGGAGAGAAAGTAACGGGGGTGGTCTGTAACCCCTTCAAGATTCTTTTTTTCAATTCAATATACTTCTTTCTTTTCAAATTAGAAAAGGTCATTGAATTTTAGAGAATGTTAGCTATAAAAACACGACCAGAAAATGTCATAATTGACAAATAAAAATACATCAAATATGAATAGATCTTAATTACATTTATTGTTTATTTGGAGTACAATAACATTTATTGTTTATTTGGAGTACAATAAATAACATACTGAACATTCATTACCAATGAGAACCACAAAGATACATTCATTACCAATGAGAGCTACAGAGACTTAACCAGAAAATTGATGGTTCCATGATGGTTTAGCATCTTTAATCTATAAAAAGTAGAGATCATCAATGGATGGATTTCTTTTACTTAGATGAATTTAAATGCTATAAATTACACAGTGAGTTGAACAAAGAGAAGAGCATGATGGTTCCTTGAATGGGGTAGTTGTTGTAGGACATTGACACAAAGAGACATAATAACATTAGACTAAATTACCAACATAAAAATTAAAGAAAGGAGAGAATTAACTAATGGAAAAAAAGTTCTCTGAAATTAACAGAATACACAGTTAAAGAAAAAAACCAAAGAGAGATTCATGAAGAATTGAGAAAACATAGAGGACAACATGTAAGTGGAGAAAATTAAGGATAAGAAACAGTTACTCAACTAATTATTCGATCAAAACCACACGATAAAATCTGAGATTTAAAACTAACCGTGAGATAAAACAATAACCGTGTGCGAGTAGTTTTCTGAAAAACATGGGTGGTTCTGTGTACCCACATGTTTAATGGGTGGTTTTAACTACTAATCTGAATACGTGGGATGTGTCTTAGACGTTAGATTCAGAAACTCAAGATTATAATCTAACGGGCACGAATATCCAAAACATAAATCGACGGCCCTGCTAAAAAAAGATCATTGTGCTTTATATAATAGATAATAGATATTATAATCTCTTTCAGGTCAAGAAATACACATAAACTATTTTGTTTTAGATAACATATAGACTGTAGATTTATGTGTATTTAGGATAGTTCCCACTATTTTATTTTAGACTAAGAAATACACTACATATAGACTATAATCTATTTTAGGATAGTTCCCACTATTTTGTTTTATCGTGTGGTTTTGATCGAATATAAGATGTTGCAAAAAGAAAAATAACTTATAGGAAATACACATAGATTCTAGATTGTAGATTTATTATAATCTCTTTCATGTCAAAGAAAATAAATAACAAATTACAGATTTACATAGTTCTAATAAGTTCGGCAAAAGATTACAGATTTATGTATTAGTTTTCAAAGTCTTTACAACGTTTTGAGTTCTTGACTTTTTATTGAACTTATGGTAATATTTCTTTTATCTGACCAGACTTTCCATATTTTTTTTTTATCCAGGTGAAGTTTCATAGTACACGATTCTTTTGATTAAGTTACAAATTTTAGTGTAATTCTTTATCTTTCTTCTTATATTGCATTCTCTTTGCTTACATGCACATCTAACAATAAATATGTTGTTTTTCAGGATTGATTTCTTCTCTTTTTTATTTCTCTATACTATCACCATAGACTATTGTTTAGTTTAGTTCTTTTTTTGTATTTATTTATTTGGGAAGCAAACTATATAATTCTGTTTTAGTTGTTATTAGAATATCAAAGAACTCAACAAGGTTAGGATCGAGTTCTTTGGTAAGGACTCTTGAAATGTTCACATTAGTTGTCTCCATTTATTGTGTTGAACTTTTTTCAAATTTATATTTGGAAATTCGAAGCTTTCATATAAATTGCTAAACTGCAGGTTTTTCCTTATATATGGCGTCTCATCAACATCATACTCATGACTCGCCAGATGAAGATGCCGCTTTAGAAGTATGACAATTACACTTTCTTACCAAATCATGAATTATACTTATAAAATTAATCCTATTTATATATCATTTTCCAAATTGTAGACTCGAACTATAGGCCAACGTAATCGTCGTACAAGAGAGCGTTCGACACGTTTACATGAAAGAAATTTGGTTGCTAATCAACCAAGTTTTTCTGACGAAGAGATTTCTTCTGAGCATGGAGTTGAACAACTCAATGTAACTACATTTAAACTTTAACCAGCCTATTACTATGTATTATTTTTTACTAATTTATTTTTAATATTACAGAATCGAACTATAGCCCAACGCAATCGTCGTGCAAGAGAGCGTTCTGCACGTTTAGACGAAACAAATTCGTTTGCTAATCAACCAAGTTTTCTTGATACTGAGATCTCCTCTGAGCGTCGAGTTGAACAACTTAATGTAACTACATCTAAACTTTAACCCGCCTATTACTATGTATTATTTTTTTACTAATTTATTTTTAATATTACAGAATCGAACTATAGCCCAGCGCATTCGTCGTGCAAGAGAGCGTTCCGCAAGTATAGGGTTAGAAAGAAATTTGATTGCTAATCAACCAAGTTTTCCTAACAAAGAGATCTCCTCTGAGCGTGGAGTTGAACAACTCAATGTAACTTCATTTACTCTTTCATCCGCCTATTACTATGTATTATTTTTTACTAATTTTTTTTTAAAAATATTTCAGAATCGAGCTATAGCTCAGCGCAATCGTCGTGCAAGAGAACGTTCTGCACGTTTAGATGAAAGAAATTCAGTTGTTAATCAACCAAATGTTCATGATGAGGAAACCTCTTCTGATTATGGAGTTGAACAACTCAATGTAACTTTCTAACCCTATGATGCAAATTACAAAATATATTGTTTGATTTTTATAAAAGTATTTTTTAATGATGTAGAACCAAACTATTGCACAACGCAATCGACGTGCAAGAGAGCGTTTGACCCGTTTCGGTGAAGGAAGTTCAAATACTATTAATGTAGCTCCTAAAGTATGTTCTGAAAATCAAAATGAGACTCATGTCGTAAGTACCACTAATTTTATATCAAACACTCTATCCATGTATATATTGTAAATAATAATGTATGATTTTTATGTGTTTTGTAGAATGAAAGTATAGCACAACGTATTCCCCGTTTAGGAGATCATTTGACCCGTTTGGATGAAGGAACTTCATCTGCTACTCAGTCAAATGTCCCTGAAGTATCTCTCCTAAATGAAAATGATGTAGTTGTTCTATTGACATATTCTCTTATATTTTGTCAAGTTATAAATATTAGAAAATTTTGTGATGATTCGTGTATCTTAATCTTTTTAATAGAATCATACAATATCAGAACACGAGCGCCTTCAAATAGAGCAATCACGTCTGCGAAAAGAGAAATGGGTGGCACAACCAGATGTAAGTACAAATTGTTGAATTTTTACTTCTTTTATTTATTTCAATTTTTTTTTTATCTTTTTAACTTGATATTCATTATTAAAAGGTAAGATATTGCCTATATAAATCTTATTTGTTTTTAACTTTTGGATAATAATTTCAACAAAAAATTATTATCCAAAAAAAATTTGTTTTGGATAATATAAAATAATTTGTTTTTGGATAATAATTTTCAGTAGATCCCTCTTGGCTAACGCCGTTGTGGTTTATTACGTCCCGATTTTACGACAAAAGTGCTTTCGAGCATTCTCCGAGTATGCGTATAACGTGGAATCTATTTTGTGAGTTCACATCAAGTTGAGTGGAGCTTACCCAAGAAGTTGTATTTCCTTATTATTTTGTGTAATTAATTTGTTCTACTATGAAGATAAAAGAATCAGTCCATGTTATTTACAAATATAACTAACCAAATCCCGGGAGAGAGGAAATTAATGTCATATGTTTGAGTCTTTTTTTTTTGCATTTATTTCATTTATATGATATTTTTTGCTCTTTCGAAAAAAAAAAAAAATCTTTCTTTCTAAGTTATTGAATATATTGTGTTCCTTTATTAGTTGTTATGTGGTTTAAGAATATTTTTGTACTTGCATATGTAAAAAGCTCTTTTTTTTTCTACTTTCAATTCCTGTACAAGTTTTGTATGTATTTTTTTCCTCTCTCCCTAACCGACTTCCAGTTTCCATGACTCTTTCTTAAAACTTACGGTTTCTTGAAACTAAATGAAAGTGGAAGATAATTATCTTGCCCTAAATTATCTCAACTAAAATTAGTTATTAAGGTCATTTGACATGTTTCAAAAAAAAAAAAAACAGGACATTTAACATATAATTTATCCTAAGAATGGTCGTGGGTGAAGTGAAGACCCCTATTCCATTCAACAAAAAAAAAAAAATCCTTATTCAATTTTTCCTCTCTCCCTAACCGACTTCCACTTCCCATGGCTATTTCTTAAAACTTATTCGATTTTTCCTATCTCCCTAACCGACTTCCACTTCCCATGGCTCTTTCTTAAAACTTACGGTTTCTTGAAACCAAATGAAAGTGGAAGATAATTATCTTGCCCTAAATTATCTCAACTAAAATTACCCAGATGCAAATCGAATTTTATCACTCAGATATCCCTTTAATAACTCCACAATCTTCTCCCTGGGAAAGTTATAAATACATACAATCTACTCGAGCAAGAGTAGTTCAAGTTTATATTTCGAGTATATTATGTAATTTTGTATTTGTGTCTTCTTCTCTTAATTTTTCTTCTCTTAATTTTCCCATTGAGCTTAATTTTTCTTCTCTTAATTTTCCCATTGAGCAATAGCTATTCAAGTTGTACATAACATGTTTGTTAAAATAGCACACTCCCATTGATCTCTTTGTTTATTTCTCTTTTATTCTTTGATGTGTTCATGTTGTGTCTTCTTCTCCTGTTAATTTGACCTTGCCAAAAAATCATCAAAGTTGAATTTGGAAAAATTATCTCTCTCTTCTATTTCATTCTCCTTGCTTATAATTCCAAATAATTTTTTCAGGATTGCTTTATTGTTTGGTCCATGTTAATCTAAATCTTTTTATTTTATTGTTTTTCAGGATTGCTTCCTTCATTCACATATAGAGGCCAAACCTTACTTCTTCCAGCTTTTACTTCGTCTCTCCATCCCTCTGACCCACTTCTACTTCCCCTCCATCTTCTACCTTTTTGTTGCTTACTTGGTGCCTTTTTCGTTTTTCAGGTTCCATCTCTCTTCTCATATTTCATTCTCCTTGCTTACTTTTGTATCTTTTTAATTTTCGGGTCTCATATCTGAATGAAATTAGTAAGACACAAACTGTTTACACATAGACAACCTAAGAAATACACATAAATTGTAGATTATAGATTTAATATAAACTGTTTTAGACAACCTAAGAAATACACAAATTATAATTTTCGGTGTTTTAGACAACCTAAGAAATACACATAGATTATAGATTTACTATAAACTGTTTACACATAGACTATAGATTTACTATAATCTGTTTTAAGATAGTTCCCACTATTTTTTTTCTTATGATCACATAGTTAGAAATAAATATTCATTCAAGACAAAATATTAGATGTGAAAAGAGATGGGATGTACTTTTGAAAGATAACAAACAACAAATGATTTAGAGAGATTAATTCACTCTTTAAAGACCACAAAAACATATAATTTTATAGAAAGTCAGATTTATTCACTCTTCATAGAACTTTGAACAAATGAGTTTAAACAAAAAAAAAAGGACAATTTGCACTATCTTTCAACAACAACAAAAAAAATAATTTACACAATATATAGGGTGTTAGTCCAAGTTGGTGGCGCCTATCTTTTGGGTCTTAAATAATTTGACCCCTCACAGTAAATATTTTAAATATCGAAGGATAGAGAATAGATGGGGCGTGACAAATTCAAGGATGTTACATAAATAATAAATTAGAAACTGACATCTAAGTAACGGCCTCACCTATTAATGTGAATTTGAAGAGCCTGGGTGGAGATTAAATCATGCTTGAATACCTACATGAAGAGAAAAATAAGGGAGAGAAAGTAACGGGGGTGGTCTGTAACCCCTTCAAGATTCTTTTTTTCAATTCAATATACTTCTTTCTTTTCAAATTAGAAAAGGTCATTGAATTTTAGAGAATGTTAGCTATAAAAACACGACCAGAAAATGTCATAATTGACAAATAAAAATACATCAAATATGAATAGATCTTAATTACATTTATTGTTTATTTGGAGTACAATAACATTTATTGTTTATTTGGAGTACAATAAATAACATACTGAACATTCATTACCAATGAGAACCACAAAGATACATTCATTACCAATGAGAGCTACAGAGACTTAACCAGAAAATTGATGGTTCCATGATGGTTTAGCATCTTTAATCTATAAAAAGTAGAGATCATCAATGGATGGATTTCTTTTACTTAGATGAATTTAAATGCTATAAATTACACAGTGAGTTGAACAAAGAGAAGAGCATGATGGTTCCTTGAATGGGGTAGTTGTTGTAGGACATTGACACAAAGAGACATAATAACATTAGACTAAATTACCAACATAAAAATTAAAGAAAGGAGAGAATTAACTAATGGAAAAAAAGTTCTCTGAAATTAACAGAATACACAGTTAAAGAAAAAAACCAAAGAGAGATTCATGAAGAATTGAGAAAACATAGAGGACAACATGTAAGTGGAGAAAATTAAGGATAAGAAACAGTTACTCAACTAATTATTCGATCAAAACCACACGATAAAATCTGAGATTTAAAACTAACCGTGAGATAAAACAATAACCGTGTGCGAGTAGTTTTCTGAAAAACATGGGTGGTTCTGTGTACCCACATGTTTAATGGGTGGTTTTAACTACTAATCTGAATACGTGGGATGTGTCTTAGACGTTAGATTCAGAAACTCAAGATTATAATCTAACGGGCACGAATATCCAAAACATAAATCGACGGCCCTGCTAAAAAAAGATCATTGTGCTTTATATAATAGATAATAGATATTATAATCTCTTTCAGGTCAAGAAATACACATAAACTATTTTGTTTTAGATAACATATAGACTGTAGATTTATGTGTATTTAGGATAGTTCCCACTATTTTATTTTAGACTAAGAAATACACTACATATAGACTATAATCTATTTTAGGATAGTTCCCACTATTTTGTTTTATCGTGTGGTTTTGATCGAATATAAGATGTTGCAAAAAGAAAAATAACTTATAGGAAATACACATAGATTCTAGATTGTAGATTTATTATAATCTCTTTCATGTCAAAGAAAATAAATAACAAATTACAGATTTACATAGTTCTAATAAGTTCGGCAAAAGATTACAGATTTATGTATTAGTTTTCAAAGTCTTTACAACGTTTTGAGTTCTTGACTTTTTATTGAACTTATGGTAATATTTCTTTTATCTGACCAGACTTTCCATATTTTTTTTTTATCCAGGTGAAGTTTCATAGTACACGATTCTTTTGATTAAGTTACAAATTTTAGTGTAATTCTTTATCTTTCTTCTTATATTGCATTCTCTTTGCTTACATGCACATCTAACAATAAATATGTTGTTTTTCAGGATTGATTTCTTCTCTTTTTTATTTCTCTATACTATCACCATAGACTATTGTTTAGTTTAGTTCTTTTTTTGTATTTATTTATTTGGGAAGCAAACTATATAATTCTGTTTTAGTTGTTATTAGAATATCAAAGAACTCAACAAGGTTAGGATCGAGTTCTTTGGTAAGGACTCTTGAAATGTTCACATTAGTTGTCTCCATTTATTGTGTTGAACTTTTTTCAAATTTATATTTGGAAATTCGAAGCTTTCATATAAATTGCTAAACTGCAGGTTTTTCCTTATATATGGCGTCTCATCAACATCATACTCATGACTCGCCAGATGAAGATGCCGCTTTAGAAGTATGACAATTACACTTTCTTACCAAATCATGAATTATACTTATAAAATTAATCCTATTTATATATCATTTTCCAAATTGTAGACTCGAACTATAGGCCAACGTAATCGTCGTACAAGAGAGCGTTCGACACGTTTACATGAAAGAAATTTGGTTGCTAATCAACCAAGTTTTTCTGACGAAGAGATTTCTTCTGAGCATGGAGTTGAACAACTCAATGTAACTACATTTAAACTTTAACCAGCCTATTACTATGTATTATTTTTTACTAATTTATTTTTAATATTACAGAATCGAACTATAGCCCAACGCAATCGTCGTGCAAGAGAGCGTTCTGCACGTTTAGACGAAACAAATTCGTTTGCTAATCAACCAAGTTTTCTTGATACTGAGATCTCCTCTGAGCGTCGAGTTGAACAACTTAATGTAACTACATCTAAACTTTAACCCGCCTATTACTATGTATTATTTTTTTACTAATTTATTTTTAATATTACAGAATCGAACTATAGCCCAGCGCATTCGTCGTGCAAGAGAGCGTTCCGCAAGTATAGGGTTAGAAAGAAATTTGATTGCTAATCAACCAAGTTTTCCTAACAAAGAGATCTCCTCTGAGCGTGGAGTTGAACAACTCAATGTAACTTCATTTACTCTTTCATCCGCCTATTACTATGTATTATTTTTTACTAATTTTTTTTTAAAAATATTTCAGAATCGAGCTATAGCTCAGCGCAATCGTCGTGCAAGAGAACGTTCTGCACGTTTAGATGAAAGAAATTCAGTTGTTAATCAACCAAATGTTCATGATGAGGAAACCTCTTCTGATTATGGAGTTGAACAACTCAATGTAACTTTCTAACCCTATGATGCAAATTACAAAATATATTGTTTGATTTTTATAAAAGTATTTTTTAATGATGTAGAACCAAACTATTGCACAACGCAATCGACGTGCAAGAGAGCGTTTGACCCGTTTCGGTGAAGGAAGTTCAAATACTATTAATGTAGCTCCTAAAGTATGTTCTGAAAATCAAAATGAGACTCATGTCGTAAGTACCACTAATTTTATATCAAACACTCTATCCATGTATATATTGTAAATAATAATGTATGATTTTTATGTGTTTTGTAGAATGAAAGTATAGCACAACGTATTCCCCGTTTAGGAGATCATTTGACCCGTTTGGATGAAGGAACTTCATCTGCTACTCAGTCAAATGTCCCTGAAGTATCTCTCCTAAATGAAAATGATGTAGTTGTTCTATTGACATATTCTCTTATATTTTGTCAAGTTATAAATATTAGAAAATTTTGTGATGATTCGTGTATCTTAATCTTTTTAATAGAATCATACAATATCAGAACACGAGCGCCTTCAAATAGAGCAATCACGTCTGCGAAAAGAGAAATGGGTGGCACAACCAGATGTAAGTACAAATTGTTGAATTTTTACTTCTTTTATTTATTTCAATTTTTTTTTTATCTTTTTAACTTGATATTCATTATTAAAAGGTAAGATATTGCCTATATAAATCTTATTTGTTTTTAACTTTTGGATAATAATTTCAACAAAAAATTATTATCCAAAAAAAATTTGTTTTGGATAATATAAAATAATTTGTTTTTGGATAATAATTTTCAGTAGATCCCTCTTGGCTAACGCCGTTGTGGTTTATTACGTCCCGATTTTACGACAAAAGTGCTTTCGAGCATTCTCCGAGTATGCGTATAACGTGGAATCTATTTTGTGAGTTCACATCAAGTTGAGTGGAGCTTACCCAAGAAGTTGTATTTCCTTATTATTTTGTGTAATTAATTTGTTCTACTATGAAGATAAAAGAATCAGTCCATGTTATTTACAAATATAACTAACCAAATCCCGGGAGAGAGGAAATTAATGTCATATGTTTGAGTCTTTTTTTTTTGCATTTATTTCATTTATATGATATTTTTTGCTCTTTCGAAAAAAAAAAAAAATCTTTCTTTCTAAGTTATTGAATATATTGTGTTCCTTTATTAGTTGTTATGTGGTTTAAGAATATTTTTGTACTCGTTGTCAAGTAACAACATTCATTATTAGTAGCTCTATGGGGCGTCATTCTTTAGGTCGGATGAATATAGCGTGCCCTCACTGTGGAGCTTTACATTGGATCGATGAAAAATTAACTACTTCGTCTATCAGAAATCCTTTATTTGGAACATATTGTTTGCAAGGGAAAATTCGTCTACCTACTCTCCGTGAACCACCTGAATCTCTGAAAGCATTGTACGAGGGTAACGATGAAACATCAGTGCGCTTTCGAAATAATATTCGGCGATATAATGCATCTAATGCATTTACCAGTCTAGGGTGCACACTAGAACCGAGAATTTTACAGGGAAGGGGTCCTACGTCATTCACGATACATGGAGAATTGCGTCATAGAACGGGATCATTAGAACCAGTTGAAGAAACTGATGGGTCATATGCTCAATTATATATTTATGATCCTTCAGAAGCTTTAAAGATTCGAAGTGGAAGAAATGAAGATCTTGATGTTAATGTGTTTGAAATGATTCAAAACACATTATTGGCTAATAACGTATTTTTCCCAGTGTATCGTCAGGCTCATTCAGTTCTCCAACGAATTAATTCACCTGAGCAAAATATACCTGTTCACCTTCATTACAGTGTTGCAACTGATAGACGACGTTATAATCTACCTTTAGTTGATGAGATTGCAGTTATATTGCCTGGAGATGGGACTGAAACATCTAAGTCTAGGGATATTATTTTACATTTGAGGGGAGACTCGCAGTTGATGCGTATATCAGAATGTCATCCGGCATATTTACCGTTGCATTACGTGTTGTTATTTCCTTATGGTGAGTTAGGTTGGGATCCTGAACTTAAGCAGTGGGACGTTAAACATGATCGACCGAGTACTGAAAGGCTGACCCAAATGCAGTATTTCAGTTATCGAATTTTTCAACGAACCTCTGAATACTTAACCATATTACGAGCTGGAAAATTATTCCAAGAATTTTTGGTAGATGCATGGGCCTCGACTGAGCAGAACAGATTGAATTTTATTCGGTGTTATCAATCTGTGTTGCGATCTGAACTTTACAACGGGTTAACAGATATAGCAGATGATGGTTTGCGTCCCGATCAAGTTGGTTAACGATTCATTTTGCCTTCTTCTTTTACTGGCGGGACACGACATATGTTTGAAATATATCAAGATTCAATGGCGATCACACGTTACAATCATCATCCTGATATATTTCTCACTATGACTGCGAATCCGAATTGGCCGGAAATAACATCTTCTCTTTTGCCGAACCAAACTGCTATAGATAGACCTGATCTGGTTGCAAGGGTCTTTGAGTTGAAAAGGAAGCAATTAATGAAAGAAATTAAAAAAAATGAAGTCTTTGGGAAATATGTTGCTCATGTTTATACCATTGAATTTCAGAAACGTGGATTACCTCATATGCATGCACTTATATTTCTTCAAGATTCAGATAAAATTCATACAATCGATCAGGTTGACAAATTAGTTTGTGCAGAATTACCAAATGAGTTAGAAGATCCGGCCCTATTCCACACAGTAAAAAATTGTATGCTTCATGGTCCGTGTGGAAATCAGAGACCGAATGCGTCATGTATGAGCAAAGGAAAATGCACAAAAGGATATCCACGTACATTTACAAATGCCACCACTCTTGGAGAAGATGGTTATCCTATATACCGTCGTCGTAATGACGGTCGAATTTTTACGGTCAGAGGGCAATCAGTTGACAATAGAAATGTAGTGCCTTACAATCCATATCTTTCTAGGCAATTTGATTGTCACATAAATGTAGAAGTTTGTGCGAGTGTACGATGTGTGAAATATATTCACAAGTATATTTACAAAGGAGGTGATCGCACGACTATGATTATTGGATGGATCGATGAGATTCGACAATACCTTGATTCAAGGTACATTGCCCCACCGGAAGCTGCATGGAAAATTTTCGGTTTTTTATTACATGAAGAGTATCCGCCTGTTGTAAGGTTGGCTGTACATCTCCCAGGGATGCATCATGTGCTTTTTAATCCTAATGAGGGAGCGGAAGTTATTCAATCTAGAGCTGCACAACAAAAATCAACATTAATGGTTTTTTTTTCGTGTTGTGAATCTTATCCAACAGCTCGAGCCTACACTTATCAAGAATTTCCGCAATACTTTGTGTGGCACAAAACTCTAAAAATTTGGAAAGTAAGGCAGAAGGGTTCCGCAATAGGAAGGATGTATTTTGTTAGTCCTAATGCAGGTGAGAGATTCTACTTGAGGTTGTTGCTAGCAGTTGTAAGAGGGCCAAAATCGTTTGAGTGTTTACGTACTTTTGATGGGATAATCTATGATACATTCAAACAAGCATGTGTTGCACGTGGACTTTTGGAGGATGATGGAGAGTGGATACAGTGTTTAGAAGAAGCTGCTCGAATGAATAGTGGTCACCAATTGAGAAGACTTTTTTGTACACTTCTTCTGGAGTGTCATCCATTAAATCCACATTTATTATGGGATAGGTTTGCGAAAGACATATGCGACGATCTTGCGCATGTTCTCCGGACAACACGTGGAGTTGCAAATCCTACTGAGGATCAAATACTTGATTACGGGTTGTACTTAATAAATGAATTACTGGTAGAAACTGGGAAAAAACTCAATGAACATTTTCCTACTATGCCACAATCACGTGAAATATGGAGCGAAATTCCTGAAAATAGGTTGATTTGGGAGCATACGCAACTTCGTATATCTCTTCACGAGTCAAATGTAGTTTCCAGTGTTGAACGTCTTAATGATTCACAAAGAGCCGCTTATAGAGATATTATTGATTCTGTTAACCAGAATAAAGGACTTATATTTTTCTTAAGTGGTGGAGCTGGAACAGGCAAAACATTCCTATACAATACTTTAGCTGCAAGTTGTCGATTTCGTGGTGATATAGTCATTACTGTTGCATCTTCGGGCATTGCTTCGTTATTATTGGCTGGAGGTAGAACTGCTCACTCAACATTTCGTATTCCTTTGGATGTACACGAAGATTCAATGTGTAACGTCAGTAAACAATCACCACATGCTGAGCTATTTAAGGAAACGAAACTTATTATATGGGATGAGGTACCAATGCAACATAGGTATTGCGTTGAGGCTGTTAGTCGAACTCTTCAAGATATTCGTGATGACAATAGACCTTTCGGTGGTATAACAGTTGTTTTGGGTGGCGATTTTCGTCAAATACTTCCTGTAATCCCAAAAGGTGTAAGAGAGCAGATAGTTGGGGCTTCACTACGGAGATCACCTCTTTGGCATGCGATTAATGTGTTAACCCTTGCTCAGAACATGAGGTTAAGATCTGATGAACCTGGACACCAAAATTTTGCAAACTTCTTACTCGAGGTATGACATTCTTTAAATACAAATTATTTATATTTTTTTTCAACATACATATATAATATATGAACTTGCAAGGTATCTTTTCACTTTTTGTAGGTTGGGACAAATCCACAAGAGATCCTAGATTTACCAACATTTATTAATAGAAGTCGAAGTCTCCATGAACTTATTTCAGCTATCTATCCTGAGTTACATATTAATGGAACCGTAACAACTGAATATTTGACTGAGAGAACAATTCTTGCTGCACGCAATGAAGATGTATCTGTAATCAACGACGCGGCTTTGAGTATATCTCCCGGAGAAGTAGTAACTTATCTTGCTGCAGATAAAATGGAGGAAAGCGAAGTTAACAACTACGCTTTAGATGTTCGTTATCCTAATGAGTTTCTTAATTCTTTAAATCCTGCAGGATTTCCACCTTTTAAGTTAGACTTAAAAGTTGGTTGTCCCATAATGTTGTTACGAAATCTTTCTCCTAAAGATGGATTGTGTAATGGCACGCGATTGATGGTTGTAAGATGTTCACATCGTGTGATAGAAGCGAAAATCTTAAATGGAGATAAAGTTGGTAACTTGGTGTTTATTCCGAGAATTTCTCTAACACCTACCTCTTCAGACTTCAACGTCCAATTCAGCAGACGCCAATTTCCAGTTAAACTAGCTTATGGGATGACAATAAATAAATCGCAGGGTCAATCTGTTAAATTTGTCGGGATTGATTTGCGTACTCCTGTATTTAGCCATGGGCAGTTATACGTGGCTTTATCAAGATGCACTTCCACCACCAAGTTACATATATTACTTCCTGAAGCTGAACCAAATACTACAACAAATGTGGTTTATAATGAAGTTCTTTTATAAATTTATTTTATTTGTTTTCAACGTACATTTAAATATTATTTCATTTATTGGAAATACTGTGTTCCACTACGAACATTTATGTTTGGCTTAAGAGCATTTATATGGGTTTCTTTCTAAATAAAGTATTATGATTTTTTAATATCACATCGATACTTTTATTTGTTAATTTATTTGTAATAAATTTTTGACGAACTAGGTGTGCATGAAATAATATGGGTTCCTTTCTAAACAAAGTATTTAGATCCCTTTTGAATAACACCTTTGTGAGAATAGACGAGCTAGAATTTAGCGTAGGTTGATGATGTCAAAGTGATACTTATAGACCGAGTTCTACAACATACGTCAGGTGTACATGTGCCGCAGTGTTCATGTACACCATTGTCTATACACAAACCGTCAGACGTCACACGCGTCGTGCATTCACCCAAACGTGCACTCATCGTGTGCCTGTTTTACGGATGCTGCTAGATTGAATATATTGTTGTCAGAAGATAAAAATGCATGTACATCGACAAATGTCGTCCATCCAAAAGTACTGTTATGATGATTCAACATTTTTTAAGATTATTATTATTTTTTTTAGTTTTACTTGGAATTAAAAATAGATTATCTATTTTGTTATGGTTGCTAGGTGCTACTTTAGTTATCTTTCAATTTCATTAATAACCAAAAATAAATTTATTTTTTTTACAATTAATACCTGAAAACTAAATTTTCACCGTGAAAAAAATGAAAACTAGGTTCCCACCGCGCCCTACGGGCGCGGTAGATCCCTCTTGGCTAACGCCGTTGTGGTTTATTACGTCCCGATTTTACGACAAAAGTGCTTTCGAGCATTCTCCGAGTATGCGTATAACGTGGAATCTATTTTGTGAGTTCACATCAAGTTGAGTGGAGCTTACCCAAGAAGTTGTATTTCCTTATTATTTTGTGTAATTAATTTGTTCTACTATGAAGATAAAAGAATCAGTCCATGTTATTTACAAATATAACTAACCAAATCCCGGGAGAGAGGAAATTAATGTCATATGTTTGAGTCTTTTTTTTTTGCATTTATTTCATTTATATGATATTTTTTGCTCTTTCGAAAAAAAAAAAAAATCTTTCTTTCTAAGTTATTGAATATATTGTGTTCCTTTATTAGTTGTTATGTGGTTTAAGAATATTTTTGTACTTGCATATGTAAAAAGCTCTTTTTTTTTTCTACTTTCAATTCCTGTACAAGTTTTGTATGTATTTTTTTCCTCTCTCCCTAACCGACTTCCAGTTTCCATGACTCTTTCTTAAAACTTACGGTTTCTTGAAACTAAATGAAAGTGGAAGATAATTATCTTGCCCTAAATTATCTCAACTAAAATTAGTTATTAAGGTCATTTGACATGTTTCAAAAAAAAAAAAAAACAGGACATTTAACATATAATTTATCCTAAGAATGGTCGTGGGTGAAGTGAAGACCCCTATTCCATTCAACAAAAAAAAAAAATCCTTATTCAATTTTTCCTCTCTCCCTAACCGACTTCCACTTCCCATGGCTATTTCTTAAAACTTATTCGATTTTTCCTATCTCCCTAACCGACTTCCACTTCCCATGGCTCTTTCTTAAAACTTACGGTTTCTTGAAACCAAATGAAAGTGGAAGATAATTATCTTGCCCTAAATTATCTCAACTAAAATTACCCAGATGCAAATCGAATTTTATCACTCAGATATCCCTTTAATTACCCAGATGCAAATCGAATTTTATCTCAACTAAAGTGGAAGATAATTATCTGGCCATTTTCACACCTTTTGGTGTCATGCGTTTACCTGGCATCCGAAATCAGTACGTGATTTCATTCGAAATCAGTACATGATTTCGGATGACAGCTACTCGCCTGACCCCACATTGTGTTAAAATGGGCAGCAATGTGCATCCACTTCTTGGGTAAGCTCCACTCAACTTGATGTGAACTCACAAAATAGATTCCACGTTATACGCATACTCGGAGAATGCTCGAAAGCACTTTTGTCGTAAAATCGGGACGTAATAAACCACAACGGCGTTAGCCAAGAGGGATCTACCGCGCCCGTAGGGCGCGGTGGGAACCTAGTATATATATATATTATGATAGTTTGAATCAATTAAAGTAATGTTTTTTTGTTGTTAATCGTTTTCTTTTATCTACTATCTTAAAAAATGTGCTCCCATAGAAAATGATTTCTGGCCTCGCCACTGATAGTAGATCGGTAGCGAGGCCAAAAATTACTTTGGTTGCTAAATCCAACTCAAAATAACCTAGCTATGATATTGTGTTAAGTTTATAGTAATCCAACTTAAAACCAATTGACGGTGAGTTGAGAGAACCTAAACGTATTATATTCTTGGTTGCTAAATCTCCCTTCTCTCATATGAAATTATTCTCAGAGGATAAATTTTTATGTTTTGGAGGTGAGTTGAGATGACGAGCGACTTAGTATTAAAATTGAGGCCTATGGAGATACGAGCCCTCGGAGGCCCAAGCCTCGCCCTAGCTCATTAATATTGTATGAAAGATATAAGGTCTATGTACTCGGATATTAGAGTTAGGTCGCACATTCCTTTTAGTTACATTATAGAGTAAAATTTTACTTGTTAACATTTCGTAATCTATCTAATTAGCATGGTCGATGTCTTGGAAAATAAGAAAAATTTCCGGAGAATAACATATCAAAGGGTGGAAAACTAAAAATTTTCCCGGAGAATAACTTTTTAACGGTGATGACTGATGAGATGATATAGTCATATGGCACAGAGAAGAGGACGTGAGAATGTCCTTTTCAAGAAAATATGGAGTAACTTTTAATATCATATCCTACTATTTCTTGAAATTTGAATTGTGGCAATCGATTTGTTATGACTTTTATTAGTATCTCTCTCTGTAGAAGGGTCCGCAGTGCATGATGATATGTACAAATATTAAATTGCACAACTTTCAATGATGTTCCTCTGTGCATTGAAATCTGGTTTCGGTGGTGTCTTCTCCATTTGTCAAATATTTAAACGATGCTTTTAGTTACTTTGAGGTCGCTGCCATGGCCATTTAATAGGTATTTGTCATCGTATAGGTGTCCCACCAGTAGAAGGAATAACAAGGGTTGTAAGCCTATGAGCGAGATTATACAATTATTTAGAGGTTAGTGCTTTGGAGAAATAATGAAATTTTTCGGAGTATAAAGTACATAATAAAGATTTGGATGGAAATAAAAACAAAAATTTGTTTTTTTTTTTTTTTGTTTCATCCAAACATCATACTTTTCAGCTTGTTCTTCCCTCTTCTTCCTCTCCCACTACCGCCATCAATTCCGGTGCCATCCACTACTAGTTCCGACGACATCCCACCATCAATTCCGACGACTTCTTCCCTCTTTTTTTTTCTCTCCTCTCTCTTTCTTTCTCTCTCTCACTCAGTCTCTTCTTCTCTCATCTATGTTCCGGCGAAAGAGAGAGCCCCTTCGCTGGAACCCTCGTCTGGTTCTAATATACTACTTAGTCTAGTAGAACCGTAGAAGAAACTCCATCTTCGTTTGGATTTCCAAACAAAGAGTTTCGACGAAGGCCCTTCACCCAAAATTTACTGAAAGAAATGAAAAGGCATAGAGGAATGGAGAAAGAGAGAAGAGAGAGAAAGAGGGAGAGAGAGAGAAAACAAAAAGAGAAGTCATAGAGAAGAGAGAGATGAGAAGATATACCTTCGACATAAAATGAAGGTTCCATTAATGGAACCTTTGAACTAGAGTATCTTTGAAACTCTAGCTCGAAGGTACTTTTTTTTTTCTCTCTCTCTCTCTCTACTGCGGAGAGAGCAAACAATGTAGAGAGAAGAGAGCAAACATTGTAGAGAGAGAGAGAGAGAGAGGGGTAAGATAGTACGTATTGAGGAAATGAAGAAGATAATGATGGAGAAGAGAGATAATTATGGTGGTGGTGGAGGTGGAAGAGAAAAGGCAATAATTTCTACTGATCAGTTGCCAACAAGGTGTCTAATAGGCAACAACCCTTCGACGATTGAGAGAAAAAAAAACAGGGCTGAATTTATTAAAGAGGGGGGAAAAGGGAAAGATTTAATCAATTGTTGCAGTTAACTAAGATTGACTAACGCAAAAGCTCAAAAAGGGGGCCATACAGGAAGCTGGTCATCTTTACGGAACCATTTTGGTGAGTTGATCATCTTTAAGGGGGCCAAAAAGGAATTATCCCAAAATCTACTTCCACCCACTTCAATCCGTTAATGCACCAGTCATTCTTCTCCCCCTCACTGTCCATATCAGAAAACAGACATTGAACCCAATTCTAAAAGTATCCTAGGGCAAATATATTAGTTTCCGTAACTTCTGAGGCTTGTTCAACTCTATAAATTATCCAACACCCAAGTCTTTGATTTCTAAGAATTTCAATTCTTTTATCTTTCAGATTCCTTTCAGGTATGACTATCTGATTTTCATTAAATGGTAACTTAGCCCCTTTCCTTTGTCTTTCTAATCCAAACTATAAACTTTTGTGTGAAGTTATAGCATTTAATTTTGTTAGTAATGTGGGGTTTGAAGCTTTAGCTCCTGTTTTGATTTCTCAAGAATTGTTAATTTCTGTTGAGTAATTTAAAAGCAATAGCCTCTACTCTCTTAAATTTCTACGAGTTAAAATGTCAAAACACAAAACATTAGAAAATTGTTTATTGTAATCAATATGATATGAATATTTTTGCTGAAGTATAAACAAATGAGGTAAAGTTTAGTAGTCTTTTAACATTTTTTTCGTTTCCAATTTGCAAAATCAATCTGTTTGGTTTGGAATGATATGGTATTATGAAATTGCAATATGTGTGCTTGTTTTGAGCCGCTTCCTTACTTTTTCGGGTACATTCTTCTAATGCTGTCACTGCCCCTTGTCTTTCGACAGGTTAGATGTTTTAATATGTTAGTAGCTATTTTCGGATATATACTAGTTAGCACAGAATACTCCATTCTTTAGAGTAGCCCATAATGTTGGAATCGGAGCCAATTTTGGCTCGAGCCGACTCGTCAAACTCAGAAACGGAACGCGCCATTGCGTTCGTCTCGTCGAGCTCTTCAATTTAGAGCCAAGAATCACTCAAATCCGATTCCGGATGAATGAGAAATTCAAGGTTAAAGTTTGAACGAAGATCGGTTGAAATAGGTACTAAAGCGTCAAAGAGGACAAGTCAAGTTGAGGGGCGTTTGCGCGAAGAGGACGCGTGCCAATCTGGACGGTCAGCGTTCATCGCGCGGGATTTCACGCGATCTGACGTCAGGCGTTCCTTCCGCGTTCGGGCACGCTCCGGGCTACGATCTAACGGTCATTTGATCAACTGTGGGACAGTTTCGGGACAGATCACGATCATCTAAAGGCTGCTGTTTCACCCGAGTTGTGAAGGCAGATCCAACGGTCTAAAACCCACCCGAAATTCCCAGTTATATAACCAACTCTCCTCAAAGAGTTGTGTCCCTAAAAACCAAGAGTTTTGTCCCCAAAACTCTAGAGATGTGTCCCAAAAGCTTATACCTATTCAATTCCTATATAAACCCACCAAACCCACTTCATTTTCAATCAATTCATTCTCTTCTCTTCTTCTCTTCCCTTCTAACAATTAGAGGTTCTGGTTAGCCTAGAATATCTAATTAAAGAAGTATTTTCTAGAGGTTCTGGATAGACTAGAATATCTAGAAAAGGAAGAAAGAAGTTCTTCATAGGTCGTCTAGAACATCAATTCAATTCATTCTCTTCTTCTCTTCCCTTCTAACAATTAGAGGTTCTGGTTAGCCTAGAATATCTAATTAAAGAAGTATTTTCTAGAGGTTCTGGATAGACTAGAATATCTGGAAAAGGAAGAAAGAAGTCTCGAGTGAAATCTGAATTTCCAAAGCATCTAGAAGATCATCCGCATCAGTCAAAGAGCTCATAATACTGACAAAGGTTCGCCCGCTTTCAGAATATAGAAGTACCATCTTAAAATTCTGAAAGGTTAGTCGTTGTATCCCGAAGGCATTCACCCTAACGTTTGGTACTGTTACGGGGGTGTAAAAATGTCTTAAGGAAAGAGAATTTATTCTTGCCTCGACTACATTAAACACCTATCTCGGTTAGCCCGAAAGAAGGAATATTGACTTATCTTTATTCTTTAATAGTTTATCTCTCTATAAAGTTAGAGAAAGGAAACTCTGTCCGAATCAAGCCAAGACAGAGAGAAATCGACTTATCGATTAATAACCAGAGAACAACAATCTTAAGACATTTTTATATAGCGATTATTTCTCTGGTTATAAGATATTAATTTGGCTTACTTTCTGTGTGTTTCAGAAAAGGAAATGGCACGAACAAGAACCACCCTACGGGTTCTTCAGCCTAACACCACATACGTGGAAAACCCAGAGATGTTCAAGGGAACTGACTTCGCTCTGAAGCAGAAGCGAGGCAAGTCGAGGAAAAGGCAAAGGCCTGTCGAATGCTACAAATGTAGAAAGCGAGGCCACCTAGCCAAAGATTGTCACTCCACATATGACAGTCAAAGGGAAAAAGCCGATAACCAAGCTTTATTAGCAAAAGACACCGAAAATCGGAATCACCGTCTAATGATTACTGAGTTCGAAAAGGCGTTTGATCTACTTCATAAAATGAACCTCTGTGCAGAGGCACATGAAGATAACCTGGTTAACAACCAGAGATGGTGGGTCGATTCTAAGACAAATCATCACGTTTGTAGTGACAAAAGCCTATTCTCTTCCTATATAGAGGTAGCCGAAGGAGAGACCTTATTCAAGGAAAACGGCTCGATCACCCAAGTAAAAGGAAGGGGAAAGATCGTGTTAAAATTCACTTCCGAAATAGAGGTGACTTTGACCGATGTACTCCATGCTCCAGACAATCAAAAGAACTTGATTTCTGGTTCTCTTTTAAGTGAGAACGGGTTCAGACTAATCTTTCTGTCAGATATCGTTATCATATTTAAGAAAATGATGTATATTGGAAAGGGCCACTTATGTGGGGGGTTATTTCAATTAAATGTTACCCATGTAATGCCGAAGGCACCTATTATTAATAAAATTAATAATTATGCGTATATTATTGAGTCCTCCAATATTTGTCACGAAAGATTAGGACATGTGAATAATAAGTCATTAAAGAAATTAATGAGCTTGGAGTTAAATTCCGAAACTCGAAATTTACTCAAAGACGTACATGTCAAACATGTATATAGTCAAAAATGACTAAAACGTTGTTCAAGTCTTTAGACTGAATTCACAATGAACTCTGTTCAAACATGAGGTGGAAAAAGGTAATTCATTACCTTTATCGATGACTCCACTTGTTTCTGTTATATTACTTACTAAAGTGTAAGAAATCGAAAAGTTCGAGCTTTATAAAATCAAAGTAGAAACTCAACTTTATAAAAAGATTGAGGATTTGAGAAACGACTGAGATGGAGAGTATGAATCTCCGTTCGCCAAGATATACGCCAAGAATGGCATAGTTCATCAAACGGCGACTCTTTTGGTATAATGAAAGCACAGAACATTAGAAGGGATAAAACTCGATCAGTGGAGATTAAAATCGATGATCAATCTAATCTCGATGAACTTTGTGAAGTATTTCACTAAAATTCTACTATTAGCCAAGAACAGAAATAAGGTTCAACCCATGGTGACCAGGAATGTTGATTTAGTTGATGACTCTTAAAATATCTTCTCGATAACAGAGACATCGAAAAACTAAACGACACCTTGACCACCAATTATCGACATAAATACTGGGTGTGAAACCGTATATCGAGAATACAGAGAACGATCAATGATGAATACATGATCCTAAAAGTTCAACTCGATAACGAATCGAAGATGACAACCGCATAAGTTAGCGGAGAAGTATGTCAAGACAAAGATCAAAACCTAAACGGTTAGACAAGGTCAACGACAGAATATTACAAATAGTTACGAAACGATGAACTGTTCGAAAGAAATCATCGGTCTGAGATAATGAAAATTCCGTGAAACATTCTCGAATACAAAGTTGACGAAGAATGCAAAATTCTGAAATCAAACTTGTCTTCGAGAAAGTAAGTTATTTCGAATAACATATTCAGGCGGTAAATACTTCTCTAGAAGGTCCTGAGGCCTGTCTAAGAATTACAAGGAATCCTCAGATGTGTTAAACGGAAGGACCTTGGCTGAAAAATCTCGAAATCAGGAGTTATTACAAATAAATCCTTAAGTCTTTGTAAGGAGGTCCCTAGTTCTGTATCATTACAGAATAGTCCTTATAAATCCTCATGGCAACCTAATCTTCTTGGATAGACAAGAGAATTAAGGTTGATAAGACGTAAAGTTGAATATTACATCATTCGGTCCAGACGTGACTCGAATAATAAATTCAAGGGTCTTGGTAAGATTTTCGATTCAAGAGTATGAACGAAATCTAGAGACGATAAAGGACAAAATAGGTAATGATAACTTTGTTGATCATGTGATAGTTTAAATCTATCAAGGGAGTATATATGATTAAGACATATAACTCAAGAAAGAGTTAAAAGAGAAACTCACCTTGTATTATATCTCAAGGTTCTAATGATCATAAATCATCATGTTATAGAACAAAACTAAACACACTACACTAAAGAAATTGTGTACGAAAATAGTTTTGTCAAAAAGGAGAATCCAATGGTTACCCTAGAACTGTGGGGGCAGATGTTATTACATATCTGAACGGTACCCTATATGGAATAGTATTAGATTCCACCCAAGTTGACGAATAAGAGAAAATACTCTTGAAATGTGGGGGGACCCGAGAAGGAACCGAAAAGCCAAGTATAAAGAAATAAAATGGCATATAGAACTCCAAATTCTCCTGAAGATATAACGTCATAATGACGTAAAAAGAGGGAAATTATAGAGTACCTCGGAAACCAGATTTAACCAATAAGAGTGTTTGGTCAATAAGGTTTCATTGAGTTAAGAACTATGGTTATATTCACTAAGTTGTGACAAGAGTTGGAAATCAAGTGTGTGAATATAAGTAATGACGTGAATTTCCAATTCACTCAACAAATCTGGAAAAACACAAATGGAAAGAACTTCTCCTCCTAATCCTAAACTAAGTAACGAGATTCAACCGTGAATCATCTGTTCAAAAGAACAGACAATACTAGTTAGGAATAAGAAAGTGTTTAAAGAAGATATGATTCGATGCTTTTCCAGATTGAATCGTTACTCATGATTGATAATCTGAAGTGCATGGTTAGACAGAGAATGGTAGAATAACCGCTCAAAAACCACGATAAGCATAAATACTTGAATTTGAACAAATTCAAGAAAGAGTTATCATAGTAACAAATAGTTCTTAAGTATCTGAGCAGACTCGTATTAATTGGTTGTACATATCATAAAGAAAACGAAGATATGTGGACAACACTCGAATCCCAGATACAAAACAGTGGATATGACAAACCACTAAGGGCTACGATATCACAAAATCCTTAGAGGCAGACGTGCATAGCTGGATCAACAATGTAATCCTAAAGGCCTTGATGGATACATTGTTTTGGAGAAAGCAAAGGAAGTAGGTGAACTTCCTGGAGGATATTTGTTTGTGATTGAAGCCAGTGCACGCAATAAACATAAGTAGTTGTTGCGTAGGCACTAATACGGTAAGTCTAGAGAATTCAAAATAAAATAGACTAGCACCGTAAAGCAATTGCTCTCAAGGAATGCATAAATTAAAATTATGCTCAATCCTAAGTTACCTGGCGGATCCGTAAAGAACAAGGGTGAACAAGAGAGTTGAAATTGCATCATCAAGGGGAATGTGGCAAAAACGCCTAAAGTAAATGAGTAAAGGCATGGTGAAACCCTACCTAGATGACTGGAGATCCCACGATCTAGGTTCAAAGGGCAACTGAAGCTATATCCTGACTCGACAGTAACACTGTAAGAGATTTCTATCTCTTACCCATTCCTAGGATGATAACAGTGTTGCCTGCATTGAGAGGCTAAGCATTAAACTTTTAATGAATCCGAAAACTTAGAACTTGATTCTAACGTGAGGTATAGCAGGATACCTTATTACGGATAACCTATATGTGTGTGAATTGATGCCGGTTCCGTGGGAAGGTCGTCTAGGCCGACTTCTCTAAAGCACACATGAATTCGGGAATGTTCAGGGCCGAAATGAACACAACCGAGAACCTAAGTCGGTAAGGGATTAGCTGTGTGATAGCTATTCAGGTTTACAATTTCCAGGACTCAGTTCAAGACGATAAGTTCACTGCCGTCCTTGTAGACCTTGTAGTTAT
Organism: Eschscholzia californica; assembly: GCF_041429995.1. Classification (NCBI taxonomy): domain Eukaryota; kingdom Viridiplantae; phylum Streptophyta; class Magnoliopsida; order Ranunculales; family Papaveraceae; genus Eschscholzia; species Eschscholzia californica. Next base: position 42,000,701 of record NW_028238461.1, on the reverse strand, counting down.
TCACTAGGAAAGGTTCAAAGTCGAAAGACTACCTTCTTCCGATGCAGCGAAGTTCCGCTTATGAGCTCTGTCAGTGTCAGAATGTCAGTATAGTATGTTTGTATATAGTAAACCTCGAATTTTCATTCATGTGGGGGATTGTTGGAATCGGAGCCAATTTTGGCTCGAGCCGACTCGTCAAACTCAGAAACGGAACGCGCCATTGCGTTCGTCTCGTCGAGCTCTTCAATTTAGAGCCAAGAATCACTCAAATCCGATTCCGGATGAATGAGAAATTCAAGGTTAAAGTTTGAACGAAGATCGGTTGAAATAGGTACTAAAGCGTCAAAGAGGACAAGTCAAGTTGAGGGGCGTTTGCGCGAAGAGGACGCGTGCCAATCTGGACGGTCAGCGTTCATCGCGCGGGATTTCACGCGATCTGACGTCAGGCGTTCCTTCCGCGTTCGGGCACGCTCCGGGCTACGATCTAACGGTCATTTGATCAACTGTGGGACAGTTTCGGGACAGATCACGATCATCTAAAGGCTGCTGTTTCACCCGAGTTGTGAAGGCAGATCCAACGGTCTAAAACCCACCCGAAATTCCCAGTTATATAACCAACTCTCCTCAAAGAGTTGTGTCCCTAAAAACCAAGAGTTTTGTCCCCAAAACTCTAGAGATGTGTCCCAAAAGCTTATACCTATTCAATTCCTATATAAACCCACCAAACCCACTTCATTTTCAATCAATTCATTCTCTTCTCTTCTTCTCTTCCCTTCTAACAATTAGAGGTTCTGGTTAGCCTAGAATATCTAATTAAAGAAGTATTTTCTAGAGGTTCTGGATAGACTAGAATATCTAGAAAAGGAAGAAAGAAGTTCTTCATAGGTCGTCTAGAACATCAATTCAATTCATTCTCTTCTTCTCTTCCCTTCTAACAATTAGAGGTTCTGGTTAGCCTAGAATATCTAATTAAAGAAGTATTTTCTAGAGGTTCTGGATAGACTAGAATATCTGGAAAAGGAAGAAAGAAGTCTCGAGTGAAATCTGAATTTCCAAAGCATCTAGAAGATCATCCGCATCAGTCAAAGAGCTCATAATACTGACAAAGGTTCGCCCGCTTTCAGAATATAGAAGTACCATCTTAAAATTCTGAAAGGTTAGTCGTTGTATCCCGAAGGCATTCACCCTAACGTTTGGTACTGTTACGGGGGTGTAAAAATGTCTTAAGGAAAGAGAATTTATTCTTGCCTCGACTACATTAAACACCTATCTCGGTTAGCCCGAAAGAAGGAATATTGACTTATCTTTATTCTTTAATAGTTTATCTCTCTATAAAGTTAGAGAAAGGAAACTCTGTCCGAATCAAGCCAAGACAGAGAGAAATCGACTTATCGATTAATAACCAGAGAACAACACATAATCCTATACAACCCAGCCCCTTAGTGTACAAGTTCCTGGTGCGTCCCCTGCTTGTCTTTGTCGTACAATTTCCAGACATTTAGTATTGTGAAGAATGCTGCTTTTATGCGTTATTTTCTTATAATCGTAAAGTTTCATGATCATATCATCCCGCTTTTGTTTCTTTGATGCTTCGTTTGGTTCTTGGTTATTTCTTCCTATGTCAACGGTGGGTACTTAGTTTGTTGTTGAACTTCAGAAAATAGGTTAATGTGCAATCGACATGGCTGCTAAGACTTGAGCTGAAGCATAAAGGAGTATCATGGCTTTCTTGGTCGCTACACCATCTGCATACTTTTGCCGTAATAGTGATACAAATGAAACTAGAAGCTCATCTTCATCATTCAAAGAGATCAACATTCCTCGCTTCGGACCTCCTCTTTTTTGGCCATGGGAGAAGGTATATTACTGGTGCTATTTGGTAAAATTCAGTACTAGAAAGTTGAGGATCTTATCGAGATGTTTCATTGGCAGGTAAAGATGGGCCCATTGACTGTTTCTCCAATGGGGTTTGGGACTTGGGCTTGGGGGAACCAGTTACTATGGGGATATCAGGAAAACATGGATGATGATTTTCAAGCCACCTTCAATATTGCAGTCAATAATGGTATAAATCTCTTTGATACAGCCGATTCCTATGGGACTGGGAAACTAAACGGGCAGAGCGAAAAGCTTCTTGGAAAGTTCATCCAAGAATACCAAGGTCAGAGAGAACTAGTAAATGTCGCTTACTAAGCAATTATTTTCTCGAAATGAATGACATTTAAAGCTACCCCTCCATTTCATTGTTTCCACATGACAATCAAGGTTTACTCTTTTGTCGTCATGATCTCCATGATGACTGCATAGTCGTGTATCGAAACCTAAACTTTCTACTATATCAGAGTTTTGTCACAAGTTAGAGTGTTGGTTTCTTTGTGAACCTTTGGTAGGTTCTTAACTTTCAGAATGATGTGAATTCGCGTCATGATTATATCCATGTTCGGAAGACAATTCTTGAATAGACTAATCTAATCAATAATTGAAATGGAAGAGATGTATATCAATCAGGAAAAAGCCGGGTACGAGATGATATTGTGATTGCTACAAAATTTGCTCCATATCCTTGGCGCGTTACACCGGGACAGTTCGTAAAAGCTTGCAAGTATGCTTTCTTGACGCATATAGTTGACTTCATTATCCTGTGAATGTTTGTTCTATAGATTCTGACATCTTTTATTTCTCATTTATGATCTCCAATTTATTCGAACCTTTGACCAACTTCAATCAATTCGACAATTTCTTCAAACATTATTCTTTCACCAGCACTATTAATCTGTTCTTGTGTGTTTTTATTTTCGGGTTTTTGCTAAATCGGAGAAGAAAACTCGTGTGACAGGTCATCATTAGATAGAATGCAAATTGAACAGATTGGCATAGGACAATTACACTGGTCAACGGCAAAGTATGCTCCTTTGCAAGAAATGGCTCTCTGGGATGGTCTTGTTGCAATGTATGAGAAGGTTATTGTTTTAACTCACTCGAGCTCATGTACAATTAAAGTCGACGAATGAGATTTTCTTTCTCAGTGAAACTAGCTTGAGAGTGCCTTTCTAATTAACCGTTGGCTCTCAGTTTGATTTTCTACTACTCCATGAGATTAATATAGTTTTAATTTTATGGTGATCCAGGGTTTAGTCCGAGCCGTTGGTGTGAGCAATTACGGACCGAAACAACTTGTTAAGATTCATGAATACCTTAAATTGCGAGGTGTTCCCCTATGCTCAGCTCAGGTACAATCAACATCTTTAAAGTCAATTTCGACCTATGTTGTGAATGGTGAAAGGCTTGTTTTATATATTGTGATAAAGATTCTGCTTTGATTTACTGCATTTTCGACCATAATAAACTTTGGTGTTTCGTTATTCAAAAAGCTACGTTTAGGGTTGTACTAATCTATATCTTAACTTGTTTAATTGACTGAAATACTAATGTTGCGAACTCTTTTGACGGCAGGTGCAGTTTTCGTTGCTAAGTACTGGGAATGATCAGAAGGAGATCAAGGAAATATGTGATTCTCTTGGTATTCGATTGATTTCATACAGTCCTCTTGGTCTTGGAATGCTTACTGGAAAATATACTTCGTCTAATCTTCCAAATGGACCAAGGTAGTAAACTTCTATTTTCGTCTCATTTTTCATTATAAATAGTATTCTTGAACGAAAGTCAGATTTCTTCTTTTACAGGGGTATTCTGTTCAGACAAATTCTTCCTGGTTTGGAGCCCTTACTAAGAGCGCTAAACGAAATTTCCAAAAGGAGGGGAAAAACCATACCTCAAGTATTTCCTCAAACTCCTCTTAGTAATTTCCGTATTTTGAGATTTTCTACAAAACTCATAATCCCCATATTGGGGTAGTTTGATTTTTTATGTTTTATATCTATGATCTGACTCGGTGTCTGATCTATGTTAATTGTTATGCTTCCAAATTTTAACATGGACTTGAGTCGCGAGAACGTGTGGCTCAACAATTTTTAACCCTTCAGTAAGATTTAGATGAATCAGAGATGACCCAAATTTATGAAGTGGAAACTTCACCTAATTGTGTAGTTTAGTTATCCCTTCTATGTCTTAATCTGTAATATTTTTTTCCCCGATTAGGTTGCGATAAATTGGTGTATCTGCAAAGGCACAGTCCCTATACCAGGAGTGAAGACAGTAAAACAAGTGAAAGAGAATTTAGGTGCCCTTGGTTGGCGATTAAGTTCGGATGAAATACTTCAATTAGAATATGCAGCTCAAGAATCTCCTAGCAAGATGATCCAAAATATATTTCAAACCCAATAAAGGTATTTATTCAATCTAAATATATATATGTATGTATCATTAATGTAATATATAACATATTTCAAATCAAAATCAAGCAAAACTAGTTCATCTATTTCTACCTACAAAACAAAAGAAATAGCTCGAATTTGGTGAGAGATGAAAGTTTCGAAACGAACAAGTTCGGTGACGATAATAATGAATTATATACTTTATTGTTCACGTCCTTTTCGATCATGGAGGAAGTGGGAAACCTTCTAATGGGATGATCTTCTTCGAGAGTTGGCGTCTTCTTTGTAGTAGTAGTAGTAGTCTTCATGTTTGATGAAGAATAAGGAGGCAGAGGAATGCCAAGTTCATCACCAAAGTAATCAGCACAGATTTCATTACCCTCTTTGGAACTGAATATTGGCATTGTTGAAGATTGAATTGGATGTTTGATAAGAAAAGCTTTGAGAAATTTATGTGGAAGAGTAAAGAGAGAAGATGTCTATATAAAGAGGTTTATAGATAGAAAAAGTTTGAGAAGGGGGTGAAATTGTAGTTTCTAAATCAGAGTAGGAAACGGAATCCTAATTTAGAAGTTACTAACTGATGATACTGAAAGTCCTAAAGGCGCACCCCCCCTTTTTTTTTTCTAAGGGCCACATACTTTCTGAACATATCACAATATTTGCCGATAGGATGTGGGGATAGAACTAAATTAAAGTAGGGCATAACTGAGTCTAAAAACCTAATTTCTTAGGGTTGTTGGTGAAAAAGAGATGTCAATTTCTATTTAAGCTTGGATTCTTGTATTCTTGGCCAGATTCCAGGAACAGAATAAAAAAAGAAAAACAGATTTTTGTATCTGATATGCAAATCTGGTTTACGTAAACTGTCTGTAGGAGTTTTTTTCTTTACTTGAAATAAGAGGCTAAGCTCTAAAAATAGGTGACAATTACTCGGTACGCGGACCTAAGGGGATTGAATAGAGGCTGAGCCTCTAGTCGTTTCTGGAGACCAGCTAAATCAGTATTTAGCTAGACGACTAGACCCGAGTTGGCGCCTAGGCACTGATTACTTGCTAGTCTGCCTGTAGTTGGTTTTGGGGGCTGACTAAATCGGCGCCTAGGTAGCTGACTAACCCGAATAGGCTAGGTGCTAGACGCCAACTAATTAGGTCGAATATAAAAAAATTAAAAACCTTATTACGTTAGTGTGTATTAGAGACAGAGCAAACATTTCTCCTCAATTTTTGTGCGATTACAGGACCGGCCACAACCCAAAGCGAGAAAAGCCTCACTTTGGGCCACCAATTTTAGGGGGCCCTCAGTGATGTTTTCAAGAGCAACCGATATTAAAAAACCCCATCACTAAAAGCAACCGATGGACTCCCAAGGTTCAAATTTTGGGAGTCCCAGTCTGGGAGATGAAAACCTCTTGACTTCAACATATCCGACGGAGAGACTGAGTTTAGAGCAACAAACCAAACAAATGAAGAGACTTCCAATCGAAGTTTTGGAATTCTTCGTTAGAAATTCTTGCATATCCGTAGCTGTGGTGGAAATTACCTTGTGGACAGATTGCCCGTGATATCATCAGCTTTGGAAGGCATCCTCTTCCTGGAGTCAGAAAGTTGTGTAAGGACTGGAGGTTCTCCAACAATATGAAAAAACTCTACAATATTGGAATCAATTGAATTCTTCGAGGTACTCTTAATGCCTATGACCCAAGCTCTTTGATTTCCCGATATGCATTCAGATACACTTATGCTTTTTTACTTAGAAAATTTTCAAATGCTAGGAATAAATTCTTCAATGAATCGTTGCATAACCAACTGTCTTAGAAAATTTTCAAATGCTAGGAAATAAATTCTTCAATGAATCGTTGCATAACCAACGGTCTTCCCAATAATATATTCTTCTAATTGTGCAATCCATAAAAAAGTTTGGTGTTATTTGGGAACACGTTCGATTTTAACCACCGTATTTCCCTTTAAGTGAAGATCAACACGAGATATGTTTGTCCTCGCTATATCTCCACATCTATTTGCCAAGTAAAACGAAGTTATATCTCATTGAAAAAAAAGTAAAACGAAGTTATATTTCTTGATTATCCCCATATAGAGAGGCCTCTCTTTTTTTCCCATGACATTCTTTCCTCCAACCTATGCATTTTCCTCTTGGAGGCACAACTAGCCCAGGGAAAACCTTGCACTATTTATGCATTTTTCTCTTGGGAGGCGTAACTAGCCGAGAGAAAACCTTGCACTATTTTTTTTTCATTTTGTTTGACACGGAGGAAAACTAGGATAGGCAGAAGATATACACATATTATTAAGGTGGGTGATTTAAGGAAATAAAAAACTATTCGAGATAGAAAATTTTAAAAGGAAGATGTGAATTTAACGAATTATCCGGGGTGCAAAATTTTAAAGGAAAACAAGTCATCTTCTTCTTCCTCATCTCTTACCACCAATTAGTACAAATCAATCTATGAGATCAATTAAATTGAACAAGTTCGTTTATTTTACTTACCTCCAAAAATAATGTAACTAATTGCTTCATAAATCCCAGTCACAAGAAGAACCGGCCAAGAATCGCACAGTAAATCAGTGTTAAAAGTGAAACTAATAAGAAAGTTTCATCAGATAAACACATCAAACAGTTTGATTAGCAGAATTTTTCTCTTTTAGAGAGACATTAGCATTAGAAATAATCTAGCCTCTTATCATATTTTATGTACTAAGAAGTTCAATCGGATACTTTCAACAAAAAAAAAAAGTTCAATCGGATGAACTAATAACAATGAACATATGGAATTCATACAACAATAGTTCAAGTATCCTCATAAACATTTCAGATTAAAGGATTGGAAATCACAAAAACACTATAATATGTGAATCGAATAATTCTTTTCGAAACCCTAACTTTAGATAAACAAAATACGGAGAGGGGAGGAAAAAAGAGGGAAAAACAATGGTTGTAGAGGTGTGGAGAATAGAAAGAAACCAAAAATATTTCACTCAAAATGGTTTCCTTCTAAGAATTTTAAAAAATGTGTCAACTAAAGTTGACCAATTTTTGAGAAAATTTTTGCACCCCGGATACTTTTCTTATTTCCCGACTCACCCACCATTATTAAGGGTACCATTGATCAAAACCGGGTAACACCTTTGGACTAAAAGAAAAGAAAGGTAGTAACGGCTTTAGATTATTTTTTTTCTAACATGCATTAAATAGTTGGACTATAGTTCCATCTTTCCTTTTGGACAAATATTGTAATAACCCTCTGCTTTATTAATTTTGTGATATCCTTGCAACAAAAAAATCAAGCATTATATAGAGCCCCAATTTGAAATTTTGCTTGGGGCCTACCAAGTGTTTGGGCCAACCCTATTAGGAATATTCCATAACTTTGGAGTTGGTTTTGAGGATTCATTTCATTCCCTCAAATATGGTTTTAGGGCTTCGGTTCTTAGCGAGCATCACTGGTTCACAACCTCCTTTGTCTTCGAGCATTAAACTGTAGATGCCACCAAAATGACGACGAATTGGATAAAAAATCCGAAAGAATTACAGAGACAGATAGAAGTAGATTTAGAGAGAAAAAGTACAAGTTAGGGAGAAGAAGAAGAAGAAGAAAAACATGATGGCGACGACGAAGAACTACGAAGATGAGATAATGAAGATAAATAGACTGAGTTTAGTAAGAGAGATTAGAGAGTCGGTCGGCTGAGTTAGAGGGAAAGAGAGAAAATGAGAAAAGAAATAGATAACTTATCATCGGGATAATTTTGGAAAAAACAAAATACTAAAAGACCTAATTGGTAATAATAGATAATAAACATGGGATACTATTATACATAATTTTATGGTAATTATTAGATACTTGAAAAAGTGAATGCCCTTTTTACTTATTAATATTTTGACCCATTTAACCATTTATACTAATCTAGTATCGCGAACAAAAAATTGTATTATAGGGCACATTGTCAAGAGGTATCAACCTCTTGATATGAATGAGAGAGATCGAATGAGACCGAGAGAGCTAGATCGAGTGAGGCCGAGAGCAAGAGAGAAGGAGAAGATGGAAACAAGTATTAAATAATTCTCTCTAATATATAATATCAAAGTACATGGGTTACTATATATAAGAATACATAGGTGAACCAGGGTTAGGTTTAGTAGGATAAACAATATCTAAACCATACTTATCTAAGTAATACAACAAGACCTATGGACAGGGTCCACACGGTTTGGCCGAGTGGAGTTGGACCAGTGGATCTCTTAATACTCCCCCTCAAGTTAGAACGGGAATGGGAGTAACACCTAACTTCCCAATAATGTTCTTGTACGACTCTGCTTCAAGAGGCTTTGTGAAAATGTCCGCTAACTGGTTTTTGGAAGAAGTGAAGCGTGTGGCAATGACCTTGTCTTTGATCTTCTTACGGACGGTGTGACAATCTATCTCAATGTGTTTCGTACGTTCGTGGAAAACGGGGTTGCTGACAATATGAACAACTGCCCGATTGTCACAGTAAACTGTCATCGGGTTAGAGTGATCAATACCAAAATCAAGTAATAAATACTTGAGCCATTGAAGCTGACAGGTGAGAATGGCGAGCACGCAATATTTTGCTTCCATAGAAGATTTAACAACGATAGGTTGCTTCTTAGATTTTCAGGATAGAGGGCTGGAAGCAAGCATTGTAAAATATTTGGTTTTGGAACGACGAGCAAAGGGGCAGCCAACCTAGTCGGAGTCACAGTAATCTGTGATGTGGAGAGAGTTGTCTGCAGATAACAAATCCCTTTATCATGGGAACCTTTTAAGTAACGAAGGACTCGATGAGCATCATCCAAGTGAAGCTAACTAGGAGTCAGCATAAACTGACTTAGATTGTTTACAATAAAAGTTATGTCAGGCCGTGTGGCATTTAAGTAAAGGAGACGATCGATAAGACGTCAATAAATGGAAGGGTCAGGTAAGGGATCACCATCGGAGGGACGAAACAGAGCTTTTGCTCCATGGGAAACTCAGAAGGGCGTGAAGTAGTAAGCCCAGAGTCTTTGAGAATGTCAAGTGCATACTTGCGTTGGCAGAGAAAAATGCCTTGAGAGGAGCGGGAGACTTCTATACCGAGAAAGTACTGTAAACGACCTAAATCTTTTAGGCAGAAAGTACTGTCAAGAAACAATTATAGTTTGGAAATAACATTTTCATTATTTCCTGTAATAACGATATCGCCAACATATTCTCGAACGGAAATTTGAATGGAGTGCGAGCGGAATGTAAAGAGGGAATAATCACTTTTAGTTTGAGAGAATCCGTTTGCTAAAAGGACAGAGGGAAATTTTGAAAACCATTGGCTGGATGCCTGTTTTAGGCCATATAATGATTGTTGTAGACGACAAACTTTAGACTTCCCCTGAGAGGAGAATCCGGGTGGAAGTTTTATATATACTTCTTCATGAAGACCGCCTTGAAGGAATGCGTTGTTAACGTCTAATTGATGGAGAGACCACCCTTTGATTGCGGCGATCGAAAGGAGGACTCGAACTGTTACCAATTTGTCAACCGAAGCAAAAGAGTCATTATAATCGAAGCCCTCAATTTGAGTGTAAGCTTTGGATACAAGACGGGACTTTGTAACTTTCAATGGAGCCGTCAGATTTGAACTTGATTTTATAGACCCATTTGCATCCGATTGGGCGTTTGTCGGGGGGATAGCGTAATAACAGACCATGTGTTGTATGATTCCGAGGCAGAAATTACCTTGGCCATTGCATCTCTCCAATGAGAGGATTTCATTGCTTGAGTGAATGAAGTAGTTTCGGTAGTTTTTAGGACCGATGAAAGAAACGTTTGATGGGAGGTGGAAAATGAATTGATTGAAAAATTGTTTTCAAGTGGATATCTAATGGAAGGTGTTGTGGAACATACATAGTCTTTTAAATGGGCCGGTGGACGACGGTTCCTGTAGCGCCCTGACCTTCGAGTCGGAGAATCGGACGAGTTGGATCGTCGAACAAAGGTAGCAATTTTTAAGGACTTGATTTCAAAATAAGTGAATACTTATTTCGGTTGATATGGACAGCTCATCGGATAGTTTTCTAGAAATAACGAATTTTGATTGGTCACGTGGAAAGTTTGGACATGGTTTGCCTATCGTTTTGTATTTGACAATTTTCGTCGTTATCGAATTAATATGGACGATATAGTTTATTCATGGTTAGTTTTGGGATGAAAAATAAAAGAGAAACGTTACATTGGGGTTCATAAGGTAATTGGTGGGAACTGAATTAGTTGGATATAATATATTGGGGGTTGTTTATGAGTTATATATAAGCTAGGGACTAACAAATAATTAACTAACTTGGCCACCTTCCACAACGACTTTTGGCATTCCCTTTGGTTCAAAAACCAATCCAACTCACTCTGTGCATGTTAACGTGGTGGCTGGGAAGATAATTTAATTTAAAATGGGTTTGAGCGTGGACCCCACTTGCCATTTACCATTCAAAACCCACTTTCACTTTTCCTTTAGGATTTTTGAGTGAGAGGCCCAAAAAATGGAGGGTAAATAAGTATTACCCCCAGCCTAAAACAAAAATGAGAACCCAGTCCAAATTGTCAGGACAGCTCACACTTTTCTGGTTTTTATTTTATTTATCCCCCCTTTACCCCTTTACGGGAAATTTCCGTGTTTTCTGACAATCTGACGGATGACAGCGAAGCAATTAATTCTCCGTACATGACGTAATGTCAGAGAAACATTCAGATTTTTTGAAAATTCAAAAATGGCGCCATTTTTTGACGAAATTTCAGGCAATTTTTTTGGATCTTGGCCACTGTATTTTCTGTTCTTACTCTCATTATTTTTGATAACATTCACATTTTATCTTCTTCATCTCTTTCAATCTCCAAGAACATAAATTTTCTGTTCTTTCTCTCTCTAAAAGTTTTATGTTCTTATTTTTGGATGTTCATCATTCTTATTTTGCTTCACATTTTATCTTCTTCATCTCTTTCAATCTCTAAAAACATCAAAGTTTCCTGTGTTTCTCTCTCTAAAAGTTTTATGTTCTTATTTTTCTTCTTCATCATTCTTATTTGTTTCACATTTTATCTTCTTCATCTCTAAAAACATCAAAGTACATAACCAAATGGTCAGTGCACAGAACTATTCCCGGTATAGAAGAAAATTCCCAGTTCAAAAGTGTCCAGTATTCAACCAAATGGCCAGTACACGGAACAATTTCCGGTGCACAAGAAAATTCCCAGTACAAAAATGTCTAGTACATAGCCGAATGGCGAGTACACAGAACAATTCCCGGTAGACAAGAAAATTCTCACTACAAAAATGTCTAGTACATAACCAAATGACCAGCACACAGAACAATTCCCGGTACACAAGAAAATTCCCAGTACAAAAACGTATAGTACATATCCAAAAAATGGCCAGTACACTAAATAATTCCCGGTACACAAGAAAATTTCCTTGTACAAATTCAAGAAAAACTACAAAAAATGAAGAAATTTGTTGAGATTAGAAAGAGATAAGAAATAAATCTGGAAAAAAGAACGAAATTTGTTGAGATTGGAGAGAGAAATTTAAAAAGATTGGAGAGATAAATATGTGTGGGAGAAAATAAAAAAGAAATAAGAAATAAATCTGGGAAAAAGAACGAAAATGGCAAGTTGGTAAATTTTGTAATGGCAATTCTGTAAATTCGTGGGCAGTACAAGGTTTAATGTCAGGTGCGTCTGACTATTTTTCAAAAATTTTCGCATTTCCCGGGAATTTTTCGGTGGCAATTTTGTAAATTTATGGAAAGTACACTGTATGATGGGAGGCGTGTCAGATTATTTCTCAGAAATTTGAGAGTTTCCCGAAAATTTTTCGATGGTCGTTTCGTAAATTTCGAAAAGAAGAAGGGTGTTTCGGAAATTCCACCCCCACCTCCTGACTATTGGACCTGCCTCTTATTCTTTTCCTGCAGTGGACCTGCTTCTTGTTTTGGGTGAAGGATTGGGCCTTTTGCCCAACCCCTCTTTCCTTTATAACTCGTTTCAATAGAAGGTCAGTACTCTCTTTCCTTTAGGGATTCCTTACGTCAAGAGTTTTATCTCTTCTTCAGTTTATTTCATTCACTGTTCTAATGGATTCATCAGACGAAAGCTTTTTGCAACAATTTGCCTCTCTTACCACCGAAGATCAAACGCCCATCACTGTGGAAGGAGAGGACTTACAACCGTGGGGTAATGACGTGATAAAAATAGGGGTGGCATGGATTCAGAGTTCAAAGAAAATAGAGATTGGTCAGGCCATGCTTCAATTATCACGAGTTATACACGGTCCTAATCGATTCACGTTGACAGAAGTACAAGACAATATTTTTCTTATAAAATTTATGACTTCTACCGAGTTGGATTTGGCTATGGAAAGCCAACCGTGGGTTATCCAAGAAGAATTGGTCGTTCTTCAATCATGTCAGAGAGATATATCTCCCGCTGATCATAAATTCGAAAAGGCATGGTTTTGGACCCAATTCCATGGTATCCCACTTAGTCACATGAACAATGTTGTAGTCAACAAGTTAGCGGCTTCAATTGGAAATTATGTCCCTACAACAATAGAAGATTCAATGAAATGGAGCACCTACGGCTGGGTTAGGGTTGAACATTCACTTTGTGAACGTATGACTCCTAGAGTCAATCGTAAACTATCAAACACACAACTTATTACTATCGAGGTTAGGGTAGAGAAATTACCACGGTTTTGTATAAATTGTGGTTTTTTGGGGCACACGGTGAAGTTTTGTCCTGCAATGCTTGCGCTAGGAGATTTAGTAAAGCATCATCTCTCCGACGCGCAAAGATTCAAGGTCATTAAGGCTATGACGCCAAATTACAAGGAACACTACAAGGTTCCTATTAATCTCCGTAATCAAGGTCGAGAAGTAAACTCTTTTGGTTTAGACAGAACAATTTCACTAAGAATTGAAGTTAACAATGAACAAGATCAGTCCACATTTGTAGGGAAGAATCCGGGTAAGCATCCTATCTCAACTAACTTTGGTATTTTACTAACCAGTTTGACACAGGCAAAACGCAGTAAAGTTACAAGTTTGGATGGAACTACGAAGTCGGTTAACACAGGAAGTATAAAGATTACTCAACAGGAAACTCAACCTGCAAACATTATCATGGGGGAGCAGTCGGACGGGGATCATACCATGACCGATGACAGAGATGGTCGTCCAAAACGCCATTACAAGAGATCGGTTAAACAAGGTTTTTTGAACAACAATGATGAAAGGGTCCCGGCAACCCAAATGCCGCCTCCTCAATGAGTTTTTTGGCGTGGAATTGTCGGGGAATTAGGAACACCCCGACAAAAGAAACTCTTAAACAGTTCCTCATTTCAACCAAACCAGATTTGGTTTTCCTCTCTGAAACTCGAATTATTAATTATGATTTTTCTCATTTATTTAGTAAGTTTGATCTTGATCATTACCACCATGTTCCTGCCATTGGTAGAAGTGGAGGTCTTCTCCTTCATTGGTCTACCTCTATTGATGTTACTGTAAATTTTTCTGATAATTTGATTCATATATCTATAAAGAGACCAACCGATATAGATTATTGGGATATCCTTTGTATTTATGGACCACCTAGGGTGCATGATAGACCCCCTTTTTGGAATAATATTCTTAATAGAATCCAACTTATTAGTCGTCCTTTTATTTGTATTGGCGATCTCAATGCCCTATCCTCACGGGTTGATAAGTGGGGAGGTACTACTAATATCCCTTTCTTGTCTCAATTTCAGCTCTTCATCCGGAATGCTAATTTGATTGATCTAGGGTTCAATGGCCCCGGGTACACATGGACAAATAACCAGTCAACACATCTGTTGGGTTTAAACCCTTATACTAGTGTTTATAGCGGAAATAAGACATCTAATGTCTACACTAGTATCCCCAGGATCACATGCAAAACTAGTAATTAAACTAATGGAGATAGTAGATTACCTTAATCGCTTTTCCCTCGAACTAGTTGAATTGATTGAAGAAGACCAAGAGCTTCAAGTGTAGCTCCTCTACTTGGGACACGAGCAATCAATTTGATCTCCCACCTTGTTGTATAGCTAGCACACCAATGGTGGTTGGAAAGAAGAACACCTTCTTCTTTGACTAGATAGATAGTTAATGGGAATTAGCTCACTTTCTCCTCTCTACTTGATGTGGTAGAGTAAGAAAGCTTAGAGAGAAATTCCACCCCTTATTCTCTGTCCTAAGAGTGTTTATATAGAACCCTAATAAGAATCCACCTCCTTTTAGGTTTCCTAAAACACCCTTTAGAATAAGATTTAGGGAAATAGTCGAAAATAGCAACTATTGGTATTTTCTCAATTCCCTAAGGAGATGACGTCCAAACCCAGCCAAAATTGGCAGATTTAATTTTCATAACATAAGGAAACGTTCCTCCAAAAATCAGCCCAATCCGAGCCCTAAAAGTGCCCGAATCGGCCTAGGCCCAAAAACCCTGTTTTTGGCCTTTTTGTACTATCTTTGCCTAATTCTTTTTAGGCCTATGAGATATGTTTATGGGACACTCCCATGATTATATCTCACTCCCACTAGTCATATCCTAGATCAATTTGACACTCTTATGTGTAACCCGTTGTAGGATCCGATCGAAGTTAGCCGCGAATTACTTCGTAATTCGACGATCGTAGTTGGTCTCTAGCTACAACTCTACGATCCCTAAATCAATCGGACTTGATGATCTTCCACATCAATTGTCCTATCCGAAAAATTGTTCGCATTGTCACCTTGGTCGAAGGACATCTCCTTCAACTCCTTCAGACTCCCACTTGGACTTAGAACAAGTGTAATGCCTCGATTCCCGTGTCAATTTAGTATCCCATCTGATACGTCACGCCATTCAGACTTTCTTGATATCCGAGTACAACTGTAAAAGACAAACGATTAACTTTTAATCCGTTTGAGCGCGGCCACGCATTTTCAGTTGCTACTCATCAAGTGGCCTTGAGACACTTTGTACCTAATGTGATTAGGGTGACACAATCCATTCTTGCGCTCCCACTTAACTTCATGTCTATCCTGTCCTTCCCAGTATCCGTCTTTATAACCTCCTTTTACGGCGCGGCGTTTGACGGAACCAAAGTCGGACATTCCTTTCATAAGATGAGTGGAGCACTCATGTTTTGAGGAATCTCTCCAATTGTCTTTATGAGAAGTATTGACGTTCATCACGAGTGATGTACTTCTCATTTGAGGGTTATCCAGTGTGTAAACCTTTTACACACCCACGTAGTCGAATAGAATATACTATTCCTATAGCCCATGAAACTGCGCTATCCCATCGACTCCCGTGCTAGTCTTCGTGAGTCATTGTTGTCCATGCAATGACCTGGACCAGGGTTTTTGATAATAAATATTCCAAGTTCACTTAATAGGGTTTCATTCATCAGATCACGTATCTGACAAACCTATTCGGAATGTTTTATCATTAATGGACTGTCGTTTAAACACTAAACCAAATTTAGACGACTTGTGAAATAACTCTATTATTTCTGATAACGAGAGTTGTAAATCTGAGCCTCTTCCGTAAAACTCTTTTTACCCACTCAGTTTTACTCGTCGAGGTTTATTCCAAATTTACCTCATGCCTTAGACTGTGTATGAGTCTCATATTATGTCTTAGGTGACAGTTTAGTTTGACTACGTATGTAGTCCGTTTTAAACTTTGCTAATTATCAATTAATTTGAAGATTGCTTACTTCAACCTTGATAATTTCTAGTAACTTTTACTAGAGTTAAGGCTTTTAATTCTTTATGTAGTATTTGCAACAGTTCCCGGCTTAAAACACTTTTAGCCTACTTTCCTTCCATGTCTGAAAGTTTGCTACGATGATATGTTCAACTTTTGTACTACTTCATCCTTTAGCCTTCTAGGATGTTTCTAAGTAGTGTTTCGGTTTTCAAATCCGAATTTGGATATTCAAATGCTAATCATATCCAATATGATTGACTTGAATGTCTCTCTCATGCTTGCTTGCTCATCGGTGTCTTTAGACTCCGAGTCTCGCAACGCTCTCTGTCATGAGTTTTTTTGGGTCGAAATTCTTTTAGACTTTTCCTGAGTCTTAGATTTTCGGTTTCGGATCTCAAGCGTCTCAGCGTACTGAGTCTCTCTAATCCTATCATGTTTTTGATCTATGCTTGTAGATCCTCAGATGCCCAAAATGGCATTTCATCCTTGTGTGTGGTCCTTTTATTGAGTCAGTGTGTTCACTGTTACACAACATCTTATGTCGTACTCAATCTTTTGTATGTACTCAGCATACGGACCCGGAAGGTTTGTTTCTCCCACTTACCTTCTTGAAACTCGTGATTCAAGATTATCTTCATTCCTCAGGAATCAAACTTCTTTGATTGCCTTTTGAATCGAAGATTCTAACTCTTGCGTGCTTTTAATCCGTCGATATATTTCTGAAGCATGCCTATGGACATAACTTGATTGGAAGAATCTTATTCTTCTTGTCCAGTTTCGGGAAACATGAATGTTTCCATCCTTTTCAGTTTTCTACTTTGGAAAACCAATTTAGGTCTTCTGTTGACTTAAATTATCAAGCTTCATGTCTTGCCGAGATATGGATTCCACGATGATTTTGGCTTCTAGCCAAAATCTAGAGTCAGTTTCCGTTTCTGCGCAGGTCTTTTATCTCTTCAGAAATAACCTTTATTTTCTGAGTCTTTAAGATTTTATTTTGACCTTTCAGGGCTTGTGAACAACAATTTCGAATTTTCTCAACTACTTTGAGATATTCCTTTAGAGACACTTTCACTCGCTTTGAGAGTTCTCCTGCGAATGACATTCGCTTTTGTGCGGTGGGTTTACAAGATCATATCTTTAACCTTTCCTTTTCCGAGGAGCCGCAGTTTGTTGCTCTTGGTCGAATTTAATCGTCTAGTACAAGTTTTCATGATTGTTCTTCATGACTCTTCATGATTTTTCTCATGATCGAATTAAATCGACTTGTACTTTTCTCCCACTTATTCTTGTAATAATTAGTGCTTTTCTCCCAGACTACTAGGTGTGCTAATTATTAGGAGAATACTATCATGAGCAACAAACACTTTATTCTCTTGATTGCTTGTGGAAAAAGCCCAAATTTCTTCTAAAGAAATTGCGTCAGACTTTAACTAATTTTGTAATGCTTTTACAAGCTTAGCTGTTAGACGGACTTTGGTAAGTGTGAAAACAATCGTTTATAGAATATGTCCCAAAATATTCGGAAGACTGGCTTAAACCCATCTTTGATCTAATTATGCATAGCAATGTTCGATTACTCCCACTGAATCCACCATCCCTCAGATGTGTTCCATGGAGCGAGTTGGGAAACGTTTTCTCAACTCCTTTGATGGTTATTTAGTATTTGACTCAAGTTTTTATCACTCCAATCTAATCGGATGACTTAAACTCTCTTGTCAAAATGATTCTTTTACTTCGGTTTGTACTTTGTTTGAACCTTTCAAACATTCTGACTTATACTTTATGATTTGTATGTTTCCATACTTCATGAAGTTGTCAGAGTACGTATTTGAAGTTTCTCTCGTTAGCTTCTGCAAGTAAACTTATAGGACTGCATAACACTGTATGAGTCCTAATAGATTACCAGTCTCTATGCCTTTTGAAAAGGGTGACTTTGTCAATTCAGTTCTTAAGACCTAATTGACAATGCTGAAGTTTAATGGGTTTGAATCTCTTGATTTTAGCCATTATCAATGTTAACCTTCAGTTAATTTTACCACTGGTTTAAAACATCGTATGTTTCTAGAAGAACAAAATAATCACTATTAAGTTCTAAGCTAGATCAATGTCTAAAAGAAGACTTTGATCCCTTTCAGCATCCCTAGCATTACTGCTTCTGCTCCCTCTTGGATCTTTACTTCTTTTAGTCAAGTATGTAATTCCCTTAAGCTCCCACTGAGCCGCTCATCTGGTCTTAAATACCTGATGAAGGAATTTTACGATAGTTGTTTTTAACTTTGTTTACAAGGATACGGAACCGGAATTCATAATTCCATTCCTTTTTGTCCTCCAGGTGCTAAAGGTAGTTTCCTTTTAAATGGTCTAGCCATTATTTAGAAGCAATCACTGTAATGAGAAATACTCTTGATCATGTACTCGACAACTGCTTTTCTTTGATCAAATGTTTGCCTCACTTGACTGACCCTTTGCCCTTTTGAATCTCAAGAGCTCTTTCTTAGATTCTTTGTACCAAATCTCAAGAACCTTTCTTAGACTGGATATTCCCGTATGTTCTGCTCAGTTTGTTTGTAACAACCTGAGTGACTCATCTAAGGTCTTTATCAATCTTTGTTCCATCGATATTGAATTGGGTGATAGATGTATTCTGTTGTCTTCCCTTAGGATGACTTTCAGATTGCCTTGGAGGTCTCGTACCTCTCCATTTATGACTTCTGTAGGAATTTCTTCCTTAGTTTGTCTTAATGGTTATGCTAGCATTCATTACTCTTCCAAAGAGAATGTTATACGATTGCTTGCAAATGGCTTTTGACCTTCTCTTGTATGAGTCAACATTGGGATTGGGTATTCTAGTGACCTTCCTTTTGAATCTGAGAACTATTCTCGGATTCATTCTTCCATTCTAGGAAGTGGATCAGGACCTCCCTTAGGTGTGATTCAATGTTGAAATCGTTTGTGTCATCTTAAAACTATATAAAGAAATGGCAAAGTTTTAAAACTCGTTATCGTTTTTGAAAAACTTAGTTTTCCCACATTATTCAATAAAATCGTCCCCTATTGAATAAGTGATTCCAAGATCCCACTTCTTCGGAGTGAAGCGGACTTTGGCCCTGCCCTCCACTTCCGTCGTCCTAGGTGAGTGAACTACTTCACTGATCATACCCTTATGACTCTTGGTTGATAGATAGTCATTGATGAATGACTAATCTATCCTTTTGCCTCGAGTATCCAAGACTCTCTTGCTGATCTCGTTGAGTAGAACCATTTAGACGTGTAGGCCTCTTCTATAGACCTACCCGCATTGTCCCAAGGTAGAGGAGGTTATCTGCTTTGGCCGACCCACCTTCCTCGAACAAGGGCGCAACGAGTGTCTTAATCTGGATAGACGATTACTCAAGATTACGTTTTGGGGACTTTTACGCTAGTCTGGCGTTTGTTATAGTGAACTATTTAGCCTAACTAACGTCCACGACATAAAGCGTAAATAAGTAAGTAAATGCGCGCGAGAAAGTAAATCAAGCAGACATGGATCCTAGTATGGCCCCTAACCTAGAAGATCTAATCTCCTTTGGTTTTCTTCTTGTTTCGCCTTTCGGTTCGTCTTAGATCGCCATCTTTGAACCTCCATTGATTTCTCCCACTCGCCTTTGGATTTCATCCTCGAGTTTCTTCAATGGACTCATAGACCCTAAACTCTAATTACAAGACTCTAACGATTCGCAGATCGTATAAACTTGAAATTAAAATTAATTACAAAGCATGCACCCATCCGTGCTTGAAACAAGAATAAAGATATAAATCTATGGCCATACTAGTTTCCCGCATTCACATCACATGCAATCATATAATATATCAAGGCTAAGAATTATATATGCATGATTATCTTGGGAGATACTTTTGTTGACATCACATGTCACATGACGAACCTTAAGTCTAAATTCGAAGAATTCGACTAATGGTGCGTTCTCGTTTTATCTCTTATGATTTCTAAAATCAACTTTAAGAAAACTCCGTTTTGGGCTCGAGAAAGCCCGGGTCAATTTTGGAAAAAATATTGGTTCGATTCTTAATGATTTCATAAATCAATTTAAAGAGAAATCCGTTTTGGCCTTCTGGATGGCCCGGATCGATTTTGGAATTATTTGGTTGGAATCAGAAGAAATTTTGGCAAAAACTCCCACTCGAATGATGGTCCCTTTTTGTGGTCCGAAAAGCCTCGAAAAAGCCCGGGTCAAGTCCTAGACAAGTCCCGGCCCAAGCCCACAAAAGGGCTTGGACAAGGTCCGGACATAGCACGGCCCATAGGCCGGCATGTCCTGGCCGAGGCCTGGTCTCGTCCTGGCCGGAGCCAGGACGCTAGTCCATGTACCAGACGCGTCCTAGACGTGTCTGGGGCTGGACCGGACCAGCACTAGGTGTCTCGGACTAGTCCGAGACACCCAGAACCTCAGACGCGTGGTGGTAGCTACTGGACGCGTCCCAGACGCGTCCTGGTATAGCTACTGGTCGCGTCTGGAAGACGCGACCACAGTAGTGGGACGCGTCCTGGTCGCGGCCTTGGACGCGTCCTGGTCGCGTCCTGGCCTGACCAGGACAGCAACCTTGAAGTTTCTAAAACTTCAAGTTTCCACCTTGTTTTTTTTTTTTTTTCTTATGCAACTCTAAGTTGCTATTTTCCAATTTTAAAACTTTTCTAAAATTTTGAAATTCCTTTTAGAACACTTCTAAAATTTTTTCAAAACTTTTAGAAACTTTTAAAATTTTCCAAATTTGTTTTGGGAGTTTCCTAAACTCAAAACAACTCCTTTTAGAACACTTCTAAAATTCCAAATTTTGTTTTTCAAAAGTTTCCAAAACTTGAAAACAACTCTTAATCAAACCAAATTTGGATCAAAATTTAGGTTTTTGAAACTTTTCAAATAACAATTTTGAAATCAATTTGAAAAATCTTTGAATCCAATTCAAAATCAATCAAATTCTTATGTTTAAAACTCTTTTAAACATAACTATCAACTTAATCAAGTATGGATTAGTCCGAAATTCAATCAAATTGAGTTTTTAAAACACTTTCAATCATCAATTTGATTCTCAATTTGAAATTCATTGAATCCCATTCAATAATATCAAATTGTGAGTTTAAATAATTTTAAAACACTTTTAAAATACTTTTATAAACTCAATTTATTAAACTATCAATCATATCCAATATGAACTAGTTCGATTCTTAGCAAAAACTAGTTCATTGCAAGAGGCTCTGACGCCACTGTTGGGTTTAAACCCTTATACTAGTGTTTATAGCGGAAATAAGACATCTAATGTCTACACTAGTATCCCCAGGATCACATGCAAAACTAGTAATTAAACTAATGGAGATAATAGATTACCTTAATCGCTTTTCTCTCGAACTAGTTGAATTGATTGAAGAAGACCAAGAGCTTCAAGTGTAGCTCCTCTACTTGGGACACGAGCAATCAATTTGATCTCCCACCTTGTTGTATAGCTAGCACACCAATGGTGGTTGGAAAGAAGAACACCTTCTTCTTTGACTAGATAGATAGTTAATGGGAATTAGCTCACTTTCTCCTCTCTACTTGATGTGGTAGAGTAAGAAAGCTTAGAGAGAAATTCCACCCCTTATTCTCTGCCCTAAGAGTGTTTATATAGAACCCTAATAAGAATCCACCTCCTTTTAGGTTTCCTAAAACACCCTTTAGAATAAGATTTAGGGAAATAGTCGAAAATAGCAACTATTGGTATTTTCTCAATTCCCTAAGGAGATGACGTCCAAACCCAGCCAAAATTGGCAGATTTAATTTTCATAACATAAGGAAACGTCCCTCCAAAAATCAGCCCAATCCGAGCCCTAAAAGTGCCCGAATCGGCCTAGGCCCAAAAACCCTGTTTTTGGCCTTTTTGTACTATCTTTGCCTAATTCTTTTTAGGCCTATGAGATATGTTTATGGGACACTCCCATGATTATATCTCACTCCCACTAGTCATATCCTAGATCAATTTGACACTCTTATGTGTAACCCGTTGTAGGATCCGATCGAAGTTAGCCGCGAATTACTTCGTAATTCGACGATCGTAGTTGGTCTCTAGCTACAACTCTACGATCCCTAAATCAATCGGACTTGATGATCTTCCACATCAATTGTCCTATCCGACAAATTGTTCGCATTGTCACCTTGGTCGAAGGACATCTCCTTCAACTCCTTCAACATCACCTTACTAAGGAACGATTGGACAGAGTACTGTGTAACTCGGACTGGCTTATTCAATTTCCGGACTTCGGGGTGTTTCATTTGCCTCGATATAATAGCGATCATGCCCCGATCCTTCTTAAATTCAAAGTCCAGGGTCAAGTTCTAAAAACAATTGCAAAGTTTGAAAAGTTTTGGACAAAACATGAAGAATATAATGACACTTTCAAGACCTCTTGGGAACATAGTTCTGGGTCGCTTTTAGAGAAACTAGACCAAGTTAACTCTAACATTCATAGATGGAGCAAGAGAGCTTTTGGCATCATCAAAAACAGACTAATCATCCTTAAGAAAAGGCTTATTGATATTCAGACAATTACTCCATCCGAAGCCTCTTTAACTACTGAAAGCGAGATACAGGAACAAATAATACACTTGGAAGAAATTCAGAGAATAAGGGCAGAACAACGAGCTAGGTCAAAATGGGTACATAATGGAGATCGGAATACAAAGGCATTCCATTTGGTAATGTCAACTAGGAAGCACAAAAATAAAATACAGCATATCACTCTAGCAAATGGTAATAGAACAGTTTCTCAAGAAGAGATCGAAAAAGAATTTATTGGCTATTTTCAAAATTTGTTTAAGGCGGAACTAGTTGAGTCGCCACCAAATGAGATTCTCAACTCTTACAAGATACTAACGGTCGAACAGTTGGGCTACATCTCAAGGGTTCCGTCAGAGGAAGAAATAAAGCAAGTAGTTATGGACATGGCTTCGATTAAGAGCCCGGGACCTGATGGTTTGCCATATTTCTTTTTTCAGTATAACTGGGACACGATAGGGTCAGAGGTGGTGGCATACATTCAATCAGTTTTCCAATCAGGTCATATCTCTCCTTCTCTGAATTTTACTACTATTGCTTTAATTCCCAAAATCAGAAACCCGAGTATGGCCTCTGACTATAGACCGATTTCTCTTTGTAATTCGGTCTACAAATTCATCACAAAAATCATTGCCAATAGAATCGGTCCTTATTTAGAAGAGTGTATTATGTGGACACAAAATGCCTTCGTTCCGGGTAGGCAAATTATGGAGAATATAATAATTACCCAAGAACTGCTCCATTCCATGAATAAATCTACTGCTAAAAATGGTATCTTCTCCCTCAAGATGGATATGGCTAAAGCCTATGATAGGATTAGTTGGACTTTTCTGGAGTCCGTCCTTAGAGCTACGGGCTTTAACGGCACTATCTTGTCTCTTATACTGTCGTGTGTTACTTCCACACATTTTAAGATCCAGCTTAATGGTAATCTGGTAGGGGATTTTACGGCCTCTAGAGGCCTTAGGCAAGGATGCCCTCTTTCCCCTTATCTTTTTATCCTAGCCTCCCAATCCCTCTCTCTCTTGATTTCTCATTATGAATCTGAAGGTAAATTTACAGGTTACAAGGTTAATCAGGCATCCCCTACTATTTCTCATCTCTTATTTGCAGATGACCTGATTATTTTCGGGAAAGCAAATAATGAAAATTTGGAAGCTATATTACATATCATGGAGACCTACTCAAAATTTTCGGGTCAGAGTGTCAACTTCAGTAAATCCTCCATCCACTTCATTAAAGGAGTGCCTATAAATGTGAGAAACGTGTACACATCTCGGCTCCAGGCACCTCAAATGAATGATCATTCCAAATACCTTGGATCCTTTATACTCAAGCCAGGAAACAAAATCAAGAGTCATCAATGGTTAGAATATAAATATATCAATTCATTATCAAATTGGAAACAAAAGTTCATCACTCAGGCGGGAAGAACGGTACTTATAAAATCTATTCTCTCTTCCTTTTGTACATACCCTTTTAGTTTCCAAATTGTGCCCCAAACAGTTTTAAAAAGACTAGAAAAAGTGGAAAGAAATTTTTGGTGGGGCCACGACACAAATGAGAGGAAGCTCCATTTCATAAGATGGGATATATTATGCAGTCCAAAGAAGAAGGGAGGTCTTGGTTTCAGATCACTTAAAGAGGTAAATGAATCTATACTTGCAAAGATGACTTGGAATCTAATTAACAAACCAGGAAGTACTTGGGTTAAATTAGTAAAATCAAAATATGTACAAGAAGATAACTTTTGGGACTCTCAATGCCCAAAATCAACTTCAAACTTTTGGAAAGGTATTTTGAGCACAAGAGAAGTTATGTATAATAATGTTATGTGGATTATAGGCGATGGTACAAAGGTTAAAATAATGAAGGATCCTTGGATTCCTAATATTCAAGGCCATAAACCACATTGAATTCAGGAGCTACCTGCTAACATCTTTTGGGTTGCGGATCTTATCATCACAAATTCAGGCATATATAAGTGGGATGAAGACATTCTAAAAACATATTTTGATGATGCAACAGTTCAGGCTATCTTGACTATTATCATACCAAATCATCAACAAAATGACAAGCTAATTTGGAGCTGTGTTGAGAGTGGAAAATTTTCTACAAAGTCTTACTATCAGCAAATTAAATCAAGTCCGATTATCTCAGAAGAAGCTTATAATTTTCCTTGGACAATTTTCTGGAAACAAAATAATATAGCTCCTAATATCCAACTGTTTATATGGAAATTGGTTCATGATGGGCTCCCAAACTTAACAAACATTAGCAGTAGGGTTGATAACATACCTAATTACTGCCGACTTTGTGATAGACAGGCAATAGAGACTAGGGATCATTTATTTAGCACCTGCAGCAAATTTAAGGAGCTTATAAGCTACATCAACAACCCAGATCTAATGAATCTCACTAATGATCTCCTCGGTACTCTTAAGAAGCTCCTACTGAAGGCAAATGAAAATAAATTGTGGATAGAGGCAACTTACCTTCTTTGGACATGGTGGAAAACCAGAAATGATGTCATCTTCAACGATAACACCATTGATATAATAGGATGCTGGAACCGAACGAAGGAATCTCTGAGGTATGTTACTTATACCCCTGTTTCAACTAACCCTAATCAAGTTTTGCAGGATTCGCAATGGATCCCACCACCAGAAAATGAAATAAAGATCAATTGTGATGGATCTTTTCATTTCAATGGTGGATCATGCGCAGCGGTGGCTAGGGACAGTACAGGCAACATCCTCAAGCAAAAATCAAAGCTCATCACACCATTAACTGCCTTAGAAAGCGAAATGGAGGCCATCTTTCTAGGGCTGGAAGTAGCGGCTGAAATGAGATTGGAGGAATATATAGTGGAGACGGATTCTAGGGTTATGGTGGAACTAATATCCACCGATGATCCGACGATCCCTTGGCGACTATGGACGGCTGTGATGAAGTTAAGAGAATCCTTCTCTGCAGAGCACGTGGAGATTAGGCACTGCCCACGTCTACATAACCAGCTGGCCCATGACTTGGCTGCTTCTTGGTTTGATCCTCCGAGAATATAGCTTCTTGGAATAGTCCCTGATGTTAACTTTTTTTTTACAGTTTGATCCCGTTTATGTTTTTTATTCTTGTATTGGATTAACGCTGTAATCTCTTTGGGGTTTATGTTATTTCCGTTTCAAAAAAAAAAAAAAAAAGATAGAAGGCCAGTACTTTTATTTGGGCGTCTAGGAACAGAGAGTGAGAAAGGACGGTGACTTTAGTGGAGTTTGATGGTTAGATTTTCAGTCGTCGATTTCTTCGTGGTCGAAAGTCCAAATCCAATGAAACTTGTTCCAGGTAAACCTATTCGACTCGTTCTACATATTTACCGGTTCAGAATTCTCAATTTCGTCCATATTTGGTAGATTTATGATAGTTATTTCAATAATTGTATAGCTGGTTCTAATTTCTTTTGGGTTCATAATTTGGAGCAGTTATTCTTTAGTTTCGTCGAATGATTTATTTTCAGGATGATGTTTAATTAGGGGATTATAGACTATTTTGGGGTGTCTATATATAGACGGGTTGCTGCCGAATTATTTTACGGTTCGAATTTCATATTTGGGCTAGTTTTGGGAACGAATTGGAATAGAAATGGTTACCCGAACTTTGTCATATTTCACATAAATCGACAGTTTGAGTTATAGATTCATATTACTAGGCTTGTTATATGGTTTGTCAGCTCATGAAGACTCGAAAATATAAAATAGAGTTTGATGAGACATGAAAATGTCCCATCTGAATCTCTTTACTTAGACTAGTTAGTCTATTTCGGGCGGTTACTCTAATGAATTGGTTGTTTCTCTTACTCAGGAGGTTTCTATGGGATTGAGCACGGAAAGTGGTTAAAAATGGGAGAAAGAGACACAAAAGGGTAGTTTGGTCTTTTGGAGAGTTCAGTAATTTTGGGCAACGTCAATGCTCCGATGAAAAAGTAGAGTCCAAGACGAACCCAACAGCGAAAACAGAAGTGAAATCGGAGTCCGAGTGCGAAATTATATGAGGTCAAAGTTTTGGTCAAAATCGGATCTAACTTAGGTTTTTCAGTGCCACGTGGCGCGCAAGCTGACGGTGAGGGATAAGTTCTCCGTACATTGGTGGGCGCACGGGTGATATTCGGGATAACATAAGGCTCTGATTCAGTGTGGTGCGGTAACTAATAGCTCGGTGATCCTCACACGTTACAGCAAACTCCCTTGCGACACGTGTGTAGTTATACCATCCAGCGGGCCACTTCAATTTATTTCGTTGACCCCTGAAGCAACCATAGCTGCCCCTATTTCCTTGCACGTTGATTTATTATCCTCTCCCATTTCTCCCATCTCCATTTAAACTGAATATATTGTTTCCTTGTCATTTGACAACCTGGGAAACAGATTGGATATTAGATAGGGACGGCATGTAATGGTGGGTTTATACCCAATTGGAAACACCCATTCTCTTCAACGTCTCTCTTTGATTGTTATCTTGGAAATAATTCTAGAGATAGAGAATGAAAATAGAGAGAGAGAGAGCTTGAAAGGGAAAGAGATTGAGAGATTGAAGATAATGTTTTAGAGAAAGATTGATGGCAAGATAGGATTCCATTGAGAAATTAGAGAAGAATTGGAAGGTCTCGGCTGGAGTATTGTTAGTGAGAGAAAGTTTGGCTGAAGAAGGAAATAGAGGATAGGTTGAAGATTTCATTCTTGAGAGAGAAAGAGATATCTTTTTCTCATAAAAATAGAAAGAGATATCTTCGGTTGGGAAGAAAATTATGGAGGAGATAATGGTTAATAGAATAAAGGAAGGAGAAGAGAATTATATTTCAGAGATGGATTTTCTTGATGACTTTTTGGAAAGAGAGAGAAGCTGTGATGGGGTCTGTTTCTTCTTCTTCTCTCTTATAAATAGAGAAACAGAGAACACTAAAATTATCTCATCTTTGGACAGAACAGAACAGAGACATCTTATTTTTTTATCTTCTCTTTGGAGGAGCCTCTCTGGAGCTTCAGTGATTCAACATTTATAGAGAGAGAGAGAGAGTGGAGTAGAACAGAGGTTTTAGAACAGTTTTCTTTTACTTCTTTTATCTTTTCTGTTTTTGAGAGTGTACTAGAAACAGAGAGAGGGAAATTGAAAGAAACAGAGAGAGAGAGATTAAAGAAAATGAGCTTCTTCTATTTTCTGAATGCAATGTGGTGATTAAGAGTGAGCTTCTTCTATTTTCTTATTTGAGAGTAATCCTGTAGAGAGAGGAGGTTAAAGAGAGAATTGTAAAGAGAGACAAATTTCTATATATTTTCTTTTTTCTCTTCTTTGTTAAAAGAACTTATTTTGGTGAGAAGAGAGATAGAGAGAACAAGACTTCTTAAATCTTTTTGTGAGAGAGAGATTAAAGAAAATGGTTCTTCGAGTTTTCTTTTTGTCCTTGTGAGAGGGACTCTCATCAACATTAATCGACCTTCTTTATCTACATCAATGTTCATCACCATTATCATGGAAGCTTAATATTGGGTGATATCTCTCTTGTCTTCTACTCTTGATTCTTATATTAAAACTCTTTGTAATGAATTTGAGTACCTAAATATCTCAATCTAGGATTTTGATGAAGTTTTAACGTACGATGTTGATGTTCCTTTCATGTCTATTATCTTAATATGCTTTAATCGTAGTAATATTAAATTCTAGGTTTTGATATACAAAGATTGCTTCACTAACGATGCTTTTGATTTGATGGTTCATGTTTAGATTAAATTCTTTAATGAATCATGCTTATAGATTGATAGTTAGTAGTTGCAACCTTAATATTTCGATACTTTGAATTTAAACTTTAGGGTTATTTGGTTTCAATTCGACTATTTTCCGAGGTTTGGTATGATCGGTTACCAAAACTTGAGTGATAAGAAAAGATAAGCATGTTTAGTTCATCACTAATATTTGTTAAAACAGATTCTAAAATCCTAGGTCTTCTCCCCCATTTGAGTTCATCTCCCGTTGTTCATTTTAGTATTTTATTTTATTTTATTTTTAACACCAAAACCCAATTTTGAAGAAAAACCGAGTTACTTCCAAGTCTTAGAATAGGTTTAACTTAGTCTCTAAGGAACGGACCGGTCTTACCGGAACTATCACTTGACGCCCGTATACTTGCGGGTGGTGACCTTTTTAGGAAACTTTCTAGTCCCATCAGAGTTCATGGTTTGTTGTTTGGTTCATAAGGTGTATCAGTTGTTCGATGGAACGTCTCCGTGATCTCTTTAGTGCCGATAGGACATTTCTAGTATAGTTTCATTCATTTTATGCATTCTTGCTCTGCAAGAGGACTATTGTCAGTTATGTAACTGTCAAATGACCGTTTTGCCCTTTCATATTTCAGTAGGACTAATGAATTGTAATAGGGAGCTCGAGCAGAAGTGGAGCTTAGTCAGGAGCACCATTGGAAGCGCAAGAAGAGGTAGGATCCTACGAATCTTACTTGGAGCACGACTATATATATATATAGTCGTTTTTCTTCTTTTTATAGTTCTCTAGTTCAATTTATGATATGATATGTATGTATGTGGTGTACTCTATGTTATGGATGTTTATCTTTTCAAAACAAATTGGTTTTTCTGAAAAATAATCACATGGAGGCGGAATCGCTTGATCTGTGTGATCGTTATGTGTGAATTGTAAACACGTGGTGTCGGAATCGCTTGAGCTGCGTGTATAACATGGAGGCGGAATCGCTTGATCTGTGTTACGTGTAATGGTTGTTTTACCACGGGCATTGGTTGGTCCCCTTGTTTATTTTATGTTATGGATTAGCCATGAATTATGTCAAGGGTTACACTCGGTGCGTGGCCAGCCGTTTGGTAACCACCATTCTAGTTTACCCGGAATGGGGTCCAGAGAGGATGGGAGTTGGGGTATTCCGACCCTTGGAGTGATTATAGGACTGACCCAATGCCATGCTTGTTTATTTATTCTGCTAAACCACTGGTGTGTGTGGTTTGAATTCTTTTGTGATTGATACTTACAATGTTTTCACCGAAATAAGAGAGGGTGTTTACCCGAGTTTTCCTAATAAGAAAATACTAATTCCCTGAAAGTGGACACTTGTAAAAGCTTGGCTTTAAACAGGGTTTACCCTACCTTGAGACATGAGAACGCTCTTCTCCTTTGGGTTGATGGGACCTTTAGGAGGGCTCTATTCTTGTAGCTTTGGGAGCCTATCAGATCATTTAATACTATTATAGGTTCATGCATATGTTTGGGTATTCTTCGAATGGTCAATGAGTTACCTTGCGAGGAAGCGTCACATCTGGCCGGAGATAGGACGCGCCTCAAGATGAGATAATTGTATCGCCGTGGGTATATGGCTCTGCTACACGACGATGCTCTTATAGTCGGCTGGGTAAGTCATGACATATTCTAAGCGTATCATTATTTGGGTGGAATTTACTATTCGATGCGTATTGAGATCACAAGCCAGCCCGATGGGCGATGATGACGAAGGGAGAGTTACGGAAGCTCTTACCGGGGTATTACGTGGATCCATGTGTACACTGCAGTAGTCAAGCGTTCGATAAGGCGCCGCCTGCCTACGCACTAACAAAGGCCGAACGGTTCTTCCTAGCCGAATAGTAGGTGACTGATGCACCCGAAAAGGTTGCACACCCAAGCGGAGGTATCAAGTAGTAATCCGGCAAAGCCGGGATCGATCCAAGGATAGGAGGGTAATTCGAATATCGAAGGGTCTTATCCACCAATCTAGGTATCAAATGCTAACTTAGACTAAAAAGGGAAAGGAAACAAAGATAAATGGGGGTTTGATCGAATAAGGTGATAAGAGAATAAAACAAACAAGTAAAATAAACTAAACTAAACAATAAAAGTAAACGGGCGAGAGAGATTCGAGAGAAGAGTCGAAGGAACAAGAGTCGGGAGACGGTAAGACTCGATTCGGGCAACAAATAAGTGAGAGAGGTGTCGAAGTCCGGGAATCCATAATGATAAACCTACGACTATGTGTAGTCCGATTTAATGTGTCGAAGTACAATCGATGTTCGACTCCTAAAGTAGATGTCTCTAAGTACTATGTATATCCGGAGATCATACTTAGTCAAACAAACGTCTAAATCGGTTAATCCCGAGTCATCGAAAGTGTCGTCTAGTCGCCTAACTATGTGAAGTGCATGACAAGACACATGAAATTATGACTTAGACTACGATCGATATCGAATACTTCATTTCGTCTATTAACTATGCGAAGTGCTTGACAAGACACATGAAAATACGATCAAAACGATAATTGAAATAAATGAACATCAATTTATAATCAAAACATCAAATCATATTAAACATAGTCACGAATTCATCACATTTCATCTCATATAATCGACAAACTAAAGTTAGCTAAACATGGTGATTGAATAAGAAATGGAAAGGAAATGGTGAGAGATCCCCCTTTTTCGATGTGGTTCGAGGCTAAGATCGTCGGAAAATATGAGTTTTTAGTTGCAGCCGATCTCCCCTTAGCAATTTTCTGGGTTCCTCATAGCAACCACCATCATCTTCTCCATTTAGAACACAACCTCCATTAAAGCTAACCCTAGCTTTCTCTCTCTAGAAATTTCTTGTCCAAAATCAAATCAAACTACATGGGAAGCTAGCCAAGATGATTGGAATTAAAAGCCCCATAGTTACGGATCAAAAAGATTGCCGAAAGACTCATAAAAATCCGGCCAAAGTATGCATGAAATCCGGCCAAAACCCTAGATCCGGCCAAAACCCTAGATCCGGCCAAATGAAGATGCACCCGAGCTCAAATAGCTGCGTCCCGTAAGAGCAACCCACAGCCGCGTCCCGTGCATGCGTCTTTCGCTGCCGTCCCGAGCATCCCATGAAGGTCCGAGCTGAATAAGCTTGCTGCCGGTCTGCTGCTGTTCTTCCCGTGCCGGGATGTGCAGATCCGAGCTGAGGACGCGTCCCGTGGAAGCTGCTGCTGCTGAAGACGCGTCCCGTGGAGGCTGCTGCTGCTCCCGAGCAGCTCGAGCTGCTGCCGTGCAGCCCGAGCTGCTGCCGGCCAAGGCTAGGACGGCCTTGCCTTGGCCGACACTCCTCCTTCTCCTTCTTCTCTTTTTCTCTCTCTCAAGCTCTACTTGGTGATAGAGAACCCTAACCCTCTTGCCTCTTTCTCTCTCATCTCTCTTGGTTGTTGAATGATGAAATAAAGAAGAAGATGAATAGTAGCCTACACAACTAAAACCCTAGCTCAAGACTTAGTCAATTCATTTAGACTTTGTTGACTTGGATCCATAAAAAGGGTGCCTCCAAGATTCTTCCTTGTCTTGTTCTTCTTCTTTTCTTTTGTGGGCTTTGGGCTTGAACTTGGTTTTGATTTAGAAATCAAGAGGTGCCTTCAAGAAAAGGTCTTGGCTTCTATCTTTCACAACTTCCTCGTCCGAACTCGGAATTGACTTCCGTTTTCACCGTCGGACTCGTCATTGACTCCTCTT
Organism: Eschscholzia californica; assembly: GCF_041429995.1. Taxonomy (NCBI): domain Eukaryota; kingdom Viridiplantae; phylum Streptophyta; class Magnoliopsida; order Ranunculales; family Papaveraceae; genus Eschscholzia; species Eschscholzia californica. The sequence goes on along the minus strand of NW_028238461.1, from coordinate 41,968,551 downwards.
GTCATTTGATTTGTTTGAAGTCTTTTTCTCTCGTTTTCGACACATGAAATGATAGTGACATTCCCTTTATTCCGGTTTACGTGTTTCTCTCCAAAAATGATACCTAACAAGAAAAACAAATAAAATATTATTGATAACACTCGATAAGGACTAATTAGTCTAAGTTAGGCTCTCCAAATGTGACATTTTCGTGTCACATCAGTGACCCCGACTGAGGGCGTATTCAGTCGTGATCTTGGTAAGCTAGAAGAATTATCTTGCTATATTGCTTTGCTTCGGGTGCATATTGATATCTCTGTATATATATTTGTATATATGTAACACTTATAACTATTAATGTATTAAAATGTTGATGTGTGTGGTGCAGGTAGGATGTCTAGGTATCCTACTGAGCTGACCTTCGGGTTATCTCATTCCTATTTGTTGTTGTTCAGTTGCAGATATTTGTGACCCGGAGTGACATAGTTTACTTCGACGGTTCACATTATGTAAGATTATAATTTCTATTATATTTTCAACATAATCACAACGTTAATATTATATATGTATCATCTAGAATAGTTAGGATCGTTCTCTCACTCATTTGCGATTGTACACATGTAAATAGTATGCACATTATCACTTTTTATTTGATGCTATTGTTATTTAGAAGTTTGTGAGATATGTATGAATGTTTGACAGGTTTTTCAGGTTTGATATGTTCAATTTATAGAGGAGACTCTGTCCAAATTCAGTCTCTTCTGTGAACTATTCATAAACATGAATTCAAATTGTTTTTATCTTTATGAAAACTATTTTTGGGTTACATATATTTTCCGAGCATATTTTCGAAAGGTTTAAACTATATTTGATTTTCCGCTGTGTTTGTTCTCGATTTGTAACCCGTGATTAGAGTTTTGGCTTGGGTTTATATTTGAAACTGGTTTGAGTTAGTATTAGACCGAGTTTCTTTTATAAACTGCCTGGCAAACCGTGATTCGGAACACGGGGCGTCACAGTTCCGAGATGGCCTGATATCATACGATGGATCGGTTTCAGCCGAAGGGGCTGGTGAAGAGTCATCGGCTTGTTCAGGTGATGATAAGGGCAACTCCGAGTGGAGAGGAGAAGGAACTGGACCGGTGGATTCCAAAGGCGCACCCGGTTTGGAAGTGAAAGGTAGTGATGCTGAAGACACCCCTGTAGATAGGCCTAATGAGGCATGGGCCGTCGACGGGCAGGTAACGGGTGTTGAAGGCACCGCTGCAGATGGGCCTGATGAAGCATGGACCGTCGAAGGGCAAGTAACGGGTGCTAAAGGCACCCTTGCCGCCTGTCCTTGTACGAAGGGTTTGAACTGATCGATAGTGACCTACCAGTCAGTTCTGCCGAGGGTATTACGCCCGACTGGTGCTGAACGATCGGGAAATGAAAGTCCCATTGTTCGAGATTAAGAGGAAGGGAGTTGGGAACGAAGGTGGTGGCGACACAGTCGAGGTCCGCGTAGCCATCGGAAAACGGTCCACGCGAAGTAAAACTTCTGATTTGAATATCGTAGATGCGGTGCCCCTTTTGGCCGCTAAGGTATCCTAAAAATATACCGGCAGAGGCACGGGGACCCATCTTCGTCTTAACCAAAGGTATTCGAGCATAACAAAGACACCCAAATACACATAGGTTAGAGAGATTCGGGGTCCAACAAAATTTCATGAGAGAACACACCATTTAGAAGAGGCGTAGGTAGTTTACTAATTAAGTGAACGACGGTTAATACAATCTCTCCCCAAAAGGAAAGTGGAAGATGAGCTTGTAAACGTAGTGATCGAGCCACTTCAAGAATGTAGCGATGTTTTCGCTCAACCACCTCATTTTGTTGAGGTGTATAGGTACAACTACGTTAGTGGACAACTCCATTATCTATCAACCATTGCTGTAGGGAATTATTCATGAATTCAGATCCATTTTCCGAACGGAGAATTTTAATATTATAGTTGAATTGAGTTGAGACATAGTTAAAAAAATTAGCGATAAATTTGTTAGAGTCGGATTTCGAACTCATAAGAAACAACCATGTACAAGGAGATAAATCGTCGACAAATGTGAGAAACTAACGACAACCTGAGTAATTGTCGCATGTTAGAAGAACTTTGATCATCCCCGAGACCATGAGGAGTAATTGTCGCCTATTAGAAGAAGCGTGATTAAGATAGTGGTGGGAGAATCCGAATGATGAACATCAAAAGGTCCACTAGAATTCGGAATAGTAGTGTTAATAGTTTCAGAAGAAACATCAGTAGAAGTCATTGTAAAAAAAAATGGCTTTGATACCATGTGAAGAGGTATCAACCTCTTGATATGAATAAGAGAGATCGAGTGAAACCGAGAGATAGAGAGAGAAAGAGAGAGAGAGAGAGAGAGAGAGTGAGGCCGAGAGGAAGAGAGAAAGAGAAGATGGAAACAAGTATTAAATAATTCTCTCTGTTATATATTATCAAAGTACATGGGTTACTATTTTTTTTTTTTTTTGTTAAGTCTCATGGGTTTTGAGCTTATAGCCCAAAAAACGGCCCCTAATAGGACTTTTAATCCTCTCTAATCCAATAAAGAGATTGAAAACCAAAATAATAATCTAAATGGATATCTAGTCCATTTGGGTCCATCTAGAGAGAAAACACAAATCTCTATAATACTTAATCTTTCTTAATACTGAATATAACCTTCCTTATCTAATGTAACCGATTAACCATAAAAATCTTAGCATATCTCTTTCCCTTTTTTATCTCCCTCATTCTCTCTCCAATCACATTTCTATTCAAAGTAATCTTACCTTCATTATATTCTGTAACGGAAATTTTTTATTTCCTCTCTTTTAAACTCGAAGCTAGTTGTTAAACCTCCATTAATCTCAAAACTTTTCTTTCATCTTCATTAGATTGCTCGAAAATCATTCATCTTTTATAAGGTTTAAAATTTTCAGTTTTGTATTAACACCATTGTTAAGATCTAATGATGATTCTTTTTTTCTATTATCAGATTACGATGCTCTATTATTGAACATATTACATTTGTGATCCAACTACATAAGATCTGTTTCCATCTTAACTACCTTCGAATGGAAGATTTATATTTTCTCTCTCTAAAACTTTCATAACTCTTTAAGATCTTTAATGTTTATTTCTTATTTAATGATGTGTTCAATGTTAGTATGTTATTTCTCCTTCCAATGTTCATTGTATATTTCTTCAGATCTAAGTTAAATCCTCTTCTTTTTTTGTTTTTTTGCAGATCAAAATCATCTGTCCGTACAGTTCTTGATCTTTGTGATTATCCACACTTATTCCTTTAACAGAATATAAAGTACAGGTACTTTACGATAACTTTTCATGTTTTCTGATACAATTTGCTAATAATATATTGATGTTTATCCTTTCTGATTCTTGTAACAGAATAAAAATTACAGTTACTTTACGATAAATTACCGTACTTTCTGATACAATTTGCATACATTTCACATAAGATGATAGTATTAATGAACAAAGGTGCGTAAAGTATGAAAAATTTATCCAACATTACACGTCCTTTTTTTTACCAGAACAGTGGTCATGACAAGCATATAAAACTTCTCTTACCCTAATAAACAATTGTACTTTTCCATACATTATACATAATTTATTGATCTGTACCTGTTATTTATGATCCATCTCATTTGTTTTTTTATTAAATGTTTCATTATTAATGTATGTAAATTTGATTATAAATTTTTTTTAACTAATATATATGTTTTTTTTCTTGTAGTAAACCAGCACTGATGGAATTTCTTACAGAATCATCACATAAACTATAGAAGTATAAATTACGATAAAGAAGATTGTTTCTATGATCCTGTTTGGACAACGGAGTCTTACGTGAAGACTTACAAGGAACATATAAACCCTGCCCGTAACTTCGATGAACCATGTACATTTAATGAAGAGTCAAAAACACTACCATGTTTGATTCGCCGTAAACCTGGAAGACCAAAGACAGTAATGATCGAGAGCTCGGGCAACATTCTGACGAAGTTTGTTTTTAAGTTACCTCGTCTACTATGTTCTTTTCATTTACAATAAAACACAGATTATTGTTCAATAAAATTTCGTTTCAGTCGTACAAAGGTTGTGTTATTTACTATACAGTATACATAATTTATGATAAATCACATACTTTATAACAAAAAACATGATTTCAAATTTACATTTCCTAACAAGTTACTATAATTTATGGTACATAATGGACATGTACGCGTAAAAAACAAGTAATTTATGTCAGAAAATAATCTAAGTATTCAATGGTACATAATGGATGACACACACATATGATAAATTACGTTGTATACATGACAAATGATAGTTTCCTCGTCATAAATAACACATAATTTACGAACTTGTTTCATAATTTGTATTCGATGTGTGTTTATGTATGAGTAAAAAACGAAAGTTAAGTGAGAGAAAGTTGATATATATGTTTTGAATATTAACCCCTAAATCACGCTAATTGATCTCAGGAAATATACTCATTCCAAATCTGAAAATTAAGTGAGAGAAAGTGATATATAGATTTGGTTTCCAAATCTGAAAGGACGAGAGAGAAAATCTGTTTTGGAAAATATCCGTTTTCCAAATCTGTTTTGAAAAATCTGTTTTGGAAAATATCCTTGATCCGTTACTTCCTATTAAATCTTTTCAGTTTATAACCTAAATATCTCCCCCAAATCACGCCCCCTGGTTTGGGAAACTTTCCGGATTCATTCCGAAATTTAAAAACCCCAGATTTTTTAGACGAGGGACATGGAGGGTATTTATCAATAAAGTATGAGTTATTTATGCCCTTATTGTAAAAAGACTAAATGCCCATTTTTTGGGAAGATTGGTCTATATACCTATTATGAAAATGATTTTGGTCTATATACCCACGGACCCGTCTATATATAGGAATACATAGGTGAATCAGTGTTAGGTTTAGTAGGATAAACAATATCTAAACCATACATATCTAAGTAATACTGGATCGGATCCATTCAGTTTGGCCGAGTGGAGTTGGACCCATTTAATCTATTAGGTCCCCTTCCTTGCTCGAACTACCGACAGAACTCACACCTCTGCAGACGAAATATCTCTCATTCATTTAAGAGTCAAATTCAATAATTAATTTAAGGGTTGGGAGGCCAGGCGGCCTGGGTGCGTGGGGTGGCACGATTTCTTAAAGCAACAACACCTCACATTATTTTCTAAAGCCCCTTCCCCACACACCACCAAAAACTCTTTTTTATGTGTAAAAACTATAAACACCCTTTATTCCAAGATATGTATAAACCCCACACCCTCTATCTCCCTCTCATTTCCCTCTTTTGAGGACCTCCTCTATTTTTATTTTTTTGCTTTAAATTTCTACCCTAATCAACAAGGGTTCTAATTCTTTAAGTTTCTTCTAATCAACTATGGATTCTATTCTATCTTGTTTCCTCTCAATGTTTTAGAGATAAAAAGTACAAAAATTTAGAAACATAATAAAGCTAGAGTTCTTTGTTCTACATTTTTCTTGGGTTCTTGAGAGATGGGTAGTGGAGATAAACAACATATGTTGAATTTTCATCTTCACTTACCAAATCTTCATCACAATCACCATGGAAATAGCAGAAAAGAATCAGGAGGAATGAGAGATATACCTAAAGGGTATTTGGCAATCAAAGTGGGTAGTGAAAATGAAGAACAACAAAGGTTTGTAGTACCTGTTTTATATTTCAATCACCCACTTTTCATGCAGTTATTGAAAGAGGCTGAGGAAGAATTTGGGTTTGATCAAAAAGGTACCATCACCATTCCTTGTAGTGTTCAAGAATTTAAGCAAGTTCAAGGTATGATTGATAGGGAAAAGCAATTTAATCACCATCACCATCATCATCATCAACATGACCATCCTCATCATAATCTTCTTTATCATCATGTTGGGTGTTTTAGGGCGTAATTATGTAGACTAGACCCAATTAGTACCAAAACGAATTTGGGTTTTGTGTGAAGGTAATTACTAATAGTATTGGTATTATTGTTATTACTAATTTCTTTGAACATGAGTATGAAAGTTTCACTTTATTATTTTGTCTATCTTTTGTGGTGATTTATTTAATTCTTTTAAAGATAGTAAAATTCAAACTTTGGTCCTTTGAGTTTGAGTGATGAAAAACATATATAGTTCACATATTATCAAGTAATTAAGATAACAGATTTGTATAATTCTTAATCATGCAAACAAGTTTTAGTTTATTTGTTTTTTTTTTTGTTCAACTAAAGTTTTAGATAGTTCAACAAAAAAAAAAAAAAAAAAAAACTAAAGTTTTAGTTTATTTGTTCAATAAATCAAATTGTTTTTTTATGGGAGCGAGAGAATTGGAAGTGGGATAGTTGGGGAAGGTGGGTTATGGGGAAACCCTAAAAATGAAATGTAAATAATTATTATTTGGTCAATGGTGGTAGCTGGTTGGAAGCTAGCCAAAGAGGTCACACAAAGAAAGATACAAGTAGAAGCTAAATCTACATATCATAGAAAATTTCTTCGTGAAAAAGGTATCTATAAGCAATAACATAGTAAATCTTTATACAACTATACATGATATTTGATGATCCAAATATTAATCATCAGTTGACTAAGTCCATAAGCCAAGAAAAGACCAAGAATCCAAGGGGTCAAACCGTGTCAAGCCACAAGATAGGTGAAGCCGAAAGAAGTCTGTCGCTCAAGTCAAGAATTTAGGGGTTAGCATGAGTATCCTTGGTGCCTAAACCCTGCTCTGGCTCTAAATATAATTAAGTTTAGTCGGGATTTTAGAGAAGTAAGAGAGGTCTGTGGAAGTGGGGCTGATACTTTAAAACTCGAAATATGGGAGGGTAAAAGTGTGCCTAATGCTTTCTCAACCTAAGCCCAAATCTGATCCAAAATTTTCGACATAAAATATCATCAATATCTGAATAACTTGGGCTAGAAGAGTCCACTTGGAAGAAACTTTCTCTACAAAATCTACAAGGTCAGCAACACAATCTATCTAAATAGAAAAAATATTAAAACAAGGGAACTTATCTTATTTCGGCTACGAAATAGTAGTTTCATCTTAAACCGGTGGATCTTCACCGCCTCGTCGGACTACTAACTACAGTCTGCTAAACCGCCTCATCACAGCTACTCATCTGCAATCTTCTAAACGAGTCTAATAAAATAACAGATTCCCCATAAAATGTGGAAGCAAGTAAGCAATTAATCGATAACAACCCTTGGTTGGAGTGGTAAGAGGTATACTCTTCCACCTTAGAGGTCAAGGTTTTAGGCACACACTGAACAATTAAAAAAAAAAAAAAATCAATCGAAGTTCAAACTCTAAACTCGAACTTTTAACTCAATTCTCTAACTGCAAGAATGCCTTAGTGACTCGAGCATCGAAGAGGTTTCTAAATTTTATGCAGATTTTGTATTAGAATCATGAGAAGTAGTACAAAGTTAGAAGCAACAATCTTCTTATCTTGAGTAATAACCTAAAATCATTTTTAGACCTCATCAATATTAACAAAGATTGAAACTAACCTAACAACAAGTGTTGTACTCACCCTAAATTAACAGTTTAGTAGACAGGGGTGCCGCCTTGGTCCATGTTGACTAGAATCCATAGATGGGTGATAATTTAAGATCTACATGTGCAAACAACCTTTCTAATGAAGAAAGGGGAGAGAAATTGAAAGGAGGGGATGCCGCATGTGGCCAAGTAGGCGCCAACTCAACCGTTGGAGGAAGGTTCAAGACAGGACTTGCCCGCCATTAGTAGTAAAGATGGTCCACACAATTAACACAATTGAGATTCCCTGTGTAAAACTTTAGAAGTCAAACTCTTATTTTTCAATCACAATTTCACAACCACTTGATGGCAAGGAAATTTAGTTGGTACCACCCCTTTGGACCCCAGCAGCCACACCTTAATCAAAATCAAGAAGCAATTTGAAATTTGAAAAATTAGAGATTTTATGTCCACATAGGATTTTTAGGAGACCCAAATATAATACAATTCACAAATTTATCTTAGAGTCTCCAGAGTCATAAAGTATTAGGATAAATCCCTCATCCTATTTTCTTGCATTACCCCTGAAACTATTTCGGATTTGTTTGTTCCAAGAGAAAATAAAGTTGCAGGAAATTAGTTTTCTACTATTTGGTTAAATAAAAAAAGGTGTGAAAATTAATTGCTCATAGGAAACCTTTTTCACACCTTCACATATGAAAACCGTTTTCATACGTTCACTTCTAAATTAGCGCCATCTCTCTCTTCCGGTGTTTCTCTCCCTCTTTCATCTTCCAGACTCTCCCTTTCTCTCTCAATCTCCTCCCATCTCTGATCTCTCACGCATTTACATAATTACAACTTGGTGAAATCAAAACTTGTCTAAAATAACCACATCCACTGATCGTAGCTTCACTAGATTGCACCAAATATGGATTTGGGTGAAATCACAACCAAGAAACTTATGCAGAAGTGATGCAGGGGGATTTTCGGAAAATAATTCAAGAATCTTAGATATCGAATAATCTAGTTATTTAGTTGTTATACAATTTTAGGAAACTAGTATTTTATTTTTTAGAAGTTGTTATTTCGAATTTGATTAGGTTTAGGAAACCCTAATGCTATATAAAGGGGATTTCGTAATTGTTTAATTCGTTTCAGTTTAATCAATAAAGTTTAGTATTTTAGTTTAAATCTTCTTAGTTTCGGCTCTTCAAGTCTTTAGATGAAGATCTAAGACTTTTCTGAGTTTCATAAGTTTTAGACGAAGATCTAAGGCTTTTCGCTGCGTAAGTTGGCATTAAGAGCGAGGATTTGCCTGGTTCGATATCATCTACGTGAAGATCACTTCAAAACACATCGATGGATTTGCCAAAGATGCATCTAAAGTTGGTTTAAAAAAATAAAAATAAAATAAAAAAACAATCAAAATCAATATGGAGAAATATTATCATGGTACCAACTGTTCAGTTCAAGTGCACCCACGTAGAGATTATAATGAGTACAAGATCAATGAAAAGATACCAATTTTCGATGTGTATTTGACTATAGAAGAGTTCTCGATTGTCTAAATAAAGTCGACCGACAAGTCAATATGTAGGTTACTATTCCCAATAGCAGATTAATCATTGTTTATAGACTTATATGGAGTGTCGCAGATTGGTGGGATTAATTACAACTTCTAAGTACAACTTCTAAGGATGAGACAAGGAAAAACTCCAATCCAGAGTTGGTCGTCTATGAAAGAGAACTTGAAGGAGTGGTTCCTACCTCCTGATTATCAACAACACTTGTTAAGGATATACGAAAACTATAGAGAAGGGTTGCGTTCAGTTGGTGAATATTACGAGGAGTTCTCAAAATTGGCTCAAAGAAACAATATGGAAAACGTTACACAACCTGATAATGTTTAAATATATCGATTTCTGAACGGGTTAAAATTTAGCTTGAGATGTAGTTTGAGAGAAAAGGTGAGGCTAGTTGATTTATGGACTATTCAAGACACATACAACTTGGTCTTAAAAGTTGAAGTGTGGGAGCGGAACTATACAAACTTTGGATTTTAGAAGGAAGAACAACCCCACGTTAACCCAAAAAACGTAAAATAAGTTCCCTTAAAGAATGTTGAACCACCGCAAGCTGTAATAATAGACAATTCAAGTAATATTATTCATGAATCAAAATCTGACATTATTGTATTCATGGATAAGTCTCGTGATATCAGTTTACACGAGAAGGGATTTGTTTCTGAAGAAGTTATTCAAGAAATTGAGTTAAAGGAAGTGGTTCAGGATATCGAGTCAAAGGAAGTCGTCCAGGAAGTTGAATCAAAGGAAGGTAAGAAACTTTGCAAGTCAGATTTTAGTCCAGTTGAATTTCCTTCATACGAAGAATTTTATAAATTTCATGTTGTTTCACATGGATTCATAAGTAAGTCTACACTGAAGTTCATAGTTTTCAATCACTATAACCATGATCTATACAAGTATATTTTTTGGGGTGAAAAGCGAGTTTGAGTCACATTACAATTATGGACAAAATTTGTTTTGCAACGTAACCAAGTCTTCAACTAAATCTGAAAGCTTGGTGATTCCTATGTATAATTGAAGAAAAAGTTACATTAAGAGAGCACCGATAAAGAGAAAATCCAAATCCATCAATAAACTCGAGGCGAGTTTCTTTAAAGTGGACGAGACTGATGCACAGAGATTTTTGAAAAATAATTCAAGAATCTTAGATATCTAATAATCTAGTCATTTAGTTGTTTTACCATTTTAGGAAACTGGTATTTTATTATTTAGAAGTTGTTATTTCGAATTTGATTAGGTTTAGGAAACCCTAATGCTATATAAAGGGATTCCGTAATTGTTTAATTCATTTAGTTTAATCAATAAAGTTCAGTATTTTAGTTTAAATCTTCTTAGTTTCGGTTCTTCAAGTCTTTAGATGAAGATCTAAGACTATTATGAGTTTCATAAGTTTTAGACGAAGATCTAATTCTTTTCGAAATTTTCCGGTGCGTCAAGAAGGACCACATTCTTCTCAAAGTTCTTTTATATGTTCTTCATCAAAAAGGGGAAAAATAACAAGGTAGTTTATAAACTTATTAGGGATGAAGTGAGAGAGCGATAATAAGAGAGATAATTTGTTTATAAACTTAGTGTTTTCGCAGTTACAACTTATTGCAAGCAAATCTTACTATGTTAAAGCAAATTAATTCGATTAAAGCAAAAATGAAAGTTGAAACTCCAACTCTAATTGGTGAATAGGAAAGAAAGAGTTCCTGCCAACCAGTGGCGGATCCAAGATTTACTTTCACGGGAGACTAAATTAAGAGAACTAAAATTTTTCCACAAAATTTAAATTTATGCAAGGTGAAAGTATCAAAAAATAAGTAAAAGAGAATAACATTGCCTAGTAACTAATATTTTTCGAACAAAGTTTTATAGCTGAAGTACTTCTAATAGTATCAATCAATAAAGTGTTTTAGAGTCGTGTCTGCTGATCTCAGATTTGTGATAAACAATAATGTCAACTCGTGTTGATGCTCTTGTGCAAAAGTATATACGAATTGGGGAGTATGAAATTTTTGTGAAGATGAAAAGGGGGGAGGACTTAATATTTTTATTTTTTTTTTGTTAAGAGAAGGGGGGAGGACTTAATAACCAGACACAAGAAAGAGAAAAATTTGTTATAAAAAGGAAAAATAAAATTATCTTTTGGGAGGGGCTAAAGGCCCCTGACATAATTTATGTAGGTCCCCAGATCAAATACAAATTGGAGAAACAAAATAAAGATGAGCAATCCAGAAGTTAAGTATAAATTTGGGGCCAACACCGCAATTAGCTCATATCTATTTGGATAAGGGATGAGAGACTCGAACCTCACTCAAAGAGGTCGAAGTACAATGAAGGAACCATTGAGCTACAAGCTGTTTTGTTATTTAGTTTGCACAATAAGCTACCTTCAATTAAAAACGATTAGATTTTTAAGTACCAAAATCTAACTATAAAGGATCTACATAGGGTTGAGGGGAGGCTATAGCTCCCCCTCTCCCTTATGTGGACCTGCCACTGCTAGCAACTCCCCATATCTTGACTACCTAAGGTCATGTGGTCGCTGGATTCTCCTGACCCCCTCATCTATCCACCGCGTGATTAGATCTCAGATTCGAAAATAAAAATGTTTGTTAGAGGATATGTCCTACGATTAAGATGACAATGCGATTAATTTTTCGGACATGATAAATGATGAAGATCATCAAGTCTGGATGTTTTAGGGATCGTAATGTTTAGCTTGAAACCAATTACGATTTGCAGGACATTTAGATCACTCGCCGCTAACAACGATCAGTTCATGCGATTAATTTGTCGGACATGACAAATGATGAAGATCATCAAGTCCGGATGTTTTAGGGATCGTAATGTTAAGCTTGAAACTAATTATGATTTGCAGGACATTCAGATCACTCGCGACTAACAACGACCAGTTCGTACAACGAGTTACACAAAAGAGTGTCAACTTGATCAGAAGATCTGACTTAAGAAAATGAGATTAATGACATAGATTATATCCAGTCAGAAGGATCCAAAAGGGACCGGCTGAGAGCCGGTCAAAGATGGCAAGGGTCGGGCCATGCACATGGCCTATACCATGCTAGGGCTATCTCCATGTGGCCAGACCAGATGCATGGGTCGGCCAAGACCATGTCCTGTGGACATGGGCTTCCCTGCCTGGCCACACACAAAGGAGTCCCTGATGGGAAAGACTACCTGTATGGGAATCCCACTCAGTTATGATTCCTGTTTTTAGTCTTTTTAGAAATCCTATTTGGATAGAATTCCGACTCTTGTAATATATAAAAGGACATAGTATTGATAGAAATCAGTGTGAAAAATTCTCATCAAGTTTTCTATCTTTGAGTACATAAAGCAAAAGACAGGAAACAAATAATCATTACAAAACTATCTATTAAGTCAAATTGAGAAGGAGTTCTCATCTTCGCTACTCCACTAGATTTTAGCTAACCTAAAGTAGGAGATCGTATCAATTGCTCGGGTGTCTCAACTAGAGGAACTGCACAGTTGAAGCTCATGTTTTTCGGTGAAAGCAATCAAGTCAGTCCAAGGAAAAGAGATATAAGGTGTATTTCTATCTCTTCTAGTTCATTATTAGTTTTCGTATGAGACTTGTGCAACCTAATGTTAGACGTATAGACGTCTGAGATTCCGCTTAGAACACTAAGGGACACCTTATATCCCAACACTCCATGACATTGGACCTATCCGTTTTTTTTAACGTCATAAATTTTTGATCTAGTCAACTAATAACTGAATTAAATATTGTAGACGCCAGACGAATCAATCGCTCCTCGCAGGATGGAAAGTGCAACGTGCAAGTGTGCCTTAAACGCCCATGTGAAACCATGCAAAGCAATCTATTATTCCTTAAGTTACTATCCTAAGGTACATGGATAGTTTATCATAAGGAAAGAATGTCTCTCTTTATTTTTCAGTATGGGGCTACACAGTTCATACTTAGTTTAATTGAACTACTTCTAATACCAATCTGAAATATTAACTCATTCATTATGAATGGATCTTGGACAAGCTTTAGGTCTGAATTCTAGAGCACGTCGAGACCAATCCAACTATCTGTCCAGCTCCCGATTTGGCTATGTTTGGTCCCTCAAAATCATGAAATACGCTTCCACCTAAGTCCTAGTTTGGATTCAATTCCAACAACTTCTTAATGAAACATAGGTGAAGAAAGCACTCCAAAATCATTAGTTTATATTTATCTTCGAGTCCTCTCAGAAAAACTTGCTATCCTTTTGTCCGCATACGATGGTTAAAGTTCACTTGGGGTGAATTTCAGTTTAACTTCCCAACATTTGTTATATTTTATAAAATCTTTACCACAAAAAATGTATTCCACTGGGGATCTTTTGACTTTTGGTGCTCCCGGGCGGAGAATTCAGTTATCCTTTTTGTTCCTCCACTTATGGTGGTGCATTCAGTTCTCTGTTGAACTGACTATACCTTTTTATTCGGTTTCTAACGGTTATTCCTCCTTTTTGATCGGTTACTGGCAGTTTCCACCTCCTTTTTCTTGTTTTTGCTCGAATTCAGGCTGTCAACAGCCGGGAATTCCAATTTGGTCGCTCTTTAGGAGTCATTCTTGTCTTTGATTTTTCTTCTTTCTCTTCTAGTTTCGGGTTTAATTCTTTTAATCCTTTACTCTTTTCTTTCTTCTATGGCTGAACCGAGCAATCATTTCATCCAGCAGTTTGCGGCTTTAACTACGAATGAACCTACTCCTATAGTAATTGAAGACGTAGATTTTGATGAAAGTTCTTTAGAGATTATTAAAAATGGAGTCATTTGGTTTCAAAGTGACAGAAAGATCGATATCAACCAGGCGTTATCTAGACTATCGCGGGTAATACATGGTCCTAATAAGTTCAATATATCCGAAGTGAAGGATAATGTATTCCTCATTAAGTTCTCCACTGCGACGGAACTCGATATTGCTATAGATAGTTCTCCTTGGGTAATCCAAGATGAATTGATTGTTTTGCAACGAAGTCGCCCAGATGTTATGCCTGGGGATCACATCTTCGACACGGCTTGGTTTTGGGTACAGTTGCATGGTCTTCCTCCTAGCCATTTAAATAGCACTATAGTGAACAGATTGGCGGAATCTCTTGGTCAATTTATTCCCACAACTACAGAAGACGCAGAGAAATGGGGTCTATTTGGCAGAATCAGAATTCAATTTCAATTAAATAAACCTTTCGTTCCGAGGGTGTATTTAAAGATCTCTAATACTAAAATGATTGCTATTACAATTAAGATAGAAAAGCTACCGAGATTCTGTATTTTATGTGGTCTTACGGGTCACACGATCAAGTTTTGTCCGACCATGTTAGCATTCAACGATCTTCTTAAACATAATATATCTGAAGAACTTAGAACCCAAATTACCCGATCAATGGTTCCCAAATTTAATGAAGATTTTAAAGTTCCCTTTTCCACCAAAAATAAAACTAGGGAATTAGACTCTTTTGGTCGTGAAGGTTGTTCTGATCTTAGGAAGGGAGTCAATCAGTCTATTTCTGACTTGTCTGATTCAAATTTAGGGGATTTAATCCCTAATTTAGGTCATAATAAAAAGAGAGGTTTTGAGTCTACTTACAATCCAACTTTATTTAATAACTCTTTGTATACAGGGGAAAAGTCTACAACTGATCACGGGCAGTCGGGAGGAACAGATTTGGTAGGATATGTTGATGAGGATATGCCTCCCGTTATTGACAGATCCACCAAATATTTTAGGAGATCATCTCACTCAATTGTGTTAAGCGAAGATAGGGACACGGCATCCCAAATGCCGCAGGAGTCATGAGTATTCTCGCTTGGAATTGTCGCGGGTTAGGGAACTCCCCGACAAAAGAAACTTTAAACCAGTTCCTAGGGGCGACTAAACCTTCTATGGGTTTTCTCTCTGAAACTAAACTTACTAATTATGTTCCTCTTGTTTGTTTTAATAAATATTTTCTTTCTAATCATCATCATGTACCATCTAGGGGTCGTAGTGGTGGTCTTATATTACACTGGAATAATGAAATAAATATGGATATTAATTATTCTTCCTCTAATCTAATACATGCTACTATTAAGTTTCCTTATTCTAATCCGTGGGATATGTTCTTTATATATGGTCCCCCGAATCCATCCGACAGACAGAATTTTTGGAACAATGTTCTTAACCGTATCCATAATATTACTAATCCCTATTGTTGTATTGGGGATCTGAATGCTTTATATGATCCAACTGAAAAATGGGGAGGTCATACTAACATACCTTTCATGTCTAATTTTAAACAGTTTGTTCGAGATGCAAATTTGATTGACTTAGGGTTCAATGGACCTGCGTATACTTGGACGAATAACAAGGCGATCCATCACCTCACAAAAGAAAGACTAGACAGAAGTTTGTGTGATGCAAATTGGTTGATGCAATATCCGGAATCTGGATTATTCCATTTACCTCGATACAATAGCGACCATGCTCCGATCTTATTAAAACTATCTGTGGCTGGTCAACCAATTAAAACCGTGGCAAAATTCGAAATCTTCTGGACTAAGCATCATAATTATAAGCGGGTGTTTGAAGAAAATTGGGGTAATGCTCAGGGTAACTTCCTAGAAAAAACAAATAAAGTCAAAGACTCAATCACAGGATGGAGTAAAAGAGCTTTTGGAATAATTAAAAATAGGCTTCAGATTCTTAGGAAAAGACTGGTGGACCTACAAAATTTAACATCCACTACAGAGTTATTAATTAAGGAGAGTAAAATCCAAGAAGAACTACTGTTTTTAGAGGATATTGAGAGAACAAGGGCAGAACAACGTTCAAGGGCTAGATGGGTGCAAAATGGGGATCGGAATACTAAGGCGTTCAGAATGCATTTGTCCCAAATAGGCAAATTATGGATAATATAGTAATAACCAAAGAGCTTTTACATTCCATGCATACCTCCCATGCTAAAAAAGGCACTTTTTCCCTGAAAATGGATATGGCTAAGGCCTATGATCGGGTCAATTGGGAATTCCTGGAACGTGTACTCAAAGCCACAGGCCTAAGTGGCCGTATATTAACCCTCATAATGTCTTGTGTTACTTCAGTTAGATTCAATATTCAATTAAATGGGTGTACGGTGGGTGATTTTAGGGGTTCTAGAGGCCTTAGACAGGGCTGTCCTTTATCGCCCTATCTTTTTATTTTAACCTCACAATCACTCTCACTCCTTTTTAATCATTATGAGGCACAAGGTACATTTACAGGCTATCAAATCAATCAAGCAGCTCCTAACATCACACACCTACTATTTGCTGATGATTTGATCATATTTGGTAAAGCAACTGAAGAAAACCTTACAACAATTATGAACATAATGGAGCAGTATGGGAGATTCTCCGGCCAACAAGTAAACTATTTGAAGTCTTCCTTGTACTTTAGCAAAGGAGTTCCAGCCGATATAACCAACCTCTTTGTTCACACTCTCAATGCCCCATTGATGACAGACAGGGAAAAATATCTGGGGGCTCTTGTACTCAAAAAAGATAACAGAATAGAGAGTTATAACTGGCTTATAGAAAAATTCCAAAAATCATTATCAGGATGGAAACAGAAGTTTATTTCTCAAGCAGGTAGAACCATTTTAATCAAATCAATACTATCTTCTTTTTGCACTTACCCCTGCAGCTATCTTCTTATGCCTAAAACTGTATCTAGGCAAATAGAGAAAATTGAAAGATGTTTTTGGTGGGGACATTCAATCTCAGAGAAAAAACTTCACTTTCTTAATTGGGATATTGTTACTAGTCCGAAACACAAGGGGGGTTTAGGTGTTAGAACAGTGGCTAATGTTAATTTGTCTCTAATAGCCAAAATGACTTGGAGATTCATTACCAATCCCACTGAAATTTGGGTCAAACTCTTACAGGCTAAGTATCTCAAAAATGAGGAGTTCTGGTCTCATAAAGCAAAAAATGGGTCTTCCCCTTTTTGGAAATCCATAAATGATACTAAGGAGATAATTAGGGGCAATAGTATTTGGAGGGTCGTGAATGGAAATTCTATTAAGATCCGTTCAGACCCATGGATACCCAATAGAACTCCCAATGAGCCTTTTGATTTTACTAACTTGCCTCATAACATTGTATATGTTTCAGAACTAATCTTGCAGGAAAATCGAGTTTGGAATACATCATTAATCCAACAATGTTTCAATCAAGAAGAAGCTAACATTATTCAAAATATACCTATTCTTCACAATAGCTCGATGGATCAATTGCTTTGGTGCCCATCTCAGAGTGGTAAGTTCTCATCAAAATCTTTTTATGAGGAAATTAGAATAAGTTCGATTATGCCTCAACAAGTATCGGAATTCCCTTGGTCTCAATTTTGGAAAATGAAATTAATGCAACCAAAAATCCAAAATTTTATCTGGAAATTAATTCATAATGGTATTCCTACACTTACCAATATAGGAGTCCGGATCCCTCATATAAATCAGAACTGTAGGCTCTGTGATTCGGGTACTTTAGAGTCCAGAGACCACCTCTTTGGAGAGTGTCCTTTGTATCATCGATTACTCCAGAAATTAGCCATAGAGGACCTACAGTTTATCAAACAAGATCCTGTAAATACTCTTAAAGTAATACTTAATGATAAAAATTCTAGAATGGAAAATTGGTACAAGGTTACTTACATGATGTGGTTCTGGTGGAAATTAAGAAATAACCTTCATTTTCAAAGTATATCACCAGATCTGAACAGATGTTGCTGGAGTATTCGAGAAGAATTAAGGTATGTTCATCTACAAACTCCTCCTTCTTCTACTAACCAGCAGGAACAAGATGATAGATGGAGGCCTCCTCCGGTAGGTGTCCTGAAGATCAACTTTGATGGATCTTTCAAAGAAGATCATGCTTCTTGTGCTGCCTTGCTAAGAAACTCGGATGGAGTTATCTTGAGTTCCAGAGCGAGCTTGATCGAACCAATATCACCTATTCACAGTGAAATTGCAGGGTTTGAGATGGGATTAACCCTAGCGAATGAACGGCAGCTTACCTCTTTTATAATCGAAGGGGATTGTAGGGTTTTATTGGAGTTAATCGGGGCCGCTGATCCGGAAATCCCATGGAGAATCTCGGACAAAATCAACGGCATTCGGTCAAGTATACAAAATCTACGGTTGGATATTAGCTTTTGCCCCAGAATCAATAATAAGGACGCGCACATGTTGGCGGCATCAGTTTTACCCTCCGTTAGTTAAAATTTATGTTTTAGCCCTTCTCAGTTGATAATTAGTTACATTTCACCCTTTATTGAACTTTTTAAGTTTGTATTGGATCTGAATATTGTAACCTGGTTTATTTATAGAGAAATTCAAAAAAAAAAAAAAAAAAAAAAAATGTATTCCACTAAAAAGAAAAACAAAAATTAAGATTCGAATTCAGATACTTCGCAGTATAGTGACACATATATTATTATCCTTGTCTATACTTAATTTTATTTAGTATTAATGAAACACTTATTTTACAAAAAAGAAAATCATAAAATGAAAGCATGATTGCATAAATCACTATTTTTTTTTCTCGCTTGAGTAAGATATTAACACATATGCCGTTTTGGGGAATATGTTTTCGGAAAAATTCATTTTTCTTCTGGACTTAACTAGTAAACTATGAAGTACAATATTTTCATCTAAAAGTACAAGGGTGCTTCTAAAGGCACCGAACCAAAAGGTTGTTAGCATCCGGAAATTCTATTGACCCGAGTTCTCTATAAGCACCGGTTTTTAATGTGGGTGACGTTCACCTTCGTTTGCTTCTTCCATCTTCCTCCATCTTATTCTTCCAAAACAAAAAGAATCACAATTAATTTTTCAAAAGGTGTCTCTCTATCACCATCCATGGTCATCAAACTCATGACATTCAATTTATATGTTACTTCGGGTCATACGCGACTGATACTACTACATGATTGTTGTAACGAAGATGGAATTAAAAGCTTCTTCCAGGAGGTCCATGAGCTCTACATAAAGATTCTTCTAAATCCTCTCTACTTGCCTGGAACTCGCATTACTTCATCACATTTACATTTAGATACCAAGGTCAGGGCCCTTGCAAGAAAATATCTTTAACAAATTGCTTCACCGAAGAAGATGGATGAATCAATATAAATGGGATCAGATTTGCTTGTAAGTTAGTTTGGCACTTTGGCCAAAGAAATAACTTGGTTAGCCTTCATTCTAGTACCCTATTTGCGTTTGAAATTGTTGGACAATTTCTCTTCATCAACCAGACATCACTAATGAGTAAAAGAATTAGAAATACTTTTGAACATGTATACCAGACTTGTGCTTTCTCAAAAAATAAAAATAAATTCTCCCGACTCTCAAACAAAATAACAAAAAACTAACAACACTACTACAAACAAAATGACAAAAACTACTAATTTTTGGATTGAAGAACTAGGTCAACTTAGTTTACCTCTTTATCAAAGACTTATTTCCGCCATGAAAGATCGAGATCTGAGTTCGGATATCATTGAAAGAGCTATAATTTCTTATTTTAAGAAATGGATTCCAGGCTTATCCCGTTGGAATAGAAAACAATCATCAACAACAACTTCTTCTTCAACCATCTCAGAAGTTTGAAATTGGGATTTTTGTTGGTTTTGTGAGAGATGAATGGAGGGGTTAGAGTTAACTGAGAAGGACCGGTGCCTACATAGTTGGTTGGTGCTAATAGAGAAATGAGCGGTTGGGCGTGGTGCTAATAGAGATGGATGCTAAGAGCCTTTTGGTCTGGTGCCTTTAGAAGCACCCAAAGTACAAATAATAGAAGAGATATCTACAATTTATTCTTGGTTTTTAGTGATTTTGTACTATTGACTTTGTTTAAAAATCAAATAAGAAAAGAAAAGGATATTACTGTGTTTGATTTTGTTAGATGCATCTTTGTTGGTAGTAATCATATCTTTATTGATGAATAAGATGTCATTCTTGTCCCCAAATCCGATCTTTCAAATCCTTTTCATTGCCATGTGGGTGAAATTTGTTTCTTGTTGTGAAAGTATCAAACCATTATCCTTTGTCAAAAAGCACTCCACCAATGCCTCATTTTCTTTCCAAGTAAAAAAGGAAATATGTCAAAAAAGGAAGAGGAAATTTGTCTTGATATATATACACATACACACATGACACACAAATATATATATATATATATATATATATATATATATATATTATAAAACACAATGGTTTTTTTTGAGTTCGACCGTAGAATTATCTTTGGATATTCGTGTCTCTCCAATTGCCATCTCTGAAAATTTCCAAACGCAAGTCGGAGAAAATCCTGTCAAAATTTTAGGGACATGTATTAGCTGTCCCAAATGTAATCGGGCGAAATTATTCCCAAACTTTTTGGGACAGATGACATTTGTCCCAAATAATGGTCAATTATAGGGACAATAAGAAGCTGTCCCTACATAGTATTTGGGACAGAATTGATCCGTCCCTATATCTATCCTGAATACTATCTGGACGCCAGTCACTGGGACAGAACAAAACCATCCCCAATGTACTATTTGGAACGGTTTTGCCCCGTGCCTATTGGCTATATTTTTTGTAGTGTCAATTGCGGGTACAGTAAAAACAATTAACTTATCTACGTGTTATTGAGAAAATCATGAGATCATTGGCAGGTCGTTTGACTATGTTGTTGTTGCAATTGAGGAAGGAAATGACCTCTCAACTATGTCAGTTGAAGGTTTAATGAGTTTATTATGCTCCCATGAACATAGGATGAAGCAGAGATCTGTTACAGGATCTATAAAACAACCTTTTCAAAGAAAATGTTTAAGAATGTTGGTTCTAGTGGTGAAGAAAACGATGATAAGGAATCAAAGAAAAAGGGAAGGTATGACAAAACCTAAAGTGAGATGTTTTTATTGCAAAAAATTTGGTCATTATAAATCAGAATGTAGAGTTTCCAAGAAATATTCTGAACATGTTAACTTTGCTCAAGTAAAAGAGGGAAAAACTCTTTTGTTAGCTTTCAGAACTGATCACGATGATTATTCGGTAGAAGATAATGGAGTTGGAGTTTGGGATTGTTTAGTTGAAAAAAACATCAAATAGGAATCAATATTGATGATGAGACAATAACTCCAAATTCTCCATTAATTGAGAAGACACCTATTTCTCCTTATAATGATGCTTCAAATTTTAAATTACGCTCTAGTTCAACTCGTACTCGAGTTATGCCATCAAGGTTTAATGACTATGTTGAAACCAAATATCATGATGATTCCAACAAATGGTACTTGGATGTAGGATGTAGTAACCATATGTTTGGTAAGAAATAACTATTTTACTAATTAGATGAATCAGAACGTGAAGATCTGAAATTTGAAAACAAATCTGAATTATCAATTGTGGGTAAAGATAATGTTATATGTTTGAAAGATTATTCATATAATCAACTGACGTCTATAATTTTCCTAGTTTGAATAGGAGTTTATTGAGTTTGGGACAACTTTTCAGGATTGAATCAAATGTGGGGTGAATTCAGCCATGGGTTTGCAGATTGTGCCCTTATCACTTTTGAAGAAGCAGTAAAAAACATGGGGTGAATTCCAGTCATGTATGATGAAATTCATTCAATTGAAATAAATGATACTCGGGAGTTAATTCTCTTCTCGCAAGAAAATGCCCATTGGGGAGAAATACTTCTTAAAACCAATTACAAACCAGATGATTAAGTAGACATATTAGTTCTGAAAGAATACGAATAAAAAGTAGATTGATATGAAGTTTTAAGTTGAAGAACAAAAGGATCAGAGATCGATTCAGTTTTCAAGCGGAAGATCATAATGGTCGTTAAATCTTTTGAATTTATGAGCGGGTGTTAAATTTTGGCAGCGGCTTTGGGGAATAAAGAAAATTCTTTGGGGAATAAAGACTTAGTACCTTGACCACACAATTTCTGGTAACCCAAATTTACATGAGAAGTTCATCTCCAAAAGTTGATTCAAGTTGTTCTGCTTTCTCTGTTGCATATACCCTAGATTTTTCACTTGCTAGGTAGGGTAAATCTCTAGGTTAATAGTACCTTCAACCTAAAATGAAATCATAATAGAGCTATAATGTTGAGTACCTTAATTCTCTTATGATTCCTTTAAAAAGATCTGCAGGTCTAAAAGCTACTTCGGACTCAAACTTGACATGTCTAAAGCTTTTGACCGCATTGAATGGAACTATCTAGAAAAAATCATGACTATCATGGGTTGCTCTTCTCATTGGATCAATCTTATCAAAGCTTGTCTCAACTCCAGCACTATGGAAGTGCTCATTAATGGTTGCCCTGGATCTGCTTTCGAGGTTAGTCGAGGAATCAGGCTAGGTGACCCCCTCCTCTCCCTTCTTGTTCGCTATTGCCATGGAAGACCTCAGTCGTATGCTGGAGAATAACAACCAGAACTCTTTCATCGGTTTTCCTATTCCCAACTCCGATCTTACCATTAAGCACCTCTTATTTGCGGATGATTGCATTATTTTTGGCCAAAATACTCTTGAGAATGTGCACAGTCTCTAACAAATTCTGAAAGAATCAGTGAGGCCTCCGGTAAAATGATAAACTATGCTAAATCCAACATCTTTTTCTCCAAAAACTCGCACCCCAAATTTAAAAGGATGATCATTCGTAACCTCAAAGTCCATCAATCTTCGTCCGGAGATAAATACCTTAGCACAAATCTTCTCATCGATAGTAACAAAAATCAAGCTTTCAAATCCCTTCTCACCCAAATTAAGTAAACTCTCCAAGTGGCAAACCAACCTTCTCTCGCAAGCTGGTCGCTCAATAGTGATCTCAACTATTGCAGCGGTCGTTCCCCAATTCCAAATGCAGTGCTTTGCCATTCCCAAAGGTATTTGTAACAGCATCGACTCCTTACAAAGGACTTTTTGGTAGGAAAAATCTAAAACCTTCCATACCATCAACTGGTTCGCAATTTGTCAGCCACGCAAATTAGGAGGACTAGGGCTTCGACTTCCTCTCCTTGATAATCAAACATTCCTCAACAAACTTAATTGGCGGCTACACAATAATTCCCAATCCATCTGGGTTCAAGTTTACAAAGCTAAATATTTCCTGAAACGGCTAAACCCTCCCCTCCTAAAGCTAACCATTCCTGACCTAGAAAGCAATAGGCAAACAGTTTAATCAAGTGGCCGGTTTAGTCTTCTGGGATATCAACAAAGGCACTAAAATCAGTATCTGGCACGATTTCTGGATCCCGAACGACCCTCCCCCAATCACAAATCAGAGTAACTCTAGCCTCGACTGGGTTGTCCAGCTCATTACGAATAATACTTGGAATACTAACTTGATTAATAATTATTTTGACAGTGACACTTGCAGCACGATTTCAAATATTAATTTACAGTCTGATAAGGAGGACACAACAAAATGGACACTCACTAAATCAGGTAACTTTTCGATCAAATCAATGTATAATTATTTGAGAACTTGTAGCAATAGACCTATGCATGACTGGTCTTTCGTATGGAATCTGAATATCATACCACGTATAAACTATTCATTTGGAAATGTTGTACAAACAGTCTACCAGTAAGAGACAAAATTGGTAGTTATATTGGTAACATCTACTTGTATTAACTGTGGCGATAATGAAACTTTAGACCATGTGATGTTACACTGCAATTACGCTAGAGCAATTTGGTTTCACTTTCAGGTTAGATCAGAACAATTAACCACGGTAAGGCAATGGATTCAGCAATGGGAAAAATTGGATGAGGAAATTACTACTTTATATGCTAACATCCTATGGTTTATCTGGAAGCTAGGTGCGAAAACTGCTTCACCACTAAGAAACAAACTCCTTTACAGATGATCAATCGCATTAACAATACGACAACCACGCCACTCAAAATTAAATCCATACTAACTAACAAATGCAAGGAAAAACCACGACAACAACAATGGAGACCTCCATCGACACCATTTCTTATAGAACCAGCAGGAATAAGGTGTATTATTCATGATGACGAAGCAAATTTTATCGTAGCGGTAGCAGACAATGTCAGAAGACAAAATGCAGAAGAATGTGAAAGTCTAGCTATACACTACGACATCTTATGGGCAATCCAACTTCAAATACAACATGTTCAAATCGAAAGCGATAATCAAAATATCATCAAGTACATCAATAGTCAAAACGTCAGTTTACATTGGCAGTCTAGGCAAATCATCTAAAAGATTCTAGATCTCAAGAATCAGTTCACAGATATCATCTTAACCTATGTGCCTAGGGAATACAACTCCAAAGCCGATGCTCTAGCTAAATGGGGAAGAAATAATATTCAGAAAAAAATATGGAATGTAGTACCATCTTTTCTTTCCGCTTTAAATTAAGGATTTCATGTAAGAAGATTGTGGTTGGTTTATTCTAATATATCTTATCAAAAAAAAAGTTATCTACCTTTATGTCATTTCAAAGTGATGGGGGAAAGTTGACTTCAGTAAAAGGATTTGATCATTGTTAAACATGGAAAAATAAAAACCTAAAAGTTGAAATGAAAATGCTTTCACGGTGTATTACTTCTTTGTAAGCTGGAGGAGGTTTGTTTGCCACACAATCTGTTCTCCTTACTTCCACAAACTCCAGTTTCTTATGAATCATTCATGCCTTATAGTGCTTAGCCTGTGCTACTGAACAAACAATTAGCATAACATGATTTTTAGTCACAGAAAGAGGGAAAAGGTTTTTAGAGAGAGAGAGAAGACAAATGGGAAGGTCTTGGTGGAGGAGTTTTTTTAGGAAGGAAGGTGAGTGGGCGAGAAAGACCAAGATGGAAATGGTGGTGGCGTGGTGGGGAAGGTGATAGAGAAGATCAAAATTAGGGGCAATGTTTGATCAATTGAATTTTTGGATTAAAATAAAATATGTCCCCGAGAATGTATAAAAAAACATGGATTCCCTAGAGAATTTATTCTCCGGAGATTATTCTTTATGCCCCAAAGTCGCAGCCTAAATTTTTCTTTCGTGAGATCATGTTGTTAGTAGTTATAGTTAGTGGGTTAAAATGTGAGTCTGTAAATAAATCATCGCCTGTAGTTTAATTTTAAGTCAAACAAGTCAAATGAAATATTCAAATTTAAGTTTGTCTTCTTCGTTCTCTTTCTTTGTGCAAATTATATTCTTTTATCGTTCGGAAATTACACACCACCCTTTTGAACTTAGTCCAAACACTTGGACAAAGTTTAGGTTAAATCCACAACTAAACCAATGAATAATCACAGAAAGAAAGGTTTCGGATGACTCTTTAACTCTTTCTTTAGCTCTACCTACTGGCTCTCGCACTCTCTCCCCAATAATTAATGATTGAAACACAAAATCAATCAAAATAGTATAGAACCCTAGAAATGAATTACAAAATTTTTAAAAAATCAATGGAGAATATTCACAAATCAACGGCCAAGATACACGCTCAGAGCATCTTTAAGGCGATCTTCCCATATTTGAAGAGACAATTAACATTATTTCAAGAAATTACATAGAAGTTTTCATTCAAAAAAGTACAAACCAACTAATACAAAGCTTCTTGTTTTGTTTAATTTTAGTGGCATTTTCTTCGGAACAAAGTGGAATTTGGTCCACCAACAAATACCATTATGATGTGTACCACTCGAACTTTCCCAAATATCGATCTAAGTCGGCAGTCAATGGTATAAAGATCTTACTATTGCATAGGTGGTGAAGTTTGGGTCTTCAAGTCTTACTTGCAGGGTCTTTCCAAAAAAGAACGGTCTTATTTGCAGGGTAATTAGATTAATGATGTTGAAAATCCAAACTAGTCTACTCACATTTTCTCTTGGTGTCTGGGACTGCTCGGCCTAAAACAGTCAAAGCGGTCGCTTTACATACGAACGTAATTAAGATTCTCATTTTGAATATTGTGATTTAAATATGATTTAAGAATTCATATCATCCCATACATATTACTAGGCATTTTATTTATTTATTTATTTATTTCTAACATGCATCATATAACTATAAGCCCTAAATTTTTTTATTCTGTTTGAAACCTCCCAAATATTTGGACCGACTGTGGATGCATTTTTTTGTTGCAAAGGATGCATTCTTAGTAGATCCAAATCTTCTTCCCATTATACTAATTGGTCTAAATCAACCTATCCACTAGTCATCAGTATAACCATAATTGTCAATTTACATGAAACCAACATATAACTAACAATCTAACCATGCCCTACGGACTTAAATAGGATCAAACTTTCAAAGATTTGTTTTATTGTCGCAGCTTGTGTGGACAATTGAGCTTATTCCACACCATAACTTCAAGGGTTCATACAGGGAGAAAAACCCAATAATTTTTTTGTATTGAAATAGACATGCACTAAACATTGATTAATGACCGACCAAGTGAGATTTCCATGTTCAATTATTCGTTATATTTTCACTACTATCCAGTGTCACATACGAATCCCGGTTTTAAATGCAAAACGAAATAATCACTTGGCTAGCCAGTTTGTAGTCTGATGGGCTCATCTTAATATGAGATTATAATTTTAAGTGTAATATTCGATATTCTCAACAAAAAAGAAAAAGAAAAAAAGAACGTGTAATATTCCATAGGAAAAATTCCACTGGATCAAAGTAATTTGATGGGTTATTTCCCAAATAGCTCCCAACTTTGTGACCAACTTCCTGTCTAGCCCCCTACTTTATTAAAAATACCTAGATGGCCCCCTTCTTCAGATTCCGTTATAACACCGTTAATTAGTCGTCATCTCTCTCTGCCACCTCATCTTCTCGCCACCTCATTATCTTCACCGGCGAAGGTCGTCGACCGACTAATTTTCTAGCCGGCGACCTTCAAATATTGAAATTTTTTTTTAGATTTTTCCTCTTTTTCACTCTAATTTTTTTTTTAAAATAAAAAAAATCTCTCATCTCTCTCTCTTTAAAAACTCCGTTGAACAGACCTTCTGCTGTTCATGAACATATCAGACCCTCCGACAGTTTTTAGAAAGAGAGAGGAGAGATAAAAATAATTTTTTTTTTAATGTTTGAAAGTCGTCGGCCGGAAAATTGGACGGTCGGCGTCCTTCGCTGGTGAAGACGATGAGGTGACAGAGAGAGGCAGTGAGTTGGATGAGAGAGAAGTGATGACTAGTTAACGATGTTATAATGGTAACTGAAAAAGGGGGTCATCTAGGTATTTTTAATAAAGTATGGGGCTAGGCAGGAAGCCGGTCACAAAGTTGGGGGTTATTTGGAAAATAACCTAATGTGATTGTCCCTTAATAATGTGTGTCAATTTATTTCCTTCAAAGTCAACAATTGGTTGCCCAAGTCGTCCAATGTGTTGACATATACTCCAAAATCCTAGAAGTAACATGTTCGATTCCCAGAGGAGGTGGTTTCCATGGTTTATTGAACTTGAGTTTTTTATTTATTTAACCTTTCATTCATCGAAGAACAGAGTCCACAAATAGTGACGGTATATCAAGGACTACACAAATAAACTGAACTTGAAAGGGACAATAACGCAAGTTGCAGATAATTTGAACTTAAAGTGAATGTGCTAAGTCAAAACGCGCCTGTGATGCTTGCGCTTCTGATGAATTGAAAGGTAGCTTGTAAGGCCCGGATTCTCCCGTATGTACGCTTGATTTCATTCCTAAGTCTCCGAGGAGTGTCATATAAGCCGTCCGAGGAGGAAGATGTCAATGCTTTGGAATCAGTCTCCACTGTAGAAAAGTGGAAACCCTTGATCCTCTACTAAATCTAAACCCAAACTCCACCGAAATTTAGATTTCGAACGAGCAGTAAGGAGACCCTAAGGATTACAAGAAGGCGACAATAAAAATAAAAAGACCCTAAAGGTCACAGATTATAGATCCTATAAGATCATCGATAATAATATTAAACTTATTAGAAGAAGTTAAAAGTTGATACTAGAATTAATACCAATCCGATGAAGAGGTTACTTTGTCAAATCCCGTCGTGTGATTTATTCTTGAACCCAGTTCTTCGTTGTTGTTTATGAACGAACCAGATCCGAAGTCCATCTTCTCCTCTCCACGAACCACAACAGTGTAAAGGTCGAATATGAAACCTTTCAAGTGTCGGAGATAAAAGAGAGAAGATGATACACAAATGAAGAGAAGTGAGTTTGATGAGGGGCAGAGGACTATAAAATTGAGAGTAACCTTTAATTTGTTTTGTGTCTCTCATGTTCATCTTCAACCGATGGTTTATAATACCCATCCATCTCTCTCTCAAAGAGAAAGAGTAGCTTCTAATTTAAACCTAAGACATAAAAACTTAATCCCATTCAGAACCGAAGGGGATTCCAGCGAAGGAAGGGCTCCTTCGCCGGAAAGACAAACAAAAACTAAGATCTCTCTCTAGAAAACGGTTACTGGAAGTTCTCTGAAACCCAAAAATCTTTTGAACTTGGGTTTTTAAGGTATAAATAATATTGTTGGGCTTTAGGCCATAGTTTAGTTAGACTATAGGCTCGTTCTTTGTAAGGGTTTGAATTCGACAGTTTCGTGCTTATCACATCTTTGATGTATCACTGCCAATGTAATGACTATCGTAGATCGTAGTCAATTTTCAAAAAAGAACACTTCCTTCAACAAAAGTTGATATTTCTTTTATGAAGCCGATACATTGATTTTCTTGGAATTCTGATCTCATTGCCTAAAAATACTTACGGAGATGGTGAGAAGACTGATATCTTCAGACTATGACCAAACAAGAAATAGGAAAATCTCTTTCTTTAGTTCCTTCTTTATACAATGTTAACTAAAAAAAAAATCACATCACTCATAGGTTCTATCAGGAGAGAAATGCAGTTCCCTCGACATATATATGTTGGCCAATTAAGGGTCCAAACAACCATTAATCGTCGGAATAAAGTGGTTTAAAATCACTAGAAACAGCT
Source organism: Eschscholzia californica (assembly GCF_041429995.1). Lineage (NCBI taxonomy): Eukaryota > Viridiplantae > Streptophyta > Magnoliopsida > Ranunculales > Papaveraceae > Eschscholzia > Eschscholzia californica. Next base: position 41,939,419 of record NW_028238461.1, on the reverse strand, counting down.
CATGTACCGTATAGCATTTGTGAGGCCTACAACCTATTTTGATGGGTAGTATCACGTGTTTCTCTACTGCATAGACCAGAATTCAAATCTTGATGTTTAAGATAACATGAGGGGTTTTGCACCTAGGCTCGCCTGCAGTGTCTAATCCAAACATTGTCCTTGTCGGACTTTTCGGTACCTTAAATCAAGAAAAAGAGTAGTAGACTTAAAATTCATAATTTTAAGAAAACATTGAAATGCTTCTAAACTCTTTAACTCTTTATTTTGTTTTTTCTATCCTTGTTCCTTTTATAATCTGTACTAAATAAAACAGAAAAAGTATAGAAAGAGGTTGCCATCAACAACCCCCCAAAAATAAAAACCCTAAATGTCAAAGGCATCAAACCAAAAGCTCCTAAATCAATGCCCAGAGAGTTAGATCAGAGATTCTAAGCATAAATTGTGCAAATAATGTCTTTAAAGTTACCTTTTGGTGAGGATTTTCGTTAGAACATCGGCATCGTCTTCAAGAACATCTAGCAAAGATTTATAGACACCTTCTGTTATCTTAGGTCAACCATGTTCATGTCAGTAAATAACTGCCCCTCGGAGCTCCAAAAAGCACAACAGCAAAAACACAGAACACTGTGAGACATAACTCAGTGCTCCTCCAGATAAAGAAGCTCCAAGGATACAACCATATGCTCCTATAGTGCCTCGCTCAGAACTTATACTTATGAACACATTCCTCTATTAGTATTTCTTATCCTTTCATTTTTGTTTGTTAAAGATATGCTATATTTGATGGCCCAATTGCGAACCACCGTCCCCAGGGCCGAACTATTGATGTCTAGTATTAGAGCTACGAAATGTTACACCATGCAAAAATTTGGTATATCCTAAGAAGTTTAGCTTTCCATCGGAGTTTCTTATCCAATCACCAAGGATCGTGTAAGAAGAAGGGCCGAGATTCATTTCCTGCATGAATTGTTTTAGGGGATAAAGAGAAATATTAATACTAGTAATCTGCTGAAACCCTGAAAGCATGGTTATACATCATACGTACCCGTGCCAGTTCCTCAACCGCTATAACTTTGTTTCCGTCATGTTCAAAATAATTGAAAGCTGTTCTTGAAATATGATCCCAATTTTCAAGAGCCTCGAGTTGATGTGGGCTAATTGAAGCGGCACAAAACTCTTCAAAGTTCATATTTCTATAAGCGAGTGGATCCATCTGAAAAATAAATATCATATTTTTTTTACTTTCTAATGTCGTTGGTCCAGTTGATACCCAAATTAGTTGGGCTCATGGGTAACTTGTGATTTCAGCTCCAAAGTAACCCCCCAAGTCAAGTCCCCTATCCCCCTTTGCTTTTCATTTTATAAAAAAGTAATGACCAAAGTTTTCAGCCGAGTGAATCCTGAGTGGATCAGCAAGGTCAGGGCCCGGGCATGGCTCAAGTAGTATGGCACAAGAGGTTGTAAATAAAATTAGTAACTTATTTTGAAGTTCGAAGGTGGTTCAATTCCGTGGTCCATGTATTATCAATTTCAAGATGTGAAGTTGAAGCAATCATCTCAAAAGACTAACATCAAGTGTGGAAAGGAGAAAGGGCTAAAGAGTTTTGTGATGGAAGTTTTATTGCTTTAGAAGATTGATTTTGGTACTAATGTGTAAGTAAAGGATATCTTACTGCATTTAGAATCTCAGAAACTCTTGACTCCTTCATGGCATCGGTTGAATTACGAACGAGAGCCTGAGCAGTATAACAAAAGAAAGCTTTTACTAAGTGGTAGCGAAACTGATACAAAACGAAAAAAAGTCACATCGGAATCTTTTTTTCAATAATAAAGAAGTAAATAAGAAAATTACCATTTTAAAGTTCTCAATCGATATCGTGCCGTTTCTATTTGGTTTCAACAGCTCAAACTGAGTTCTTAGATACACAAGTTGATCCTCCGTCAGCGCTTTTGATAGAGCCTGAAACCACAGTAGCAAGTTCATTTTAGAGAAAAAGAAGAAGAAATACCATAAAACTGTTTGATCTTTCAAACAAAAATATCAGTTCGTTTGGTTAATGAACTATTACAATTTTAGCACAAAAACGATTAATATTTCTAATGTTACAGCTTCTTCTAGACTGTCGTAAACGGAATTTTATGTAACATGGACACCGTTATAGGTATTAGCACTTGGGACTAGTCGAGGTGTTGAAGAAGCCAACCAAAGAGATCCTGAAAGGGATACAATCCAATAAAAATTTTCTTGGCTTAATTATGAGTCCTTTTGTTATCACTTACAAACTTTTAGATAATACCATTATTGCATAATAGGTGTATGCCATTGATGATTAACCTATAGTAGTTTTGTATACTTCTAGCATGCAAGAAAGTACACTCGAAATGTACTTCACAAATATCATAATCGACAAGTATAAATATAAGTATCTGTGTCCGACAGAGCACAAAATACTAAAAAGGAATATTTGTGTAAAACTGTGAAATAGTATAAAAGGAGCCAGTAAATGGGTGGTACCGTTAGAGCGGCGCGCCTGAATGGTGTCGATCGAAGGTAGGATTTGACTAACTTATAAACCAATATATCTAAAGGAACGGAAGGATTATCATCTCTTAACCATGGGTGAGCTGCAAATCAAGAAATTCTAGTTAATCCACTCTTCCCATATAGTAAGAAATCAAATTGAAGACTGATTAATGAAGTTGATCGGTAAATAATTTTCCCCGACAAACAGAAAGTAAGCAGTTCGTATAAACCACTTACTCAGAGCTTGAGCTGCAGTCATTCTTTTCCTATGATCCTTATTAAGGAATCTTTTGACAAAATCTTTGGCTTCTGGTGATATTAGAGGCCAGGGCAATTCATCAAAATTGGGACTAGCTCTAAGAACAGAACGAAATATTCCTGATTCAGTTCGAGCCCAGAAAGGTCGGCTTCCACATAACAAGATATATGTTATGACCCCAATACTCCAGATGTCTGCTTCAAGACTATATGATCTATGAAGGACTTCAGGAGCAACGTAGTATGCACTGCCAACAATATCATTGAGTCTTTCATCTGCACACAAACAAGAGATAAGGATGTTTTCTTTGATCTTGCAGCCACATAAGAACGATAACCATGAAAATCGCAAAGTTGTACAAATCCTAAAGGAGATTGTTCTTGACATGTTCACTTGAGAGGCGCCAGTTTATCTTACTCCCCCCAGCTTTAAGTAGGGGGATCTTTAGGTCCGGTTTATAAAAGAAATATTTTTTTGAAGTGAGATAATCACAGAAGGCTTTTCCACCAATCTCATGAACCATTTTTCATATCTAAAGATGACTCAAATTTCCTTAACTCCCTAGCATGTTCACCAGACATATCTCACTGATTTCAAATGTCAATCAGCCCTGCCGATTTGGCCAACCAGATTAGTGATTGACGCATATTTGCATACTTATACAAGTCTCAACTAAAATTCATTAGCCCATTCGGAGGTAACCTTCTGGGCTAGTTCATCACTTCATCTTCTCTTTCTATTAACAATCAACCAGCCAATTCAGCCATAAGCTTACAAGCTTCACCTACGGAAGAAAAAGTCTGGGATTGATGAGAATTTCCTATCGACAGTTCTAGTAATGGGAAACAAATATCAAATCAATTTTAGAATTAATCAATAACCTCAAAATACTACGTAAATCGTAGGTTTCCATGTGATTCTAGAGTGAAGCCTCGTGTGTCTACATGTGAGTATTATACTACAAGTTGGAGATTGCAAAATCACAAGTTTTCTACACAATAAACTTTTCATATTTTGTGAGAACAGGAAAAGAAAGGGGGAAATAAAAGAATCTCTTCAAGAGAAGCCAATTGAGATTAGGTTAAGGTTCTAACCATTTTTATGCTAGGTTTGTTGAATATCATGTATTTACAAAATGAGGTTAAGATTTTAATCCTTCATTTTTCCAAAACTTCTAAAAGTGGTATGTTGATGACAACAATTACAGGGCAGAACTTTGGCACTAAAGTACTACTGGTGCATGCGCCTTCTATTGAAAACACAGGAATCTAGTTGGAACCGATCAACAACTTCAAAGTTTGAACACTTGCCGATAAAAGTATTGTTTTAATGAAAATTGAGAACCATCTGACAAGTTATTAAAGTAGGACTATAAAAGTTCGAGGCTTAATTTTTCATTGTCGCATGCATAGTAATTTACAAAGACAATGTTGGACCAATTCTGGAGCAAAACTTTTCTAGAGAAAATCAACTAACTAGTACTAACCTGGCCTTATAAAGTCAGAGAGACCGAAATCAATCATCTTCATGGGAGCATCTTCTTCTTTTGTTGTAAAAAGGAAATTCTGTAAAGCATTCAAGGTATAATAAGACTTCGAGGTTAAGGTACTAATATTGTTTTGCAAGACGGTAACAACAGGCAAACATAAAGAAAAGAATTGAACAAATCACTTGTTATGATCTTAGATGCAAACCTCCGGCTTTAAGTCACGATGAACAACACCTTGTAGATGACAAAAGGCAACGACACCTAAAATTTGAATTATTATAGATTTTGCATCTTGTTCAGTGTATCGTCCACCCCTGCAATAAGAAACTATCACTTCATGGTGTCAAACCCCCTCATGGACTCAAGTGTATATGTATGTGCATATATACATAACGTCCATAAGTGGCATTAGTAGTTAGTCACTTATTACCTGGCTAAAATTCTGTCTAGTAATTCCCCACCTTGACACAATCTGGTAAGAATAAAAACATAAATGTTATCATAAAGAAAGGAAGGAAAAGAAATACCAAGATGAGAAAATTATGTGGAGCGCTTTTTTAACAGTAAGAAAAAGAACATGTATTTTTATCACGTGTTGGATCTTCGAAACACTGCATTCGATCGGAATAAAAATTATTCAAACATGATGTCTACTATAATCATCTGCAGTTCTGCACCTTTCGATAAAGTCTGAGATGTAATATGAACAAGAAGATGACTTCGAATCGAACATAATAGTATCTCGAGTTAGGAAAATAAAACTAAGATGAAGAGGAAAAGGAAACAAGTATCCAAGTGTAAACCTTCCATGGGCATTTTCGTTCTTTTTATTTTCTCTTTGATCAGTAATGTAACAGTTTTAACTTCATCAGTTTGTATGAATATTTTCTACAAATGTCACTAGGAAACCGGATAAAGTTGAAGAAACAACGTACTCCATGATTATGTAGATGTTATTTGCATCCTCGCATGATTCAAGAAATTTGACCATATTTCTATGTCCAGATAGTGCTTTCAAGATTTTCACCTCCCTACGCACATCTTCGATAGATATTGCTGTTGTCATCTGCAAACCAAAGGTCACTTAGTTACTTGAGTTAGCTTAATTTAAAACTTAGTTCACACTATATCCAACAAAGTTGCACAACAATGAAAAGTAAGCAAATTGGATCATGCAAAACTAATTCATAAACAAATAGTTGGAGAAAAGGATTTATAAAATATGTTCATTGGCGTCTGGACCTGTATCTCTCTAATTGGATATTTCCAGTCTCCAACTTGAGAACTTGATTAAGAACTGGTTAAAGGTGTAATGGTCTGCTCGTGTACCTAAACCCCACTAGCATTTAGTCCTGGCCAACTTGGGTCTATCCCTTCCACTTATTAAATAATCTGCACGTGCTTTTACGACCTTCAACGAAGGACCATGCATCATTCACTTTCTTAATCCTAATATCTAGCTTAAGTACTCAATTAGTCAATTGAATACTCTCAGCTCCTATTATCATCCGAAAGAACACTTGAACCTCTAGCATTTAATTTACAAAATTAACATAATCAATCAATATCAATCCTTCATAGTATATGACCCTTACACATATACGCATTAAGCAAAAAAAGGATAACTTTTAAACTGAAGTACAACACAGGCGTATCATCATACTAATAACTATCAAATCCGAATAACATACAAAAATTTAAGATCAAAGAAAACCAATTAAACTCAGCATTTCTCAAAGCCTCTAACTGTAGTAAAACCTAATTAAAAATCATAAAGGGTGAAGAACACAATGCCATCAAAAGTTCCAGGTCTTGGATTTAACAATCACAATCTACTGATATTGTATGTTTCTGTTCTACACATTCACCTTGACTTGAACCAAGGGCTGAGGGGATAAAAGAATCCAGTTACCCAAAGACATTATAAGAATCTAACTAGTAACCAAAGGTTGCTCCTTTTTAAAGCAAAATCCCAAAATCGAACGTCGTTCGTGTTTTAATCAGATGAAACTAACAAAACCAACACCAATCTAACTCAATTAGATTAATTCCAACCTAAAAAAAAAAAACAACAAAAATTTTAACATTTTCAAAGACAAAATTTTCAATTTCTAGCATTGTGTTCTAAGGGTAAATGTGGGGTTTAATTAACAAAATGCATTCATCAAATGATTCACCTAAATCACAATAGAAATAGTTATAGAGAGAAAGAAAGAAGTTGAAGAATATGCCCATGGGAAATTAGTTACCTTAGCTTTAGAGATGATCTTAACAGCAACTTCTTGACCTTTAAGATCACCTTTCTTCCCTCTAGCCAAACAAGTATGCCCAAAATGCCCTCGACCAACCTCTCTCCCTAATTCATATTTCGCCCCAAAATTCTCCCCATAACCAAATCTCTTATCTAATTCCCCTTCTTCATTTCCTTCTTCTTCCTCCGGAATCACACCTTCCTTGGGTTTTTTCGATCCCTTTCCCTTCCTTAACGCAGCCCTAATATGCTTAGCTGGTGATGGCGGAGGAAAAAGCCGTCCAAATATTTTCAGAGGAGTTGATTTCCCGGATCTTGACGGTGACGGAGAAACTCCACCAGGAAGTGGACTGCTAGTTCCTTGAGGAGGAGGATAAGGACTTGGCCAACAACTCGATCGACCTGGTGTATTATTATTTAACGGTGGAGATTGAGGTCGATTTCCATTGCCGTCGTTTACTACTACTATCTCACTTTCTCCTCCTCCTTCAATAACTGTAACGTTTTTCGCGTAACACTGTCCCATTTGAAATTCGAATTTTTTACCAGTCAAATTTGAACATCGGAAAGTTGTGATTCCGGCGATAAAAGATGAAGATCAGGAAATAAATCCAAATTTAAGACAGAGGAAGACAGTGAAGTAGATAGAGAGAGAGAGAACCAAATCACAAAGGTTTTAGAGTGAGAGATTCGATGAGAGCAGTTTTAAGACATTAAACAAATTTTGTTTATATATAGGTGTAGAATATGGGTCCCACTTACCGTTTTTTTCGCCTTTGCTGCTTCAGTACTTTTCTTTTTTGCCTTGTTGGATAAAGGTCGGACGTTGGATCTCTAGTAGTAGCCTCAGTGATCAACCAACGGTGATAAATAATACAGTGGTTTAGGACAAATTTTTTGGGTTAATTCTATTTTGGCCCGTAAAGATGGGCAACTCACCAAAATGTTCTCTCAAAATGACAACCTTCTAAAATAGATCTTTACACTATTTTGTTTTTAAGAAATCGACTGCGATCTACGTTAATCGTTACAAGAGATCGATAACCGCTTAGGTTAAACCATCAATGAAAGAGGCCTAAAACCCAATAACATGAAAAGAAACTAAAGCCCGAAAAATTTATTACATTATTTATACTTTAATAACCTAAGTTCAATAAGTCATGGATTCCACCTCTTTTGGGTTTTCGAACCTGGGACCTCCAGGATTTTGGAGTTCATGTCAACACTTTCAACTACTTGAGCAAGCAAGTGTTGACACCCTTTACAGTACTTATTCGTCAAATTTCTGTCTATATTATTATCTTTTTTGAAAATGGACTATGATCTAAGTTAGTTATTACATGGAATTAATACATCGTCAAGATGTGATAAGCACGATAACTGTCGGAGTTAAACCAGTAAGCAAAGGGGTTTAACTCCGACATCTTAAACCCAACAACATACTAAAGAATCTAAAACCCAACAAACTTATTATTTTATACCTTTAATAACCCAAATTCAATAACCATGAATTCCACATCTTCCAGGAATTGACTTAGAACAAAATCGAGAAGTCATTATGAAAAATCAAGAGACTCGTCCAACGGGTTATTCAGAAGTATCTGAAACCTATGTGACATCTTATGGACGAGGTGGTCGTGTCAACGATCACAACAGAAATAATAGAGGTGGTGGCTACCATTCTAAACGTGGAATCTGTTAGAAAAAATAACCTAATTGACTTGTTCAGGAATATGAAGATAAACGATGTGAAAGTAAAAGCAGAGAAACCAAGATTATTTAACGTGACAAAAAGCCCTCCAAGATAGAAGGTAAAAAATCACGAGACCTAGTCCAGAAATCTTACACTATAATGATAATAATGGGTTACACAATTCTTCCCTAAAGCAATAGGGGATTAACCAATTCTTCAAGATGTGTTTACACTCTTGGATAAAAACTCTTCACCAAAACTGTGGTAGATAAACTGAACAAAGAAATAGAAATCTCTTACTCCTTAGGATTTGAACAAATCCTTGATTACCAAAGGTTAAAGAAGATAACCACAAACTAAATTGCTTCACAAGATTAATAATCTTCTTTTCTTCAAACCAATATTCTTCTCTTTCAATCTCTCTTGAAAGAACCACTTCAGAATTCTCTCTTTCTCTGACTTCTCTTTGTTCTGGAAGTTGTGAATAATCTCTTCCCTTTCATTTATAATGATAAATAGGGAGGATTGCCAATAGAAATAGGAGTTCTTTTTTAGGCTTGAAAAAAATAGAAGTTTATATTTTTTTCCCAAACAAGGAATAAGGGAAATCCTATTCCAACTAGGAGTCATTTTATTATAAGGAGGGACCCCAACAGAATCTAGGACTTTTAGTGAATATTGTGAAATTAAGCTTTTCGATAAAGTATACCACAACGAGTCACGTTAAACTTCAAAATTTGGTTGAGGTGATAGAATTTTGTATTTTCGATTTTTTTTAGTAGTATTTCCTATAACTCAGATCTTTTCAGCCCCCGTCAACCAAAACTTCTGTTTACGTCTCTGCCACCCAGGTGCAATAACCAAAAGGTGGCATTTCTTCAAAAAATTTCTTTCAAGCCTTTAATTCATCACACCCACTTACCCATGTGCAATAACCAAGGAATAAAATTTCGACATATTTCGGTCGAAATGACCGAAACATGTCCTAAATTTACATCACCGAAACGAAATTTTCACCGAAATCTGATACGAAATTTCGAAACATAGATTTAGGTTTAGGGTTTCGAAAGATTCTAAAATCGTGACTCATATACTACCTTAGTCGTTTATCTTTTACCTTTTGTTAATTTGTTCCATCTTTCTTGACTACTTCTCAAATCTTTTGTTCTTCAAGAGATTCTTATCTTCTTTAGGTGATCTTTAACTTCAGATTCCGATTTAAGAGAGAGAGAGGAAGAGGGAACAGTCGGTTTCAGCTGAGAAGTCTTAGAAATAGGGATTAAGGGTTGTATTTAAGGGGAAAACAATTTTCACTGCAAAACAAGAATGTTATGTTCTATTTCTGGTTAGCCCCCTAACTATTACTATTATAGCAGATTGGACCCCTAAACTAACTGTTTTAGGTTTACATCTGATAAATAATACAATGTACCCCCTAAACTAACTATTTAATTGCAGATAAACACCTAACTTAACTGTTTTAGTACTAATAGAGTTAAATAACTCAATTTATCCCCTAAACTAATTGTTTTATTGCAGATTATACCGAGCTTAATTGTTTTATAACTGTTTTATCATTCCGCAAATTTGTAAAATTTCCACACAGACCGAAATGTTTCCACGAAACGTGTCCGCTTTTGGACCGACCAAAATTTCCATCGAAACCGAAATTTCATTCCTTGGCAATAGCCATATTAACACAAGTGCAAGTCTACATCACAAAAATATCACCAAAATTATAATATCATAGATAAATCTTTTTAATTATTTGATATCTATTTAGACTATAATTAATTTTCTTTTTTCTTATGGAGACTCCAAAGACCATTTGATTGTAATTATTTTAACATGATTATTCGTTAATGAGATTATAATTATAGCATTATTATAAATATAATGTGAAAGATTTATAAAAACAAAACACAATTTTAGATTTAATCACCTATGAACCCCTAGTGACTGAATCAATGTTTTGGACACGTTGTCCACCAAAATTTAGAATAGTCTCATAACGATTTGAAAACATGTCGATTTTTTTCTAAAGTATTCAAATACATGAAAAGTTTAGGAGAGAGAGACAAGATAAATTATAGTGGCAAGTGGTGGTTGCAACCTCGCAGTTGGTGGCCGAAGGGTACGAGCATGAAGAAAATCTGATTTATTTAAGGATCGCTGGTCGTGGCAGTTCATCGCCGACATGTGCAGGCGTGAAGAGAAAAAGCGGGGGTTGGTTTGGATAAATGAAAATTTTCATACAAATCCTTACACAACAATAAAATTCTTTGCTTCCTCAAAGTGGTTGCCCATTCTCTCGTCTTGCAAACTCACTGATGTGATCACTTGTTTGATGCAAATTTTTTGGGAGGGGTGATAGTAGATAGATATTTTGTCTCAAAACAGGTTTATACGGGCTTCTAACCTAACCCTAAATTTGTCGGTGAACCTAACTCTAAATCTGACGGTGAGGGGCGCTCTAAAAGTTAAGAGGGGTGACGAAAAATTAGGCGGGTTATCAGGCTGCAGTCGCGGGCTTATGTTTGTCGGGTTTTTTGGGCCAGATGTCGGGTGAAGGGCTCTGACGAGCTCGCTTTTATAGGCCGGGTAAACCCGAGCCCAATTTTTTTCGGTCCCCAAACACATAGTACAAATAAAATCAGGGCCGGGTCGCGAGTTTCCCGACCGTTTTCTCAACCCTAACACATAGTACAAATAAAATCATACCGAGTCCACGCGTACAAACCTCTATAGGAATACAAATCCATGGGTCTTCTTAAACACCCTCGGATTAGCTCATTTTACAAATCTCAATGTTTGTCAAAAAAGATGTTTCAGAAACGCCCGTAAGGGTTAAAGGTGCTTCTTTTCATCACACTCACTCTCTAAGTTTGTCTTTGAAGCGCCTTCTAATACTTGTGGGGCACTTTTAACAATTCCCTCGTCAAATATAAAGTGGAAACACGAATTTTTATTTTTTGGCTTTGTTTATACATCATACATCCCCATATTTTGGAAGGTTTAGAGAGAGAAAATTACTTAAAAGAAAAAGTATTCAAAACACAACAAAAATTCATTTATCACTCAAGATCAGAATTCACATTTCATTTATCCATTAACGACCCCAAGAACAGAACTTACAATTTCATTGTTGTTTATCAAACCCCAAGAACAATGAAAATTTCTTATCGATCTTGAAAAGAACTGGAAAATTTCTTGGATTGCAAAGTTCTTAGTTTTCAATTTGACAAGAAGCTGGGTATATTAAAAAAGTAAGAAAGGATATCCTATCATTAACATGATTCTTATCCCCTTGTATCATTTTGCAGCATTGTTAACGGCATCATCAAGAAATATTGGAGAACTTTTAATAAAATCGCTTGAACTTTTAAATCTTTGAGAATTTGAGAGAAAGAAGAACAGACATATACTATAACCTCCTTCTTTTTGAGAAATTTCTGATTCATATCAAGATCTTCATAAACAAGACAGTTTTTATCTACTCCCAATATAATCAAAGAATCAAGATTTTGGGTTTTGATTTCCTTCTTGAGTTTCTTGAGTGAAATCATCTGCTTATTGATCCATCCCTCACAATACCATGGTGAAAAAAGTTTCAAGAATTAAGTCACCTTGAAAGGCAATAAGGGCCCATTTGGGGAAGAGCTTCCATGTAATAGTTTTGTCTACAGGAGGATGTAATAAAATGACATTTCGTTGATTGGATTAAAAGTTGTGTTACAATATGTATTTATACAAGGTGACTTAATATACAAGAATGGAATCTGCAAACATTTATTATTCTATACTCTAATTATAAAGATATTATATGTTAATTGATATACTACTTGATACTTTTTTTTTTTCTGAAATTAATACTACATGATACTGATTGATACTAATTGATAAGATTAGCTACCATTGAAGAGAGTGAGAGTGAGAGAGGTTGGGATAAAAGAACAAAACTATATTTATAATAATATCAATAATGATAGTTAGTATGTGTTAGGATATATGGACCAAGATCAACCGTCCAAGATATATGAGGACGAGGAGGATCGACATCAAGAGATCCGACGACCAAGATGAGTCCAAGATATTGAAGATATGAAAGATATCGAAGATATATTTAGGATATCTCTTGTATAGTAATATTGAGTAGAGATTATATAGTTTCCTAGTTTAGTTAGGAGAAACTAGGAAATATTAAACCTTATAAATAAGAGATGGGTTTTAGGAGTTTAAGCATTCGATTACTAATCAATCATTGTAACGAATCACCACAATTGTGGATAATAAAGTATGTAGCCGTTCTGGCTTTCTCCGAGGATGTAGGTCGTGATCCTTCGACCGAACCTCGTTAAATATTGTGTTCTTTATTTTAGTTTATGTCTTATAGTCTATCAACTAACATAAACATTCACATGGTATAAGAGCGGGTTCGTTAATCCTGTGTTCCTTTAGCTTTCGCTTTCCCGACAAGTTATTGTGATTCAATCATTGTTTTTGTACGTTGATTTTTTTTCTTTTCAACAAACCTAATCATGGTGTTACTTCTTCCCGGGACTATCTATCCTATAGTTCTTCGCTATTATCGACGATATCTTCGTTGAGATTCATTATCTTTTTAATCCCTTTGTGTCGATTTAATATCCACTCAGATCACTTTTGTCATGATTCCATCTTCCGCAAATTTCCAATCAGGCTGATATAAGAATCGATCAACCACTTTGACGTTTCTCTTATAGATTCCCAAGTTATTCTTGGAATTATCAAGTTCCATATTTCTTTTTGTTGCTATTCAATCCCGTTCCAATGATGGTTTCGCTCAAACAACCTTTTGCTCTCTCTAGCAGTTAGACCTCACTAGTAGTTCCTGTTCGGTTGTTTCATTGCAAATCTCGTCTAATCAATTGTTTTTCTATTTAGAGCTTCTTAGACGTTTGCAAACCGGAATTCTGATATTTAATCGAGCTTTGGATGCCCATAAAAGTTGTCATCATCTTTCTTCCTCAATTAAATCTTCCATGAGAAGTTCTGAAACTTTCTCTCTCTAGGTATTCCAAGCTCTAGATTTCTCCTCATGGTGTCGCAGGGACTCGCCTTCATATGCCAAAATCGTGATGAATCTTCTCAACACATCACTTCAAAATCGTTGATGATCCAAAATCATTGTTAAAGAATGACCATAAAGTCCATCATCTTTTGTAATTGCGCATTCTTTTATCGCTTGAATCAGCGGACGAATCGTGTAATCACTTAATATTGCCGTTCTGTCGGCTGCGATGAGTTATCCTTCATCAGTCATTCCCTCGACACCGTCCAATTCTCTGTCCTATAGCTTCATCACTGCTTGGGTGCTATAGCTCCTATGTGTTACTACATAAAGATTCATTGATGTATTCATAAGCATTGATGTATTCATAAGCAAAATCTACTAATTGGTTTCACATCTTAAAAGAAGCACCATTAACTTCTCCCATTCAGGGGGAGCCAACTTCTAAAACACTTGGGCATGTTTTGTCGTTTTTTCGTTTCAGAGACAATTTTACTTCTTTTTCTGCCAATCGATTTTTCCGGTCTCCACTTTCCACCAATCGATCGTTCTCATCGTTTTGGACAATATCTACTAACCCACCAATGACTTTCTTTCAGTGGGGTGATGAATCAACAATCTTCGGTTGTTTTCTCTCTCTCAATGTCAGTTGAGTTCTATATTTGGTTGGATTTTTATCTCCATTCAAATTTTCACAATTTCCAAACATCTTTCCTAACGACGTGCCAAGATTCCATCAGTTGAAGAATTTCAAGTCTTCAAGCCTATTCATATTACCAAGTTGCCAAGTCTAAGTTCCAAGTTTCAAGTTCACACTTTGAATCCGATCGTATGCAACCAAAATCCGATCATATGCATGCAAAATCCGATTGTATACGAGCAACGTTCATCTTTTCCAAGTTCTATCTTCAAGTTGGATACTCCACATGTTCCGCAGTCCAACTTGAGGGGGAGTGTTAGGATATATGAACCAAGATCAACCGTCCAAGATATATGAGGACGAGGAGGATCGACATCAAGAGATCCGACGACCAAGATGAGTCCAAGATATTGAAGATATGAAAGATATATTTAGGATATCTCTTGTATAGTAATATTGAGTAGAGATTATATAGTTTCCTAGTTTAGTTAGGAAAAACTAGGAAATCCTAAACCTTATAAATAAGAGATGGGTTTTAGGAGTTTAAGCATTCGATTACTAATCAATCATTGTAACGAATCACCACAATTGTGGATAATAAAGTATGTAGCCGTTCTGGCTTTCTCCGAGGATGTAGGTCGTGATCCTCCGACCGAACCTCGTTAAATATTGTGTTCTTAGTTTATGTCTTATAGTCTATCAACTAACATAAACTTTCACAGTATGATGATAGTGATAAGAATAAATCAAAACAACAATAATATATACCAAGAACATATATCAAATAAATCAAACTAAGAATCACAAAAGAATAATATGCATAGAACTAGAGAGTTAGTGAAGAGGGTGGGAGAGAGATATAATATAAAACAAATTATACGAAGTATAAAAAACTTTGTTTCCATATATAGTTATTTTGTTATGGATCTAATTTTGTTAAAGTGAGATAGGATATCCTATCACTAACATGATTGTGAGCCTTGTATCACCATCTAATAAATTTTGAGAACTTCTATTAAAATCAAATGAAATGGATTTAACTTTTAAATCTTTCATAATGGAAGAGAAAGAAGAATTCAAGGATACAAAAAAACTCACTAATATTCAGAAATTGTAGCAAACTATGATTGATAATTGGGTTCTCAATTATTATCTATTCTCAGTGTAATCAAAGAAACAAGATTCTAATTTGTAGTTTCCCCATGATGAATATTGGGATTCTCGAATATCTTTTCTTCTTGAGGTTCTTGAGTGCAATCTTCTGATTACTGATCGATTCTAAAATTTCTTTTCTTCTTGAGGTTCTTGAGTGCAATCTTCTGATTACTGATCCAGTCTCCTGCAATTCCCCTATCTCTGGTGAAAGAAGTATAAGAATCAAGTCACCCGGACTGAATTGAAATGAAGTTACGCCCCAATTTGAGGAGTGAGAGGCTGGGTAAAAAGTTCTGACAGAAATAGACCAAGATGGTCACATACTTTACTTTTATTATTTACAAATATACTTAAAAAACAAACTTAATATTACAACCTAGTAATAAATAAAAGCTCGTAATCAGATATTAAAAACTTCTCAAACCTATTTGACCGAACAAAAACTCGAAGCTTTGGTCGTCTTTTCTGGCAAAATCCCGGACCTCTTCGACAAAAATCATTCTCGACCATTTCACAAGTGATATTATATGTTAATTATGAAGATATTATATGCTAATTGATATACTACTTGATATTTTTTTTCTTAAATTAATACTACTTGATACCGATTGATACTAATTGATAACTTTAGCGGCCATTGAAGAGAGTGAGAGAGGTTGGGATAAAAGTTCTGACAGAATCCAAATAGACCGAGATGGTCAGTAGAGGGCGGGGGAGAGACAGAGAGTGTTGGAAAGGCTGAAGATTATGAGAGAGGGGGAGAGAGAATTAGATGTTGTTATGAAGGTCCAAAATCCTTATCGATCCTTTATAGGAATAGAAAAGTTGGTTTGAGACAATATGAAATGGTCGCAGGTATTTACGGAGCTGAGAGTTATTTATTTACATAACTTACTTTTATTAATTACAAATATACTTAAAAGATTAACTTAAGATTTCATATCCTTTATCTTCTCTTTCTTATTGTTCCTTTTTTCTTCTTTCTCCGTCTTTTTGCTGCTTTTACTTCTTCCTCTTCATCTATATCATCATCATCTTAAGCATCTGTGGTGAATTTTTCAGAAGGAAAGTTGTTTCCGGTTCGTCGATGTCATCTTTAAATAGTTCGATTTCACAATTTCCTTCAAAATTTCAGGCTATTCTTTTAAATGTCATTTCAGAGAGGAGATATCGTTGTTTTCAGTAAGAATGGGTGTTTCAGTGGTAGCGGCAGTTTCTAGGGTGGAAATAATTGTAGGGTATTAGTTACCCATTACCGTTGTTGCTTATCTCTTCTACTTTATATTTTTAAATTGATCTTTAATTTTCCATAACAGTGAAACTCTCTCTCTCTCTCTTGTGTTTCAGACGAAGGAGTGGTCGGCGATGGCTCCCTTACCAACGACCGATTGTATGTGGGTTCAAGGTTTACCTTTAATTAATTCCTATAATCTATATTACATTCTAAATTTGATAATTTACTAGAGAAAAAGTCCAATCTATAAAATAATTGCACTGTAAATATTCTAACCTGGTCTGTAAACACCACCGCCCTACATAGTTAGAAATTCAACGAGCAAGGGAGAAATAAATACTAGTACTTTTGTATTACATTCTAAATTTGATAATTTAGTAGAGAAAAGGTCCAATCTATAAAATAATTGCACTGTAAATATTCTAACCTGCTCTGTAAACACCACCGCCCTACGGAGTTAGAAATTCAACGAGCAAGTGAGAAATAAATACTAGTACTTTGCGTGTATTTTGAGTAAAAAAAAAATTGGTTCTTTATATATTTATACTACCTTCCTATTTCATGTTTCAGTGATTTTAGATGTTATAATTCATCTTATAATTTTGGAAACGAATACACTGTTTTCACTCACTATCTCTTTCTCTACCTCTCACTGTTTCTCTCTCGATCTCTAACTGTTTCATGTTTCAAGAAGGGGCATTTTCTAAAGATCAACATACTGCGAGAGGGATGGGGACAGGGAGAGAGATATCTGTAGTGAAAGTGATCTGCAACAAGATAGAATGACGGAGGGATCTACAACGAGATAGAGAGAGGGGAATAAATGAGGTCGAGAGATAGATTGTGAATGAGAGAGAGAAAAAGAGAGAGAGATAGAGAAAGAGAGAGAGAAAGAGAGAGGCAATGGAAGAGAGTAACATGATAGAGAGCAGGGCCGTGCCTGAGAATTTAGGGGCCCCGTGCTAAATTTTAATGTGGGCCTTTTGAAAAACAAAAAAAATTACAAGCAAAATTTAACAAGGTATAGTTTTTTTGATAAAGATATTCGTTCTCCGTACAAGATATAGTTTAGAATCTAAAAGTGAGTATCTAAATATAATTTTTCTGTATCATAATTTTCACCTACATATTTTCGAATTTTTTATGTAATTATTAAATTTTTTAGTTTGAAAAGCTCCAAAAATGGTAGAATCACACCCAAATAAAATGAAGTGTAACAGAGTAGAAATAAAGGTTCACTTTGCATGGTACCATGAGCTTTACAAAAAGGAGGCGAAATTAATAAGTAGCATAGGAGTTTCGAACTTGAGTCAAGAGTATGAGAAGATTCGCTTCTAACCATCTCGGCCAAGAGCTAACTTGTGTTGAAGTTTGTATCTATATCAATATATTAAGGGTTAACGTTGCCAAGAGTAGGCCCCTTTTAGGTGGGGGCCCAGTGCGGGCGCCCTGCCCGCACGGGCCCAAACACGGCCCTGATAGAGAGTGAGGGAGAAGATGAAGATTAGGGAGAAATGTTCAATTAAATAATTTTTTAGGCTAAAAGAAAATGAAAATGAAAAAAGATAACCATATTGGAAGCTAGTATTCTTTATAGAGCAATTTTGTTGAATTTGCCATTCTTAGAGCATCTCCAATGTGACACTTTGTTAGGCACTCTATTATGAGGTGGACAAATTTATTATAGAGTGTCTAGAGAGAAAAACTCTAAAATTAGAGTGTCTCTTTGAGACTCTCTAAGTCTCACTTTAAAATTTAAACCAATAGAAACTTTTTTTTTCTACTATTTTCTTCCTATTCATTTTAAGAGTGGCATGTGTGTTAAGTAGAGAGATTTTACATATCACCATTAGAGACTGTGAGGGTAAGAATTCGCGGGTCAAGAAGTCAAGTGGACCGGGCCGTTGACCGATGGTCGGACCTACACCTTTTAATATTTTTGCATTCACCAACGACGTCTTTGGGCTTAACCTGTGACAAAAGAGATAAGAACACGTGTGACCGTAAGATCCCTGGGACACCGGGATGGTGCCGGCCTAAGTGGGCTCCGACGGTCAAGTAAGTAAGTTTGCGAGAGGATTAATCAATACGTGAATGATATCCTTGGAATGTTACCGTTGGTTGAATAATGGTCGGAGCTTGGGCACGACTCGTAGAAAGGCCAGAGGTCGCTCTCTATGGATTGACTGACTTGGTTGGAGAGAGATTATGACAGCCTATGAGGTCTGTCCTTGTTTAAGACAACCCTGGTAAGGTATGAATCAACTTTCTCTCTCATACAGAGCAAGCATCTGAGTGATCATCGATATTCCTTCCTCTCACCTAAATACGATTACGGTCTTACACCCAAGTGCAGGACTCTTTCAAGTACAAGATATAATCAAGAGTCTGTCTACATTTCTCTCCCTTGGGCGACCCGACAACCAAGGCAGGGCGACTAGGCGACCGTTACTTTCTCTCTCCTGGACGATCATGCGATCAAAGTAGGCAAGCTACTTTATCTCTTCTAGAGGTCATGCCTTCCACACTTCACCCACGTGAATATTTACGAGGTCAGACCCTAAAGTTTTCCATTTTATTTATGGTTTATACCCTTGACCAAGGTTCCTAATAAAAAGATACGCCTTGATGGGGCCGGTGAGTTTACTGTTGGGATTTACACCCTTCTACTAGTGTTTATAGCGGAAATAAGACATCTAATGTCTACACTAGTATTCCCAGGATCACATGCATAAGCCCATAATAATACTAAGTAAAACTAGAAAGATAAATACCTTATTCGCTAGTTTTCCCTCGAACCTTTCCAATTGCTTATGAGAAGACCAAGAGCTTCAAGCGTAGCTCCTCTACTTGGGACACGAGCAATCAAATTGATCTCCCACCTTGTTGTTTAGCTAGCACACCAATGGTGATTGGAAGAAGAACTCCTTTCTTCTTGACTAGATAGATAGTTAATGGGAATTAGCTCACTTTCTCCTCTCTACTTGATATGGTAGAGTAAGAAAGCTTAGAGAGAAATTCCACACCTCATTCTCTGCCCTAAAAGTGTTTATATAGAACCCTAATGAGAATACACATCCTCAAAGGTTTCCTAAAACACCCTTTAGAATAAGATTTAGGGAAATAGTCGAAAATAGCAACTATTGATATTTTCTCAATTCCTTAATGAGGAGGTGTCCAAAAACCACGAAATTTTGCATGAATACTACTGGTTATGTCATAAATCTCCCCACAAAATTTCATCCCAATCCGAGCCCTAGAAGTGCCCTAATCGGCTAAGGCCCAAAAACCCTATTTTTCGCCTTTTTGTACTATCTTTGCCTAATTCCTTTTTAGGCCTATGAGATATGTTTATGTGGAATTTCCATTGTTATATCTCACTCCCACTAGTCATATCCTAGATCAATTTGACACTCTTATGTGTAACCCGTTGTAGGATCCGATCGAAGTTAGCCGCGAATTACTTCGTAATTCGACGATCGTAGTTGGTCTCTAGCTACAACTCTACGATCCCTAAATCAATCGGACTTGATGATCTTCCACATCAATTGTCCTATCCGACAAATTGTTTGCATTGTCACCTTGGTCGAAGGACATCTCCTTCAACTCTTTCATTTACATCAAAGGCTTTTGATGCTTATTGTCAATCAGTTGGTGTTGATGTTGAACATCCTGTAGCTTATGTTCATACCCATAATGGTCTAGTAGAATCATTCATAAAACATCTCCAACTAATTGCACGACCAATGTTGATGAAAACCAAGTTGCCTGTTTCTGCATGGGGATCTGCAATATTACATGTTGCAGCTTTGGTCCGCCTTCGACCCAGGGCGAATGGTTATTCGCCTTTACAACATGTTTTGGGTCATCAACCAAATATTAGACATTTACGTGTTTTTGGGTGTGCGGTGCATATCCTTATTCCACCTCTCAGACGTACTAAAGTTGGACCTCAGCTGCGCTTGGGTATATATGTTGGTTTTGATTCACCATCTATAATAAGATATCTCGAACCTATGACAGGTGATACCTTTACCGCGCGGTTTCTGAATTGTCATTTTGATGAGATAGTTACCCCACCATTAGGGGGAGAAAATCCGTCTATATCGGATAATAAATAAAATGATTTGTGTTGGCATACACAAAGTTTGTCTTATCTAGACCCTCGCACATATCCGAAGAAAGAATTTGAGATGAAAGATCTTGGAAAAACAAAATTCTGCATTGACTTACAAATTGAGAGAAGTACAAGTGACATACTTGTCCATCAAAATTTATATGCTGAAAAAGTTTTGAAAAGATTTCACATGGATACTGCATACTCTCTTAGTACTCCAATGGTTTTCAGATCTTTAGATACTTTAAAGGATCCTTATCGTCCTAAAGAAGATAATGAAGCACAAGTTAGTCACGAAGTACCATATTTAAGTGCAATCGGTGCTTTATTATATTTTGCTCAATGCACTAGACTTGACATTTCGTTTGCAGTAAATTTATTAGCCAGGTTCAGTTCAGCACCAACAAAGCGACATTGAATAGGGGTAAAACATATTCTTCGGTATCTTCGAGGAACTACAGACATGAGGTTATTTTATTCGAAGAATTCATCCAATGGTTCACAAGTAATGGGATACACTGATGCATGATATCTTTCTGACTCACATAAGGGAGTTTCACAAACAGATTATGCTTTTACTAGTGGGGCTACAACTTTCTCCTGGCGATCATGTAAGCAAAGTATGCCTGCTACATCTTCTAACCACTCGGAGATTATTGCTCTTCATGAAGCTACTAGAGAATGTGTATGGCTGGTCTATTAATAATCATATTAGACTTTCATGTGATCTTCCTGAAATTACAAAGTCACCAACCATTATTTATGAAGATAATGCGGTTTGCATTGCTCAGATTAAGGAAGGATATATTAAAGGGGCCAAAAAGAAACACTTTTCGCCTGAGTTATTTTTCTCGCACCATCTACAGAAGAATGGTGAAATTGATATTCAGAAGATACAATCATATGACAATTATGTTGACTTCTTTACCAAGTCTTTGCCTACTACAACATTCAGAAAACTAGTACAAGGCATCGGAATGCGAAGCTTGAATAACCTAGTGATATAAGACTATATCGGCCCACGGTATGATATTCACCAGGGGGAATATTATTATGTGAAATTTTTTGCATCACTGATATTGGATATCTACGCTCTGTACACTTTTTTCCTTTGTCCAGATTTTGTCCCAAAGAATTTTTCTGACAAGGTTTTAACGAGGCAGTTTTTCGCGTATCCAACGCCACTCAATACCTCTACTATTGTACCCTTTCTCCTTCATCAGATTTTTTCCTACAAGATTTTTCTAATAAGGTTTTAATGAGGCAATATTTCAAGTGATGGCCATCCAAGGCGGAATGTTATAATATGGTTGACTATCCATATGGTGCCATATCATGGGTTGTAATTTTGTTATTCTTATAACTTTACACAAGATCATAAGAGGATACATATGAGGGTGCTTATGGACTAAGCATGAGCCTTAGTCTTAGGGACTTAGGGTCAAAACGTGGCAATGCGTGGATGTTCAAATCCATGCATTGATTTGTATAAATATCCATCTTCCTCCATTGTTATAATATGAGAAAAAACTACTAATACAACTCAAGTTTCTTACTGATAGAGAGCCTTTAGCTTTATTTTATTTTCTCTCTCCAGTTTATTTATTCTTTCTATTTGTGCAAATATATATATATATATATATATATATATATATATATATATATATATTATATATATATGGGTATCTATTAGTATTAGTAAGGTCTCAGAGAGTTTTTGAGAGTTGGGTCAAGAGCGGCGCTCAGGAGTTCCTTGTTGGGCAGAGGGAAGAGAAACAATGGTTGCTTTTGATGGCTCACTTGCTTCCCCTTCGGGGGGAAAACCTGGTTATGGAGTTGAATCGAGATCGATTAAGGAAGTTTCTAAATATTTTTTTTCTGAAATGTATAAGCCTAGACCAACCAACATGACCTGGTAAGACTCAACCCATTTATCTCGGCCTGTGGGTCGAAATGCTCTGGCCCCAGGATTTAGCGGGCACTTTCTCGTGTCACATTGGAATCTATAGGTTAACGGGTTGGCCTAACATTATTATAACACGGGCTTGGTAGGGTCAGAGCCTTGACGACCATTAAGCACCACTACAGTATAAATACATTTTACCAAACAACCAAATTTATCAATCTGCGTATTCATTTCGACTGATTTTTTTTAGATGGACTTAAGAGTCATTACATCATTAAATGACATGGATACATTATGAATTGGATAAGCTCAATAACTAGTACCTCAACGACATCTTGAAGCTTGAGGATTGTATAAAGACTCTTAAAGGCCATATAACGGGCATTAAAGTTCATTTATTCATACTTCTGTCAACACTTGGTTGCCCAAGCGGTTACTTGTATTCACATAAACTCCAAAACTCTTGGAGGTCTCATGTTCGATTCCCATAAGAATTGGAATCCATGGTTTATTGAACTTGGGTTATTAAGAGTATAAATAATGTAGTTAGATAGGGTTTAGGTCGTTTATTTCGTTGGACTTTAGACCACTAGTTTAGTTGGGCTATAGGCTCGTATGCTTCTGAGTTTAATTCGGCGGTTATCGTGCTTATCACATCTTTGAGGTAACAAATGTCATTGTAATGACTTTCATAGTTACCTTCCAAAAAAAAATTATTCATGCTTCAATATTTTTTATACCCAAGTTCAATAAATCATGTATTTCCACTTTCACCCAAATCAAACTTGGGACTTTCAATATGCATAGTGGGTGTCCAAATGGAGGTGGACTTTTTTTGTTTATTGGTATGTAATACAAAATTGTATTGGTATTTGGTAATTCTAGAGCCAACCCTGTAGTTACTAAAGGCGCTCAGCTGAAAACAAACCTCTTACAAATTGACTATAGGGGACTTTTAATAGAAAAAATCATGATGTATCTATGTCTTGTAATGACTAACGTATATCGTAGTGGAATTCTCAAAAAAAGAATAGAAAATCTTTTTGTGAGAGTAATAGAGAAACACCATCCTTACTACTACCTCATTCACTTGATCTTTTTCTCTCTCTAAATATGGTGTCTACTTGGTCATGATTGTGGACTGTGGAAAGTCTGAATTTGAGTTATGTGCTCATTAGGTTCAATTTATCTGGCATGGTTACTTATAGGCCTACCCCTTAGCTCATAACATACCCAATTTGGCAATTTCACAAAGAGTCCTGTCTGGGGGTGCCCATAAAGGACATCTATTCCCAGGTGAAAACGGACTTGATGGACATGAACAACTGACCTGTTAAGAAGCTACTATTGGGAGAACTTGGCCTGATAAACTTGTAAGCTTCTATTTTTAATCCGGTTCAACAAATAACCTTACCGTCCACCATCTCTTGGTGTAATGGTTGGACACTACCCTGCAATCTAGAGATTTCAGGTTCCATCACACAGAAATAGAAACCCAAGATTTATTAAACTTTGGTATAAATAAATTATAGGTAGATAGATGGCCAGATGGGCTTTAAGCCTCTTAAGATGACCCTTAAGAGTTGATGTATTAAGGACTCAAAATGTCTTAAATCATGTTGTCGTAGTGTTTATTCAATTCATAAATTTTGATGAATTTTTGTTTTATCTCTTTATGATGTATCAATACCTTGTAATGATGCTTGCAGTTTATTTCAAAAAATTAAACACAGACAACCTTATCTAATCTTAAGGAAACAGAAGTGATACTTATGGTAGGGTGAAACTTATCGTAAGTGTATCAATATAGACAATATCACTTCCCCACAAAACCACTTTATTTTTTTTGTTGAAACTGCATAGACAGGAAGGAAACCAAAAACGACGTAGAGTTAAAGGCTCCACAAAACCACTTGATACTAAATCCTGTACTGCTAGACCACTATGTGGCATTTCGGCCAGTATACATCGATATAGTACATTTTCCTTGACATTGTCAGCTTTAGAGCATCTCCAATGCAACACTCAATCTTATAAATTCTGAGTGTCACATAAGATTTTTAGAGTTTTTGTTTGAAAATCTCTCCAATGCAACACTCTATTTGGATCTCTAAGATGACTTGTTAGAATAATATATTATAGTTAGGGGTTATTTAGTAATTTGCCCTTAAAGGCCCTTTAGTTTCTAAGTCTTCTAGTACTACATTAGACTCACTCTCATATCAGTTTCAAAGATTTTTAGCCATGCAACCCCATGCCTTGTCTTCTTCTGAAGGTGTTTTATCCTACCTCTTCGCCAGGTATGTCTTCTTCACCTTGGATTTTAGATTCTGGAGCTTCTCGTCATATGTCTCCTGACTTATCATCCTTTGTTTCATTAAAGCATATATCTGATCTTCCAGTCCGAACCGCTGATGGCACACCAATGTCATTAAGTGGTATTGGTTATGTTGTCACACCTAATCTATCTCTTCGCAATGTTCTGCATGTTCCCAATCTTACTTTAAATCTTGCTTCTATTAGTCAGTTGTGTGATTTTAGATGTTTGATTTTATTTTCTTCCGCTGGTTGTTATGTGCAGGATGTACAATCACAGAAGTTGATTGGGACAGGGCGTAGGCATGGGGCATTATATTTTGTAGAGAAGCTGCAAGTACCAGATGTTGCAGCTTCTACTCCTGACTTGTCATCCTTCCGTTTGAGTCATTCCTCTTCTAGTTTTTACTTATGGCATTCTCTTCTTGGTCATGTTTCAGCATTTAGGCTAAAATATTTAGTGTCTACTGGTGCATTAGGAGATTTGCAGGTTAAGAACATTTCTGATTGTAGTGGTTGCAAACTTGCAAAATTTTCCGCTTTACCTTTTATTCGGAGTCTGTCTGTCTCAGTTAAACCTTTTGATTTAGTTCATTCTGACGTATGGGGTCCTTCTCCTGTTCCTACAAAAGGGGGTTCTCGATACTATGTTTCCTTTATTGATGATTGCACTCGTTTTTCTTGAATTTTTCTTATGAAACATCATTCTGAATTTTATGATGTTTATCAACAGTTTCGAGCCTTAGTTAAAACACAATATTCCTCCATCATTAAGTGTTTTAGATGTGATTTAGGTGGGGAATATACTTCAAATAGGTTTCGTGAATTGCTTGTTATGGATGGAACTGTTCATCAATCTTCGTGTACAGATACTCCTGAGCAAAATGGTGTCGCTGAAAGGAAGCATCGGCACATCGTTGAAACTGCTCGTTCCTTGCTATTGTCTGCCTCTGTTCCTAGTGAGTATTGGGGTGAAGCTGTTCTCACTGCGGTAGATTTAATTAACAGAATTCCAACTTCCCATTGTTCAGGTCTGTCTCCATTTTAAAAATTGACAAGGCATGCCCCTGACTACTCGTCCTTAAGAGTCTTTGGGTGTATTTGTTTTGTTCTTCTTCCTCGTGTTGAGCGTAGCAAGTTATCTCCTCGTTCTGCCATGTGTGTGTTTCTTGGTTATGGCGAAGGTCAAAAGGGTTATCGGTGTTATGATCCAGTTACTCATAAATTTTATGTCTCTCGTCATGTTGTATTTTTAGAGCATATACCTTATTTTTCTATTTCTGCTAATGCTCATGATGTGACTCCCTCTAACCTAATCCATATTGATCCATTTTCTGATGTTTGTGATACTCCTACTGCTTATGTTGAACCTGTTGCACCTGATGTTGCTGATGTCCCTCCAATCCCTACGGCTGACCAACCTCCTAACGAGATTGCACATCCACCTTCTCGTTATCCTCATCGTGTTCGTAAGTCCACTCAGTTACCTGATTTTGTTTATTCTACTTTTTCACCTTCTTTTACTTCTTTCTTGGCATCTATTCACTGTCATTGTGAGCCTTCTTCCTATAACGAGGTCGTCGTTGATCCTCTTTGGCAAAGGGCAATGGCTGAAGAACTCTCTGCTTTGCATAAGACTGATACATAGGATTTGGTACCTTTGCCCTCTGGTAAACGTACCATTGATTCTCGTTGGGTATATAAAATTAAAACAAAGTCTGATGGGTCTATTGAGCGGTACAAAGCTAGACTAGTTGCTAAGGGATTTTCGCAGGAGTATGGGATGGATTATGAGGAGACTTTTGCTCCGGTTGCAAAAATGACTACTGTTCGTTTGCTTATTGCAGTTGCCTCGGTTCGTCAATGGCATATCTCTCAAATGGATGTTAAAAATGCTTTCTTAAATGGAAATTTTCAGGAAGAAGTTTACATGACTCTTCCTCCTAGTGTTCCACATAAACCTGAAGAAGTTTGTAAGCCTAAGAAAGCATTATATGGTCTCAAACAGGCACCGCGAGCTTGGTTTGAGAAGTTCTCAAATGTAGTTACATCTCTTGGCTTTGCTTCTAGCAATCATGATTCGGCTCTTTTTGTCAAATGTAGTGCTGCAGGTCGCATTCTTTTGTCGTTGTATGTTGATGACATGATTATTACTGGTGATGATGTTGATGGTATTGCATCTTTGAAGTTGCAGTTAGCTAGCCAATTTGAAATGAAGGATCTAGGCACTCTCCGTTATTTTTTGGGGATTGAAGTAGCCTCTACCCCACAAGGTTATCTTCTCTCCCAGTCTAAATGCACTGCTGATATTCTTGAGCGTGCTCGTATTAGTGATACTCGGACAGCCGACTCTCCTATCGAGTCTAATGCTCGTTCTTCTTCTACAGATGGTACTCTTTTAGCAGATCCTACACTATATCGTACTATTGTTGGCAGTTTGGTTTATCTCACTATTACTCGTCCAGATATTGCATATTCTGTGCATGTTGTTAGCCAGTTTGTGGGTTCACCTACTACAGTTCATTGGGCAGCTGTTCTTCGTATTCTGAGATATCTTCGAGGTACTTGCTTTCAAAGTCTACTTCTTTCATCGACTTCTTCCTTGACTTTGCGAGCATATTCAGATGCAGACTGGGCGAGCGATCGCACGGATCGTAAGTCTATTACAGGTTATTGTGTATTCTTGGGTGATTCTCTTATTTCTTGGAGGAGCAAGAAACAGACTGTTGTATCTAGATCATCTACTGAAGCTGAGTACTGTGTTATGGCGTCTACGACAGCTGAGATAGTTTGATTACGTGACTTACTTGCAGACATGGGTGTTTCCATTCCAGAGCCTACTCCTATGTATTGTGACAATCAAAGTGTTATCCATATTGCTCATAATTCAGTCTTTCATGAACGCACCAAACACATTGAGATTGATTGTCACTTTACTCGGCATCATTTCTCTCAAGGCACCATCAGTTTGCCGTTTGTGTCATCCACTATGCAGATTGCTGACTTGTTCACCAAGTCACACTCGGTTCCACGCTTTCGTTTCTTAGCTAGCAAACTCTCGATGCTTTTCAACACCGCACCGTGAGTTTGAGGGAGGGTGTTAGAATAGTATATTATAGTTAGGGGTTATTTAGTAATTTGCCCTTTAAGGGTCTTTTAGTCTTTTATCTTTACTATATATTTGCTATCTTGTAAACCTAATTGCACTAATGAATAAGTCTCTATTAAAGTGTTTTCTCTCTTCTTCTTCTCTTTGATTTGTTGTTTGCTTTTACAGTGTCGAGAGTGGAATAGAGATATCTCAAGAGGACGCTCTATTTCTAGAGTGTCCTCTTGAGATATCTCTAATTGTCCAACTCATCAATATTTGAATTTCAACCAATAGAAATCAAGTCTTCTATATTTTCTAAATAACTAAATATTTCTTTACAAATATAACTCCGACACATCAGTAAATAAGATAAGTTTAGAGTTTTGCTTTGGAGACACAAAAGAGTTGAAGATCTCTATTTCTGTCACATAGGAGTGAGAATCTCAATTGGAACTTGACACGTAGGACAAATAGAGATCTTTTTGGGTTTTACATTGGAGATGCTCTAACCAATGCAAAACTCAAAAAAATCTCTATTAGTCCTATTTGTCGAGTTCCAATTGAGATTCTCACTCCTAGGTGGCGAAAATAGAGATCCTCAATTCTTGTATGTCTCCAATGCAAAACTCTAAACTTTTTTATTTTACTTATGTGGCATGGTTATTTTTGTAAAAAAATAATTAGTTATTTTGGAAATATACGAAGACTTGATTTCTATTGGTTGAAATTTCAATATTGATGAGTTGGACAATTAGAGATATCTCAAGAGGACACTCTATTTCTGGAGTGTCCTCTTGAGATATCTCTATTCCACCCTTGACACATCATTTTTGAGTTCTTAGTTGAGTTTTGCATTGGAGATGGTTTGTTAAGAAAAACTCTCAAAATCCTATGTGGCACTCTAAATTTCTAAGATTGAATTTTGCATTGGAGATGCTCTTACTATATGAATATACTTTGTAGGTCAATTCTTTTTGTTACGTGCATATCTCAATTGACTTCATGTGAATACTAAAAACTGGGGCAACTACTACTTAATTGTGTTTTTATAAGAGGTGGTTAGACATGTCGATCATGCTTTTTTCAATTTTTTTGAGAAATCGACTATGATCCATGATAGTCGTCACAAGACATTGATATATCATGATAGATTCCTAAAATCCCGACAATTTTGTTGTATTATTTTGGAGTTTAAGTCAACACTTTCAACCACCTGAGCAAGCAAGTGTCGACATGTCGATCATGTTAGAGTACGTTCAATATAGGTAGTTTGGAATTGAAAATGTTATAGTTGGAGAATTATTTGAGATGTTTTTTTTTTAATCCAAAGGAAACATATCCATTAATAAGTGATAAAATCACAATGATACAAGGATGATAATTGTTATTTCTCTCCTCTGAAGACTTCATGAGAGTTACATACCTTTAAATGCAAAGTGCCTCATGGAGGTAAAGAAATTGGACTAGACACAGACAAGAGATCCTAAAGATCCGAGAAAAGAGACCCTAAAGGTCTGACAAAAGGATCCTAAAGATCCGAGCAAGGAGACCCTAAAGGTCTGACAAAAACGAAATTATTATACTAATAATACACATTCACTATAGAATAAAAATAACCACCCTAGTCTTCACCGGAAAAACCGTCATCAACGGAAAAACTGTTTTCATCACCGAAAAACCGTCTTAATCACCGGATAACCGCCTCCATCTCCGGAGAACCACCACCACCACGGAGGAACCGCCGCCAATACAACCACCCACTGCCCCGTCTCTATCACTTACACAAACACACCATCTTGAACAAAAGTAATAGAGGCAGATCCAACCATGAATTCTCTAAAAGAATTCTCAGAACTACATGAATCATATTCTCTTCTTGATACTTGCATAACGTTGTAAATTCCATGATCAGATTCAAACTCAAACACAAGATTGTCGCCTACGTGGAAGGAATGATTGCCAATTGTTATAAAAATCATTGTTTTCTGGAATTGACCAAATCAGAGAATCATCCCCTTCTGTGGCCAGATTCAAACTACATGAATCATATTCTCTTCTTGATACTTGCATAATGTTATGAATTCACCTTATGCATATTGCACCTATCAAATATCACAAGTATTTCTTATTCTGATTTGACTTCAGCCCTTGTTATTTCTCAATTTGTTTGTTTTTTTTTTCTCAAGTGAAACAAAGTCATAGTATAATAATAAAAGAAAAGTTTTTCTTGCACATTCTCGAAAAAAAATTCTTAGTTAGGCATTGATTGTTAGAAATTTGAGTTGGCCGGTCACTATCTTCTTATCAATATATGGCTAAGTCTTGTTGAGTTTGAATTATCACTAATTTCCATGAGCTTAGTATAAGACTTTATTCACACATGTGAACTAAGCTAAAATCTACATATCTCACGTTAGGTGGTAAATGTCAAACTCAGAAAAGGAATACTCCAGTGCGTTCGTCTCGTCGAGCTCTTCAACTAAGAGTCAAGAATAGTGGCATGGATGAAAATTCGGAAGTCCGGTGCGGAAAAAAATTAGGGGCCCTTTCTCCAATAACATTAAAACGCAAATTTCTTTTAGAAATATAATGCACTCAGCGAAATTCCAAAATGAACTAAGTTAGAAAAGATTTCTTACCTTTGATGAATCTAAGTTTTGTATTTTTTTGTTCAGAAAAATTTGTTTAAGTAAGAACTACACACATCGAACTAAACTTATTCCATGGAAAAAATAAAACAATAAGTATTACACTTCAAACTAGTTGATTATCTGTAATTATTAGTTATTGTTATTACTAATAATTTGAGATAATAATGAATTACAAACTAAGCTACATTCCTTTGTTTAAATAACTTTACATTGTCTAGTTATTAGACTTAATTCGAGACTAGGGGCCCTCGGTCTTTAAGAAAATTTAATAGTTTGAGGGGGCTCGGTGCGACCCCACCGGTGGCACCCCCACAAACACGCCCCTGGTCAAGAATCACTCAATTCCGATTTCGGATGAATGAGAAATTCAAGTTTAAAATTTAAACGAAAATCGGTTAAGTTAGGGACTAAAACGTCAAAACAAACAAGTCAATTTGGGGGCCTTTTGAGCGAAGCAAGAGATTGTTGTTCCTCTGGTTATTGGTCGAGTTTGCTTTATCTCTGTCTCGTCCTGATTAAGATAGAGTCCGGGTTGAAGTAGGGAACTTCCTTTCTCTAAGTTGTAGAGAAATAGACAATAAGCGGATTATCAAGAATCCTTCTTTCGGATTAACCGAGATAGACAAAATTAATGACGTCGAGGCGAGAATAAATTCTCTTTCCTTAAGACATTTTAAACCCCCGTAACAGTACCAACGGTTAGGGTATACGCCTTTGGGATACAACGACTATCCTTTCATAATTTAAGATGGTACTTCTATATTCTGAAAACAGGCGAACCTTCGTAAATAATATGAGCTCTTCGACTGATGCGAATAGATCTTCTAGACACTTGAATATTATAACTTCACTCGGATACTCCTCTCTTTGGAAATCCAGACCCACTAGAATAATTCTAAAATCAGAATTATATTCCAAACACACCAGAACACTGATTTCAGGAGTGAAGAAAATAAGAGAATAAACAGAATTCCCTCGGAGACTTATTTCTTCAGAAATCTAGATATACTAGAATATTTCTAAAATCAGAATTATAATCCAGACACACTAGAATACTGATTTTAGAAGAGAAGAGAAGAAGGGAATGAATTTGATGATGAATGGAATGATTTTGGATTGTTTATATAGGAATCGAGTAGGCACTTAATTTGGGACACATCTCTTGATATTTTAGGACAAATCTTTTGGCTTTTTGGGACACAACTCTTGAGAGGAGTTGGTTATTTAACTGGTTATGTCGGTTGGCTTGTGGAGCGTCAGATTAGGCTAAAAATCGCGGAGCAAACACTCACCGTTCGATGGTGTTAGTTCTGCCCCGAATGTTGGCCAACAGATGAGGGAATCGACCGTTGGATTTAAAGATTTGGCTTTTCTCACCCTTATCCCGACGTGGGTGGGACGCAGACCGTTGCATCTCGCGGATCCAACGTTTCTAGTTGCAGCCCGAAGCTATCCCGAAGATCTTCATGCGCTACCATCAAATCCTCTTCGATCGAACGCGAGCCGTCCAGATCAAGATATACTCGCTTCGCTCAAAAGACCCCCAAATTGACTTGTCCATTTTGACGTTTCAGTCCCTAACTTAACCGATCTTCGTTCAAATTGTAAACTTGAATTTCTCATTCATCCGGAATCGGAATTGAGTGGTTCTTGGCTCTAAGTTGAAGAGCTCGACGAGACGAACACACCGGAACATACCGTTTCTGAGTTTGACGAGTCCGGTCGACCCAAAATTATCTCTGGTTCTAACATATTTGACATCCACAAGTATTTGCTTGTTAATCAAACAATGACAAAAGAAAGACGTCTTATGTCCATTGGACAAAATTATGAACCCAAAACTCAGTAAAACGTAAGATCAATTTGCAATGCAACCCATCAAATTGATACTCAATATTTAAAAACAAAAATAGATACTCAAATATTCAGTGCCAGATATAGTTGAACTGTTTGCCTTAAAGTCTAAGGCAGAAGGCGAAATTCACCATATCTAGATGAAACACCTTAAACAATATTTCTACTACGCGTCGTTATAAGATTTCTATATCTATAGAAAAATCAATTGAAAAGGTCGATTTCACTCAATTTTCTTCAAGTTTTTGAAATAACAAAATAAAAAGGCGATAAAAATAATTAAGGGCATCTTGATTTTAGAGGTCCAAAGTGAATTTTTTAAAGCAGCCCATTCCTTAAATTGCAAGAAGACATTACCACTAAATTTCTGTTACTCAGCCAGTCTTCGTCCACTTGTTTTATATTCCAGGTTTTGAATTTTAATGTCTCAGTTTCAGAAATTAATATGATTTTTTTCCAAATGACCTCTAGTTTATGACCACCTTCTCGCCTGGTCCTCTAGTTTAGCGAAAAATATCAATATTTGCCCCTTTTTCTCTTCCGTCACAAGCCCGTTAACGTCAAATTTCGTATTCATAAATTACTCTTTCATGTTGCCAGCTTAGCCTTCTCAAGCAGACACTTCAAAAGAAAATTTAATCATTTTCCATGATTTACTTTTTGTCATTTCTAAAACATAACCAAAATTAAAACTCTCCATATACTTTACCTTCTTCACATTTCCCTCCATTAAAGGTTGCTTCATTTACGTGAGTAAAGCAAGAAACGAAGGCATGGGTGTTGGTGATGAAAAACAACTAATGACAGCAAGTTGAAAACTAAAATTACTACATGCTTCTTCATATTTTTCCTTTCGTTTTTCCCCTTACCTTCTCTGATTCATGGTTTCTCTCTCTAGATTTGTCAAATTTGTGATGAAAAATCACGTTACGGGTTGGATAGTCCATGATTTGTCTGTTGCGAACAACACAGAGGGTAAAGTACGAAAATATCTAACTTGCATGTTTAGCCCTAGCTTTTAGTTACTTGATGAGACAAAGGACGAAGTCAAAATGGATCAAGTATTTCAAAATCTTCATCAGCTTCGGCAGACGAATCAAGTTCTTCAAACGTGTTGCCAAAATCCCACTTCAACAGTATTTGCTTGACCGTTGGACTAAGGAATACCCATGGTCCAATACATTTTGTCCGAAACTACATTGCAAAAGTGAAATGGCGATCCAAATTTCCCTAACACCTAAAAATTATGAGAAGAAATTCTTTTCTTGTGTAATTAATTGCAACAATTTTGACTAGGTCTCTGAATGGATTGAAAAAGTTGAAGCACCCAAAAGGAAGAATTAGACGGTATCAATGGAAATCCTTTTCTTGTATTAATTGCAACCACTAGTACTTTTTGTGACACTAGCACTCTCCATGACATACATACATCTATTAAACCCACTTCTCGTATATAATTTGACTGCACCTAATGCAGGTTAGACAGAGTATTGACAAGCACAGAATGGAGGTCGAAATACCCTGATGCATAAGTAAAACATCTGCCTCGTTTTCATAGCGATCACACACTAATAATTCTCAATCAATCGAAAACAAAACCAAGAGGTAAACCCTCTTTCCGTTTGAAGCATTTTGGACTCGACACTCTAACTTTTTGCAGATGATTGAGAAGGAGTGGACTAAAACAAGAAGAAAAATTCACAAGTTGGTTGATCTAGCAAAGAAAATTAAGCAATTGAGCAATGATACAGTGGGAAACCTATTATATACAATAGAGGGAACAAAAAGAAAACTTCTAAAAACTCAGGAACTACAACCAACACAAGAGCTCATAGAAGAAGAACAAAAAGCCTAATCAAAAGTATCACAATTATATGTCATCGAAGAGAAATTTTGGTGACAACGAGCGAAGAAGAGTTGGATGTCAGATAATGATAGAAATACGAAGTTCTTCCACCTATAAATCTTGAATATGCGTAGAAAAAATCAAATCAACCAGCTAGCAGATGGAAATTGGTCGTCTGATAGAAAAGATTGCAAACGGATTAGTTCCGCACTTCTATGAAGCTTTCAGATCTGAGACAACTACCCCTCAACTCAGTACCTTTAAAATAGATACCAAACCAAAGTATTGATTCTCCGCCGACCAAAGAAGAAATTCAAAATGTGTTGAAAGAGATGATATCATACAAATCACCTGGCCCAGATGGTTTTTCAACATATTCTACAAAAAATGTTGGACTACTATCGGTGAAGATGTAACTTTACAGGTAAAAGGTATATTTGAAACACGTAACTTACCGAGTAGACTAAACCATACTTTTTTACATTGATTTCAAAGAAACATAATCCTGAAAACTCTATAGACTTTCGACCAATATCACTGTGTAATATTTTATATAAAGTCATACCCAAGATTCTAACAAGGAGAATCGGTCCTCTTTAGCCCAATTTAATTTCATAGTTCTGAAACGCTTTTGTCCCTGGGAGGCAGATCGTAGATAACATCATCATATCTCAGGAGATCTTCACTTCTTAAAGCACACATCAGCAAAATCTGGATCATTTGCATTGAAGGTTGTGTAGGGTTATGGAGTCTTCTAGTGTTCTAAGCGTAATCTTAGACATCTAATGTCTAACACTAGTATTTCCTAGGATCTCATGCATAAGCTATTAATGATGACTAAGTGAACTAGTTTGATGATTACCTTAATCGCTAGTTTTCCCTCGAACCTTTCCAACCGCTTTTGAGAATGCCAAGAACTCCAATTGTAACTCCTCTACTTGGGACACCGAGCAATCACCTTGATCTCCCATCTTGTTTTTAGCTAGAACACCAGTGGTGGTTAGATGAAGAACACCTTCTTCTTGACTAGATAGATAGTTAGGATAATTCTCCTTTTCTTAATC
The DNA here is from genome assembly GCF_041429995.1 of Eschscholzia californica. Taxonomy (NCBI): domain Eukaryota; kingdom Viridiplantae; phylum Streptophyta; class Magnoliopsida; order Ranunculales; family Papaveraceae; genus Eschscholzia; species Eschscholzia californica. Next base: position 41,904,279 of record NW_028238461.1, on the reverse strand, counting down.
TACTTGTTGTTGTAGAATAGAGAGCTCCTTGAGAATTCTCCACACCTAATTCAAGTCCCAAGAGACATTATATAGAACCCTAGGTTAGAATAAAACCCTAACCAAGTTTCCATAAAAGCCCTTTTGAATAAGATTAAGAAAACTCTTGAAAATAGAAACTAGTTTCTATTTGATATTTCCTTAAGTGTGGCGGCCCCATGCAAGCCCTTTTTGGGCAGATCTGGCCGGCCCTATAAGGGCACCCGGCCAAGCATGGTCGACCTTTCTTTTGGGCCCAAAACATCCCTTTGGTGCCCGGCCCAAAATCCCTCCATTCGGGCCTTTTGTATTATCTTTGCCTAAACGTCTTTTAGGCCTTTTGGACATATCTTATGGGTCTCACCCATGTATATATGTCTCGTCCCTCTACTCATATCTTCCGATCAAGTTGACACTCTTTGTGTAACCCGTTGTAGGATCCGGACGAAGTTAGCCGCGAAGCGCTTTGCGATTCGACGATCGTAGTTGGTTTCTAGCTAAACACTACAATCTCTAAATCATCCAGACTTGATGATCTTCTTCATCAATTTCCGTATCTGATAAATTGCTCGCATTGCATCCTTGGTTGAAGGGCATCTCCTTCAGACTCACACTTGTACTTAGAACAAGTGCAATGCTCGATTCCCATGTCACTTAGTATCCGATCTGATACGTCACGTCTTTCAGACTTTCTTGATCCCAAGTACAACAATCAAAACAAATGATTGACTTTTAATCCATTTGAGCACGGCCATGCATTTCCAGTTGCTACTCATGAAGTAGCCCGAAGATACTTTATCCTAATTTTATTATAGTTAGACATAATCCATTCTTAAACTCCCACTCAGCTTCATGTCTATCCTGTCTTTCCCAGCATCCACTTTTATAACCTCCTTTTACGGCGCGGCGTTTGGCAGAACCAAAGTCGGACATTCCTTACATAAGATGAGTGGAGCACTCATATTTTGATGAATTTCTCCAATCTTGACAATGAGAAGTATTTGACGTTCATCACTTTGACGTACTATCATTTGTGGGTTATTCAGTGCATAATTCCTATTATACACCCACGTAGTTGAGTCGGATACATTATTCCTATAGCCCATGAAACTGCGATTTCTTGTCGACCTCACGTGTTAGTCTTCATGAGTCATTGTTGTCCATGCAATGACCTGGACTTGGGAGATGATAATAAAATAACTCAAAGTTCACTTAATAGGGTTTCATTCATCAGATCACGTATCTGACAAGCCTATTTGAAATATTTCTTTATCAACGGACTGTCTCTTAAAATACTAAATTAAATTTTAGGTAACAAAATAAAACTCTTTTATTTTAGATATCAAATGTAACTAATTAGGTACATAACTCCTTTATGAATCCCAATTACATTTGGTTCCATTCCCCAATGCGCTTTATATTAATTCCCCTCATGTGTGAGTTGTGTTTGGGTTGAGGTAATGGTTTAGTTAACGGATCTGCTACGTTGTCATCTGTATGGACTTTGCAAATGACCACACCCTTTGTTTCTTTGATTTTCCTGATCACGTGGTACTTCCTTTGGATATGTTTGGATTTCTGGTGTGCTCTGAGTTCCTTGGCTTGGGCGATTGCTCCATTACTGTCACATTACAGAGTTATTCCCTCTTTTATGGCAGGTACGACACCGAATTCTATTATAAACTTCTTGATCTAAACTCCTTCCTTAGCCGCTTCCGAAGCTGCTAGGTATTCTGCTTCAGTGGTAGAGTCTGCAATTAATAGTGCTCTGTTTGGAACTCTTCCAGCTCACTGATCCTCCATTCAGACAAAAGACGTAACCAGACTGTGATTTGAAATCGTCTCTATCTGTCTGAAAACTTGCATCCACATGGCCTACAACCTTGAGTGTCTCTTCCCCGCCATACACCAAGTAGTGATCCTTAGTCCTCCTCGGGGACTTCAGAATATTCTTGGTGGCGGTCCAGTATGCTTCGCCTGGATTCAATTGGTAACGACTACACATGCTCAAGGCATATGAGACGTCTGGGCGAGTGCAGATCATGACGTACATGATTGATCCTATTGCCGAAGCGTAAGGAACATCGGTCATGTATGCTAGCACATCAGGATTCTCAGAACACTGATTCTTGCTTAGCATGATGCCACGTGACATGGAAAGAAATCCTTTCTTAGAGTCTTTCATTTTGAACCTGCCTAGAATCTTATCTATATAAGTTTCTTGACTGAGTCCAATCATCCTCCTCGATCTATCTCTACAGATCTTGATGCCCAGTATGTATTCTGCCTCCCCTAGATCCTTCATTGAGAAACATTTCCGAAGTCAGTCCTTGACTGATTCTAACATTTGAATGTCGTTTCGAATGATTAATATGTCATCGACATAAAGGACCAAGAAAACTAGGTTGCTCCCACTAACGTTCTTATAAACACAAGATTCTTCTGCATTCTTGAGAAAACCAAACTCTTTGATTGCCTTGTCGAATCAAAGATTCCAACTTCTGCTTGTTTGTTTCAGTCCATAAATGCATCTCTTAAGCTTGCAAACGTTTCCAGCATTATTGGAATCGACAAAACCTTCAGATAGTGTCATATGCACATCCTCTTCCAGATTACCGTTAAAGAAGGCGGTTTTGACATTCATTTGCCAAATCTCATAATTATAATGAGTTGCAATTGCTATAATGATCCTAATGGATTTAAGCATCGCGACAGGAGAAAAGGTTTCATCATAGTCTATACCATGAATCTGCTTGTAACCTTTTGTCACAAGTCTAGCTTTGAAAACGCCAACGTTTCCATCCTTGTCAGTTTTCATCTTGAAAACCCATTTGCATCCGATAGGTTTCGCTTCATTGGCCAAATCGACCAAGTCCAATACCTGATTTTCTGACATGGAATCCATTTCTGAACTCATGTCCTTAAGCCATTTTTCAGAGTCGGGGCTCGTCATAGCTTGTTTGTAGGTACTCGACTCATTATCTTCTAACAGTAAGATGTCTGTTTTCTGAGATAATTCTTGGAGCCTTTGAGACCTACGTGGGGCTTGAACAACTTTTGGAGTGTTCTCAACTGCTTGAGATATCTCCTGCGAGTTTGATTTGACATGTGCTGGAGGTTCCTCGAGTTCTTCTAACTCTACCTCATAATCCTCTTCTGTCTGTTGTGGATATATAGGAGCCGATAAACCTCTTGATATCTCCATATCATTGTTTATTTGTTGTTCATATCGAATTTCATTGATATCTACATTTCTCCCATTTGTCTTCTTGGAAATGAATTCCTTTTCAAGGAAGACACCATCACGAGCAACAAACACTTTGTTCTCTGATTTGTTGTAGAAGTAATAACCCCTTGTCTCTTTTGGATAACCCACAAAGAGACATTTGTATGACTTGAGTGCAAGTTTATCTCCTTGTAAACGTTTTACATGAACTTCACGTCCCCAGACTTTGAGAAAAGACAACTTTGGAATCTTTCTATACCATAACTCTTATGGCATCTTTGTACAGCTTTTGATGGAGCTCGATTAAGTGTGAAAGCAGCTTTTGACGGAGCACGACGTTGTTCGTGCTTCTCTTCCGCACGAACTGTTCGTGGTTCTCAGAACCACCGAACACCCATAATCGTTTTCAAAATGTTATGTTACAAAAATCAAAACCCTAAACACCCAAACTCGTTTTCAAACTTACCCAAACAAAATCCTAAAAACCCAAACTCGTTTTCAAACTTACCCTAAACTCTAAATAACTAATATATCTAAACACCCAATGTTACAAAAATCAAAACCCTAGCTTTAATGGGAAGAATAGGTACCTCTCTTGAAGATTGGTGCTTGAACGAACCATGATCACTGCTAAAGAAGATTGTTGATGCTTGATGTTGAAGATTGATGAAGAAGATTCTTTCTCTCTCTCTCTCTAAATTTTTGTTTCTCTCTCTCTCTCTCTAGATTTTTTAATGCTAAGAAGGTAAAAGAACAAAGGGGGGAAAGTAGGATTTATGTATTTTAAGAGAAGGACCTATCTCAAAAAGGTAAAATAGTATTTGGACTTGAGAGGAAGTATTCCCCATAAAATGTATTTTCCGAAAAAATTTCAAAATTTTATATATTCCCTTTAAAAGTTCACACTTTTGAAACTATTTTGCTTTCCCCAAAATGCAATATATTTATGAGAACGAAAATATCCCAGTCTTACAAAAGATAAACACCGAAGTTTATGAGTTAGGGGAACCTAATAGGTGTTTTTTTTTGTTGAAACCTAATAAGTGTTTAATACACCATAAACCGAAAGATGGCCTAAATTTAAAATTTGTTGACGTCCGAGAGTTTTATAACCAAACACGTTGAAAGTATTAGTATGTCCAACATTTGGTCTTTTATTCCCACCCTTTTATTTGAGAGAAAAAAAATGGAGGTAGTGTAGTTTCCCTTTTTCCTGTAACCATCTTTACACGATTTTCTCAAAACATTTATAAGAATCCTCTCATAAGATTCTTTTAACCACTTATATTATGTTTCTTCTTCTTCACGAGAAAAAATATAATCATCATAGCCATCATCTTCTTCCTTAAGAATTAAACATGTCTACCGACGTTAACCAAGAAGGACTTATCGCATCCGTAAGACGCGGGAAACATAATTCTAATAGAAATAAAACATAATTATTAGAATATGATTTTTCTTTTTTGTATGCAAAAAGGAGTCAAGGACACAATTTTTAATAAGAAATACTACCAAAGAGACCCTTCATATGTTATGATAATAATGAAAGCGCGTTTACTTATGCCTAATGTGCTCCTTAAACTTCTCATACTTTATAGTTATATATAGATCTGAATTCAACATGGGAACTATTAATTAATATAAACATTAGGTTGTGGAATTGTTAATGACAGAGGTTAGAGTTTCAATCAAGTTTTAAAGGTATACTTTAATAATCAGAGATATTAACTAATGGTGCATTAGCATAGACTTTGTAGCTATCTTATAGGCTCGTGTTCATCTTGGGAATAGTGGCAATATGTGGACAGTTAAATACGGTCATCCTATTGGAGTGGCCGAGTGGCTCTAGGGAAGTGGGATTCTATGTGGTGCCAATAATAAGAAATTAATAAATAAAAAATTTGAATATTGATTACATGATCACTACATCGAATAGAATGTGATAAGCACGATAACTGTCGGATTGGATTACTACTGACTTAAAGTTTAGAAAATTAATTGCTTAAAGCCCCACGAAATTAAATGGCCCAAAACCTATAGAAATTACATTATTTATAACCAAGCTCCCGAAATTAATTGTTAAAGACCGACAAAATTAAATGGCTTAAAGGCCACATAAACTACTTTATTTATACCCAAGTCTTATATTCTTGGATTTAAACTTTCATGGGTTGAACTGGGACTTCCGCATTGCTAGATGAACTTACCGACTGGGCTATCAATGGTTGGAAATAATTTCTTTTGTTATCCACCTAATCTTTTTTTCTCTCCTCCACCTCTTTCTCACTCCTCCATTTTATCTCTCGGATCCCGCTCTCTATCTTACCTCTTCTCTCTCACTAAGAATGTCGTCGACAAAAAGTCGTCGACAGATGTTCAACGAACGACTTCATACAAGAAGTTCTTTCATCTTTTTCCTCCTTTCACCACCACATATTTTTCTTTTTCCACCTCTTCGTCTCTCTGTTCTGGCAAAGTGGAGAACCCCCTTCATCGAAAAACTTCTCTGAATCTAGAAACTTGATATCCATACAAAGATACTTCTCCGTCTGAGTTTTTCCGGATGAAGACACTTCGTCCGACTGAACGTTTTCTGGAGAGAAAGAGAGGGAGATGACAAGTGCGAGAAAGAAAAGCGAGAAAAGTATTTATATGACCAAAGCGGCTAATTGGTCACAAATTGGGGGGGCCAAAACGAAATGAACCCAATACGTTATGACTAATAATAACACGTTAAGAACAAACACACCACAATATAGTTGTTCATAATACGTTATAAACTTAAATAATCATATTTCTCTCTAGAATCTCGTATTTTATGAACTAACATACTAACTTCATAATACATTATTTTCTAGTACGTAATTATTTCTGTCGTCATGTGTAAAAGACGGAGGGATAAAAACGTCAATTTCTAATTGTGGTCCTCCCGCTTATTCTTACCGATATAGGATCTTTTGTCCATTTTTCGCCTTGAAATGGACTTGGGACCCACAGTCTCGGTATCCGAAGAATAATTACTAGAAAACAATAGCAAACCCAGCCCTTCGAAAATGTAGCCATAGTTTATCTACATTCGAACCTTAAATGATTTATACGAATTTTTTAAGTTGTAGTATTTTCTTGTCTTCTCTAGCACAGGCAACGTCGAGCACTAACAATATTGTGATCATGTACCACATTGTTCACAGAGAAACTACATTTTATTGTTTACATTACTAGTAACCCGTACTAGCATTTGTCCATAAAAAGTTATACTGATCGTTGATCATTGTTCTTTACAATGGAGTAGCTCATGGTTCTTTAGGTTAACCATAAAGATTAGACATAAATGTTAGACATGATAAACTTTAGACGTTGAATTTTAACTTTTTTTTTTTTTGTTGAACTTTGAATTTTAGTTACTTTAATAAAGTTTTTTTTTTCTTTTTGGAAGAAAGTTGGATACAAATCAAAACAAAATACTCAAAAAAAAAGGGGCGAGGGGAGATTCGACGAAAAGAATTGGTAACGACAAAAACCACTATATTTTCTTAAAGGTAGTTCAGGCCACTGGTAGAAAATTACTAAAAACACAAACAAAAAATAAACAGATGAAGTTTATATGCTAATCTTGTTTGTTGCAACACCAAATTAAATGTTGTCTCCAGATTTCGTAAAAATGTCTATTTGTTCTCCCAATTGTTTTTTAGCCGTTTTTTCTTTTTCTTTTACTTTCTTACCATTATTTCACTGTTTCTTATTTTTGAAATACTTTTTGTTGTTTTTACATTCATTTTTACGTTTTCACATCATTTTTTCACTTTTTTTTTTTTTTTACCTTTTTTCGTTCATTCTTTTGCCTAAATCGTTTCAACTTAAAGATGATCGTTTTTTGAAGTGTGCTTTTCATTTTGTCACAAACAACTACATAATTTTTACCTTTGTGTCTGATAAAAATACTTTTTTGTCTACCAAACCAGAGTTTGTCTTGAACAAACGACTATCTGCCTTAACAAACTGATGTTTTTCATGAACAAACATATATATGCTTTTTTCTCTTTTCATTGTTTTACATTTAACATGCTTGTCCCATTGATGGTCCTACAATTTGTATCGAACAAACAAGTGTTTGTATCGAGCAAACAACAAGTGTTTATATCGAGCAAACAACAAGTGTTTGTATCGAGCAAACAACAGTTGGAAACATATTTGATTTACAAAACATCACAAATGTATATCAAAAACATCAATCAAATATATATATATATAGAAACAGATCAAACACATCATCAAAGAGAGATAAAAACAAACATAAAAATGGTAAAGCTTCATCAAAATTCAGGACAAGATAGAGAAGTCTTACCATAGCTCCGAACAAATTTGATTTTCAAGAATAGACAACAACTTGTAGAAATCAAACAATTATTTACATAGAAAAATGTGACTTGCTAGGTGAACAAAAATTATGACGAAAACTGCCATTGAACTTAATATTTTGTCTTTCATCGCAATATTGATATTCCAATAGTTTTTTTTCCATTCGACCAAAATATTTTGGCCTCCTGCCATCTTTCAAGAAAAAAAATAATACACAGGATATAATACTAACCTTCAAGAATAAATTACTTTATTATTCTTAAAAACCTAACTCACACATTTTTTTTGAAACTCTTAACGGTTGGAGTCCCTTCTTATAATAAAAGGGGGTAATTTCTATATAGGTCAAAATAGTATAGAAAATAGGTGAAAAAGCATAAAACATTTGGAAAGTATTATTCAGGTAAAAAAGTATACAAATACTAAAATATCATTTTTTTTTTGTCATTTTGTTTAAATAAATTCTTTTATTTTTCTTTAAACTCAAAATCGATATAACTTTTGTTTAGGATGTCGGATTTCTATAAAAATTATATATTTAGAAATGATTTTCGTTAGCTTTCTAACGGGATCCACTTTCAATCCTTTTTCTCAAAAAAGAAACCTAGAAAAAATGACGTTTCTTCCCTTACGTTTTTCTGCAAACATGTGTTTGCAACAATCTGTTTTGCAAACAAGTTCTGCAAACATGCGTTTGCAACGATCTGTTCTGCAAACAATATGCCTTTGCAACGATCTGTTCTGTAAACATGCGTTTGCATAATGTAAACCGCAAACTGTATTTGCAAAATATATATTGCATACATGATTTGCAATCTATATTTGACTCTCTGTTTTCAAATTGAACTTCTGGGGGCCACCAACCATGACAATGCCAACTGACCACCCATCTCCCTTTGCACAAAGATTAAACAGGATAGGTCAATACCCACAACCACATCTCTCGGTCTTATTTTATGAAGCAAAATGAAGATTTCCTCTTGGCTTAGCTCCTTATGTCTCCGTGCATTCTAGACCCGCTTAGGAGGGCTCCCGAAACAAGAACATCAGGTTTCATAGGCATGGATTCCACAATATCTATCGCTTTCTCTAACAAACCAGCTCTCCCGTAAAGATCAACAATACAACCATAATGTTGGATCAAGGGAGTAATATCAAATTTCTCACTCATCATTTCAAAATACTTCATTCCTGCATCTGCAAAAACAAATTAAAGCATTCTTCATTATGACCAGGCATTGCAAGGCCTGAAATCATGGAACTCCATGCCATCACATCTTTATCTTCTCCCAATCCATTAAACACCCATCTTGCTCTTTCAGTACAACTACATTTTACGTACATATCAATTAAAGAAGTAAAATCACATCGATTTTCATTCCACATCTATCTATATAAGCATGAACCCATTTCCCATGCTCAAGAGCACCTAATCGACCACAATCTATTAATACACTAGACATGGTAAACTCAATTGGTCTAACAAAATCAACTTTGAAACCTTGCATTTCTCTAAATAAAACTAATGCTTCTTTATATTCACTACATTTTACGTACCCATTAAGCATACAACTCCAAGAAATAAAATTTCGTTCAGCACTTCATCAAACAGTTTCCTCGCCATTTCAATAAAACCCATTTTCACATTCATAGATATGACTGAATTCCACAAAGGCAAATCCGGTTGAGGAATTTCATCAAACACCCGATGGGTGGAACCAAAACCCCCACAGGATGAATACATATTGATTCATCCAAAATTGTAAAACTTGAAGCCTTCAATTTCAAAGAAATCAAAACAAAAAAAAAAATCAGAATTGATTCGCGAATAAGCTAAATTCGAAGCTTAATGGAATGAAAAAAGGAAAAGTGAGGATTACCAGAACGTTTGAGTTTGATAGGATGAGAAGACTAGGAATACCACAAAAGTCGGATTGATTTGTTTGTTAGAGAGATTGAGAGAGATAACTGCGATCACATGAAAAATTTTGCCATAGAATCACCATGATTCAACAACAAAGAAGAAAAAGAACAATGAGAAAACCCCTAAAAAAGATTTCAGATTTTTTGGGAGAGAAAAATAGTTTTAATAGGAGGGTAATCTAGGAACAAAAAGAATAAGAAATGACATGATTAGTAATTTCTCATATTATTTCAAACTTAATGTACCGTTAACCATAATATTTTGGTAACTTCTACTTAATAAGAAAATCTCTAGGTGTTTTTAGTTATTATGATAATTTTGTAAACCTAAATAGGCATTTTCCCTAATAAAATGAATCCTAGTTGAAAATTTGAAATAGGATTTCCCTCATTCCTTTTTTGGGGTGAAATAGGTTTCGTATTTCAAGCCTAAAAAGGAATCTTATTTCTATTAGAATAACTCGCTATTTATCATTGTAAAAAGGGAATGAAAGGGAAGAAATTATTCATACTTTCAAGTCAGATAGTATCCTCTTAGATAATCTTCTCTGACTGTATCCTCTCGGATTAGAGAGAGATCAGAGATGAGAGAGAGAGATCAGAGATCAGAGATGAGAGAGAGAGAGAGAGAGAGAGTCCTCTCAGATCACATCCTCTCAGGTTAGAGATAGATGTGACAAGAAGATAGATAATCCTCCGAGATCATATCCTCTCAGGTTAGAAAGAGAGAGATCAGAGAGATGAGACGGAGAAAAAGAGAGATTTCTAAAGTAGTTCTTACAGGAGAGATTGAAAGAGAAAAATATTGGTTTGAAGAAAAAAAGATAATTAATCTTGTGAAGCAATTTAGTTTGTGTTAACTTCTTCAGCCTTTGGTAATCTATGATTTTCTCAAATCCTAAGGAGTAAGAGATTCATATTTCTCTATTTTTTGTTCAGTTTATCCACCATAATTTTAGTGAATAGTTGTTATCCAAGAATGGTTCCACACATCTTGAAGAGTTGGTTTATCCTCTATCTGTTTAGGAAAGAGTTGTAATCCAAAAGTGTTTTCACACATCTTGAAGAATTAGTTAATCCCATATTGCGTTAGGGAAGAATTGTGTAACCCATTATTTAATCATAGTGGAAGATTTCTTGACTAAGTCCCGTGATTTTTTTACCTTCTATTTTAGAGGAGTTTTTTGCCACATTAAATTATTTTGATGTCTCTATTTTTACTTTCACATTTTTTATCTTCGTATTCCTAAATAAGTTATTTAAGTAATTTTTCCCAACATTAACTCCCACTTATTTTATGTTAATGGTTGCTTGGAAGATTAAAAAAACTCTATCACTCCATGCACTTGTGATTCAAAAGGAATAACAAAAAATGGTCAGGAAGAAATCAGACATCACAGCCTATTATTATATATGCACGGAAAGCATGTGCTTCTTCTCACCACATATTTATCACCTTTACTTTATACGAATGAAAACCACACCAAACAAATTTAAGTATAGATAATGATACTGAACCCGAAAATTTGTGCGAATTCGAAGTAGACAGCCAGATTTTGCCCTTATTTTATCTCTATAGTCCTTATCTAAAATCTGGCCGTTCACATCGGACTATGCTAATATACAATGTCACCCTAACAATGTTGTACAAATTACCCACGTTCTAAATAATGTCTATTTAGGTCCCAACAGGTGATGAAACTTAAAAGGACCACTTTTCTCTCTCTTCTCTTTCTCCCTTAACCACCACTTTCTGATCATGTTCTTTCACATCTTCTATGATTCTTCCTTTAATGGCTTGAAATCTTTGAGGTAAAAAATCACAAACTCTTCACTCCCCACTACTTAAAACCCTACCAATACTTTGTCTATCTATAAACAAAGCAAACAAAAATAGAAAAATACTAGTGAAGTTGTCTAGAAATGGAAGATCATGTTACAACATTTTCAAACACTTCAACTTCAAACTTTTCATCTTCATCATCAATTTCTAAAGAAACCCAAGTTAGTATTGAACAAACACTTCAGTTTTTAGTTCAAAGTAGAGCAGAATGGTGGACTTATGCTATACTTTGGAGATCTTCTTCTTCATTTGAAGATCATCATCATCATCATCTTAACAACAATGGTGGAGGGCTAGTTTTATCTTGGGGTGATGGTTATCTTCAAGGTACTAAAAATCATCACTTAGGTTTTAACAAGGAACAATATTATCAAAAACATGGGTTTTGTTTAGATAGAAAGATAGATGGATCATTTGATGGATCTCTTACAGATGCTGAATTGTTCTATATGGTTTCTTTAACAAGGTCTTTCGGTGTCGGTGATGGAGTTCTTGGTAGGGTTTTTAGTTCTGGTAATCCAATATGGTTAACAGGAGCTCAAGAACTTCAAAGATTTAACTGTGAAAGAGCTAAAGAAGCTCAAGTTCATGGAATTATGACTTTTGTTTGTATACCTACTTCTAGTGGTATAATTGAATTAGGTTCTTCAGATTTGATAAGAGAGAATTGGGGTTTAATCCACCAAACCAAGTCATTATTCGGATCGAATCCCTCGGATAATATAGTCTTGAAACAACCCATTAATCATGGTGGGTTAATCCCTTTTTTCGATCGAACAGTTTCTTTTAGTGATGTTGGACTACTTTCTAGTTTTCAAGAAGGAAAAATCCAAGAACAAGAACAAGAAGACAAAGACCAAAAGATGAATGAATCTTCTCTTGAGACAAAGAAGTACATGGAAGTAGCTACATTGATAGCTTGTAATGGTACTGGTTTAAAATCTTCCATTGATTCGGAGCATTCGGGTTCCGAAGGTTTATTAATGGATACAACTTTAGAGAAAAAAGTAAAGCCAAAGAAAAGAGGTAGAAAGCCTGGTAATGGAAGGGAGATTCCATTAAATCATGTTGAAGCTGAAAGAGAACGTCGCGAAAAACTTAACCATAGATTTTACGCGCTTCGTGCTGTGGTTCCAAATGTTTCAAGAATGGATAAAGCTTCTTTACTTGCAGATGCAGTTTCTTATATCAATGAACTCAAAACTAAAGTTCAAGAATTAGAGTCTCAAGTAGAAAATGAAACCAAGAAAATAAAGAAAGAAGTGCTTGAAAACTTAGATCTTCACCAAAATGGAACCAACACTACTAGTCTTAGTACTACTAGTACTATTACCACTACCACCACCACTACTACCAGTAGTAGTTCAAGTTATGATAATGAAATTAGGATGGAAGTAGATGTTAAGTTCATGGGAACCGACGCGATGATAAGAGTTGAATCAGGGAATTCGAATTATCCATCGGCGAGATTGATGAACGCGCTTCGAGATCTAAAGTTTCAAGTTCTTCATGCTAGTATTTCTAGTGTTAAAGACCTAATGGTACAAGATATTATTGCTAGGGTTCCTGATGGATTCAAAAATGAAGAGAATCTGAAAGGTGATCTACTTAGAAGATTAGATGGATGTTCTTGATAATTTGATATGTTAGATCTACATATATTTAGTTTGTATTTCCTTTGTTGTTTGTTTATGTTTTTTTATAAAGGTAGTAAACTGATAGTACTAGAAATCAATATTCAATTGAATTTAATTTCTATTTACTCAAACTTCTGTTTTTCTATTTTATTTTTGGTTTTAGTTTGTGAATATTGTAGAGAATAAGAAAATCAAAGATAACTTAGATTTATGAGTTGATCCTAGGTTTCTTTATGGTAGTTTCTCGATTAAAACCACAACTTGTTCCTACACTCTTTTACATGGGCTTGTTAGCACATGAATAAGATGGAAATATTGGTTTTTATGTGGATATTCTCTGACGTGACACTTTAAGTTTTATAAGTTTTATAGTTTGAGTATCCCATTGTAGATGCTCTGAAATTAAATTTTTTATTCTGGACGATACTGAGGCTAGCAATGGAACAAAAAAAATTGAATTATTTTGTGCACGACTCAAGGGTAACTTCACTAGCATCGATTAAATTTCAAACCCACCTCTCACTTAATTTCTAACTATCTAAAACCTAAAATTTTATAAAACTATGAGAATCCCCAAATTGGTAACCATCAAACAATCAAACCTAGACTTTATAATGAGTTAGAATTTTTCTCCAAAATTTTCATACTCACCTTGATTTAGTTGATGGTAACTTTTCATCCCAAAATTGGTAACCATCAAACATTCAAACCTAGACTTTATAATGAGTTAGAACTTTTCTCCAAAATTTTCATACTCACCTTGATTTAGTTGATGGTAACTTTTCATCCCAAAATTGGTAACCATCAAACCTAAACTTTATAATGTGCAACTTGCATAGATATTCATAAGAATGAGGGAAATGTGTGGAGGAGACAGAAGATATACCAAGACAGACATAGTAGAAATAAAACAGATGGGTTGTCACCAACTGTTTTGGGTTGGTCATAAATGATTTGTGATTGGTAAATAAAAAACAGAAAGTGGACATTCACCTTCTGATTGGTAACTACTCTTCTTCTTCTCATCAAAAAAAAAATTACTCTTCTTCTGGTAATAACTTCAACTTTTAAGTTGCAGCTAAAAGAAGAGAAAAACATTTGCAGAGAGAAATGTTCAGTTTTAAGGGTTTGTCATCAACACCGAATACTGACAATAGTTTCAACAGTTCTTTGATAAGAAATTCACAATATAAGTTGTCTATTTCAAAGTATTTGAAAGTCATCATTAACAACTAACCATCAACTTTGATAATATCACACAATTATTCAACTTGATAGATCGAATAAGTACCTCGTGCAAAAATTGAAATTTTTTCTTTTGGTAGTAATGCATCCACGTCGTTTCAGAAAGTGATGTATGAACAAACGTTCTTTCAAAATGTCAATTCATGTCTAGTCCCAATTTAATGAGCTCGGACAAATAATACATTTTGAGCTAAATTAGGGTAGATTGTCATTTGGTACCGAAGAACAGCATGTAAAGATCTAAGTGTATCACAGAAAGAAATTGAAGTGAAGACGTTGACAGCAACCTAAATTCTAGGGTTCGCCGAAAACACCACTTGGAGCAGGAAAGCAGAGAAATGGAGAAACTCATATATCACTGTTGTCAGATTTCATCAAAATCACCCAAGAAAAAAAGAAGGCATCTACCATACAAATCATTGTCTTGTTTTGCTCATGAATAACAATCGACAACGGCAAATTTCATCACACATTTACCAATTTGTTCGAAATGGGTAAACAAGAAACTTTGTTCCTCAAAATAGTAGCAAGACTAGTACACTAAAGACACCTAGTAAAGCTATATATATCAACTAGTTAACTGTCAAAACAAGGACGCTATCTCAGTTATCATCAGCATTACCTGCTGCTGGTGAGTTTCCTTGCCCATCGTTTGAACCTGCCTCTACTTCTGGTTTACTTCCTCCACGAGCGTCAAGTGAACTGCTAGAAGCACCAGGACCAGTACCACGAGAGAATTCAGATGGGCCTGTGCTAGATGGCGGTGCACCACTGTTTCCACCACCTCCTAGACTGGCTTCGCCATGCATCATGTGCATCCCATTGTTTGGTCCTCCAGGTCTCATGACCATATGACTATGCATTGCCGCTTGCTGATGTTGTTGGTGCAACTGCTGATGTTGCTGCTGCTGGTGATGTTCTTGTTGGTGGGGGTTAAAATGCATGGCTGTATTTTGTGCGAAAGTTCCAGCTTGTTGCTGAGCTATAGCTGCTGCCTGCGGATGTTGCATAAAGTGTGCTCCTTGCTGCATCGCTGGATGAGTGGGCATCTGCAAATACCAAACTGGATTAGATGGTTTTATAAAGCTTTTCTACAAATACTAGTCACCTCCTTTGTACCTGGTCGGTTTTATTTAGGTGTTATCATATAAACAATCATATTTAGCGGACAGGAATTTGACAAACATAACTTGAATGTTGTAGTTTGAACATTAAGTACTAACTCAGGACTAGTTTTTGCTAAACGGGAGTAACTACAAAGATGGATAGTTATACAGCTAACATACCTGGGGAGATGCTTGAGCTGCTGGGGGTTGGGCATCAGCAATTGCCGCAAGATACATCAAGTTTTTTTGGAGCACAGCTTGGTACCTGAATGGTGCAAAGTATTTGCTTTTAATTAGCTCATGTAGTCCTAGAAGCTAGAACTGATATCGGATACACATATTAAGATGACTTTTTATTTTCATACAGATAATACGGTTAACTGGTGGAGTTGTTGGGTGAAGGATTCACGATCGGACAGCAGTTCCATTCCTAAGCGGTTTCTTTTGGTCTATTGGTAACAAATCAACCGCACGTGACTTAAATCATATGTATATTGTTTCATTAGTCTAAGTAAAATGTTTAAGCAAGCATCATCATTTTACTTCCAAGTCTTCCACAAATAAAAAATTTATGTTATACTACAACTCAACTGAAAGTATTGTATTTCTCCAATTCGTCGTTCCACTTTTGGGATAATCTAATTTCACACGTTCAACAACAAAGTTAAGGACTAGATGACCTTAAACTTAATTTTCGAATAGTAGTGGATTAAAGGTTTTGACTTCAAGTCTCAAAGTAGCCTGCATGTGAAAACATGAAAGGCCTTACAGTGTGAAGTAAATAATCATAGAAAGAAAAGTATGCACCAATTTAAACTAGCTCATAAAAGTACAAAAACAGTGAAATATATCATTGCACTTGGACCAAGGTTTTTGGCTTCTTTCATATGTTATTTTGACTCAAAAGTCAGCATCATACTAAATCTAAAGAAATGCTTACTTTCAATAAGCGCCCTATTCCTAACTATGTCATTTAACATTACCCACTTCGTTTTCTTCCAAGTAACTTTTTATCGTTTATAGTTAAAGAAACAAAAACATTAACAATTGGGTTTCACTTCCTAAAGCCAGAAATTCTGCTTGAAATATGAGATAGGTTGTCTATATATATATATATATATATATATATATATATATATATATATACTGCCAATATATGGAACCCACGACTATCTAAAAGCGCTAAGATTTGCAGAGACACACAAGAGATGAAGAGATTGACTCCGAATTGCGGGTGACCGAGCCTCTTCATAACTGAATTCCCAAGTAATTTCTAAAAAAAATTGTTTTTACTTTCCTCCTTTTCATTTCTTTGTTTTCTTAATATTTTACAGCCTTTTTCGTCTTTCTTTTCTCACTTTTGTTCTTCATTTCTTCTGTTCGTTCTCTTCATCTTTCTTTCCTTCTTCTTAGAGTCATTCCAATGCCAGGAAAGGAAGAAAAAGAACAAGTAGTGGTTATGTGGAGAAATTTTCAGAAATTAGTGCTTCGTCAAGACCCCGCATAATAAAAAAAAAAATTACTACCAAATGCCAAAACAATATGGGAATTGGGAAGTCTTTTAAGCAACCCAAACTCTAGAATGGGAGACTGTGAATGAAAGGTTTATTCATCAACTATTGAAAACGTATGATGAACTAATTCAATAGATGTGCTGAAAATCTTAATAGGGCCACTTAAATGAAGCCACATAATAACAAAGAAATTACCCCTAGAATATAGAGTAAATTCACTGACCATTGCCAGGATAACAAAGAGATTAATCTCATAACTGATAAATGGTAAGTGATTGGAGATGCATGATTGAGAAGAAAACTTCTCTGCACAACACACCACCATAACATACAAAGATTTCAGATGGTCTGGGTAATTGTGTTGCAGTGGAAGAACTTATGTATATCAGGACTTCCATATAACATGTGACGAGGAACTACTCCAATTAATGATACTTACTGCGCACATTCTGCTAGTTTTCCAAGATTTTGGTTATCCAATATAGCCAGAATCAACTTTTTGTTCTCGTCAAGATACTGCACAAAACATTAAACGAAAAGGTCAACAGTGGGCAACTTATTTGCTCCTGGTACAGGTAGAGCCGCAGCCGCTAACGATGACAACACATGGAAATATGGATAGTGAGACCAGAACGGATACATAATACACTAGCTTATTGGTTCATACTCCAGAGACACAAGAAACAAACGGATAGGTGTTAGTTTCTAACCAGGAATTGATCAATACCCTTCATAGTTTGGCACCGATACCATATGAACCGAAATATATCAGTGACTCTTGACCACAGTGGTCTCATAGATTCACGAGTATCAAATTATATACTAGAAAAAGTCTAGATTCTTATGTATTTAATTTAGTTTCGTAATAAAATTCTATATCCAATTCATTTATTAGATAATATCGAGTGACAAGCTGGATCAAAATAAATAACTCAAGCTAGATGAAAACCCCACACTATTTACTATTAATAAATAAATTAGCATTCAATTTCTACAAAGCAACCAAAACAGGAAGCCCTAACTTTCATCCCTGTGTTTTCTTATTAGACTGTTAAATCACACAACTTTTTTTCTTTTTTTCTCCAATAAGCAATTTTATCTCCCTCCCAAACCGAACTGAGTTCAAACAGTTTCATTCACTTAAAATTCTCTATACCCATATTGAATAAAGATCAAGTTTTGATTTTTCTAACTTCAAAACTATTTGATCAGAAAGATTGAAGAATAAAATCCAATTAGAGAGAAGAGAAGAAAATCGTTTACCTTTTGAATTTGTTCAGTTGTGATATTGGTGGGAGGAAATGATGGCATCATGGTCATTACCTGCGGTGGTTGTTGCTGCATATCGGTAATTTCTCTCCCCTAGATTGAAGTGAACTAAAAACCCTAAAGAAAAATATGCAGCCAAAACCCTAACCCTAAATGAAGAACAAGCAAAGTCCTAATGAGAAATGGCAGGAAGAGAGAGAAACAGAGGAGACAGAGAGAGAAAGTGGAATTTAGGATTTCAAAGTAATGGATGGTTCAGTTTAGGGCGTGTGAGTTGGAATTTTTTTTACCGATTTGGTGATTGTTTATTGGATGTTGAGTTTCAACACCGTCCGACTTACGTTAGTTAGCACGTGCTAATATTTTAATGGGTTTTACAAACTAAAGATTTTGTTCACCTACTTGTGTGTCAGGTAATGTGAGGAGACAGTTCTTTCATATCCAACCAAGGCTTTGGGTGTGAGTAACTAGTTCTATAGGCACCTTCAATATATGCTATGGGGAATTATGTAATTTATAAGGGGACCTGTTATTACCATCCCAAAATCTAAAATGCTCTTCATAGTTCTAATGATATATGCATATAGGCCATAGCCCACATCATTGCAGGACGAGTTTTTCATAGTTCATGAAGAATGTAAAGTTTTGAACATATCATTTCTTTATTTTTTTTGTTTCAACTTTCTTGGTGATGATGTCGAAAGACGATTTTCTCGTTACTTTTTTATGATGAGATCTATGATTAGAGATCGAAATTCTTTCATTTGTTTGGTAGAATAAAGCATGCGTGCATAAAAACACAGAAGACACTCTGACTCTCAGGTCATTGAGATGTTTTTGCTGTTTTATTAATGGAATGAATTCAACGTTTGAGTTTGGAATTCAATCTGTCATCTCTTTTCTGGGACAAACCCGATATGCTTATATAGGTAGGGTAGTTTGTCTTGATGCTCGACTGAGATGATGCGATGAGAAGGCACTAGCTTGATTATAGCCACGTGTTGATGGTCGTTAGGCGGATATACTATGATGATTGGCTTGCGCATCTTCTGCAACTGTTAGATATTCTTAAATATAGGGTTTGTGCATAGAAAGTGGGTTTTTGGCTCTTCTCGGAGCTCGGCCAGACTGAGCTCAATTGGTTGATCCCTCCTCTCCAGACCTCAAGTTAGGCCAGTGTTCAGGTTGGGTAAATCTTGGATCAGGTCCACCTTCCCATACCTCAAGGTAACACAAGACTCAAGGTGGCGAGCTGATTTCCGTAGACCTCCCTTACTGTTCCGAGACCCAAAAAAGAGCTCTTATCAGAGTTGGCTTGGTATTTCTTCTTTGCTTCCTGCTGAGCCAGAGTAGGCTTTAAAGTGCCTACGAAACTCAGAACGACCTCCCGTGCTAGGGGTTAGGTGGCAAGGTTCTTTCGGATTTCACTTCCCTGGTGACTTTGACTTGGGTCGTTTCTCTCATATTTTAGTCAATTTGTTGACTTTTAGACTTGGTGAAAGTTGACGAGAGGGTTCTTTGTCTTTTTAAATATGCAACTCTATAAAATCAATATTTTAAGTTTTAAACTACACCCATGAGTTAAAGTTGTGAGTTGAGCTCTACTTCGTTGTTTCTCCAATTCATGTTTTCGCCATCCCCTTTCAGAGTTGTCTTTGGATCAACATTGTTAGGTGTAAAACTTAGATATCGTGGTTGACGCCATTCATTTTTCTTCGAGGGGCACTAACTTTTGAAACCACCTCATAATCTCATGATCTCTTGGTAACCTAATCATTCCTCTTATTACCGTGCGCTTTGCCACACGCCTCATTCTTAATAGCCATTTGAACTTTTTGGGATTCCGCCTCATCATTACAGCAGATCTCTTGCTTTGTTGTAAATCCTTTTCTCTTACCGCCAAATTCATTTCAATGCATTTGCAAAATTTTCCTTCCCTTGTGCTTGATGTCAAGTGTGTCCTGCCGTTTTCTCGACTATTAGATTTGAGGTCTCCTTCAGCCCTTCCACCAAACTTCGGCGAACAAGCCTATCTTTCTCGTCGTAGTCGCTCCATTAACCACCGTAGTTCTCAACCTCACAAACAATATCAACGTCTGCCACTTGTTTCTCGGGGGTGTCATCAGAAATTTGAAGCTTGTCTTAGCCATCCGAACTACGTCTGTCCTAGACGTTCTCGCCTTACCGTTCCCAGATACCCTCCATCGTCTCATCCTTTGTACATCCCCTCGTGCTTCGGTTGCTTCCTTTTTATTTGTTGATTTTCTTCCATCAGAACCTTCTTCTTTAACTGAATCTCTTACTGTTGTCTTGTCTATCATTCTGGATCCCATCTTCGATATTAATGAGGCTACTCCTTGGTCCCAGCGCCATTGCGACTTTTCCAGCATTCTCACTCATGTAGATATCTTTGTCTTGCGATGAGAGAACTCCATTCTCGAAGAATTCAAACTAATTTATCCTTTATTTAAAGAACGATATTTTAGGATCTCGGATCGCTACCTGAGTTTTTATGCCACCTGTAAGGCACGGTTGTGCTTTTCCTGTCCTTCTTTCTTCGTAGAAATTTTGGAGCACTTTGGGTTCAAACCTTATCAGCTTAATCCTAATTCCATAGCTATTACCATAACTTTCTCTGTGGTATGTAAAGTGGAGCTCCAACTCGTCCTTATATTTATGTTCTTACCCAGTTTTACCATATAAAATGAGACAGCGTCAATTCTTCCTAGTATTACTTCCTGCAGAGTGGCGTCATTTATTGCTACCAAGACTACATGGAAAGACTACAAGGATAAATACTTATTTGCTCACTCTAGAGAAGCTAATAAGTGGTTTGCCATTTTTCCTAACTATTCTGCTTTTGAAACTGATAACGTTTCCCAGCTTTTGCCCGCAGCAAGCGATTTGCCAGACATCGCTACTGTTAAAAAGACATTTGTGCTAGTCACCACAACTTCGAGCTGCACCGACGATAGATCACACTGAAGATTTCATCGGATCAAAGTTCTTATTTTCTTGGGGGTTTTCAAGCTTTAATCCACCCATAACCACTCTTAACGAAACAACATCTCTCTGACATATCAAAGTTAGAGAAAAGGAAGTCGAATATTACTAGTTTGAGGTCAGGTATTTGTTATTATCATCCACATCTAACTTTTCCTTTTTGACAAGTCATGTTTACTTTTAATGTGTATTTCGATTATCGTTCATTTCATCATTATAACTTCTTATCCTACCGTCGGTCAACTTCCGTTTCTTTTGATCAGCTTCCCATTTCATTCCCACCCCTTTTTTTACCCGAATTAATTTCGGACTATATACTGGCTAGATGTTGACTGCTTTTGCCCTCCGATCAGATAGTCACACGTAGCATCTTGCTTCAACCACTTGTCTTTCATACATGGGGCCTGAAAATTTAGTCGGGCTCATCACTTAACCTTACGTCTCAAGAGCCCATCTTCTTTTACATAAGAGAACTATACTATCAACCATAATTTACTCTTTGATCTCGGAGGATACTATATTACAGATATGAATGTTCTCCTTTGGCGCCCATGTTTTGTCTCTCATCTCCCAACTAATTTTTTGTCGCTTACTTCTGTCTCGGGTTATTGAAAAAAATCTAACCTTTTATTTTAACTCCTTAGCCTTTTCACTTCCACCCTTATTCGCAATACAATTACGATCCTTTGTAGGCCTAGTTCGGTGTTTATACCCATGCTATGACAGCGATCACAATTACCAGGTGTCTGACTCGTTTCTTTACTTTGAGAATCGAGCAGGCATGGTCACTTTGTTTAGAGATTACTGGCGGGATAACTCATAACAATTTGTTGGTTCCTACTTGCGGACATCTTCGTTTCCTTTTGGAATTTTGGTTGTCCGTTTTATTCATTTTCAATGCTGTAGGATGCTAGTACAAGTTTCATCTTTCAGTCAACCAGACGAACTCTTAGGATTAAATCCCGTTTCATTTTCCAGATGAGTTGTCGGATACACAAACCACATAATGAAGAATACTTTTCAATCTGAGATATATTATGCAAAAATTCAATTCATACCCTCCATTTTTGTCCTTCCCTCAACCCTCCACCTGCAAAAATTTTATTCATCCGTCCATTTTGGTCCCTCCCCTGCCCTCCACCTAATGTGGCAACATAGGGACCAAATGGAGGGATAAATAGAATTTTAGATATGTATATTTTTTTTTGAATTGTCCAGCGTGCCTCGAACGCTTGACCTTTAAGGTGAAAGACTATACCTCTTACCTCTCCAACCAAAGGTTGTTGGCAGATATGTCTATTTTGTAAGGTTAAATGGTTTATGTCGTAAGTCAATCCCAAATTGGTGGTGAGATGAAGTTTGATGCTCCTCTAAAGAGGTTAAACACCCTTCCCTAGTGAGGCCTTTTAAAACCGTGAGGCCTAGATGTGCCAAAGCGGACAGTATCACTAGCAGCCCGAAAGGCTGGTCCGCACCATCCTATAACAGGTTATCAACACGATTTGCTCTACTGTGATGTGGTCCTGGGAGGGTGTGTTGTAAAGCAATTCCGCATTGGTGGCGAGACGAAATGTGGTGCGCCTCTTAAGAGGTTAAGCACCCTTTCCTAGTGAGGCCTTTTAAAACTGTGAAGCCCAGGTGTGTCAAAGCGGACAGTATCACTAGCAGTCTGGAAGGCTAGTCCGCACCATCCTCTAACTGTTTCATGTTTAATGCATTTATTTCCCAACAAAAATAAAAATAAAAATAAATAGATTCTCTACCTCTTTTTCTCTCTCTAGAACTCGGGCTTAACCAGCAGAATAACTCACCTAGTTGAAGAAGAGATTCCGTTTCATGTCCAGAGTTAATAGCGGAGAAGAAGAGATAATAATATTCAAGTTCTTTAGTCCTCATAGTTTATTCATTTCTACTCCAACAACCCTTCTGTATTAAGCTTAAAGCCGACACCATTTTTTATACTACTAATTGATCTATAATGTGATGGGAGGAATAAAAAAACCCTAACTTTGAGATTTTGATCAATTGGACTGATTAATCCTGGCTTCAGAATTCTTAAAAGGGTTATTTCCTGTAAGAAGTAGAAGATCATCTGGAATCGTTCCTTATGTAGTATTGGATCGAGGAGGATGTAGTAGTAGTAATTCTAGAATGGATTTGAATTTGTTCAAGTTTTGTTCTGGTCTTAAAACCCTAGGTTACTTGATAGTACTAATTGTTGTAGCAATAATTTCAGTTTCTTATTATGCTGTGGTTGTTGTTACTTGGGGCCCTAAGCTTATTCATGGAGGTCTTCAATCAGTTCTCTCCTTTCTCATTGTTGCAGTATTTCACCTCCTGGTAAGATACCCACTCTTGTTTCATTCATAATTTACCTAAATTATGTGCTATTCTAACATTTGGGACTTCAAATTGGTATAATTTTGGAAACATTGAATAATCTGGGGTTACACAATATTCAATATGCTTTAGAATTCTGATCAAATGACTGGTTTAAAATTTTTGAACTGGTTGGGTTCTGGCAGTGTTGTGACTTGAGAGTTTTGAAGTGTATACCGAAAAAAAAATATATTTTACCATTTTCGTTCATTCTCACACTATTATGGTTGTATTGCTAAGTACTTAATACCATTCCTAGTGTATCAATTCGTTCGGCGAGTGTACTAGCTATTTGGTATCGAGCCACCCTGAGATTCATAACTTGAGTTACAGAAGAGGTGGGCGATAAAGATTGATTAAGGTGCATTTGTGTTAATTTATGTGTGGTTACCATCACGTTAGATGATAGTTGTCGAGTAGAGCTATCTGTATGGTACTGCTATGACTTATATTACATAATCAGATCTCTGTTGCTTATCCAATCCCTACGCCTGCTTGAACAACACATATAGTCTTTGTACCTAAGGTAGGATTTTAAGATTCAGACTCTAGCCTGACAAACCAACGCTCCTTAAAGTCGGTCTATGCAGTATTTCTTTGAGCTACAAATAGTTGGATTTATCATATGCAAGGCCATATATAGAAGTTTATGTGACACCACTATGTTGGTATCAATATCTGACGCAGTACAAGGTGAGTTTAGTGAAGAAAGCCAGGCAACCACGCGCACGCTCACACACACACGCACATGTATTTCTTGACTTTGTTATTAGGTCTTTCATTTTTTTAATACCATTTCTTGTACCTTTGGATTAACAAATTTTAATTATACATACATGTTGTTAACTTAGGTTGTGTTTGTGTTTTTATTTTTGTGGGTTTGAAATCCATATTGGGTCCAAATTCAGATTTCAGATAATTGCTTTTCAATTAATTTTTTTTTTAAAATTTAGCTGAATTGGGTCCTTGTTTGAATTGGTTGAAAAAGAGCCCACTCATTTCAGACTTCAAAACAAGTCTCAAAAGAAGGCTCCAAGTTCTAAAATATGTTAAATGACGTTTAAACCATGTGATTTAGGAAAATCTTCTCTATCCCATATTTAATTATTTCATTACCGCGCACACAACCACCACCACCACCACCAAACAACCACTACCACTACCACCACCACACCACCAAACAACCACTACCACCACCACACCACCACCACACCACCATCGCCATAGTACCACCACCACGGTGCGACCACACAGTCCACACACCACCAACCCCTACCACCACCACCACAACAACAACACCACCCCACCACTGCACCACAGTGTGTGTGTGTGTGTGAGAGAGAGAGAGAGAGGGAGGGAGGGAGGACTAAATGTTTTCCAGTTGAGGTGAATGAGAGAAGGAAAAAGAGAGAGAATACAATCCCAGTGGTTAATGATGCATGTAAGTATGATGTTATTGACCTATGCAGCTCTTTTATGTGGATCATTACTATCAGTAGGCAGTAGCTCTTCTAGTCATTACATTTCGAAAAAACATGGAGGTTATCAGTAAAAACAATTATTTTTTAAAGGGATGAATAATTTTTTTTGTTAAGAAGATCAATCAAGTATGTATACTTCAAAATTTCATTTCCGACCCAATGGTTCAGATTATAATGTAAAATAATTAAGCCAATTCAAATTCAACCAATTCAAATTCACACACACAAAAAAACAAACACTTAGAGATGTACCTTATGCTCCTTACAGGATCATGTGCAAGTCTATACAAGATTTACATACAATATCTCAAATTAGAATTCACCTAGTTAT
Source organism: Eschscholzia californica (assembly GCF_041429995.1). Taxonomy (NCBI): domain Eukaryota; kingdom Viridiplantae; phylum Streptophyta; class Magnoliopsida; order Ranunculales; family Papaveraceae; genus Eschscholzia; species Eschscholzia californica. The sequence goes on along the minus strand of NW_028238461.1, from coordinate 41,878,945 downwards.
TAGAGTGTGCAAGTATCCACACAGAAAAAAAACACTAAAAAGGATTATCCATGTAACGTTAGTACCAAGGTCTTAAATTTCCCTTGCGGTCTATATTTTGGTTGGGATGGAAATGGAAATATTTTATAGAAATATTACAGTCAGTGTGGAAACAACTACAAATTTATAGAATGACGAAAACTTGTAGCAAATGATTGGTATATGATTTAATTCTTTAAGACAAGATTAATAAGTAATAAGGAAGAACAAAGTGTATTTTACTGTACTTTAACCACGATTGATGAAGGGTAATAAGGAAAATCAGTAGCATTCGTTACGACGTTGCTGTAAAATGTGAAAAGCTGACATAGTACGATATTGTATATCATATTTATTTTTTGTTGTCTATATATGGGTATCAGACAAGTTATTATATTTTATGGAACTTCTAGTGGAATCACCGAAATATTTCCGTTTCCAACTGAAACGAAATCTTACTGTTTTTTTTTTTTTGCATTATTTCCACCGAAATGACCAAAGTAACAAAATGTTTCTGCTGTCTTAATATTTTTTACTCATTTTCTCCCAATGTTGGGCAAAACATATACTCCTTAGAACTATTTTGTTATTGCGGTCATTTCGATCGAAATAATGCAAAGGAAACATGTGCAGTTGTCTCTGAAAGGAATATTCCGTAATTTCGTTTCAGTTCTTAAAAGTTAATTTAAATTGAAGCTACTTTTTCAACTTGAGGAGAGTGTTGGGTGTGTGAATCTTAAGTGTCACGCTTATGGTGTTGGAAAAATTTGTGGTTTACTTCTTAAAAATGAAATTTTTTCTTATATTAAAACTTCATTCTATGTTGCAGCTCATAATGTTGACATGGAGCTATCTTATGGTAGTTTTTAGGGATCCTGGTTCTGTCCCTGAGAATTGGAGACCTGTATTAGATGAAGAGAATTTGGAAGCAGGTAGTGCTACTTCTATGACTTTGCCAGAATATGTTGACTCTGAAACTAGGGAGTCTACATGGCCTCCACCAGAAAGGACAGATGGTAGACCGCCTGCAGGGTACTGTAGTCGATGTCAAAATGGCAAGCCGCCACGTTGCCATCATTGCTCTGTTTGTAAGTTGGATTCTAGGTTCTCCCTCATCACATTTTATGTCGTTATTGTAGTTTCGTTCTTCGTTATATTCCTTCATCTTTTAATACTTAGCATGGATGTGCTGTGTGCCACTGTCCTAGATAAATTGGCTATTTAATCAATACAACAGATAGTTACGATTCAAAAACTTCTACAAATTACAATTCCAAGTCTCCGTCAGGCACTTTTTTCTTTAGATGGAACACGAATGAAGGAAAAAATTTAGTATGCGGGATGCAAATTGAATCTAAGTAAGTGGGTCAGACAGCCACAGATCCTACTATCTAGCTGTTCCAGCCGATCACTATAAACAGTAATCTTCATTATTTACTTTTTATTTTGAAACACGAATAACCTTTTTTCACCAATGAGTTTATGTATCGATGCGACCATGAGAATCCTAACTGTGTTTACTCCCTCAGGAGCGTTCCTCATGCTACCGCATAGTTAATTAAAAAACAAGTATCTTGAGACCGTCAAACTTAGAAGGAAAATAATGACATAAACTCCTATACACACCAAAACTATCACTATGAAGTATCATTGAAGGCCATTTCGGGAGTTCGGAAGTGTAAGCTAGTTGATTTTCCTTAACAATCCTACAATGGTTAAGACGTGTATGCTTGTATCCATGTTTTTTATTTGTTAAACATGAATGACAAATGTGTTTATCTCTGTAATGTAGCAGTTCTCAGTCCTAGCAGTTGTCAGTGCTATTATACTTAATGCTGAAGTTGTTTGAAATATATTCTTTCGAGGTGGTTCTCCTTTTCAGTCTTGTTTGATTTTCTTTCCAACCCAAAATGTCAAATGATCTCAACTTTAATTTCTTTTAAACACTTTCTTGTGCTGCAAATTTGAGGGATGGGAAAAAAAATCATTTTTAAACCACTGAACAACAATTAATATGTTACTGATATTGCTGGATTAAGCGTGTTGTAGCATTCTAGAGTTAATATACTCTCTGGGGCGTATTTCTTTCAGGCCAAAAATGTGTTCTCAAGATGGATCACCACTGCATATGGGTTGTAAACTGTGTAGGAGCACAGAATTACAAATTCTTTCTTCTTTTCCTGGTACATGCTTTCATTGACACTCAATTTGCTTAATTACTTGCAAAATTGCATCATGTTTGGTTTATTCTAAAACTTATATGTCGCCATAGTTGGATACTCCTATTCTGTTCCTTAATGATAAACTTATTACAATTGGAAGTTGGAAAGTATCATATATGCCATACTTATTTGGTCTATTTTAAGTGGCGTATTTATTCTTTCCTTTTTTTGTCTATATGCTTGTAATATGACGCCCCAGATTTTTGAACTGAGATTCAACCCTGCACCATGACTCAGATTCATGAACTTTTAGTAACTCATATGATTAGGTGAATTCTGGATTGTCAATTAAAGGTGTCAGTCTGGCTAACAAGCACAACTTAAAGTGCTATGGAAGTACATATAATTTTCTTCAAAAAACTCGGTTCCCATCCAGGAAACTTTATAATCTGCTTTAATTTTAAGCTGAACATTTATGTCGCCAACAAGCACACACCATAGAGAAATCTTACATTTTAACTACGAAGCGCCGATACTCCTTAGTATTTTTTCACCATGTTCAGTACTTGGGCACTTGGTACTCGTGTCAGATACACGCAATCGCTTTAATGGGCACACAACGAGTTTTTTGTCTGTATATTTGGTTTGTACTTCCACGATCTTATCCTCATTTTGGCCCTATTTTCAGTCGTCGTATCTGACACCATCTACTGCCGAGGAACAGTACCCGTATCTGACACCTGGGTTACTTTTGTTTGCTGCTTAGGTTTATACCTTTCTGGAGACAACATTGGATACTGTTGTATTATTGCCATATTTTATTAAATTTTTCGGAGAAGCCAGGAGTCATTCCAGCTCACCAGGAAACCTAGCTGCAATAGTTGTTGCTTTTGGTAAATTTTCAATCTCTACATTTTTTATGGTCATCTCATATATCAACCTTGGAGTCACCTTCCATTGATATGACCAATCTTGTGTCTTGATTGATGCAGTTATCAATTTAGCTTTTGCACTGAGCCTACTGTGTTTCGTAATTATGCATGCATCTCTCTTGTCAACCAACACCACTACAATAGAGGTAAAATAACCTCTACATTATCTATTTAAAATTGCTTCAAGGTTCCTTTATTTGTTGTACTCAGAAATTTAATAGATTGTTCTTCATTTTCTAAGTAAAGTATTATGCATGCAATGCCTAGTTTAGTGGAAAGAGCAGTTTAATGTTGTATGTAAACTATATTCTTTCAAGTTACAACTTTGAACTCGGTTTACAAATTACGATTGAACTTATCTGAACCACTAGTCAAGCGCATCACGACGTTGGCAAAAGCAAAAAATAATTAGAACAACAAAGAATAGCATAAATAAAGAACTACATTGTTTATCTTTTCGCTGTTCAACATGGACATCTAGATCTGTATTTGATACCGGTACAACGTGTTGGACGCGATCACTCGACAATCTAAAAGAATCCCAAAACATGAAGACAACATTTTTCGTCTTAGTAATTAGGTCATTTGTTTTTTACTTGCAACTTTTTTTTTCATACTTTTGTACCGACCCTGCTAAGTTATGCACAAACTATCACATTAAACATAATGACGTGACTGAGACTGAGTATTCAACAAATATATCCGATTATCGGGGTATGAATATACTTGTATACGTATTCCACACATGAAAAAGTATAGAAAATGAGTATCCCATGTATCTATTTTACATGGCTTTGTTGTAATCTTTTTTTTATTTATGTAATGGAATATTTTGAGTAGCCCATTATTGCTAAAGCTGGTGATCCTACATAGCACGAGTTATCCACGTGTATTCATATTAAACTGAACACTAGGGTAGTCTGGTTCTTACTCTAATGGGAATATTGAAATTGGATTCTGATACTTAAATTATGATCCACAATTTTCGAAGTCCCACTGTTTTATTCCATTGGCACTGCAACACTAGTTATTTGAACTACCAGATTGATATTTTCTTCGACTTCTCTTCATTGCTTTAGAAAGTACTTGAAAGAGTATATGTTCTTCAACTAACGGAAATATCGGTTGCCTAAATTTTGACCTCAGTTAGTAATGATATCGTTTCCTTCACATTTATTTGAATATGTTTCAGGTTTATGAGAAGAAAAGGTCGGTTAGGTGGAAATATGATTTGGGTCGGAAGAGAAATTTCGAGCAGGTAAAAAAAACTAACTGGCTCAATCTTCATTATTATTTTTATTTTCGATATTTTATTCTTACACAGTTTTTTCACTGAAGGTTTTTGGCAAAAGGAAGTTATTCTGGTTCCTCCCATTGTTCGACAAAGAAGATTTAGAAAACATTCCAGGACTTCGAGGCCTGGATTTTCCAACACGTTTAGATTCCGAAGTATGAGGCTTTGAAAAAATTGATTTAAAATTCTACATGCTGTAACTGCAATGTCGTTAGCTTTGAGTGTATTATTGTTTAAACTATTAGAGTTACGGCTTTCCTTAAAATCAAAGAACATTTATTCAAAGAAAGAAACAAGATTGTGTAGCTCTATGATTGTTTCCTTGTGTAAAGATTTGATACTGTCGTGGGCCTATTTCTCCTGTTCTTTTTTTCTTCGGCCCACTTTCACAAACCCCAACCCGGAGTCTTCTCGACTTGGTCCATCGCGTGGTATTAGTTACACACAAGCCCTAGAATAAAGAGGAGTGTAATTACGAGGGCGCCTCCTCGAAGTGTTATTAGCGCTCTCCACAAGGCAATCCCGTGCTAGACTAAGATGAAAAGGCAAACAAGAGAGGGAGACCCCTATGGTGGCGGTGGAAGTATAGAACGCCTCAATTTTTAACTTCGCTTTAGGCCTTCCAAATGTTTGGATCGAACCTGATATATTTCGGTCGCTACCATAAGGATCTACTTCTCTTGTTTGGTTTTTCATCTTGGTCTAGCAAGGGTTCGCTCTTAAGTCTTATTGGGGGTTGTAAAATGTCCTCCGTAATCCAATTTTGTAGTGAAGGCGCAAGCATAATTGCAGGTAAGGAACACCCGAATAGAATTTTAATGCAATAATAAAATGTACATGCTGCTTCCCCATTATATTCATTCACCAACGCCTATGAAAATATTTTGTCGTCTTTCATTTTACAATTCGAATAAATATCAAAAGTACATGAAATAAAAAGTCTTTCAAAGAAAAACAAAAGAAGGGTATGAAGTGTATCAAAAATCAAAGTAGAGAATCAGACCATTTAACATCATGAGTACTACAATAATTGAAGGAATTGCTAATCATGGGTTCTTCTTTTTGTTGTTGTGTTGGAGTAATAGGCTATTTATTTGCCTTGAAAGGTAAAGTACAAAATTGAGAAAAGAAAATGGAAAACCAAACAACAATTGGGGTTCCAGTAAAAATAAGACCCACAGGAATCATCCATTGTTGTGTATATGATTTCTGATAATTCAAAATCCACCACACCAAGATTATTACTCCAAGTCCACTTATCAAAAAGCAACACAAACTACCCACTACACAAATCTTCCAATCTTTATATCTTGAGTTCATCATCTTAAAATCTAACCAATAAATTACCTACACTATCTCTCTATTTAAGTTTCTCTCTCTATATCTTTTTCTTCCAAACATGATCTTATAAATTAAGAGAGAACTAGTTAAGTACTACCCAGAAAGATATATAGAGAAGTTCTCAAGTAAAAGAAAAGGCTTAACAGACAGGGAGTATTTGACATTTTTTTAGGAGAATGGAAATGATTGAAGTAGACAAGTAGTAGATTAAAGAGATTAAATAAACACTAGTAGAATGAACTACTCATCTAAGGAAGGTAATCATCTAAGGAAGGAAGAAGGGGAAGCCAACTGTATTTTATAAACTAATCACAATTCTGTGTTCATTGATATCTCCCAAGATTCCTTTTTTATACAATAAATTTGAGTTGTAGACTCCTTAATACATCACATTTGAGGATGAGGACAATGATACTGGGTACTCCAAACCCTTGTGAGGGTATTGTTTGGATGAGTCATGCTGCACTGAAGTTGACTCCTTACCATGGGGGTAATATTTAATTCTTAATAATGTTTGTGCATGACTATCTAGAATTTTATCACTCCCACCACTGCTTGCCTACTTTTCTTAGGTTGTGTTTGATATCATCTATTAGAGTTTATGTAGAAATAAGTATTTCCACTGTTCCATACAAAGTATAAGGTCTTTGGTATAGGAAGAACAATACTTAGTATAGTCAGTGAATTAGATAGTGCATTAGATAGGAAGAACATATGTTTTAGTATAGGGAGAAATATTTTTAGTTTTTTCTAAAATATCCCAAAATTGATTAGGTTAAAAAATCGCCCCCTCCCTTGAAACTTTACACGGTAATAAAGGGATGGAAATCCTAAACCCTAATTGATGAAAACAACACTCGTCTTCATGGAAGAGTTCATAAACGACATCTACATAAAAGATTTCGACTTAGCATAAAAAATTTCATGAATGAAAATGGTGAAATTTTCAACCAAAGCCAAATATGATCGAAATTCCATTTGCTTCGGTCAAAATTTGTTGTCTTTTTTATTCTACATCGAAAATCCTTTACGGTCCCAAGGACTGTTGTTCAGTCCTAAGGAAAGACAAAAGAAGAATTTTCTTTACCTAAGATATATTATCTTCATTATATATGTCTTTCTTTAAAGTCGATATCTTCTTTTAAGTCGATGTCCTCAATTTAGTCGATGCTCTCGTTTAAATTGATGTCTTCGTTTAACTCGAATGACTCTTCTTGCTTGATGTAGGTTGCCTCTTTCTTCAATTAGTAGTTCCTAATTCATGAAATCTTGAGGCATGGGCTTATAGTCCAAAAACCTACCATTAAACACACATTTAGTCCTCTCTAATCCTAAAATGGGTTTGTAAACCAAAATATTAATGTAAATGGATATCTAGTCCATTTGTATCCATCTCGAGAGAAAACGCAAATCCCTAGAATACCTATTAAATCATAATACCTAAACTAACCTTTCTTATATATAAAAACTTAATTTCCTTTAAAATCCTCAAATATCCGTTTCCATTTTTATCTCTCACCTTCTCTCTCCAATCACGATTATATTAAAAGCAACCATTATCTTCATTCTTCTCCAAAACGGAAACCTGTTACTTTTCTCTCTCTAAAACCGAATCATCTATTCAACCTCTATTTTTTAGTCTCGAAATCTGTTTCATCTTCATTAGACCAGCTGAAAACCCCATCGTTTATTTTGTTTCCATCATCAAAGATTCATGTTCGAACCATTGTTAAGATCAACAGTTGCTTCTGAGGTTAAATCAACCATTTTAATCTTTCTTCTTAATATTTTCATCATCATCTTTAAAGATATTTATGATTTTCATTATAATCGATTTCATCTCTGTATCATCTTCTCAAATATTCATCATTATTCATGATTTTCTCTCTCTAAGATCTTAATAACCTATTTACGATATTAATGTTAAATCCTTGTTTACTAATTCATTATCTTTGATTATGTTATGTTTGTATCCATGTATTATTTTATTTTTCATTAGATTTAGGTTACAGATCTTGATGTTTAGAACATCTCTTGATATCAGATTCGGTAACGATACCATTTTTGATCGGGAGAAGATTACGTACGTTTTTGTAACAGAATGTAAAAGATATGTAATTTATACGAAATTATGTGTACTTTATTGAACATCACAATTTTGTACCAGAAAAGATTTCGTACGTTTTTTTGTAACAGGATGTAAACGATGTGTAATTTACATGAAAGTATGTGCATTTATTGAACATCACACATTTGTACCATAGAAGATTCCGTACGATGTTACTGTAACAGAATGTAAACAATGTGTATTGTGCAAAAAATTATATGTACTTTATTGCGCTTTACACATTTGAACCGCTAAAGATTTCGTACAATTATACTGTAATAGAATGTAAACATTGTGTAATGTTTCAAAAATTATATGTAATTTATTGCACATTATACAGATTTTTTCACAAAACAGTGACCTTGTGATTCGAACTAAAGTTCTGTTTGTCTCCCAACACATTATGAAGTTTAACAAACAGTATGCATAATTTACTCCATTACACATATCGTTTCTAGTAAATCATATGTTTTGTTGACAAATGTGTATGTTTTTCTTTTTGTAGTTTTGCTGTTACTTATGAAATTTTCCACAGAATCATCCAGTCTAAGTAAGACCACAAAACTAAAATCTGATGGCTAGGATAAAATATTTACTGAAGTTGGTCAGTTGTTTCTTGGTGGTGCAAAAGCATTTCGATGTGCTATTCGACAATATATTATAAACACAAGACATGATTTCAAATTCATCAAAAATGATTTAAAACGTGTAACTACTGTTTGTCCCGATCAAGACTGCAAATGGAGAGTACATGGAGGGGCACCATTTCTGAACCAAAGAAGATTTTGTACGTTTTTTTTTTGTAACAGAATGTAAACGATGTGCAATTAAAAGAAATTATGTGTAATTTATTGAACATGACACATATACATTTAATAAATTACGTTGTACATTACAAATGATGGTTTCCTCGTCATAAATAACACATAATTTACGAACTTGTTTCATAATTTGTATTCGATGTGTGGTTATGTATGAGAAAAAACGAAAAATCAAGTTATATGGATCCCGCATGAATCAGAACTATATCCAACGGGCCCAAGCTATACGGATCCCGCCACCCGATAATCAAGTTAAAATAAATGTAGATGCTGGATTCTCTCCTCAAGGCTCGGCATGTGCAGCAGTGGCGCGCAACTCAGATGGTTCCGTCCTAGCAATTGCTAATAGAATACTTAATGAAAATTCGAGTGAAAAAGCGAAATGTCAGACCTTCATTCTAGGATTAGATCTCGCCGTTCGGTATCAGTACCATCAAGTCATCATTGAAGGGATGTAAGCAATGTCGTGCAAGCCATTAATGGCCCAACGTCTGAAATTCCTTGGACAATTATTCCACTTATAATATTTCGGGTTTTTGGGACATACAATGTATTCCTCAACATCTTATACCAAGTCTTGTTAGTGAGACTCATTAATGAAGTTAATCTTCCTTGTCAGAAAAAAAAAACGAAAACAAATGCTGCTGTAATGTTCCCAGAAAAATATACTCTTTCCAAACCTGAAAGTTAAGTGAGAGAAAGTGATATATACGTTTTGTATATTAACCTCAAATCACGCTAAGTTGTTCCCAGAAAATATACTCTTTCCAAATCTGAAAGTTAAGTGAGAGAAAGTAATATATACGTTTTGTATATTAACCCCCAAATCACGCTAAGTTGATCCCAGAAAAATTTGGTCCTTGATCTGATTCAGAAAGAAGGAGATTTGATTTGGTTTCCAAATCTGAAAGGATGAGAGAGAACTTCTGATTTAGAAAATAAATTGAAGAAGAACGAACGATTTTACTCACTGGTAATGGTGTTTCAGTTTTGTTAGGGTTTTGGTTAGAAATCGTTTCGGGAAATCTGTTCTGATTTGGTTTCCAAATTAAAATCGATGAGAGAGAAAATCGGATTTACAAAATATCTGTTTTCCTTTTTTAATACCCAAAATCACGGTACAAAATGCCGTTTCAAATTCTGTCCAGCCCCACATTAAAAAATCGCGAAAAATCTGATTGGTTAATATACTAAGGGTTATTATGTCCCAACTGCAAAAGGACTAAAAACCAATTTTTGGGAAGATTGGACCTTAAATCATTTTTTAACGTTATTTTGGGCCTTATACCCATGGACCCTTAAAAACTTGTCAATAAGACAATAATGATAGTAGTAATCGATATTAGGGTTGAGTTGTTTATATCAGACAAAACTACATGAATGAATTATCGGGGAGGTGATGAAATCAACATTACTCGGTCATTTGCAATATTTGGTTCGTTATACAAATGACATACAAAAGAGAGGGAGTCGACAAAAAGTTATGGAATTAGATCAACAATCTCAACTGGCAGCCTGAGGACCTCGCTCAGTACTCTGTATCCAAGAAAACACTGATTCGACTCATGAAGATTATTGTCATTATTACCCTTATGAAAAACATATGTAAATTTATGATGTAAATAAAGTATACAACTTGTTGGGTCTTATCAGGGCTTTCAAGTGTCTCTTTATGGCCATTAAGGGATTGCTATGACCTTTAAATTTCGAAGTATTTGTATTTATGACAGTTAAAAACTACTTTAATCATCATGATGTAATTTAATTTGGCAATCACCTGATATAATTTATTTATTTTATATTGGACTCCAAGAGTCATTATAATATTTCAATGATATTGATACATCATGCATATAATATGCAATACAACATTAAAATAAACACTATAACAACTAATTATAACATCTTGCGCCCTAAAGGCCATATATTTGATGTACACCCCAGATATTATGAACTTCAAAAGTCCACCTAAACAGGTGAAAGTTTGGATTTGATAAGTTGTACATAAATTTGTAATCAAAAGTCCTTGGGACAGATCTTAGGTTAAAAGTTCTTCATTTTTCACAAAAAAAAAAAATGAATAACGCGTTCTTTCATAATTCTTAAAAAAGGTTTGAACCAATAACGCTAAAATTCAAAGGCCTTAAAAAGAATCAAAATTCTTAAGATCCCATGAAAGTTCCAAACGAATAATCTCCAGTTCTCCACTTAGATTCAGAGCAGTGACTGAAAATTTGAGGGCCCGTTGCGGAACTTTACAAAGAGGCCCTCTTGTACTAATTAAAAACAAATGAAAAATTGGAATTTATAAAGATCAAACACGTGACGATTCCATAGACAGTTATACCACCATTGAGCTACATGAGGTCCTCTTGTACTAATTAAAAACAAATGAAAAATTATAAGCTATGTAGATCCAAAACATGACCTTTAATTCTCAGGACTATTTTTTTTTTCTATTAAACCCGGACTGTTATACCACCTTTGAGCCCCTTGCTCTTTTGTTTAATTCTTTCAATTAGAAGTTTCTATTATGTATATTATGCATATAGAGTGCATAATGTGAAGTGGGCCCCTTTTAAGGTGGGGGTCAGGACGGATGCCCTGCCTGCGCCCCCTCCCCCCTCAAACAGGGCCCTGCTTAGATTCATCCTAAGATGTCCGGTAGCCCATCTGTTCATACTTCAAAGTCACATAAGACGCTTGGATATTATTCCACCATTAATGAAATAAAAGTTTCCTTCTTAAAAAAAACCATAGTGGTAGGGGAGGGTAGAATAACACCTTTTAAATAAATAGATATAGAGTTTGAGTAAATGTTAATTTAGGACTTGGTCAATTCTAGTCCTTGCCAATAGGATGGTGTCTAATCCCATACAAGAAGAAAAGAGAGAAGAGAGAAAGTAGGAGAGAGAGGTTGTGAATTGTATTAGTCTTTTCTCCTGTTTCTGTCATCAATGGACCCTTCCTTTGGTTGTTAATTTTCTATAAAGAAAATTAAATCAAATTCTGAGTGTCGAACTCCGGGTTCCGACAGACAGAAGAAGATGAGCAGCAGAGGAGGGGCTACCCGAACAAAGGTAGGGAAATATGAGATGGGAAGAACCCTTGGAGAAGGAAGCTTTGGAAAGGTGAAGTATGCTAAGAATGTTGAAACTGGGGAAATAGTTGCTATCAAAATCCTTGACAAGAATCAAGTCCTTCGTCATAAGATGGTCCAACAGGTTTCTCTCTCTCTCTCTCTCTCTCTCTCTCTCTCTCTCTCTACTTTTTGTATGTAAAGTAAAGATTATTGAAATTTAATATTCTTTTCTTTTTTTGCAGATTAAAAGAGAAATTTCGACCATGAAATTAATCAAACATCCCAATGTCATACAGCTTTACGAGGTAATTTTGTTTCAGGAAAGAATGTGGTTCAAGTTAGTTTTTTTCGCGCATAAAGGCAAGCCTTTCAACTTGTTTCCCTATTAGTTTGATTTGGATGCCTACAAACTTACTATGACATTCCAGCTACGACCTGCGTGTGATTGCAGGGACGGCCCGGGCCCAAAGTTTTATTATGAGAAATGATAAAGTTACAAAAAATTTTGACAAAAAAAGGTTCCAGCTGATGTACGGGTGTGGTTTCAAACTTTGACCAAGTCTAGGCCGTTGAGAGATGAAAATCACAACCGCCACATCAGTTGGGAACTTTTTTTTGTCAAAATCTTTTGTGATTCTAGCATCTCTCTTTTATTATGGGGCTATGGCTCTATAGTTTAGGCATTACATGTCGATTTGGAATATACATACAATTCAAGTTGTGGTTTGGTGGTTAAGAGCGTGGTTTGTGTGTAAATAGTCTAAGAGTTATGAAAGTTACTACATTATGAAAGAGGGTTAGTTTTCTCTGTTTATTTATTTATATGTATGGTGATGAAGGCTGATATTAATATTAGGTAATGGCAAGCAAGACCAAAATATATATTGTGCTCGAATATGTAAATGGGAGAGAGCTGTTCGACAAAATTGTAAGTCTTCCTAAACTCATTTCTTTGCTTCTTTTATGATACCCATGGTTACCATTCATGTCGGTCTAATAGATATACATTTCGAATACTTGTTGCATTTTTCAGTGTTCGAATCTGACTCGTTGAGAATAAAGTAGTAATTACATCTCACTTCACAATTACAACAACTCTGACTCAATTGGCTCCAAAATTTATGTGATTTTATAGTATGTGATTTTGTAATCTATGTATTAATTTTGAGCTATTTGATCGGATAGGCAAAAGGGAGATTAAAGGAGGATGAAGCAAGGAGATATTTCCAACAACTTGTTAATGCTGTTGATTATTGTCACAGTAGAGGTGTTTATCACAGAGATTTAAAGGTTTTACCAATTTCTCTAAAATTTGTTTTATTTCAGTATTGGAAACCCTTTTTTTTCAACTTTTTTTTTTACTTTCTCCTTTGACTTTGTTTTTTTGTTTCTTCATTCATACAGCCTGAAAATTTACTTTTAGATACTCATGGTGTGCTTAAAGTTTCAGACTTTGGACTGAGTACATTTTCAGAAGAAGCACATGTAAGTTCTATACTCTAGATAAGTTTCATTTCTTGCTTCTTAGGTAGAGGTTGTTTTTCGTTGATTTGTATTTTGAATCTGAATTAACAAAGAAATGTTGTAAAGATCGTATATATTTTTACCAAAGATAAACAGGGTTGACCGAGGCCCCATATATATATATGTGTGTCAGTGTGTGTGTGCACGCGCGTGTGTGTATCTTTGTGTAATAGCACATCTAATTGACATTTTGAGTACTACTTGTAGGGAGATGGACTGCTACACACTGCTTGTGGAACCCCAAATTATGTCGCACCGGAGGTATACATCGAAAGTTTCTTACCTTTTCTTTATGTTACATATCCCGACATAAAAAACCGAAAAAATATCAATTTATCTTGTTATATAAAAGGGTAGGTTTGCTTTTCCTTCATTTAAAAAAAAGAAGGTATTAGATTTTCCTTTTCAGTCGGTTCGTCTAGCACTATTGGGTTTCAAGAGCTAGTAAATGTGCTCTCTTGGTATGTATGTATATGTTTATATGACTTGTTTCTGGGGCCACTTTTAGGTGCTGAAATATAAAGGTTATGATGGTACAACGGCAGATGTATGGTCTTGTGGAGTCATCTTGTTTGTTCTTATGGCTGGTTATTTTCCTTTCGATGAACAAAATATCATGGCATTGTATAATAAGGTTTTTTCCTCGCTATGTTTCAATGACTTTCATTTCCTTATTTTCTCTTATATCTCTTATGCTGAGACAAACCTCAATATCTCTATACATATTTCAGATATATAAGGCTGAATTCTCTTGTCCTTCATGGTTTTCGTCGGGATCAAAGAGACTGATTAAACGTATCCTTGATCCCAATCCTGTTACTGTAAGTTCACTTGTCATTTCTCTTTGTAATAGCCCAAGCCTCAGTAGTTAGCGATATTGTTCTTGCTTTTGACACCTAGGCCCAAGCCCAAGAGAAGAGCGTTTCGGCCGAAGGTTAACTCTGCATGTGGATTTTGGAAGCTTAATATGCTTTTTATTAGGTCTTAACTTTGTTATGAGCTTGTGTTTTCAGAGTTGACTTTTATAACTCTTACTTGCAGAGGATTAAAATTTCACAAATATTAGAAACTGACTGGTTTAAAAAGGGGTATCAGACGCCGAACTTTGAAAAGACAGAAGATGTGAGCCTTGATGACATTGATGCTGTTTTTAACGATTCTGAGGTACATTCTAATCATCTTTGAGTTAAACCTAATCTTGAGTTTTGGTTTACCTAAAGGCCTAGCCACCAACGACCTATGCTTCATTGTTTTCGATTAACGCCATTAAATGGCAGTGGATTTTGTTGCTGACGTCAGCTCTTGTAACATCCCAAGGTTCTTGTGTCACACCACAATCCGGTGTCTGAGTACTCACCTAAACAATGTGGAACTAAGTGTTGTCTTCCCACATGCGAGTGGCACGTCTGTGAAACCACATTTTCTCTTAGTTTCACATCGCTTAGGCGAGTGCCCAAACTATGGGGATATAGGTATACGCAGAGAAACCTTGGGATCCAGGAAAACCTCCCCGGACCATACGATGGCGACTGATCAAAGACAGTATCAATAGTTGTCAGGGCTGGATTGTTACATTTGGATTTAGTTTACATTTATGTTTTTCGTAATACTTAAGTTTTGTATTTCACTTTTCTGGGCAGGAACATCTAGTAACGGAATCCAGAGAAAAACCTGTTTCAATGAATGCATTTGAACTTATTTCAAAGTCTCAAGGTCTTAATCTCTCAAATTTGTTTGAGAATCAAACGGTACGTTTCATAAGTTAACCAATTTCTTCCTTAGTTCATTGTTAATTCAATTGAGTTATCCCATTAGAACTGAAACCTGCTAAAAAGGAAGAGACGATACCTATCCTACCTACATTTGCCTATAGAATGTGATGTCCTTTTTTAAAATAAGCACCGACAACGCCTGATGACTCACATAAGAGACTCAGATGTGGTGAAATCTCCTACATGAGTAGTGAGAGTGTCCCTATTGCATAGGCTGGGGTATCAAAAGTTCGCCTACTTAAGTGCACTTCAGTGCACCCTAGTGTTCGATATATGATAGACCCGCACGTAAGACGAAGCTTAGAAATCCCTCTTGCTCAAAACGATGAGAGAAATAGTAATATATTCAGAGTAGTGATCCCTCTAGTTGGCCCATTGTCAGCTTTTTCAGAGCATTTACGCCTTAACCACTTCAAATTATCTTGGTCTCGTCTCTGACATCATGACCCATATCAAGAGTTCCACATCAAGCATTGTTCATTGTGACCCGTAATTTGAATCCTTGAGTCTTTGTCACTCGCCTAACAAATAGGGTTCGTGGTCCTCCAACCCGATCAAGCTGACGTACTCAATTACACACATAAATGTTCAATTTCTGACAGACAATACACTTATCAAGGCTGAATTTACTTTCGCAGTTCTTAAGTTTATTCAAGTAGCATTTTAAGATTCTTCCTACTCAAGATTTTTTCTGTTGTTTGCTTACGATATTGGAAACTACAAGTAGGCTTCCATAAAGAGGGAAACAAGCTTTTCTTCGAAACGACCGGCAAGCGAGATAATGTCCAAGCTTGAACAAACTGCTAAGCCTCTCGGTTTCAATGTTCGCAAACAAAATTTCAAGGTAATTTGGATTTTTAGTTCTTGTTTTTAATGTTTTTTTAACTATTTTTTCATTTTATGTTGATAAATATTCAACTCATTGTAGATGAAGTTGCAAGGTGACAAAACGGGAAGGAAAGGCCATCTCTCTGTTGCTACAGAGGTATTTATGAAGTTTACTCATTACCAAATCATAATATAAGTTTAAAAATGCCTACCCAAATGCAAAAAACTCAGTGTCCAGATTTGGGGTTTGGGTTGTGTTAGGTTCGCTTTGCCTCATTTTAAGTAGAATTAAAGTACACTTGATGTATTTTTCCTCCTCCCCGAACATTTTTTTCAGTACTTATTGGTTGCAATTTCCCTTGTTTATTCAGGTATTCGAGGTGGCTCCATCTTTGCATATGGTGGAGCTTCGTAAGACTGGAGGCGATACTTTAGAATTTAAAGAGGTATATCAAAGTTAAAAACCTCAATTTAGTCTCTAATATGGATAGTTTTTAGTATTTTTCAAGGCTAACTATATGCATCAAATTTTCAATCTTTCGGACAGTTCTATAAAAGTTTTTCAACCGGACTTAAAGATATCGTATGGAGAGAAGAAGGAATCCCAGAAGAAACTAGGTAAACTAATTTATACGAAGTTAAATTACAATAATAAACCCTATATGATGTTATTTCACTATTTGCGCAGTACTTCTTAGACGCGTCTATGCATAGTGGTGCAGCTGAAAGCTTAAAGTTTTGGTGCTAGATTTCAATCAAGAGGCACTACAATAAATTGGTCTAGTTCTGCAGTTGAATTAGACTTGGTTCTTAATGTTATAAGAATGTTGTTTTAATATCAAATAAATACATAATATAATATTATAAAAAAAGGAGCTCGTTCGAAGATATGTGGCACCCCTCAAGCCATCCTTGCTTACGCACATCCATATGGAACGAAGTCAATGTTCCATGCGTAGGAAGATGTCTTCGATTACACATTATATAATAACATTCATACAACAAATTCATCTTGTGTAATTCGGATTATTTTTATCAAATTTTGGCGTTACAAAAGCAATAAATACAAATGACGTAAAAAGAAGAAAAATCTTGTTGCAGAATTGTTGTATACATAATTTTTCTGTTTTTTGAATCATGGAGATGGAGAAATGGAAGGAGCGGGACTCCTCGAAAAACAATAGAGACGGAAATTATGAGAAAAGGTAACAATTATACAATAGTGATGGCAAAAATTGGGCTAAATGTGAATAAAAAAACCCTTTGTACATTTCAGTCATTAATAAGAATGAAACGTGTGATGACAGCTTATTCTAGACACATGTTAGAGAAGAAAATCAAACCACACAGCCTATAATCTTTGACCCCTTCATTCATGAGCCCTTAACCGTTTGTCACCTGCACCCAACTACCTCTTCACCCTCCACTTATATTCCCATTATGACCCTTCAATTTCATCCTATATTACCTTTTTCAAATCCCAAAACTACCAATCACAGAAACTTCTCACTTACCCTCTTCTTCAAAATCTTATTTGTAAACTAACACATTTTTATTTGGGTTAATTTCATTTTGGCCCCCCTAAAAGATGATCAACTCACTAAAATGGCTTCCTAAAGATGTCCAACTTCAAGTTTGGTCTCCTACTTCATTTTTCCGTCAAACGTTAGCGTTTACCAAATAAGCCTCTGCCTCTATCTTCTTTGTCAGCCAAAATATTTAGGGTCTCAACACTTGTTATAACTTGTCAAATCAGTTAACTTTTTACAATTTTCAAAATTTTCTTTTGTCATCTTCTCATCTAAATTTCTTCTCCACCAACTCATATTCTACACTGTTCATTAATCCTCCACCTCTTTGGCTCTTATATACCCATCCTCCCTTTTCTTGAATCCAACTTATCTTCTCAATAATCGCTACACTCAACTCTAAAGTACTGCTACTTGAAGACATCCCTTCTTCTTTACTATTATGGGCTTCTTTAAACCATATAAACCCATCATTAGCTTCACCCTTCTTCTCAATTTTGAAAATTGAAAAAAATTAATTGATTGCCAAGTTATAATGAGTCTTGAGACCCCAAATATTTTGGCTGACAAGTAAGATATGTTCATGGGCATTTAATAAGAAAAGTCAACTCACTTACGTCTAACGGAAAAAAATACGGGAAAATGAAAAAGAGGACCAAACCAGAAGCTAGTCATCTTTAGGGGGCCATTTTGATGAGTTAGTGATCATTAAAGGGTCAAAATGGAATTAATCCTTTTTATTTCAATGGCATGAATGTCTAGTACACCAAAATTATAGAAACATACTATTATGATATTACAAGCATTTAATAATATTTGGTGAATTCTCCTACTATTTTTTTTTGTTGCAAATGAATTCCCCTACTAGTTCACCAATGACAGATACTTGTGGAGAATTTGAAGTGTCACTCTTTTGTTTCCATGAGAAATAAAACCTCACATGTCCACTTGAGTTCACATTGAACTACTATTTCAATGTTTTAGCTTTAAAGAGAGGAAGCATTTATCTTTCTCTCTCTCCATATATATCTCTATAACTTTAAGAACTAAGCCTAAGGATCCTTTGATTTATTTTAAAAACTTCTTTGGTAGTTGAACTATCTTTCACTATACAGAGCTAACTTTCTTTAGTGATGAACATTAATATGGATCTTACTTGCAGCTAATAGACAGCCTTTCTCTTTCTACACCTATCACCTCTCTCTCTCTCTCTCTCTCTCTCTCTCTCTAGATTTCTTGTTTTCAATTATTTAATTCTTTCTTTCTCATACATTCACACCCAACTACCCAATCTAAAAAACCCAATTTTAGGTTTTGAAATCAAACTTTAAGACACTTCTACTTATTGAATTATCTTCTATCCCATCTTTATATATAAACACCTATAAAACAAACCCACTCATAAAATACCCCAAGAAGAAAGGAGATATATAGAAAGAGAAAGTTAGCTAGAGAAAGAAAGATGGAGAGTATAGAGATGGATAAAGAAAGATTAACAGCTGAAATGGATTTCAAAGATTCATCAAAATCAGTTGTGATCAAAATCAAAAGAAGTTTACCAGATTTTTTACAATCTGTAAAACTCAAATATGTTAAATTAGGGTATAGAACTACTGATTGTTCTACTCCTCTTCTTAGATGGTTTTTTCTTCTTCCTTCAATTTTAGCTATTCTCATTCAACTCACTGGTATCCGATTCGACCAGGTTTCAGAATTTTGGACGAGTCAAACCGTTCAACTGGATATGGTAACTGTTTTGACTGGGTCAATGATTCTAATCTTCTTCTCAATTCTTTACTGGGTTAAACGACCTAGACCGATTTACCTAGTTGATTTCTCTTGTTACAAACCAGATGATAAATTGAAAACAACAGTTGAATCGTTCATAAAAATGACAGAAGAAAACGGTGCTTTTGAATCGGACACGATTCAATTCCAAAAACGGATATCGACCCGTTCCGGTTTAGGAGATGAAACTTACTTACCTAGTGGAATCAGTTCAACCCCACCAAATTTATGCATGAAAGAAGCAAGAGCAGAAGCTGAATCGGTCATGTTTGGAGCACTTGACTCACTCTTTGAAAAAACCGGTATTTTACCGAGTCAAATCGGTATTTTGATAGTAAATTGTAGTTTATTCAACCCAACTCCTTCACTCTCAGCCATGATCGTAAATCACTACAAAATGAGAACCGATATAAAAAGTTATAACCTTGGAGGAATGGGTTGTAGTGCTGGTTTAATATCGATCGATTTAGCGAAAGATTTACTGAAAGCTAACAAAAATAATTACGCGGTAGTTGTAAGTATGGAGAATATAACATTAAATTGGTATTTCGGAAACGATAAATCAATGTTATTATGTAATTGTATATTTAGGATGGGAGGAGCAGCTGTTTTATTATCAAATATGAATCGGGACCGAGTCAACTCAAAGTATGAACTGATTCATACAGTTAGAACTCATAAAGGAGGAGATGATAATAGTTATAATTGTGTGTATCAACGTGAAGATGAGAAAGGAGGAATTGGTGTTTCATTAGCTAGAGAATTAATGGCAGTTGCTGGTGATGCATTGAAGACAAATATTACTACACTTGGTCCTTTGGTTTTACCATTTACTGAGCAGTTAAAATTCTTTATTTCATTGGTTAGAAGAAGGGTCATCAAGGGTAAAATCAAACCTTATATTCCTGATTTCAAAACAGCTTTTGAGCATTTCTGCATTCATGCAGGTAACTACATTTTTTACTAATCTTTTTATTTCTTTTCGTAATTTATCGGAATTCGTTTAGTACTAGTACCCGAATATAAAACATAATGGTATGTGTCTTTTATGCCATATGCGAGTCCAAGATCTACCACTATGAATGTCTTTTAACACAATCGGGTGGATTTTGGAGAAATTCATTTGTTCTGTTTAAAGGCACAATGTCGATAACTAGGGACGGTCTAAGACAGAGATGGTACCCAAAGCGACTGTTTTGGACCTCAACATTTTTAGGGTTTTTTGTTATAATTTATGTCTTATAAACTAGTCTGAGCTAAATTTTCTTATTAATATTTTAAAAGATTATCAGAAAATTAAACATTACAGTTTAGTGGTTAAGAGTCTCGTCTATATGACTACGTACAAGTAGTTGGAGATTCAAGTCCTCCTTTTAAGTATGTTTATTTTTTCACCATGTAAGAAAATACCCTAATTATAACTCTAAACAACTCTTAAATGCTAGGGTCAACCCAGAACTAGTGGGGTCAAATAGGTTGAATTTATAGTAAGTTGTTCAGGTCGATTTATTATTAGAGTAAGCTTATATAAATTAACTTTCTTACAAAATGTAGGTGGGAGAGCTGTTTTGGACGAAGTACAAAAGAATTTACAACTGAGTGAGTGGCATATGGAACCATCAAGGATGACACTTCACCGATTCGGCAACACATCAAGTAGTTCATTGTGGTACGAGTTGGCTTACACAGAGGCAAAAGGCCGAGTTTCAATCGGTGATCGGGTTTGGCAAATCGCATTCGGATCCGGGTTCAAGTGTAATAGTGCTGTTTGGAGAGCACTTAGAGCCATTCCAAACGGTGACTGTAAAACCAACCCATGGGCTGACTCTGTTGATAGGTATCCAGTTAAAGTCCAAGTTGGCTAATTTGTGTCCACGTCGGAGAATCCTGGTGGACAATGATAATTAAAGTACAGTTGAAGTGGATCCCACTGGTCAATTATTTCGAACATAAATTCTTATTTCTCTTTCTATTTTCTATGCTTTTGTGTATCTATTTTCTTGTTAAAAATTTCATCACAAGAAATGGACGGTGGTGATGTAGTGTGGGTGGTAGATGAATCCAACCAATGGTTAAGATTTAATTTACAAGCAAATTGTATTTGATAACTTATTTTTTATTTGCAATCAAATTTCTTTTGAATGGCTTGGAGATATTTAACTTTTAAAAAGAGAGACTTAGAGCTAACTAATTTGTAGAATCATTCTAATGTGTATGTAATCATTTAAAGATTTAAAGGGCGCACCAATAATCCTTTTTATGAAAGGCAATATAGGAGGGTTCGTTGAGTTCTCGTGTGAATATGATCTGTAGAAGTGTTTTCTTTGTTCGTAGGATCTTTGGGAAAAGCTAAAATTTGATTTATAACATCTAAATTACAATAGTTTGCGCAAAACATCTATTGCAGTGAGTTTTCCAAATAAATCAGAATAGGACATACATCCTATGTGGTTTGCGGTGATTCGTTCTCTAGTGAATTAGAATTATCAAAAACACGAATCATAACAAGCCACATAGAATGAATGTCTAGAGTATGTCTAGATTTTCTTGTTCTCTATTATTGTTCATTTATATTAAAATGAAACCAAATATTACGAGCGAAAGCACAATGAAGCAGTGCATGTCCAATATTTTCACGAGAAATGTGATGTTTATAACTAAAAATCTGGAAAAAGTGATCCAGATCTAATTGGCATCCTTGGGAATTAAATAACATTTAACACCACTTTCTCTCTCCCGTAAGTACCCTCTCATCCTCCTATTTATCTCTAATAAATAATCAACTGTAACTTCTTCTTCATCTTTTACTTGTCTTATTCTTAAAATAGATCTGTATTTAGGAATCTTCCACCAATTATCTAGACGTAAAATTTGCTTGGTACTTGAAAGTTCTCATTGAAACATCCAATACCCTTGAACATCTTGATGGTAATTTTGATTGAACTTTCAATTGGAGGGAGAAAATGAACTATTTGTCAGAGAAGTGAATTAGGGCTGGTGAACGAGCAAAATGTTCTTTTGATTATCAAGTGTTTGATCTATAGCACTCAGATTTTTCTAATCAAACTTGAACAATTTTTCATACTCAGTAACCTCTTTCTTCCCTAACATCCATTTATGTAAACTCGCAATCGACCACTAAAGTCTCACAAGCAATCACGAAAATCTCACAATCAATCACGAAAATCACACAATCAATCCTAGAAATCTCTCAATCGATTATAAAAGTCTCTTTCTATCCCTCAAATTCTTGTTCATGAAACCTATATACCTAGTTTAACAAATAAAACAGTGGTCACAACAAATCATGACTTTACATGCTCTTAAGATCAATTCAACATTTCAACATTTCAACAATACATATAGATGGATTGAGAGAGAGAGGGAGGAATCTTGTTTGTGATGGAAAAATGACTATATGATCTTACTTCTGGGTTGCTTTCATGGTTTGATGATCCGAGTGGTTAGAATTTTGGGCGGTCTTTAAAATAAAAGAAAGAGAAAGAAAGAAAACAAAAAGAAGGATAAATTACTTGTGATCAGAAAAAATTTGAAGCTTAGAGAGATAAAAGTTCAGAGAGAAAAAACTTAAGTGAGAGAAACGAGAGAGGGATGAGGATACTTTAGGAAGAGAAAAAGTGGTTTTAAATGTTATTTAAATCCCAAGGATGCCAACTAGATCTGGATTTTTTTTTTTTTTTTTTTTTCAGATTTTTAGTTGTAAGTCTAGCATTTCTCTATTTTCAGTTTGACTACAAGAGTCACAATACATTATTAACTATGAATTTACCAATTTTCTTAACTAGAAGAGTTTTAATGCCACATCGCTATTGAAATAGAGCATTAAGAGGTATAATTTTAAATAGTCCACATAAAATTCTAACCTGCGGTGGTAGATGAAGTCTAAGATCTCATGTATATGTATTGAAATTGTTATTGCCCCATATGGGATTGTCATCTCCTATTTGTCAATGTCAATGGTTTGGATGGGCTTAACAATGTGAATTCAAGAGTGAGATGGAGAACTCCCAAGCATTACTTCTATTCAGTTGTAAGACGTGTAAAAAGGACGAGTTTCTATCTTAGGTTGTGGGGGAAATGGTAGGAATCCAATTGTGATTCCAAATACTAATGTTATTGCGGGAGATTTGGTAAATGCCCCTCATTTATTTAGTAATATTAGGACTTCACCCTTAAAAACATGATTGTTCAGGCGTTAACTCCTAAAGCCTCTTTTTTCGTCAAAACCTCGTTAAGTAGTGGGTGTGCGAGTAACGTGCTTCTCATCAAACAAAAATACCCCCAATATAATCTGATGATCAGTAGAGCCTTACACGGTCAACGACCAAGACTTCGTCCTTCGCTTTAAACCGTTCCTTCAACTGCTCACCTACTCAATTGAAGGTGGGAACTACCATCAGGTTTTACTTTTGGGATATTCGACTTCTCTCTTACGAAAGGCACAGACGAAACCCTAAAATCATTTTCTTACCTCCAAGCTTGAATCGGGCAGAATCAAAGGGGTTTTGATAAGGTTTCATTGTATTCATGCCCATTTTTGTTTCTCTCTTAGGTCAGTCGTGTAACCTTGGTTCGTTCGATTCTTACAAATGGGTTGTCTTCAACAACCTAAATCACTGGACGAGTAATGGCTTCTCTACGTGGTTTGTAAGTATCTTTTAACCAAACATCATTATTTATTTACTTACCATTTGAACTAGAATCATTGATTTGTATACACTGAGTATTTGCTATTTTGAGTCTCGAGTTTAGGGTTTCTTTCATATTGTTGTTTTCATCTTCTACTGCAATTTCCACTTTTAGTTTTTGGTTGTGATGTTTCTATGTATAAGATAGTCTTTGACTCCTTGTCATATTTGTTTGTTGTTATAATTTGAGTTTGGGACGAGCTACCTGCTCGTCCGTGACTTTCCTACTCATGGGACAATCTTTCTTCCAATGACCTACCTCACCGCAACCATAACATCCCTCAATTCGATGTTGCCTTACACGTTGAGTTTCAACTAGTTTTTTTGCATCATCGAGCCACTAAAAACTATCACATTTGAGGTATTTACAACTCAAATATTTTCT
Organism: Eschscholzia californica; assembly: GCF_041429995.1. Lineage (NCBI taxonomy): Eukaryota > Viridiplantae > Streptophyta > Magnoliopsida > Ranunculales > Papaveraceae > Eschscholzia > Eschscholzia californica. The sequence continues at coordinate 41,854,653 of NW_028238461.1, read as the reverse complement.
CCCTGGGTTTTTCTAAATACTCGACACCATTACTTTTCAAATACCATCGTCCATCAGTAACAACTTAAGTTAGGTAAAACATCTCACTGTAAATATGCTATTTAGTAAAGGCCCCCCATTTGAAAATCCATAAGATTTGATATACCTGGAACTTGAAGCTGTTTTTGACCCTCTTCCCATCGATTTTAGCTAGTTGGCTAACACTTACATCTGCTTCCAAAGTTTTCCAAAGAATTCGAAATGAAGATTGGATAGCAACTAGGGTTTATATAGACTCGGTTCTTGGTCATTGATCGTGTAAGGCTCTACTGACCGTCAGATTATATTGGGGGTATTTTCCTCTTATGAGAAGCATGTGACTCGCACACCCATTACTTAACGAGGTTTTGACGGAAAAAGAGCCTTTGAGGGTTAACACCGGAACGATAATGTTTTTAAGGGTGAAGTCCTAATATTGCTAAATAAATGGGAGGCATTTACTAAATCTCCCTTTATGAATCTCTCGGCAAAGAAAAAGGGATATAATGTCAAGTCATTCTCCAAACTAGGGTCGGGATACGTGAAGTTTGTGGCTTCCAACCAAGGGTAGAGCCAGGATTTGAAACTATACATGACTATTCTAAAGTTTATATAAACCAAATTTCTTCTTATAGTAAATATATTAATCGTAGAAAGTAATATGTAAAGACAATTTTCGGTGTCAAAGTAAAGTTTTGCATCACTATTGTCACAAACCACATGTGCAATTACCTAAATTAAAGTTGACTGATAAATTATTTCGAAAAATGAAAAGTAAGAGCATACCTATTAACATTGCGAAAGTTGCACGTCGCAATTATATTTGTTACTTTGTCCAAAAGAATATCAATCAAAAGAAACATTTCGTTGTATATCATGTAGCAAGAATTAACCTATAGAATACGTAGTCCATTGAATTGAAAAGTTCACAAAGAGTAAATAAGATCAAAGTAATGTTTTCATTTAATGTTTTCATTTAATGTTTTTCCTTTCCTTCATCTTGTACTCTTAGATCATTATTATTTGAAGCATTCAAAGGAGGTTGTCCATCACCGACTAAAGTTTCAATGTTAGATATAAGGTGATGGTTCTGAATCTTTTTTTGTTGTTTTCTCTTGTCGAATTGAAAAACGAACATTGAGTTTTTTTTTTCTTCGCTTGGGTACTTGAGAATTTTCAGACACTTTAGTCTAAAGTTAAATCAAGTATTATTGTTTTAGTCTTGTGATGTTAGAGCATCTCCAATGCAACACCTAAAAGGACAAAACTCAAAGTGCCACCTAGGATTTTTTTAGTATTTTGTAAATAACTTTCTCCAATGCAACACTCAATTTGGATCTCAAAATGATGTGGAATCATTTAATGTTGAGATATCTCAAGAAGAAACTCAATATTGACATCTAGGAAAGAGAAACTCAATTTAGTCTTGACATATAGGACAATTTGATTTTTTTTTTTTTTTTTTTTTTTTGTGTTTTGCATTGGAGATGCTCTTAGAAAGGGTATTTCATCAAATCTTTTAATTTTCACTTTATATATCAAAGCATTGTGTAAGTTAGGTTGATTGGTAGAGCAGAATTGGTTAAGTAATTTCTTTATCAGATGACATGCAGATTAAGAAGAAGGAGAAGAAGAATGACGAATAGTGATTCGATTAATGATGAAGAAAGAGAATTCTTGGTTCAACTCCCCACCTTAATATCAGAAAAAAGGATTACCGCTGAAAAACTATACTGAGACAAAGATGGGTTGTCAAGTACGTAGAGGAGGTACGCACAGTTTTGAATGAGAGAAAGAAAAGGGGGCAGGGAAGGAATATAACTCAACGGTAGAGTGTCACCTTGACGTGCAGCAAGGATGGTGCATCACCTCTTTCTCATTCTCGCTCGGGAGCCAAAATGAACACGCTTGCTACCTACAGTTCAGTGAGAGCGACTTTAGTATCCCCCATTGATCTTCTTTTGTAGATAGAATGGTTAATTTAATTCGTGGATCACCCGAACTTTTTTCAGGTGCCGTACCGTAGGCTGGCAAGTAAAAGAAGCGGGAAGAAAAAGAAAGTTTGGGATTGCTAAGTACCTACGACTGTGGAATTCAGGGTCGGGTTGCCCTGGTTCCTCTCTTTAATCTATCCATCTTCTACTCTATCCTTGCTGAATTTTTAGAACTTGTAGTGAATGGTTGCTTTTCGAATACACCATCCCAAAGTTCCCAACCCATAAATGAACATGTAATATATCCTTTATATGTTCTCTTCCTCTCTCATCCAGTCATCTCGAATGGCGGTCATATAATCTCTTGCATTGACATCTTCAATTTCTCATTTCCCATAGCAACAACGCTCACATTAATGTTATCTTCCTTCAAATATTTCAACTTCAGTTAACGGGCATGCTCAATTAGCTTACAATTTTGCATACTAAAACCTACTTTTATAATTTTCTTCTTACCTGACCCGAAGATTTCATCAGCAAATGGGCGTCCACTGTGTTTTCAGTTTCAGACTTATTGGTCGCAGAAGTGTTGTTGTTATATGATATGATGTATGAACCCAATTTTTAGAACTCAGTTTTAGAAGAATGCCAAGCGTAGAGAGAGAAAAAGGAAGAAGAAGTAAGAGATGAAGAACATATATGAACTAATTTTTAGAGGAAAGGTAATTCGAGAAACAAAAAAGTCAGTTGTTAAAGTTAATGACGGTTGTACAAAAAGGGGGCAATTTTGAATTTACAAAAAATATGAGGTCATAAAGAAAGCTAATCACAAACTAAGGGCTAAAATAGAAATAATTCTACAAACTATGCATTGATTAGTTTTCGCTATAGGATAATAATTGTGTACAATTAACAACCATCTTATTGTCAACACTTGATTGCCCAAGTAGTTTAAAGTGTTTGACATATACTTCAACAAAATCCTCGGAGATCCCGGGTTCAATCATCAGAGGAGGTGGAATTCTTGGGTTATTGAATTTGGGTTATTAAAGTATAAATAATGTAGTTGGCCTTAAGGCCGTAGTTTTGTTTGACTTTAGGCATGTTCTTGTTAAAATTTGGCGGTTATCGTGTTTATCACATGATTGATGTATCAATGCCATTGTAATGACTATCGTACATTGTAGTCAAATTTCCGAAAAAAGAAACAACCATCTTATTCATTTTTCAACATTATATTCTGTAGAAAATATGAATGTTTGGTTTAGAAGATTCTAACATAAGAAGCATTTTTGTCATAAAAAAAAATTGGTAGGACCCTGCATAGTAATATCTCCCACTTGGAATGATTTTCTGTTGGTGATTTGGACCACCTAATTGAGGAAGGTTCAATTTTGTTTTGAAGATTTCCAAGTGGGTCTTCTTTTATCTCATAAATCAATTTGATATCACAACAACCATCTAACCAAACTCATTTAATTTGTGTAGTTGAATTATCTATATCAGGTGGATTTTCAATAGATAACCTTCAAATGACAAATAAAATTACCTTCAACCAATAATATGATAATAACTCTACTTATAATAATGAGCAATAAAGATAGAAAGTAACATTCATCAAACCAGAGTAATTCATGAGAAAATGGGAAAAGGATTTTAGTTGGGAAGTATCACATTTCTTCTTATTAGTTTTTTTTCTTCTTTTAAATTTGATAATTAAATAAACATATACTATATATAGTTCAAATCTGAAAATTACATAGAGAAGGGTGGGAAATCTTTGAAACATTATAGTTAGTGAAAACAGAGAGAAACATAGAAGAAGAGTGATGATGAATCCCTGTGTAGGCCAGTGAAGTAGGGGAAATGACACAAACAAATATGTTAGTACAAAATATAATCAAACACAAACAAGCATGTAACAATTTGACCCAAATCAATTTAGATGTCGATTGGAAGGTTTCTACTCAAGGAAGATGGTGGTGTGAAGATTTCTGATTTTGTTCTCTCGGAAGGAGAGATTGGCCGATCCTAGCCATAAAAGAGGGAGATCATAAACACTCAAATCTTGTAAGTCCTTGATCTAGTTTTCTCTCATATTTCAACTTCTTCTTCTAGTCAAATCCCTAAATATATCCCAGTAGTTTGTTTTTGGTTTGGTGTTTTTGGGTTTATCCTTAACACCTCTCCTTTGAGATATTAGTAGCTTTTGATTTAGTTTCTTTTGTTTTGAGTCTTCTAATTCTACTTGATTCCTCTCCCTCTATGGATATGTTGCTTGCTACTCTTTTCTTCTTCAGTTTTAGCCACGAGGGTAATCCTCCGTTAACTTCCCTATGGTCTCTACAACCTATTGCTAGGCCTTTTGATCTAGTAGGGTGTACGGGATTTATCATGCTTCACACTAGTCTCCTCCTCTGGCATTTATTCTGGCCGGAAACTTCTGCCGTAAAACCTCCATATCCTACCGGCAACCTATTACCACCACGGAGCTTGGCCAAATCTATTACTAGGACAGAGACACTTGTCATTCCTTTCCTCACATGTGTTGAACCTAGTTTCATCCTCTCCTTTAAGTTGGCCTTAAGTTTGGTCCTAAACTTTGATTGGTTTCTTCTTCTCTGGGCCCAGTTGCTTAATTCAGGGATATGTTGTATTTTATATGATTGGGCCCAATCGTTTTATCTTTTGAGCACTCTTTCCGATCTAGGAGATCAAAGTAAGAGTACATACTTATTTCTTTTAGGTTGGCCTTATAACCCTGATAATACAGTTTCGACTGTTTTGAAACGTTATGGGCTTCGACTCATGTTAGCACCTCTAATTTGGCCTCAGCCTTGCCCGTACTTTTAACCAATCTTAGTTCTTTGTCTCGTCATTCGCAGTTTATCTGCACCTTCTTACTGGCTTTGTCGAGCTTTTCAGCTTGGGCTTCGGCATTATCTCATGTTACTAGGTGTTTCGTTACAATCTCTTTAGATTGTGGTAGGCATACTTTCTTCCTCGAGAGAATACTGGTGGGGCACTTTGGAGTCTTCGAGTTTCCCTATTAAGATATTACTCGGCTTCCTTGAAGTTATGTGTTTCTTTTTCCACAGGCTTCTAGTGGTGTTGTTTGAACTATTTCAGGTTTTTAAGTGGTGGATTTAGTTGAGGTTGTGTTTTGGCGGTTGCTCACCAATAGATTTCTTTGTTTCTTTCGAGCGATCGTGGTTTTGGTCTCAAGTTGGCCGGGAGACGACCGGTTCTGAGAAGTTTTATGTGACGGTTTTGATTACAACTGTGAAAGTTACAAGTTGGAGGGTGTGCTCAGAGTTATACTTTTATTTTATTAACTCTGATTTTGTAACTTTACTTTTATGTAAACTTTGTTATATAAATAATATGATGTTTGCAATTAAAAAAAAACATTCATCAAACCACTTGATAGGCCAACTTGGGCCTAGCTTGGATCAGATTTTTATTGCAAATAGCCATTTTCAAAAGAGAAAGTGGATAGCTTTTGGGTTGCGGTGTAATGAGCTTAAATCACATTGACTTCATTTAGTTTGCAATGGATTCTTAGGAACATCTATAAAATTATGTTGTCTTCTTAACCATGTACACAAGGAAATTGGCCCTTCTTAGGCAAGTTTCTTTGGTTAAAATGACAACAAAAATTTTAGTATCTAATTTTCAAGTTTCTTTCTAACCAAACTCTCTCTTTCTCTCCCTCCCTCCTCTCTCATCTCTCTTTCTCTCATAAAATCCATATCCAGGTTGCTTATACTTCATGATGATGTTAAAATTTGTCTTTCTAGAATCAATTAAGGGGTTAAGACTGCTACGTCGAAATCCGCTTTATTCCTCTTAATCCAGGGGTGTAACCTGTAAGGAACTTAGGAAACTCTCCGATGCTCAAGACAGTCAGATTTTCGTTGCAGCTGTAATATTGAGTATTGAGTGAACCTGAGTTTATAAAATTGTGACTGACTCCTTGTGTGTGCTTTGTTAATGAGGAAGATGAGATTCACCGTGTTGGATTGAAACTAGTATTTCTTAGTTAGATAATATTAGGATTTCTCTTTTGGATTATCTTGTATCTTTGATATTTAGAAGTAAACTTATTCATGGATACTTAATAGACAATGTTTTTGAGTTTGTAGATTCATTTAGGAGAAGTTTCATCCTTAAGGGACTTTTGTAGGGGTGGCAATTTGGTCTGAACCGGCGGTTTTTTTCTCAAACCCGCCCCTAATGGAATGGGTTTTAGCGACCCGTTTATTAAACGGTTCGGGTTTTGTATGAAGTTAAAAAAAATAATAGGGTTCGGGGCGGGTTTGGTATTAGATAGTAAACTCCGCCCCGAACCGATTAGTACCATATGTATTAAATATACGTTTTATTTAATGTTATGTTTCTAAAACTTTAATCTAATCTTATCAATTTAACTATGTTATATTTTATATTATTTAAGTAATTGTAGTATTTATGATTGATATACTCAAAGTCTAATAAAATTTTGTTAACGATTGTTATGTTACTTCAAACTAAAATAACTTTTCTGTAACAAAACACAAAATATTTTGTTTGAACCAGACCCGACCCGACTCATGTTATATTAAACGGGGTGGGGCGGGGCGGTAATGGTTTAGCAATTTTTAATTGGGGCGGGTATGGTAATTGAATATCCACCCCGATTAATTATTGGGACGGTAATGGTAAAACCCGTTTGCTAACGGGACGGAGTTGGGAAGGGGATGAACCGTCCCATACCCGCGCCGTTGACATCCCTAGACTTTTGAACCCAAGTTTAATAAACGGGAGATGGGATTTAAGTCCAAAATCGCAACGAGTCTAGAGACCAAAGATAATCTGAAATAGAAAATAAATCCACTCAAAGTAAATTACATGTCTATCCTCTTATTCTCTTTTACTGCCTAACCTATCCTAAGTTAAAAAAAAAACAACCCAAAATAAAAGATACCATAATATATAGAGATTCATTAAATTATTTCTTCAAAAATAAGCTTTCTTTCCCCGAAAAAATTTGCCTTTTCCGTTTAGCATAACAAAAAAAGTAGCCTTTTCTGTTTCAAAAAAATAACCAAAAAAAAAAAAAAATTGTCTTTTCCTCAAAAATCAAATCAAAGAGAGAGAGAGAGAGAGGGAAACTCTTATCTTAGACACGCCCAAAATAAACCTAACAGAGAGAGAGAGCATCGAGTAGGAGAGAGGGAGAATCCATTGTTGGTTTCGTTCATCATCATCAACAGTAAAGAGTAAGTTATTTTGGTTTTCATCATTTTTGTTGTTCCTTCAACTTTGTTGATGATTTAGATTGATTTCTACAACACAAAACGAATTAGGTTTTGATTTTTACAACTTTAACTATGATTTATTTTTCTGAAATTAATTAGCTAATAAGAAATTTCTAGGGTTTAGTTGTTTCGAAGTGGTTTAATGAAAGTTATTTTCAAAACCCTAAATCAGTTCAAAGTGAAGAGTATGTTTATGCAACAAAAAGTTTGTATGATTACATTGTCTCTGTTGTTGTGTAATTTCTTTGAAGAAATAACATATGAAGCTTGATCTCTTTATAAATTGTAGTTACTACTGCATCTTCTGCTTAAATTTTTTATTTTAGACCGACAATTTAGGGCTCTATCTAATTTAGGATTTTGTATTATAGACTTTCAAGCATAGTTACTTTCAATAAAAACTTAATATTTTGTCTAGCATTATTAAGTTTCTTATAAAACTTTATCAATGGTTACCTGTCAAACCTGATTTTTTGACAACCATAGAACATTACATGGTGTAATAAGGGAAAAAAATGAGAGAACAAATTGGATTGTAAAAACAATGTCATTTTTTTGTCTAGCATTTTTGAAGTTTATCATAGAACCAGGGCCGGCCCAAGCTTCCCGTAGGCCTAAAGCTAATTTTTAAATTGGGGCCCCTTTATTAAGCTAAAAAGTATCTTTCATTTTGCTAGACTCCACCTATTAATCCGTTACAATCTTTTAAAGTTAAGTAGTTCCAAAATAGCGAAAAAAATTGTCACGAAGAAAAATGGAAAACTAAACTTTAAATAGTTTAGTGTTCCAAGAAACTTTTAGATTTTGCATCAATTTAAATACGAATAGAATATTAGATTTAAAAGCTCGTGAAACTATAATTTTAACCACTACCAATCATAACGACCATGAGTTTAGTGGATTTAACGACTATAACATTTTTTAGAAAAAATAAGGTGCAAAAAAACGATTTACACATTAAGTTAATTGTAGATAATTTCACCTCAGCAAAATGTAATTTATTGAAAAACAAAATTATCTACTAAAATTTAGGTATAATGTTTAAATATATATGAAGTACTGGAGTGATTGAGAAAAAGAATAAAAAATATGCACGTTCGGAGAATGGAACTCTGGACCTAGTGGGACAAGTACACAAACTTCACCAACTGAGCTGGAGCGACTCTCTGATATATGTTTGCATTAATAGGTTATATATCCAACTTTGGGCCCTCATCCTGCCATCCAAATCTTGGGGCCCAAAGCCACCGCTTTGGTGACTTTGGGCTTAGGCCGGCTCTGCATAGAACCTTGAAATGGTTACTGTTCAAAACTGGTTTTATAAGAAAAATGACTTGTTTGACTAGCATTTTTTAGTTTCTTATAGAAACGCATAAATGGTTACAACCCAAAGATGTTGAATTGGTTTGTTGTTTGAACTTTGACAGGCCTGATTGTGGGTTGTATGTGATTTTGCACATGGAAGAACTTTATATCTAATCGAACTATAAACATTTTCCTAACGAGATGCCAAAAGATGATTGGACAAAACTGGAGCAAAGGAAGAGGGGTGAACTAACTTGGTTGTTGCTGAATGAATCGAAGGATATATGGAGAAAAAATGTTTAAGTACTTTAACTTGTATTTTGTAACAGGCTATGTGATAAAACATAGCAAACATGTTTATGTTTTAAGTTTGAATAACATCTTGAGCAGTAGTTATGGGATTATTTATCAATGTTCTATAATACCACAATTATATTATATTTTAGATGTCGTTCGACATGTTTATAGATACGATAAAGATGTTACTCAAAATTCTTGGACACTACTGAAACTATACAATTATAATACGTGGTAGGACAAAGGCATGATGAACTCAAACACTTAATGCTGAATCCATTGATAACATAGATAACTAAGGAAACAAATAGTTCGTACAAAAATATATCAAAAATCAGGACATTTTGATTAAAATATAACAAAGGCTAAAACCAACCTGCTTTGATTGTATTGAAAATTGTTAAATTGGTAGAAACATCAAACTAATTTTTCAAGCATGGTCCAATGGGTATTAAGGTACCAGTAAGATGTTGACAAAATTTCACCAACACTACCAACATTTTTTCAGTTTTTCGACATTTTGTAACTTACTCTAGCCAAATCAGAATACCAACTGAAACATTGATCCAGATACATATGAGTATAACTACGATAATATCTTAACCATTGATAAAATTTAATAGGAAATAGGAAAATCCTCTTGTTTAAATACGATAATCTGGTAACATTGATCAAATTCTCTAAACATATAAAAGACATAAGTAGAATATTTATGTTTCTAGCAGAATAAGTAAACCTGCATAATCAAAATTTAAGTTAGTTATTATATAGCTGTCGTGCATGAGGCACTATTGTGATAAGCCGGTTTTTTACACCGACCGCAAACCCTCATTTTTTTGGTTATGTTTCCTGAGCTCTCTCTTCTTACTGTCCTTGGTCTTCCCGGTTTTCTCTTTGTTAATGGAGGTAGTGTTCTTATTTCATCGTTGTACTCCATTGGCTCATCATAATTTGGTATTGGATAGACATAATATTCATAAGTGTTGACGAACGCTTGTTTGGTGAAAATGATCAAAAAAACTTGTCGTATCACCATCATAATTCTTGATGCACAACATGGCATGTTGACAAGGGATACCATATATCAACCACCTACCGCAATTACATGTGAGATCAATGAGATTGACAGAGAGGGTAGGAAATGAGCATACCTCATACACAAGCTACTGCAACAAATTCATAATCGATGTCACTAGAATCGATAAAATGCTAGTAGAATACGGAAAATGTAACAAAAACAATTTCACCTTATACATTTTAATTACTAAAAAGTATTTGTTAACCTACTGTAATTCAACAGATACTGATAGAATTCAGAATATGCTAGTAGAATCAATAGGATGCTAGAAAAATAGTAATTGCATTTTAACCTACTGTAATAAATACATTTAACAGATGCTAATAGAATGTAAAAAATGTTATTAGAATCAATAAGATGCTAACAAAATAGTATTTTCTTTTTAACCTACTGTAACAAATTCATAACAGATGCTAATAGAATGTAGAAAATGCTAGTAGAATACATAAAATGTAGCAAACACTATTTCACTTATAAAACTTTTTTATGAAAAAAAAATATTGAATTGGTAGAGATTTCAACATTCACTTTTCAGCAAAAAGTAATAAAAAAATGTTACATATAAGTTTTTTGTTAGAATAAATAATTTTTTTAAGAAGATTGTAGTAATAGAAATTGTAGTAATAAAGATTTATATATTTTAACGATCAATTTAAGTTGGACATACCTCACAAACGAATTTGTAGATGTCTAATTAGATCGAGGTAGAGATAAAACGCAAATCAAAACTTTATACTTTCTTGAAGTTCAAAGAACAAAGAGTTACAGAGAGAGAAATTCATTTTTGGGATTGAGCATCTCGTTTTAGGTAAATATCCATTGATTTGGTAGGTTACTTTAATCAAATACAACGGATTTAGAAATAATATACTTTCTTGAATTCAAAGAATATAAAGTTACATAGATAGAAACTGGTTTTTTTGAGAGGGCAACTCGTTTTTTTTGTTAAATATCCACTGATTTGGTTAATCATTTATGAAGTTTATGGAAATACTGATTGGTATTAAATATCCAACATAAATATTCTTTCATAGAATTTATGGAAAGAGTTATTAACTTAACCAGTATAAACCTTTGGTTTACCAATGGTTAAAAAATATTTATGAAAGGGCAAAAATGAGAGATAATTAAAGGATTGATGCATGGGGCCCACCAAATAGTTAATTTTTGGACTTAATTTACATTTTCGGTTTATTTTGGTTTTATTTTATTTATTGATTTAGGAGTGGATATATGACTCATTACCCTCCCCATTTTTTGACCTTAAACTCAAAAATCCTTTAATTAATACTTAAGATCCTCACCAACTGGGATCTTCGATAGGGTTTGGGATTAAGTCAGTAAAGCATTAGACACGCTTCAACCCCCCCGCCCCTCCCAAGACATGGCTTAAGGTGCCTAGGACAATCGTACCGACCTCCCAATTGCGGGCTTGAGTGACGGACCTCCTTCGGATTCAACCTCCACGTGACTTGATGCGGGTTGATCTATTTGACTTTTGGTATTTTATGAACATATTGACTGTAGCCAACTGATGACCATTTTTTTTATCATCACGTCTCGCCACTCCTTAGTTGAAAGTAAAGAAACTTAGAAGTCTTTCCTTTGATTTCCATAAACAATCCTGTACAAGCAGGGACGGATCTACATGCAGCCCAAAGGGGGCCATGGCCCCCCTTGACTTGCCGTAATTTGTTTTAGAAATGCTGATTGCTCTCTGGTTTTTCGTATAAATAAAGTTCGAGTCATACTCATAACATATATGCAGCGTGGGTGAGATGGTAGAGGTCCGAGTTTCAGACGTGAGACAACTGGGTTCGAGCACTGGTAGACTTAGATTTTTCACTTTTTTTTTTGTTCGGCCCCCCTTGACTACTACTCCTAGTTCCGTCCCTGTGTACAAGTAACTTACATGCAATTATGATGATGCATGATTAACTTAAGCAAATATATTTCCTCATTTTAAGATATACTTGAACCAAGATTGTGCTGATAGCGCGGTTGTTGTTTGCGTAGTTGAATGTCCATATACATCCTATGCAAGTAACTCACATGTAATTATGATGATGCATGATTAACTTAAGCAAATAGATTTCCTTATTTTACGATATACCTGAACCAAGATTGTGCTGATAGCGTGGTTGTTGTTTGCGTAGTTGAATGTTTATATAGCACTGGTTCTCGGTGTTTTTTTTACATAGTTTGTCGACGTGTCTATTCACATGGACGGGTTTCCTTCTTAATCCTTTGATTTCCTTGCTATTAAGCCACTGACCCTCTAATCACGCGCTTAATGAGTTATCTTTTAGGTATATGACCACGGTGCCCTCTATTCTTCGCAATTTCTCTCGGGCCATTGATGGCTTCGCTTGTTTTCAAGGCATTTCTTCTTTATTCTTCCATAAAGGCCTTTGTTCATCATCTTCAATCTATAAATATCTCAGTTGTTACTTGACTTTCTTCATGGACAACTTTTTCTAAGTTGTTCTTCTTCACTAACAATACTTCCTAATTTTTCCAAGTTTAAGACGAGACCTGTATTTGATTTTAATTTTGAAGCCACTTGTTCTCTTTTCTATTCAAGGAAGTCATGCTAAACAGGGATGCCATTCAGAGATGTAGTTAAGCCCCATAGATCTTTGTCGTCTAGGGCGGGGTGAGATGATTGATGTGCGAATAGACTCGGAAAGATATCTATCGATGATCCTAAAACAAAAGAACTCCTTAATATCAAATAAATCTAAATAAAGACTTAGGGAGTAAAAGGGGCATTTGGGGATAGAGGGACTTGAACCCTCACGATTTATAAAGTCGACAGATTTTCCTCTTACTATAAATTTCATTGTTGTCGAGATTGACATTGACATGTAGAATGGGACTCTATCTGTATTCTCGTCCGATTAATCAATTCGTCAAAAGATCTATCAGACTATGGAGATAATGATTTGATCACTGAATATTCGACTCTTCCTTCAACTTAATTGGAATCGATTCACAAGAATCCTTCCATTTTTCATATATTTCATATAAAAGAAATATAGATTCGGGCTCGGGGACATTAATTATTTGAGATTTCAGTACGTGTACGTATGTATATAGATCCATCCTTCATTCTTTCTAGAGTTTTAATAGAAGGATTCCTCTACCAACGCAACGCAATCAACTCCATTCATTAGAACAACTTCCATTGAGTCTCCCCACCTATCCTTTTTTTTATTCTCACTTTCAGAAACCTTCTTTGTTTTCTGAAAATAGGATTTGGCTTAGGATTGCTGATGGGCCTAAAAGGTTACCCTAAAAGGTCACCACCCGCAAGTATACGGGCGTCAAGTGATAGTTCCGGTAAGACCGGTTCGTTCCTCAGAGACTAAGTTAAACTAAATTCTAACCTTAAAACTATTGAGATTTAAAATTGGTTTGATGGTGGTAAAGTAAAAATAAAATATAAAACTAAAAAATAAATAAAGAAATAAGTCGGTATTCAGAAAAAGGGAACCTAGGGTTTTCGAATCCGTCTTCCTAATAATTCTAACGACAATTTAATTTTGATCTAATTAGAGAGTTCTTTATATAACTCAGGTTTTAGTCCATGAACGGTCTAAAAACCCGGAAGATTCTATCGTTAAAATGGTAAAAACTTTAATAAATTATCGAGAAAATAATTATTATGACTTCATCTAAAACCCTAGATATAAAAGATTTAGCTACTCATGCTAGAAACGATAAACATTTGATTTAGTATAAGAAAAAGAAGAAAGAAACTTACTTTTCTGTGATTTTCCCACCAAACAGAGCCTAAGGAAGTGATTTCCTTCTGATTTTCCGAGATTCTGCCAAACGCACCCTCTGGGAAAACGATTTTCTCGTCTTCCCGGAAATGGTTTCCCTCTGGGAAATTTATTTTCTCATCTTCTTCAACCTTCTTTCTCTCTCTAAACTTTCTGTTTCTTTCTCACTCTTTCTGTAATCTCTCTCTCTCTCTTTAATCTCCCTCTCTCTCACTAAGAAGTAGAAAATAACAAGAGAAATCAAAAAATCAAGAAAAATCAAACTAATTTCTTAAAACCGAGTTTCCGTCTCTCTACAATATCTCTCTGTCTCTCTCTCTAACTTTCTCTCTTTCCTTGTAATCTCTCTTTCTTTCTCACTAAGAAGCTAAGATTAACAAAGAGAAATCAAAAAATCAAGAAAAACTAAATTGATGAAGCTCTCGGTTTCTGTCTCTCTCTCTCCTGTTCTTCTCTCTAAAATTCGTCCTCTAAAACTCTACAACTCGTGCTCCCCCTCTCTCTGTTTCTCTTCTGTTTTATATACCCGAAAACCAATCGAAATCCTTTGTTTCTATTTTGATTTGAATTCAATCGAAATCTCTTGGTTCTCTCTCTCTCTAAAATCCTAACAACCATCTCTAACAACCGTGATCCAACTCTCGGTTCTGATTTCTTTACTATCTTCTTCACTCCTTCTCTCTCTACTTGTTTTGATTCTTGCCGAGAATATCTCCTTCTCCCTCTCTCGGTTTGAATTCGTATCCTTCCCATTCCCTCTCGGTCTTATCTCTTTCTCTTTCTACTGTAAAAAAGAAAGATATGAGAAAAGGAGAAGGGAGAGTTGGTGCTTCTCGGACGAGTGAAGATCGTTACTGCACCGCTTTTAGATGTCCACACGTGTCCCGTACCTGAACCTGGCCATTAGATCCTCACGGGTTACTACTTTATCTTGGACCGCGTCATATGGAATCAAAGACCGCAAAAAATCCCGTATAACACCCGTATGGAACCGAACAGAGCCCGCCTTGCTTCGCTACCACCTGATCTGTTTGCCTTTGCGCGCCACGTGTCCGTCTTGTCATTTAGCCCACCAAGTTTGACCCGAACTTCGACCTTCTCTATTTTATTGATCCGGACTCCGATTTGACTTCCGTTTTCGCCTATAGGCTCGTCTTGGACTCTACTTTCCATCCGAACACTAATCTTGACCAAGAAGTCAGAATCAACAAATGACCAAAATGCCCCTAGTCTGTATTCTTTCCGACTTTATCCGTTTTGCACGCGTAACTCCGTAAAAAGGTACCTGAACATAAAAGAGAGTAATTCGTGAGAGTAACTGCTCTAGAGAGACTAACTCGTCTAAATTAAGAGACTCAGATGGGACATTTCCATGTCTCATCAATTGCCCATTTTTAATTTTGAGGCCACCTGTTCTCTTTGCTATTCAAGGAAGCCATGCTAAATGGGAGGACATTCAGAGATGCAGTTAAGTCCCATAGCTCTTCGTCGTCTAGGGCGTGGTGGGATGATTGATGTGCTCACAGACTCGGAAAGATTCTGTCAAAGATACGGGATAACTCCAAAAAGAAACCCTAAATATTCTAACTACGAATAAGTAGCTTCAATACTAAACGGTGGATCTCAACCACTTCATCATCACTGACTAATGACAGTCGGTCAAAGCAGCCTAAAAAGGGCATAAAATCACCTAAACAAGGTATGAACTCCACGGTTTCATTCCATACTGAATTTTTAACTACAAGAGCAATCTGACTATCTTGAGCGTCAGAGAGGATTCTGAGGTCCTTTTAGGTTTTTCCTCAAGTTTGAAAGGAGCAAGAGCAAGATTCAACAATGAAGATTCTCAATCATGACGGGATCCAACGGTGTGGATTCACTATTCTGACTGATACCGAATTGACAAATTTTGACATCAACACCTTCCTCGAGGACAAAGGCGACAAATCCCTTTGCAGACTGTGTGAGAGAAGTTATAAAATAGTAAGATCGAAAGAGGTTGAGTGAGATGAAATCGGTGAGAGAGAGGGAGAAAAAGACCGAGAAAGAGAAATAATGAGAGATAGAGAAGAAGAAAGAAATAAATATAAGGAGAGAGGGAAAAATATTGAGAGAGAGAGACAAGACAACAATGAATGAGATGGGAGAAGAGAGAAGAAAGAAAAGGTGGTAATGGTGATCGGAATGGTGGTCGACAGAAGTTGTGGTGGTGAAAGTGATAGAGAAGATGAAGATTAGGAGGCATAGTTCAATCAAACGAAGGTTTGAACTAAACAATAAATATGTCTATTTAAGAGGGTGTTTGATTTTTTTTTACCACTTATAAGTGCTACCACTTATTAAATGCTACCACTTATTAAGTGATTATCACTTATTAAGTGTTATGTCGTTTGTTTTCTAACACTTCTAAGCGCTTGGTTTTTGTTTTTATATTAATTCTAAATGTTAAAAAAAATAAGAAATTGTTTATTTTGACCTTAAAGTATTTAGATATTATCACTTTCATATTAATTCATTAAACTCATGAGTTTGGGTAAAAAAAATAAGATTTATGAATACTTTGTGATGAAAACACTAACTTCAGACAATTAAGAATTATGAAACAAATTTCATTATGGAATCTGGATGGCTCCGTAATTAGTGAAGGAGGAGAGGTGAAAAAAGTTTAGGAGAAAAACTTAGATAAAAGATGAGTGAAGAAGGGGGAAGAGTCATCGCTAAACCCATAGAATGGTTTTTTATTTATCAATTGTTTAAGATTTTGATTATTGTTATAATTATATTGGTCATTATCATATTAAGAGAAGGGTAAAAATATTCTTCTTATCACTTATAAAGTAAGTGTAAAAAAATAAGCTCCAAGTTAAAGCTTAATTTTTTGCACTTAATTTGTCATCACTTAGAAGTGATTTCCACTTATTAAGTGAAAAAACAAACGCCCTCTAGGTCAATAGTCATGGCAATTTGTTACCTCTTCCACTCACATTCTTAGGTGCTGTTTGTTTTTTTATTTTTTCAGATCTGAAATCTGAATTGGAATCCGTTTCAGATTTCAGATGTTTGTTTTTAGGATTTAAGAAATTCTGAAATTCTGGCTGAATTGGGCCAAGGTCTGAATTGGCTGAATAAAGGCCCATACATTTCAGACTTTAAAACAAGTCTGAAAAGTGAACCAAAAATCTGAAAAATTACAAAAGACAACATATACCCCTGATAAACTTTAAATTACACAATCATAGACATCTTCCCTTCTTCAAGAACACACCACCACCACCACCACCACCACCACCAGGAATTGACCACCACCACCACCACCAGGAATAGACCACCACCACCACCACCAGGAACACACCACCACCACCACCACCACCACAGTTAACACCACCACTACCACCACTACCACCACTACCACCACAGTTAACACTACCAACACACATTCACCACATACCACCATACAACAGAACCACCACCACACAACCAGATCGGAACACCATACCAAGCCGCAAATAACCACCACACCAAAGTTATTTTTGTTGGAAGGAAAAGTAGCTAGATAAATTGAATTAAAAATTTACAGAGATTTCATGGAATCTATAGCTGAAACATTATCCAGACATTTTACTATGCATCGAACCGATTTGGGTTGCGAGGGTCATCGTGATTGAACCCTCGCCGGAAATTTGCCATAAGTTATATAGAAAGGGACTGTTGAGAGAGATAAAAGAGAAAGAAATGGGAGAAGTATCTAGGGTTTTTTAGAGAATGACTGTTGAGAGAGAAAAAAAGAAAGAGATAAAGGAAGGATCTAGGGTTTCTTTTATTTGAAAGAGATGAGGGAAATATCTAGGGTTTCATAGAGAGTGGTTGTTGAGGAGAGAAGGAGATGAGGGAAGGATTAGGGTTAGAGAGTGACTGTTGAGAGAGAAAGAGATGAGGCAAGGATTTAGGTTTCTTTTATTTATTTGGTCAAAAATACCAACGAGGGGTATAAACGTCATTATCCTAATTCAGATGTCATGATTCAGATTCAAAAAACAAACATCAAACTTGTGTTCAGATTCAGCTAAATTCAGATTCAACAAATTCAGTTAAGACAATTCAGATTCAGCTAATTCAGATTCAGACATATATAAAAAAACAAACAGCACCTTATTCTTTCTTTTCTTATCCTTGCTTAAGTTTATTTTTGTTTCCTTTCTCTCTAAACCTCTGTTATTAGTCCAGAAGAAATTGAAGAAATTTTAAGAAAATTTGATGTTAATGTAGATGAAAAGATATTATAGTGGTCGGTATTTTTATTTTGGAATCCAAACAAAACTGTTTCTTTAACATATAACTATCCTCTTAACTAAAGAAAAATATTAAACCCTAAAAGCTATAAAACCTAAAATCATTAATAAAAAACAAAAAAAAGAAAGATTAACAAATCATCATCTACTAGTTAAACTTTAATTAATCGGAACAAAACTTCATATAAGCAACCTCCTCAGTCAAAGAGACCAGAAACTAAATCATCATCAGAGTCTTCCTTCTCTTCGACCTTCTCTTCTTTCTTCTGCTCAACTGCAGCAGGTGCTGCAGCACCACCACCACCACCAGAGGCAGCAACTGCAACGGCACCACCACCACAAGGTACTGAAGCCAATTTCTCTTGGCCAGATGCAATGATCTCTACTATATCCTTATCCTTTACTTCAGAAAGGAGAAACCCAATTCTAGCATCATCAGCATCAGCTCCAACTGATCCAAGGATGGACTTGATATCCTCGGCAGTGGGGGCATTGTTTCCACCCAAAACGGCGAGCAAATAAGCAGCGATAACCTTCATCTTTCTCTTGAGAAGTAGTAGTTGGAATATTAAAACGGCAGAGAGCAATGAACAATGACAAAAGAATGATGAGAGATTATGAGAAAGTTAGGGTTTATAAAGGGGACAGAGGGCACGTAAAAGTTACCCTAATTTAGGAGGTCTAGGGTTATCTAGGTCGGTCTTTTTGTTTCTTAAAACACTTAATAGTGGTCAGTATTGAGTTAGATGAAAATATATAACAAAAATGATGCTATGCCCGGCTGAATCCCGGCCTGAATCCCGGCCGGGTGAGTTGGCAGTCCAACCGGGCATAGCTGGTGACGTGTCAAGGTACTAATTCGTTTTTTACTGAGTTTATAATATAGTCCCTCAAAGTTTGGTAGTTTGAATGGAGGGCTTTTATCAAAAACCCAATTCTTTTGTCAGAGAGGCTATCGACCGAAACCTAACGCAAAAAATGAAGCTCGAGTTCTTCCCCTTTCCAAACTTTCTTCCCACTCGATTTGGTCAGGAAACCTAGCTAGGGTTCTTCATCTCAGAGCTTCAAACATCAACAACATTTCGGAGGAGCAAAAGCTAGGGTTCTTGCCTCTTTATATTAGAACGAAGAACCCTAACAATCAGAAACACAATCGAATTTCATAAAACAAATAGAAATCAGATTTCCCATTTCCCAGCAATCAGAAACACAATCGACTTTCTCTTCTCACTTTTCTCAGCTATGGATTCACGAATAAGGGTTTTTGCGGGTTTCAAGCTCGATTTTGAGGGGAAATCACCACCTAGGGCTTCATCAGTTGTGATCGAGAGGTTACTAAGGTTTGGTTTTCTTTTTCTTTCTTCTTCTTTTTTCGTCATACCTCTGTAGTCACTGTCTAACTCTCTCTCAGCAAACCATTAGGTTTCAGTCGGTTTTATGGAATTGATGAAGGTAAACGAATCCATACAAAAATGTTTTTTAAACTGGTAGAATCTGATATCCATGTTGGTAATACTTCGATTCAGCTATATTGTGCTTGTGGTGTTGTTGATAGTGGTGTTTGATAAAACATCTGAGAGATACGATTGCTCAACAAATAGTTAATTTCATGAGTTTTTCAAGCGCATTTCAGTGAAAGAGTTCTACGAGTATTGGAGTCTGTGATTATGCAGGATTATGAATGAATCTTTTTGTTGTTGTGCATTCGAATTCGACAAGAAAGTTATATCTCTTTCGTGACGATGTTATAATGTCCAATGCTTTTGCTGTTGCAGGAATCGGGATGAGAGATTACGGACTCTTTGGACCTAAAGGATCAGGCTAGAGAAAAACTCGGACCCTTAGAGCGCGCAAGGACTCTTGGACCTAAAGTATCACAGCCACACAAGGGAGCTTTTGTTGGTGACAAAATTGCAAGAGAGAGATACATCTGGCCCCTCAACACCCTCAATAGGCCAATGACATTGAAATAGAGAAGGTGTTTGTTGAAATGAAAGAAGCTCAAATTCAACCAAATGTGTATACTTATAGTATAGTAACGATGTGTTATGTAAAGATATCCAGATTTCTGAATCTTTTAAGTCGTAGAAGATCACTTCATTGTATTTTTACTGTTATTACAATTTGGTGTATGATGTAAACATACTTTAGTTTGGAACTAGACATTGTGAAGGTGACCACCTGACTTAGGTAAGCGTGAGCAGGAAATTTAATAGTAGTAAGTTCAGTGTAATTCGACTTGAACAAGATGAATGTGCCCCACTTTTCCTACTTTTTGGACCAATTTGAGCGGCCAAAAGCATAGCAAAATTTTTGCATCTGCAATCCATAGGATTTTTATTCTGTTGAGTGAGAGATTTTGAAGCGTAACTGATGTAAACGCTTATTATGAATTTTGTTGATTTTGTTCAAGTTTGGACCAATGTAATCACTTATTATGAATTTTGAAACTATTTGTCATTTGATTTTCAGTGTAACTGATCTGATATAGTATCTACCATCTTAGGTTATTTGGATGGTTTCATTAACCTACCAAATTTCTAATTTTTCTTGAGTTTGAAACATTCAAAACTATATCTTTAAACTCATAATCATCACTTTCAACAAAAGAAAAAAACAATTCATAATCAATAAACAGACTGCATATTTGAAATCTCTCAGGGTAAAGAAATCAAACATCTTACAAACATATTACAAACATATTAAACCATACAGTAACACCTTTCTTCATATTCATCTCAAAATAATTGTTGTGATTTTCTCATATTTCATACACAACCTCTGAAAGATAAACCCCATTTCTTAAGAATTAGTCATGATTAAGCTAAACTCCAGGTTTGATCTTCTCATAATTCATACCGAACACATCACTTAGCACTAAATCCTTTATGATTTCATTGTTTTTAGCTCTAGAAAGCAAATTCGAAGTATCCTTCGCTTCAGCCATGAATAACACATGTTCTTCTAAACCTTTGGTTGATCCAACACTAAATATCTCTCTTCCATGGTTTGCCAACGCATCTCTGGATTTCTTTATCTGAAACGGATGAAGAGTTACAAAGTTTAGTCAGAAATTTGATCTTAACTCGTCAAACAAGAATAGAATTGATTGAAAAATGAAGAATAA
The DNA here is from genome assembly GCF_041429995.1 of Eschscholzia californica. Lineage (NCBI taxonomy): Eukaryota > Viridiplantae > Streptophyta > Magnoliopsida > Ranunculales > Papaveraceae > Eschscholzia > Eschscholzia californica. Next base: position 41,833,517 of record NW_028238461.1, on the reverse strand, counting down.
GATTTCAAACTAAATTAAACCTATTTCAGACCAATTACAGAACAATTGCACCAAATTTAATGCCAATTTTAGCCAAATGACCCAACTAGAGACAAGTTACATCCTATTTCACAACTATTTCACCAAAACTAGGGTAAATCGTATAACGATTTCAACATTTTCAGGCACTTGTACTATATATCAAACCTATTTCACAATAATTAGGGCAAATTCCACCAATTTCATCGCACAACATCTTCAATCTTCTATCCGTAGACGAGGAGATCTCAGTCTTGGAAATGAATACACAACCTCAAGAAAGAAGATGATTAAGGTCATCCGTAAGTGTACGACTGATCTTAAAACAGATGCAAGATAAAAATGAAGTCGAAGCAACCACCGTTGCTATTTTTGAGTCTATTTTATACTTTCTATCTGGATCAAAGGAAAACAACAAATCATTGATCTCCAAATTGATCGGCAACAAACGAGTAGCATGCTACGAGGAGATGAGCGAAATTGAGAAGGTAGACATGGCATTGAAAGCCAAAGATATTAAACATGCTCAAAAGTCATTAGAGACACTCGAAATGAGCATCCATGATCTTAAAGAAGGACTTGAATCTCTCTACAGATGTATGATCAAGAACAGAGTTTCACTTCTCAACATGAGCAACTAAGCCTAGAGTTAAAATCGACTTGTAATCAAATAATGAGTGAATACTAAAATTTGTCTCAAATCAATCTAAACTAATGTTCAAATCACATCAAATTTCAGAACTCATGTACTAAAATTTTCAAGCATAGCTATGGTATGGTATTACCAAGCCATACTCTTAATCACGTCTCACCAAATTTCAACCCAAAGATGGTGTTTGGTAGAGGCAAACGTGTTTTCGAAAACCTCTCATCTTGTACTCAGGGATGAAATATTGTAGCTTGGGTAACAAGTGGTTCCTAATACAGTATATCCAAGGATATGCCAAAGTTGAGCAACAATTTAAGATAGTAAATGAAAATCACCAACTATAATCAATTTAAGATGATTTTAACCTTAACCGATGAAGTAATGATGGCTGGAATCGAGTGAAGAAGGGGATGGGATGTCGAAGCTTACCACCTGATGAAGGATGATGCAAATCGAGTTGAAACCGAGTTGAAATCGATTTGAGGGTACAACAGAGTACCTTCAAACCAAGATGCTGTTAGGAAGTGGTTTGATGCCAACACCGAGCTTGAAATCGTCCCTAGGATGAAGCTTCGGTTTGGAGAGAGAGAGAGAGACAGAATACCAAATTTGTATAGAGTTAGCAAAGAAAAAGAGGTAAGAGAGATAGATAAAGATAGAAGAAGAGATTTGAATCTTACCTAGTCCGATGAAAGAGGGAAGAACCCTAGCTTTTTGCTCTCAAATTTCTTCGTTCTGTCTTATGTTCGATTTTTGCCCTAGTTTTCTCTCAACTGGTCGACTAAAGTACAGGTTGACTAAAAGGACTGATTTTCAATAGACCTAAATTCGAGGGATCAAAAATGAATTTAAATTCAAATGACCAGAAACACAAAACACGTCATGATGCTATGCCCGGTTGGACTGCCAACTCACCCAGCCGGGATTCAGGCCGGGATTCAGCCGGGCATAGCATCATTTTTTAATATATAATCTCATGATTCCCTTCCTTTTTCTTGGCCAGCGCTTTGGGGAAAGCTAAATAGTTTCTGGGGTGTGAAATTTTAAAGGGAATATGTAGAATTTTGAAAATTTTTCGGGGAAATAAATTTTAAGGGGAAATAAAAAAAAACACTCCACCTCACCTCACTCTCTCTCCACCTCACCTCTCTCTCTTCTCCGACAAAGTCGCCGGCCGGAAGCGGTCGGAAAAATTTTCCGGCCGGCGACCATTAAAAAAAAAAATATTTTCACTCTCTCCCCCTCCTCTCTCTCTCTAAAAAAACTTTTTTTTTTATTCTTCTTCTCTCTCTCTCTAGAACAAATCTAGAGAGAGAGAGGATCTATTGAAGGTCCTGATCGGGACCTTCATCGGATCTGATGAAGGTCCCGAACGAACCTTCAACGGATCTGTTGAAGGTCCTGTTCGGGACCTTCAATAGATCCTCTCTCTCTCTCTAGATTTGTTCTAGAAATCTAGAGAGAGAGAAGAAGCAAAAAAAAAAAAGAAAAAATTTTTTTTTTATAGAGAGAGTGATTTTTTTTTTAATGGTCGCCGGCCGGAAAATTTTCCGGCCGGCGACCTTGTCGGAGCAGAGAGAGTGGTGGGGAGAGAGAAGATGAGATGGAGAGAGAGAGCTGAGGTGGAGAAGCTATTTTGCTTTCCCCCTAAATAAAATTGTCAAACAAAATTGACCAATTTTTGACCAAATCTTCACACCCCGGAAACTATTTTGCTTTCCCCAAAGCGCTGGCCATTTTTCTTATTCATATAATTTATACTATTTAAATAATACCTAAATTATATATATACTAGGGTATATCATGTGCACTAGAGCAGACACATTTGTATCAATCTAATATGACGAAATTTTAACCTACTGCTTTTATACGAGGCCATAATATTACTCTACGCGCTCTCCCCAAACAGGTCACCCGACTTTCCATGTTTATTGTGGGTGCTATTGTACGTAACTCTAATTTGACTAAGAGTATCTCTAATGCAAAACTCAAAAAAAAATTTTGTCATATGCGTCAAGTTCCAGTTGAGATTCTCACTCCTAGGTGACGAAAATAGGAATCCTTAATTCTTTCATGTTTCCATTGCAAAACTCTAAACTTACTTTATTTACTTATGTGACATTGTTATTTTTATAAATAAATAATTAGTTATTTTTAAATTTTAAAAGACTTGATTTCTATTGGTTGCAATTCAAATATTGATGAGTTGGACAATTAGAGATATCTCAAGAGGACACTCTAAAAAAATTCTAAAATCCAAGGTGGCACACAGTGTTTCTAAGACTGAGTGTTGCATTGGAGATGCTTTAGACAATTATAGGACAAAAATAACTAAATGAAACTAATTAAAATAGTGCCATAAATTGCTAACCAACACCAAAAACAAAAATAATTTTTGGGTTCCTAGTCGAACAATCTACACCTAAATACACATTTAGTCCACCCTAATATTAATATAGGATTTTAAGCCAAAACAATAATTATAATGGATATTTAGTGCAAATTGACTCATCTCTATAGAAAAACTCAAAAAACTAATCTCTATTATTTCTATTTAATCATAATACCCATTATAACCTTTTATATAAGAAAAAACTCACTTTTGAAAACCAATCTCCAAAATTCTCTTTCTTTTTTTTTCTGAGATTTCTTCAATTGATTTCAAATTTACTATCTGTTTCGCAATATACACGTTATTTAGTATCAATTATGTATATGCTACAAGAAAATACATTTAGTATAGTTAAAGTATGTCAAGGTGTCAAAGTTACAGTGTTTTTCTGTTTATTAATTCTTGTCTTGTTTCATAAATAACGTGTTATTTATTGTTAATGTTTCATACTTTATTTCATTTTTTTATATGTGTCATACATAACACATTATGTATCAACAATGTTTCCCTAAAAAAGAAAATGACTAAAATCCTATTTTCTGAGTAGATTGGACCTTAATCTCTTTTTGAATTTTATTTTGGGCCTAAAACCCGTGGACCCAAACAAAAACCAAGTATAATCGAATTTCTCCTCCATGTTACACAACTTTATTTTTCTTAAAAAAAAATATTTGGACAAAAATAACTAAATAAAACTAATCAAATATTGTCCTAAATTGCTAAACCTTCAAATTTTTATTACCATAATTAATTGTTCATAAATAAAATTTAATCGAACATTAAGCTAAAAGTTAACCGAATTTTAACAAATAACCTTTAATAAAAAAACAAATAACCAAAAATAATATATTCCAATCAAAACATCTCATGTAGTAATTCGAGGTAGAACCCAACAACCCCATTCGAGTGCACAAGGTTGACAATATCGAGTTCAACCTATATATTATCGTGGAACTGAAGCATTTTCTTTCAATATTACTTTGATAAAGAGATTTGCCTTCTTAGATATGGCAAGTGCAATAATTTTTGGTTATACTGGGGCGCCCCCTCTTAGCCGTAGATAAGTTAGATTTTATTTATCTGAGAGTACTCATAAAACACAATTGAAAGCAATAGAAAATAAACAACTGATATCAGGTAATGTGAACCAATGACAATTGTCACAATATTCTTCGTAATGATCCAGTATTCTTTCAATATATCTATATTGATCACCACCCAAATGGTCATTGAATAAATCTTCATCTTCCCTAAGTATTTCAATCATTTTTTTACGAACAACAATTCATCCATATTCGTAATCCAAACCTAAATGTTCTGCACAACACTTATATCTACAATGACCGCCACCTCTAGCATCCTTTAACCTTTCACTGACATGTTTCATTAACCTTTACATCGATTTCATAGAATAAATTGTTTAACACCCATTCATTAGATATATCTTGTAATTCGAGTTTTCATTATTTTGTTTCTCCTTGGTTAGGTTTAGCTTATTACGACATTGTTCTTCATTTCCAGTGGAGGAACATCATTCAAGTCAGGTACAATGATATCTTTTTTGTTCTCGATATGCTTTGCTTCTTTATTTCCTTGTTGTTTGTTTCTCTATTCTTCTGACTTTTTTCCTTTTGTCCTTTGCATAACCATACTCAAAGTGTAATGGTTCCTGTTTGGTCGATTTTGCAGCTGCTTTTTGTGCTTCAGTTGTTGGTATCCTGTTTCACCCTTTACTGCAACTGGTTGTGATGGTTCTTCTAGTGAAGTTTTGTTTGGTTCTACTATTTCAATCAATCAATTCATGATTGCAGCATGTAGCTCCACAAATGAGTTTGTTCATCTTAGGGTGATCTGTCCATATATGTGAGCAAGATTGAATTCATCATTTTCGAAATCAATATCAATCATACTCAATTTTCGCCACTGCTCATCAATAACTTTGAGCGGGATTGGGCATTTCTCAGCTACATACTTGGCTAACTCATTTGCACAAAGTAAGCATTTGTGTTGCGAAGGATGCAAATGCAGGCAATAAACTCGAACCCAGACTTTTCTATCACTTATAGTTCTTTGGCAATCTTATCTAATGCATATTGGGACACTTTACTCATTAGTTTTTGTTGAATATTGGGTTTTTGCATACATGCTTCGAGCAAGTTAAGAAATCACCAGTTGCAGTTTTCAAGAATTTCTTCAGTATATTGTATTAACTTTCAACATGATTAGTTGTTCTGTTTCCGTAATGCTTGATGTCATTAGTCCAAGCATAAACAAATATTCTCAACAAACCAACACTTCTTCTTTTATGTATAATACTGAATTGGGATATTTTGTCGTCCATTTTGTTTTAAAGATAAAGATAGCAACTTCGTATTCAACTATTGTATCACTCCTTCACAAACATTCAAAATCACTTCTTATTTCTTTAATAGTTCCATTCTCTTTATCCTTAATGGTACTCCTGAATTTTGAATCTACATTTCCTTCAACGTGTCAACTGCAAAGCATCCTTCTTCTAGCATTAGGAAAGACAAAATCAATATCATTTATTAAGGCTTACTCTGGATCTAATAGAAATACAAATGGCAAATTCTTGGGAGAATACGAAGTCTTCAAATGATTAAGTGCCCAAATATAACTTTTCCGTCATTTCGTCATTTATAAACCCCGAAAGCAATAGTGAAAGTTAAACATGTGGAGGTCATACAAACTACATGAAAAAGAAGCACTGACCATCGATTGGTCTTATAAGTACAGTCTATGAAAACAACAGACGAAAAAGACAGTGCTAACCGTATAAATTGAGGATGCGCCAAAAAATATCGGTTATCTCATCGAACCTTTCATTGCGGGTGTACCATGAAGTTTAATTATTGTCTGTTAGATACTTGAAAAGTAATTGCATCTTCAACATTTGTCCCCTCTCGATTGGTATATTCTTTAACTTGCAGTTGTAAACGGTCTTTATTGAAGAACAATTATGTCGATCTTTTTTCTTTAATTGAGTAAGTATATTCTTGTTTGACCCGCTTAATGACAGTAAATGTACCAATTCTTTCTCATTATCTTTTAGTCCACCTGGGTAAGGATGCCCTACCAATGACATGTATCATATGGTTATGATGTCCGCAAATAACCTTTATTAACCATTTATTTTCAGCATTACAAGTGCTCCTTAACTTCCGTAGCACGAGACGATAGGTGCCGGATGCTTGAGACTAGATGGCAAGATCCGCATATTCAGCTTGGTGTGCTCCGCACATATGTTGGTATCCGTTATAGTGGGCGAGAGTCTATGACTCAAGGAAAGCGTTATACGGGACGGCTCGAGCTATGCTCGTATGTTGGGACACGATGTGTCATGCCGCATTATTGGTTGGGAACCAAGATGACTTGATAGTCGCGATGCTCCGAATAGGTTCGGGAAGGCTGGCTATGTATTAGGAGGGAATGTATAGCGCCGCACGACACGTTAGGATTTGATATTCCACACTATCGGCCAGTGTGTTTTGAGCATATTATGCCGGGACAAAAAGGTCGTGACAAAAGGACAGTCACATTTCCTCGTACTAGTTTCTCTGAATGTTTTATTTTGTTTATCAGGTTGCAAATGCATATCACTATTCGTATTTGTACATCTGTAAAGACCCCTCTTTCACATCTAAGCTCAACCATCGACCCCTTAATATTTGGTTTTTGAGATGATTTGCAAATTACGATTGTAGTTCTCATTTCAATCCAACGTGGCGACACCAATTAATAACTTCTTCATGAGTGTCGAATTCCTGTGTGCAACAATTCAAAACTAATTAGTAAAGAACAATGTAATATGACAATAAAATTGTTTAGAAAAAAAAAATATAACAAAGCAAATCATGATGCTCTAAATTAATTTTTAAGGATAAATGGATGAAGGAGACTAGTCTGATTAGTTATAAATTCTTGTGTCATATCAATACTAATAATATAATGAGCAACGCCATAGTCTGTGCAAATTTCATCCTCGGTGCTTTCTAGACTTTCAATCGGAACATATTCATTATTTTTTAGTATTTCAACAAAATATATGTACGTTAGTATGACTTGAAATTCTTCAAATGCAAAATTAAGGCCAATTGGGTGAGTTTGTACACACACATATTGAGGCATATATTTTTAACTGTATATCTGAGCTCAACTCACAATACGGAATACTCTTTCTCTAACATATGTGACTAAAATTCCATAACATATTTCTAATGTCTATCTTCACTCTTTAATTAATAGCTTATTTTTTTGAGTTCAATTATGTATTTTTTTCTTCACATATAAAGAGAATGCATGTTTTTTAAGAGTAAAAAACATACATAATGTACCTTCCGCATAGTTGTGTATAATCCAACAAATTTCTTCAATGATTTTCTTATATATATAGAAAAAAAATAGATTGTGTTATAGTCAAATCAGTGATTCCTTTAAAGAAAAAAAATTCTAAAATAAAGTGTATTAGACTCAAATGAGTAATCCTTTATAAAAAGAAATTTTAAAATGGAGTGTGTTAGAATCAAGTTAGTAATCGTTTTCAAAAAACATTATAAAATAGATTGTATTAGAGTCAAATCAATAATCTTTTTTTTTTAAAATCTATCTATTTTATATTTATTATTTTTCGGGTTTTTATTTTGAGTGATGATTTTCTTTTTTTGAGATTAGAGTAATGTTTTTCTTTTTAGATTCTCAATATAATATTTGCTAGATAACACCAATAAAACAAATTTTATTTTTCTTTAATAATTTAACAAAAGAAAAAGTTGTATCTAGTAATTATTTTGCAGAGTTAAAACTTAGTTGTATTTAGCAATTTAAGGTTCAACAAAATATTTGCTAGATAAAACAAAAAAACCAACTTTTGGATTTCAATGGTCCAACTTACACTAGGACCAACAATAAATCCATTCACCACCTAACTAGAGAAAGACTTGGCAGAGTCTTATGTACTACTTCTTGGTTACAGGAATTTCCAGAGGCTGGGGGTTTTCATTTACCCCGGTATAATAGTGACCATGCTCCCATTTTATTGACATTTCAAGTCCAGGGTCACATCATTCACACTGTTTCTAAATATGAGGCATTTTGGACTAAACATAAGGACTACAATGACACTTTTAAAGAGTCTTGGGACACTACCTCTGACTCTTTCTATGATAAAATTATTTCAGTTAAATAGTCTTATGCCACTAGAGTAAACATGCATTTGGCATCTTCCGTCATAGACGTGCTATTCTTCGCAAACATTTGCAAGACATACAAACCTTGAACGCTAACGATATGGTCTTAAATATCGTAAGTAACATCCAAGAACAGATTATCTACCTAGAAGATATCCAACGGGCCAAAGCTGAACAATGTAGCAAGTCTAAGTGGACTCACAATGGAGATCACAATAGTAAGGCGTTTCACGTGGCTATGTCCCATAGACGTCAAAAAAATAAAATTAACATCTAACATTACAAACAAAGGTAGCTTCTATTAAAGAAGACACGATTTCTAATGACCTGGTTTCTTTTCTCCAGAATTTATTCTCAGCGGAACCAGTGATTAATCCATCGGCAACCATCTTAGATGGGTTGAAGGTACTATTGGCAAAGGCCTTAAGCGACATCTCAAGAATTCCTTCCTTCGAGGAGATAAGAGCAGTTGTCATGGAGATGAGAGCACTTAAAAGCCTGGGACCGGATGGTCTATCTTGTGTCTCTTACCAGAACCATTGGGATACAATGGGAGAGGAACAGACAAATAACATCAGACAAGCCTTCATTTCAGGTTCAATTGACCCTTCCCGACCTCAATATTATTGCTCTTATTCTGAAAGTCGGGAATCTGAGTACCACTTCAGAATTCAGACCGATTTCTCTCTGTAATATGTTGTATAAATTCATCACTAAAATTCTGGTCAGTCGAATCCGCCCTTACCTTGAGGATTGCATTACTTGGAATCAGAACGCTTTCGTGCCTGGCCGCCAAATTTTGCCATTTTGGACAACATTATAATTACCCAAGAACTACTCCACACTATGCAAAAGTCTAAGGCCAAAAAAGGAGCTTTTGCCTTAAAAGTGGATCAAGGCTTATGATAGGGTGGACTGCAGGTTCTTGGAAATGGTTCGTAAGGCAACGGGGTTTAGTGGTCATGTGTTAAGTCTTATGCTTTCTTGTGTCAGGACTGCTAGATTCAAACTCCAGGCTAATGGTAATCTAGTCGGAGACTTGAGAGCCTCTGGAGGCTTATAGAAAGGTTGTCACTTATCTCTTTACCTTTTTATCCTAGCCTCACAGTTTTTCTCACTCCTTATTAATCATTATGAATAACAAGGGAGATACATAGGTTATAAGATCAATCCGACCGATCGTAACATATCTCATCTACTTTTTGCTAACGATTTGATCTTTTTCGGCAACGCTACGACTCAAAATTTAAAGGGCATTACAGACTTGATGACAGAATACGCAAACTTTTCAGGGCAGAAAGTTAATTATGATAATTCTTCTCTGTTCTTCGGCTCCAGAGTCCCTTCGGATGTTAAATTCAAATTCACCTCTATCCTTAATGCCCCCTCATGTCCGATCAGGTATGATAATCGTATACACAGTCATAAGTGGTTAATTGATAAGTATTCTACTTCTTTATCGGGATGGAAGGATAAATTGATTACTCAAGCAGGTAAAACAGTTTTAATCAAGTTTGTGTTAAGTTCGTATTGTACTTACCCCTTTAGTTTCCAAAAGTTGCCTAAACAGGTTATCATCCAGCTGGAACAACTCGAGCGCAATTTTTGGTGGGGTCATGCAAACGATGCAAAAAATTACATTTCATTCGATGGGATATATTATGCAGTCCTAAAAATAACGGTGGACTGGGTATTCGATCTTTGGAGGAAATTAATGAGTCTTTACTGGCTAAATTGACTTGGAGACTCATAACAAACTCCTCCTCCACATGGGTCCAAGTTTTAAAGGCCAAATACATTTGAAATTCTAATCTTGGGAGTGTCAATCCGTCTCAAAAATCAACACCATTCTGGAGAGCTATTCTATCCACCAGATCTATAATGGCATCAAATGTTCTTTGGAAAATTGGTAATGATACTTCAGCTACTATCGAATTTACAACAAAGTTGATTTGGAAGACAGTGAGACATCAGACAAGTTGATTTGGAAACCAGTTGGTCATGGAAAATTTACAACAAAGTCTTACTATAAAGTAATAAAGGAACCACCGGTACTATCTACAAATGCACAAACTTTTCCATGGAAACAATTTTGGAAACACTTGAAGGAGGAACCAAAATTTCAAGATTTCCTCTGAAAATTTATTCACAATAGGTTAGCAACTATGTCTAATGTAAGTAGAAGGATATCTAATCTACCTCAGGCATGTCATTTATGATCCACCAACGAATCAGAAACTTCCCTTCATCTCTTCGGTACTTGTCCAAAGTTTCGCTAATTAATAAATCAGACGGGTAACCACATGCTCCAACAGTTAGATGAAAACCCTATTATGAACCTTTCAGATCTATTGATGCATGGTGAATCTAATTCAAATAAGTGGTGGTTATATACAAACCTGCTATGGGAATGGTGGAATCTCGGAATAATCTAAGCTTTCGTGAGCAACCAATTGATCTTGGACGAATCTGGTTGAGGATCACTAGAAATCACAGGTATGTCCTAGAACACAGCCCTTCTTTACTCACAGTTGCAAATGTGCATGTGGAAAGGTGGTTACCGCCTCCTCCATGGAAAGTTAAAAATTAAAGTGGATGGATCTTATCGACAACATGCAGCATCGGCAACAACTATAGCCAGAGATTCGAATGGGGCACTGATCGGAGCTAAAACCCTAAATTTTTATCCTCAGTCGTCGCTACACAGCGAAGTCATGGGGTTTCATTTAAGGTTTTTGTTGGCAGACAAACTGAACTTATATAGCTTCATTTTGGAAGGAGACTCTAGGGTTTCTATTTCTCTCTTATCCGGCGGTTTTTGTGAAATCCCTTGGCGATTAACGGATGATCTTATCAATGTGTGGCATCATGAAGACGGTTGATGTGAACCTTGTCCGCGGGTTTGTAACCAGGAGGCCCACAATTTGGCTTTCTCGGCCCAACTATTTTCTAGTTGTGTGTTTCTTCAGATACACTCACTTTCAGTTAACTTCTAAAGTTTTTTCCTTCTTTTAGGTTTCACGTCTGATTGTCAGGATATTGGTTTCGTTTCTATGAAAGTAATGTTATCCCTCGAAAAAAAAAACGGTTGAATCAAGCAAATAGTTTTGTGGAGCAATTATGCAGCTTCGTTTAGCATTTTTCTTTATTATTGCTATATTCTGGATACCCTAATTTTTTTGGTATTCTACTTATTGTTTTCCCTTAAATTAGTTATTTTATTGAGAGAGAGATTTCCATTTTTTTTAACCCTTGTAATTTCTTTTGTTTAATTTTTTCTTAAATTAAATATTTTATTTCTAAGAAGGTCACAATTATTTTTTTTCTTTAAATTATTTTTAAGTACTATATTTTAAATTTTGGGAAGAACTTCTAGACAATATCCTTTATTAAAAAAAGATGTTTGTCCCAGTCAACATTTTCCCTTTTGTTTTATTATATAGATATAGATATACATATATATATATATGGCCGGCGCTTTGGGGAAAGCTAAAAAGTTTCCGGGGTGTGAAGACTTGGTCAAAAATTGGTCAATTTTGTTTGACAATTTTATTTAGGGGGAAAGCAAAATACTTCTCCACCTCACCTCACTCTCTCTCCACCTCACCTCTATCTTCTCCGATTAGGTCGCCGGCCGGAAAATTTTCCGGCCGGCGACCATTAAAAAAAAAAAAAAATTTCTTTTTCACTCTCTCTCTCTCTAGAAACTCCAGCGAAGGGGTTTCCCTTCGCCGGAGTTCCGGTCTGTTGAAGAACAGACTGGAACTGGTCTGTTCTTCAACAGACCAAATCTGGCCTCTTCAACAGACCAGATCTGGCCTGTTGAAGAACAGACCAGATCCGGTCTGTTCTTCAACAGGCCAGATCGGTCTGTTGAAGAACAGACCAGTTCCGGTCTGTTCTTCAACAGGCCAGATCGGTCTGTTGAAGAACAGACCAGTTCCGGTCTGTTCTTCAACAGACCGGGACTCCGGCGAAGTGAAACCCCTTCGCCGGAGTTTCTAGAGAGAGAGAGTGAAATTTTTTTTTTTTTAATGGTCGCCGGTCGGAAAATTTTCCGGCCGGCGACCAAATCGGAGAAGACAAAGAGATGAGGTGGAGAGAGAGTGAGGTGAGGTGGAGATAGATTGAGGTGAGGTGGAGTGTTTTTTTTTATTTCCCCTTAAAATTTATTTCTTCGGAAAATCTCTGAAATTTTACATATTCCCTTTAAAATTTCACACCCCGGAAACTATTTAGCTTTCCCCAAAGCGTATATATATATATATATATATATTATATTAGAATGATACCTAGTATAATATATATTGGAAGAATATCTTAAAATGATATGTGTATCAAGGATAAATCACAACGGAGAATTTGAGTTAAACTATTTTTGCCGTGCGGGGGCATAAAGAAAAATCTTAAAGGTATAAAGACTTATAACATCTCCAACTCAACACTCAACAAAAACTCAACTAATCAAATGTGTTAATTATGAATTGAGATTTTTTCTCCGAGATGGTACCATTGAGATCCTCAATTCAAATTACTTCTCCCATGCAACAGTTAAAAAAATTAACATTTACTTTAAATTTACTCTTGTTTTTCATTTTTAATATATAAAATGATTATGTGGGTCAGTTGGAATACAACAGTAAATGTTGAGATACTCAAATGAAAACTCAACAATTAGTTTGAGTATCTCAACATTTATTTTTGTCACACCATATTGAGATCAAATTGAGTGTTGCATTTGAGAATGTTTTTTCTTTCGACCACCGCCACCAATCCAACAGTCAACCACCAGCGTCAGGGGCGAGCCCACATAGGGGCACGTGGGGGCATGTGCCCCCACAATCCTATGTGGCTCATTTATTTTATACAACACTAGTCATCTTATTATATATGTACTGTTCCAAATTTTTTTATAAAAACTCTCCCTAGTTCGGGTGGTGAAAGGCATGCGTTATGTAATGAGTGACATGGGATCGAGCCCCATGGACCTCACATTTTTTTTTTCTAGAATTTTTACTACTTACCGAAACTCTTGTTGGGTTTAGAATAATGCTTATAAAAGTCCTTGTGAAGGCCATGTTACGCTTTTAATTGGCCTAACTCAATTTTGAATTCTTCAAAATGATCAACTTATTAAAATAACCCCCAACATTTGAATTTTGTCAAATCTTTTCTTGACTTGTAATTTGGAATTCAAAATTGATTTTTCTATTCTTTTCTCAGATTTGTCATAGTATAAACATGATATTAGAAAAAAAAATTCATCTTTTTTTACCATTACGATCACTTCCTCTTCAACGTCTCCACCATCATTTCATCTTCATTTTAACCATCACCCTTCATCTTCTCTCTTTGTTTTCTATTTTAATATTTTTTTGGTAATCTAGTTGGGGGAAAGATCCTTTGGTGAGTAAATTTAAGAGATAGCTTGTTATACGTTAAAATTATCACGGAATATCTTAACTATAACTAAAACTCTGTTGAGAAATTACTTTTTGATTCATACTTAATCGTATACTATGACATTCTTTCATTAACTATAACTAAAAAGTGCCCCCACATCTGAAAATTTCTGGCCTCGCCACTGACCAGCGCGACCTCTTCTTTCTCATCTCTTCTTATTTCTCCTTCACTTTATCTCTCCCACCCATTATATCTTTCTCCGTCTATTATTTCTTACTGTATTTTCTCTCTCTAGATCTCCCTCACTCACTGTTGCTTTCTCTCTCATTGTTACCCTCTCTATTTCAGTCTCTCCATCTCTCTCTCACCGTTAATTTTTTTCTCGGTTTCTCATAGTTCCGATGAAGGGAAGTTTTCCCTTCGCCGGAACCCCAATCGTCTGAGACGAAAGAGACCTCGAGGAGGAGAATCCCTCCCCGAGGATTTCGTAGTTGGTCTGCCACAAAATCGTCGGGGATTTTTTTGGCTAAAACCCTTCTTGAGGTTTTGTTCCGACGAAGGGAACACTTCCCTTCCTCGGTGTGAGAGATAGATAGAGATAGAGATAAAGAGAGAGAGAGAGAGAGAGAGAGAGAGAGAGGGACTGTGAAAGGAGGTGAGATAGAGAGGGGAGGGGAGGGGGGGGGGGGGGAGGAAGAGAGAAAAACATGAGAAGATGAAGATTAGGAGGCATAATATGAAGTATCCAATTTTTTAATTCAAAAATAAATATGATTGACGAAGTCATTATGCCCAGGGGCGGAGCTAGGGTTTTGATCTAGGCAGGGCTGACTCAAATAAAATATTCGTACTAATTCTTATGTAGAAGGTATCAATGCTTGTAAAAGACAAGTAAATTTTTTTATTCGATTACAATCGCTTCCATGATCACTTTTTGTTTCTACTAATAGATATGTCTATTTTTTCAAAAACAAAAAAAAATTAGTTATATTTGAGATAAAACCATTAAAAAAAAAATTAGTTATATTTGAGATAAAACCATTAAAAAAAAGCGACATAAATTCTTTTGTCTACCCAAATTAATAAATGAACAAATGTATGGTAAACATTCTAAGTTAGCTGTCTACAAAGAGGAATGTTCCAACGAATGAGACCTTCCCTTTCGCCACAACGATTGAGAGAAAAGAGAGAATTGAAAAAAGACTAAGAGGGGGAGAGAAACATGAAAGACGAAGAGGAGAAAGATGAAGTATACGAGGGAGAAAGACGAAGAGGAAAAGAGAAAGATGAAGTATACGATGGAGATTGGTGGAGTGAAAGACAAGAATAAAAAATGTAGGGACAACAAAACAATTAAAATATAACAAAATATGCCCAGCGTAAATGGGTCAAAAAAGAGGTCTGGACGAAATTGAGATTAAAATCGTAACTTTCTTATAAATTGGGGGCCAAAAAGAAATTATTCTTTGAAAAGGCCAGTTCAAAAAACAGAAAAACATAGTTTCCGATTCGAACCCTCGACCTAAGGTGCAGGACAAACAGCCTTCACCAACTGGGCTATCTTTCTTAAGTGATGTACATATGGTGTGAGTTATATAACTATAACTAAGGCTATAGCCTGGGTTAGTCTTCCTGTAGATCCTCCCCTGATTATGCCGCATAAATTTTTCTTTATGCCTGAAAGTCGACGCCGTTTTATAGACTTACATTGGAAACACACAAAAATTAAGAGATCTCTGCCTCCTAACAAAGAAATATATAATTGCGACTTCACACACTGGAGAATTAGAATTATTTTTGAATTTAACAAGTTGGAATTTGGAGCGGAGCCTCTTTGTAATCAGGAACACCCAAGGGAATACAATTTAATGTAGCAGATGAGTTGGACATTACCCACCTTCTGTTCTAACCTCCAACGTATTGTTAATTGTGTAAACTCAAATTAGCGGTAAGATATAAGCGGTCATAATCCCAAATGGTTCGGGAGAACCGGGTATCTAGTTATAAGTGCGTACTTTAGCTCAATAAGTGTCGAGGCATTTTGAGTCGGTTCATGGTGCTCTCGCCACTACTAAAACTCCGTATCCTTTAGGTTTGAGCTTGAGTATCAATATATCTTGGCAAGGCGTTACATCAACCTCTTGGAGTATTTTTTCCACCAGTATTCAGTATCGATGTGGCTAAACCACGTATACCTTCTCCAACCAAGACTAAGAATAATATAATTTGGTTAGTGAAAGGCCATAATCACAATGTTTAGTAAGATTCATATAAATTACTTCTAATGAATCTAGTAATTCTAATTTACTATCTTTTTCATCCCGGGAGATACTAGAGTTACAAAGGATTTGACAAAAGAAAGTTCCCAGTGTAAGGTAATGTAAACCCTTGCTTATTTCATTGATCACAATGTGTATATATAGTTACAATGGAATGGGTTAAATACGGAAATAGCTAAATATACATCGAGATAATTACGGAAGGAAATATAGAGAATATACAATAATAGACCGATAATATTGTGGAATATAATTATCGGCTAACACGCCCCCGCAGTTTGAGCCGTAGAAGACCGAAGGCATAAACTGGATCGAAAACGGTGAAACAAATGCTTCGGCAGGCCTTTGGTGAAGATGTCGGCATATTGATAATCAGCAGGGACGTGGAGGACCTTGACGGATCCAAGACGGACCTTTTCTCGGACAAAATGGATATCCAATTCGATATGTTTTGTGCGCTGGTGTTGAACTGGATTGTCGGAGAGGTAAACAGCCGAGATGTTGTCACAGTAGATGATGGAGGCGTGGCGAACAGGGATATGTAATTCCAGTAGAAGATTACGAACCCAGCTAAGTTCTGCAACGGTGTTTGCCACGGCGCGATATTCGGCTTCGGCGCTGGATCTTGAAATAGTGGATTGTCGCTTAGAAGACCAGGAGATCAAGTTGGATCCAAGATAAACACAGTAACCGGAGGTGGAACGACGAGAGTCCGGGCACCCACCCCAGTCAGCATCAGAGAAGGCAGTCAATTCTGTGGAATACGACGGGGAAAGTAGTAAACCTTGATCTAAGGTGCCTTTAATGTAGCGAAGGATCCGTTTCAGAAACTGAAAATGTGGTTCTCGAGGAGCGTGCATGAATAGACAAACCTGTTGCACGGCGTAGGCAATGTCGGGTCTGGTAATCGTGAGATACTGTAAAGCCCCGACCAAACTCCTGTATAAAGAACCATCTGTAAAAGTGGGGCCGCTGTCGGCGCTAAGTTTAGATCCGACTTCGACAGGGGTGCTAGCGGGTTTGCAGTTAGACATGTTTGCTCGAGATAAAATATCAGCTGCATAAGTTGATTGAGATAGGAATAACCCGTTAGCTTGTTTGGTTACAGCAATACCCAAAAAATGATGTAGAGTCTCCAGATCAGTCATTTTGAATTCAGCAGTAAGTGACTTAATGATGTTCTGGAGCAGTTGATCGCTGGAGGCAGTCAAAATAATGTCGTCAACATACAGTAACAGATAAGCCATCTGGTCCCCATGGTGATAGATGAAAAGGGATGTGTCGCAGACACTGCTCCTGAAGCCACACTTAAGTAGATAACCTGCAAAACGCTGATACCAAGCTCGTGGAGCTTGCTTTAGACCATATAAAGATTTCTTAAGTTTGCATACAAATTTGGGATTGGTTGTGGAGGTGAACCCAGGGGGTTGAAACATGTATACGGTTTCCTTCAGGTGCCCATGTAGGAACGCGTTTTTAACATCAAGTTGGTGAGTCGACCAACCACGCGAAATAGCAAGACTGAGCACCGTGCGAATGGTGGTGGGTTTGACAACCGGGTTGAATGTGTCATCACAGTCGACACCCACTGTTTGGCTTTTCCCATTTACTACCAAGCGGGCCTTATGACGTTCTAGAGATCCATCCGCGTGAAACTTGTGTTTGAAAAGCCACATGCATCGTATAACCGGGACATCAGGTGGTCGAGGGACAAGTTCCCACGTATTGTTGGCCAATAGAGCTTCATATTCGTCGGTCATGGCAAGTTTCCAGTTAGGATCGGATAGGGCGGTTAGATGGGATTTCGGTAGAGGTGACATGGTGGGTGAGGTACGGGTATGGAGGGAGTAGGGAAGTTTGGGTTTGAAGATGCCCGAACGTGAGCGAGTTTGCATTTGGTGGGACGGTCCGGGTTGCGGTGGAGTTGCGGATGGGTTGGGGGAGGGGTCAGGTGGGACAGTGTGGTCGATGGGTGGGGTGGATGAGGAGGTGGAGGGAGTGGGTTGGGCTGGTTGTGGAGCGGAGTTGGGTGGGGTAGGGTTTCGGTCCGGGTTTGGTTGGTCGGATGAGGATCGGGCAGTGGATTGGATAGAGGTAAAATAGGTTGGGTCAAAGAGAAGGGGATTGGGGTCGAGAAAATCGTGGGAGGGTGGAGGTGTTTGAGGGTTGTTCATCGGGAAACTGGTCTCATCGAAGGTGACATGACGAGAGAAGATGGTTTTGCCCGAGGAGAGTTCAAGACAACGATAACCGCGGAAGTTGGCCGGATAGCCGAGGAAGAGACACGGGGTGGCTCGGTGGGTGAGTTTATTGGGCCGAGTGGCCGAGGTGTTGGGGTAACATAAGCTTCCGAAGACGCGAAGGTGGTCGTAGGAAGGTTCCCGAAGGTACAAGAGGGACAAGGGAGTGCGGTTTTGGTGCAGTTTGGTGGGAAGAATGTTATGAAGGTAGCTGGCTGTATGGAGGGCCTCAACCCAAAAGTTGGAGGGAAGAGATGCATGGGTGAGAAGGGTGAACATGATTTCGTTAAGACGACGAATCATGCGCTCCGCTTTGCCGTTTTGTTGAGATGTGTGCGGGCAAGAAAAGCGAAGCTGGATGCCATGTTGAGAAGAGAAGTTGTGAAGGTTGGTGTTGTCAAATTCTCCTCCCATGTCACACTGTATAGCTTGGATGGGTAGGCGAAATTGGGTGGTGACGAATTGGTGAAAATGAGTAATTTTGGTGTATGTTTCCGACTTAAAACGGAGGGGATAAACCCATGTGTATTGAGTAAAGTCATCAATAATTACTAAATAATATTTATAGCCCGCATGACTTAACAAAGGTGAAGTCCATAAATCGCAATGTAATAACGAGAGAGGACATAAAGTATGAGTACTCGAATCAGAAAAAGGTAGTCGTTTATGTTTCGACAACTGACAAGCCTGACAGAGAGATGAGCTCTTCTGTTTATTACAAGAAATAAATTTATTCAAACGAAGAAAATCCATAACTGGTTGACCCGGGTGACCGAGTCGATTGTGCCAGCAAGGAGAGTCTTGGGTAGAGGCAAAACAAGCAGTGGCGGAAGCATTTTGGGCGAGCGGGTACAGGTCACTCGTACTGTTGTGACGACTCAGGATCGTGCCATCCTTGAAATCCTTCACAGAAAAACCATAGGGGTCAAATTCAATAGAGGTGTAATTATCAATATTGAATTGACGAACAGAAATAAGGTTTTTGACAATGTTGGGATTAAAAATGATATTTTTAAGATAAAGGGGTTTAGAGGCAAAGTGAAGGGTGGATTGTCCCAAACCCATAACTGGAAGTTTATTGCCATCACCAACAATTATTGACGCTATTGGTGCAATCGTAGAAAAAGTGTCAATATTATTCTTATTGAAAGAGATATGAGAAGAAGCACCTGTATCAAAATTCCACGGGTCATTACTTTCATCTGAATCCACGGAGAGGGCATGAACAGCTTCAGCAAGTTGAGTTGGTTCAAGGGGATCTACTTCTAACAGATTTGCTTGAGCCGACCGACGAATGCCACGATTATTAGGGGACTGAGGGGGAGCCTGCAGGTGCCAAGGTTGAGACCAATTTTGGGTAGGGTAAGGACATGGGGGGTGGAGTCCAGTATGGAGGAGCCCAATACGGTGGGTAATAGGGTTGTTGATGTTGGTGGTTTGGGTATGTAGGTTGATGGGTAACAGGCCGGTTGTAGGTGTGTTGGGGTGGGTTAGGTGGGTTGCGGGTATTGTGGTAGGAAGGGCTACGGTTGGTTTGGTTATTGGGTCGGTAGTTTGGACGGTTATTAGGCCTGTTGTTAGGGTTGCGGTTGTGGTTAGGGTTGGGGTTGGAAGTTGGTATGGCAGCCGCAATGGCGGGGTTTTTGGTAACGGCATCCCGTGTTTTGAGACGACCGGCCTCGGAGTTGAGTTGGTCAATGGCGTCTTCCCAAGTAGGTAAAGAATTATTCAAGATGGAGGCTATAGTGTCGAATTCCTTGGGAAGGCCCTTAACGAGATGGAGTACTCTTTGTTGATCGTTCATGGGAAAATCTAGGGCATATAGTTGGTCGGTTAAGTCACGTATCTTTTGACGATACGCATCAAGTGAAGGCATGGAAGCTAAGGTAAGGTTGGCTAGTTCATGTTGTAGGGCTTGGGATCGGGGTCCTTTGTTATTTCTAAAGAGGTGTTTTACCCGTAACCAAGCTTCTAATGCTGTGGATTCATCGGCCATGACGCGGACAAGTAGATCATCCGAGAGAGTACCATAGATCCATTGTAAAACAATGGAGTCAATGGTCTCCCATGAAGCAAACTCGACAGATTCCTTATCGGGTGACGGCGAACCGTCGATGTGACAAAGAACATTGTAACCTTTTGCATGGAGAGTAAACAGTTTAACCCATAAGGAATATGAAACTTTTGTACCATCAAGGATACGTACCTTATGTTGAATGTTTGATACCGTATAAACTGGGTGAAGTGATTTGTGAGTGGTTGCTTCATTGGATGAAGAAGGAGCTTTGTCGGCCATGGGAAGAATGGAGGGTTGAAAGAGCCGATCGAGATCTGGCAAGAAGGGATGGGACGGCAATGGTTTGATTGAAAACAAACCCTAGAAAGCTCTGATACCATGTAAGGTAATGTAAACCCTTGCTTATTTCATTGATCACAATGTGTATATATAGTTACAATGGAATGGGTTAAATACGGAAATAGCTAAATATACATCGAGATAATTACGGAAGGAAATATAGAGAATATACAATAATGGACCGATAATATTGTGGAATATAATTATCGGCTAACACCCAGTTGATGTGGCGGTTGTGATATTCATCTCTCTTGGCCTAGATTTGGTTAAAGTTTCAAACCACAACCGCCACGTCAGCTGGGAACTTTCTTTAGTCAGAATCTTTTGTAAATCTTTTGTAAGTTTAGCATTTCCATTCCATTAACACATTAATCAACCTATGCAAACAGCTGCTGTTTGTAAGAAATAGATTGCCCTTATTTATTGGTCATTCAATGTATAAAGTTCTTCTTCTCTCTCTCTTACTTTCTCTATCTAAAATTGGGAATTTACTTGAAGATGAAAAGTTGGAGTCCACATGTGGAAGATGTTCTAACTTCTAACTTAACCCAATCCATCCATTTCAACTACTCAAATATACTGTTCACGAAATCATGCCTTACACCAAAAGAGTTAGGTTTACGGTTCAAAAGTATGACCCACCACCGCTTTCTTCCACCACAAGGTATCACATCTCTTTTTATTTCCATCTTTAACTGTTTAAACTGTTTAAACTGTTAGTTCACGTTGAACAGCTTCCACCACATTTCTAACTTATCTTTTTTTTCTCTACAATGTCGTTTTGTGTTCACCAATGAGATTACTCATTCAGAATGCACTAGTCACAACAGACAAAACCTAAAACCAACAAACTTGCTGCATACCATTTGACAAAACAACCATAAATTATGGCAGTGAAACAGCAAAATAATTAGGAAAAAAAGTCCAAGAGCAAGACTTAATACCAATGTCAAGAAAAGGTTATTGGTATCTAGACTTAATACCAATAATACCAATATTAAAACTCTTGTAATACTCTTGTAATGACTCTTAAAGTTATATATATATATATCTGATAATTTCAACAACAAAAAGAAAACTTAATACCAATGTTAAAAAAAGGTTATTAGTATCTAGAGATCCAATGTTGTATTTGGAGAGCACAAGAACTCCATATGTACTTTTCTCCTATAAGAGAGGTATTACACATACACTGGTAGTTCGGTTGGTTGGGTACTCTTCTACAAGACCAAGTGATCATGGGGTTGATCATGGAGGCAGTAGTTCACCTTTCTTGAATCAACCCGTTTAATTTGTTGTGTAAATAAAGAAAAAATAGTTTGTGATGTAGCAGTTAGACCTCCATAGGCCTAGTGTAAATGTAAAGCGGTTCTTGTTCTCACAGAAGAATCTGTGTAAGTGCCAGGAGGGGTCATTTTCCAGATGACCCCTTAATTTATAACCAGATTTCATTCTGACCATTTAGTGTACTGAAAATTCACATATGGTCTTTTTTTTCTTTTCCATCCACAACTTATTAACTTTTATATTTCTCCTTTAGCCTTTATGGGTAGTCAGTAACACTGCTAATCTCTTTCCCATTATTACCATCATTTTCATTCTTTCTCTCTTTAGAAATTTATTAAATTCAATTTCTTCTGTTATTATTTCTTTCCAGATTCTTTCGAGACACACTTTTAGTGTAAATATAAATTCTTTTGTTTTGAAGTCCATATATAAAAAGTCTCACCACCAAATACAAACGGTGAATGAAATTTCAATGACATCAATGTCTCTCTCTCTCTCTCTCTCTCTCTCTCTAAAGCAATTGGTCCAGTTGCAACAGGAGCTCTGTAAGTATCGCTGAAATTTTTCGTAGCGAATTAAAATAATGATGTAAATTTGAATATAATTTATAATAAAGGTTTTTATTATCATCACTTATGTATTCTTTTTTCTTTTGGAAAAATGTAGTTATTTTTGGTCTTTTGAGATGACATGAATGATCCCATTATGATGAACTTGCATTTGCAGCAGAAAGTTTTAGGAAAGATCGTCTTATAGGTGAAGGTAGTTTTGATTAAATTTCTTTAGGATCACTTGATAGCCACTTGCATGTATTAACATGTTCGCATTGATCATATCCTTATCAATTTGATAGGTCTTTAGACAACAACAATACAGGGTTTGTTGTCTTGCTTATTGTAAGTCTTACACATTATTCTTCTTCATTAATTACATAAGGTTGAGTTTGAGTTTTAGCGTCTTATGAAGTGTGAGTACTCTCATATTTATATTATATCTCTATTTGTAAAGATATCCTACATTTATAAAATAGAGATACTCTATATATTCTTTTGAGGGTAAGATACAATATATTTATAAATAAATATATTTTATATTTATAAACAAAGATATTTTTTAGAATACATATATTACATTTTTAACAATCAAATGATTAAGGACAGCGCTTTGGGGAAAGCTAAATAATTTCCGGAGTGTGAAATTTTAAAAGGAATATGCAAAATTTTGAAATTTTCCGGACAAACATATTTTATGGGGAATATGTTTCAAAATAAAAATAAAAACCCTCCACCTTACTCTCTCTCCACCTCACCTCACTCTCTCTCTCTCCCCACCTCGCCTCTCTCTCTCCCCACCACTCTCTGTCTTCTCCGACCAGGTCGCCGGTCGGAAAAATTTTCGGCCGGCGACCTGGAAAGATTAAAAAAAATAAAAAAATTCACTCTCTCTCTCTCTCTCTCTCTAGAAACTCCGGCGAAGGGGTTTCCCTTCGCCGAAGTTCCGGTCTGTTCTTCAACAGTCATACACTCTCAAACATGAAATCACTCAAAAATAGATAATAATGGTTCACTCTAATGTGTGAGCAGGGAATAAAGTGAAACTCAACACATACAAAACAAATGAGGAAAACAAGTTTTAGAACGAAATGATTTCTAAAGAATGGAAATAACCACTAAAATAGAATGGGTAAGTTTTTGGAATGCTCCAAATTCCACTTGAGCATCCAAATCTGGGTCAATACCAGCAAAAACATCTCTGAACAAGGTTCTAGCACCGTGCCAAATGTGTCCGAAAAGAAGAGCAGAGTAAATGAAGCATGCTCAAAAGTGAACCAACCCCTTGGACTGCTACGAAAAACACAATCGGATTTCAAAGTAGCACGATCTAATTCAAAAATTTCACCCAATTGAGCACGTCTAGCGAATTTTTCACAGTAGCAGGGTCAGTAAAAGTGACTCCACTGAGTTCGCCGCCATGGAACTCAACAGTTACACCGACCTGTTTGACACTATACTTTGATTCCGCCCTTCTAAAAGGAACATCGGCTCTTACAATTCCGTCTCCGTCTACCAAAACTACTGGAAATGTTTCAAACAAAGTAGGCATACGACGTACAAAGAGCGCTCACTCACCCTTCTCACCCACTCTACCATTTAATAATGTTTCCTAGAGGTCAATGGATACGAGTAATGAAATGGAAGTAATGAGATCCTGAGAATGTCGACGTCTTTAATAAAAAGAACGCTCAAACAACTTCTAAACTTAGCTTTCTACTTTGAATGCTTTATTTCTATTAACACTTACATACACAAACATAAAATAATAATTATACTCAATTTTTTTTCTTTTCTTTTTTTTTTTTCCTTTTTTTTTTTCTTCTTTCTCATTTTTTTCATAATAAAACAAAAACACTAACACTAGTATTCTAAACAAACAACTTTTTCTTCTTTCGCACTTTGTTTCACATTATTTTTCCATACTTTCCATGCCTGCATTCTCGGGAGTAGTGTGTGAATGGGTGGTGGAGTATCTGTTTCCCTAAAGTTGACACTATTATTGGGTTTCATAGACTACAAGAGTAAGGTCGCTATCCTGATGTCAATCCTAGTGGGTGAGAAAGTTGAGCCCATGATATCGTCTAAGCTCTTTTAAAGTTGCGAGGTTGAGTGGCTCTTCATTCTACTCGGAGTTAGCGCAGAAGAGTTCACTCGAGAACAAATAAAGGCTCAGATATCTCACATGGATTTAAGTCTCCACTAATGACTATTCTAGGTCCCTCAGAAATGTCTCTTCTTCCTTAGGATGCTACTCACATGATCAGACAACAAACATTAAAGGACTCATGAAAGAGAGTAAGAACATGCATTACATTCACCAAAACCGAAACATAGGTATCAACACACTTAAGCATACCACTAGAGTCATACCAAATCTACCAAAAAATTTTCAAATTTGATCGAATTTATTGAACCCTCTTGTCTTTTGAAACCAATGGTCATAAGGCCAAAATGTCATTACCCCCCTTTTTGGACCTTCTCTCTCCCTTTTGATGAACCCCCCAAACCTTAAAACTCTAATGGAGAAGATAATCCCCTCAATCTGACTACCCTTCTCCTTTTGTTGGAATACCAAAATCTTTAGTCTTTTGACTTGGTCCATATTTAACTTGGGCCAAACTAGGGGTGCTCGTAAAACTTCTACTTGTCCCTTCTCTTTTGGGCTTTTGGGCTTTTGGGCTTTTGGGCTTTTGGGCTTTTGGGCTTTTGGGCTTCTCATTTAGAAATCAAGGGAGTGCCTGTAACTTTGTCTCTACATCCTCTACTTTCCATAAAAGAAAAAAATGACCATCGACTTCTTTGTTTCATAACTTTTCCGTCCGAACTCCGATTCGACTTCCGTATTCGCCGTCGGACTCACCATTGACTCCACCTGCCAGTTAAGTTCTGATTTTCATAAATTGACCAAAATACCCTTGGTTCTCTTTCCTTCCGGTCTCTTCCACATGAGATGAAAATGTGATAAATGCTTCGTTTTATTCCGAACCTAACATCAAACTCCAAATAAGCTCCCTAACAAGAAAAATACATAAATTATTAGAAATAAAACCCGAAATGAACTTACTCATCAAAGTTAAGTGATCCAAATGTGACATTTTAACGCCACATCACTAATATATTTTGTAATTTCTGGTGAGTACTGACTCTTTTGTTTAGAATCTTTAGATAGCTTTGTGTATGTTGCGTCTTTTTTTCATATCTAATTTGCACTTAAACTCCATGAACATGATACAAATAAAAGTGGTTGTTTGGTTCTCTATTGGTGTTTCAAAATCATTTCAGTTAGTTTTCAAATGACCCCCTAAATTATAACCAGATTCCTGCCTGGCCCTCTAGTTTAATGAAAATTCTCATATGGCCCCTTTTTACTTTTCCATTCACAACTCGTTAACTTTCATATTTTTCATTTTGCCCTTATGTGTAGTCAGCAACACTGCTAATCCCTATTCCATTATTTCCCTCATTTTCATTCTTTCTATCTTTAGAAATTAATTAACTTTGATTTATTTTGTTCTTATTTTTTTCTTGATTCTTTCGAGATGTACTTTTAGTTTAAATATAAATTCGTTTTTTTTTTCACGTTCATACTATGAAAACGGCATCTTCAGCGAATGGACTCCATTTCAATGACAACAATGTCTCTCTCTAGAGCAATTGGTCCCGCTGCAGCATGAGCTCTATACGTATCCACTGAAATTTTCGCAGTAAATTAAATAAATGATGAAAATTTGTATATAATTTTTTTGCATCAATGACAGTCTTTTTCCTATCTTTGTGTTAATAACGTAGTCTGAAATTTATCCATTTGTAGGTTTTCTTGGTTGGAAACACGTAAGAATCCTCTGTTTCTCTCAAGTATGAGATTCTACTTACTACTAGCTTTTAAGAAACAATTTGGTTTTATGGCAGTATAACTAAGTATGGGTCGTGCGGTTTTAGCATTCAAACACGATCGTAGCAACAATTTTCGTTCTTAAATATTGAATAAAAGTAGGATTACTAATGACCTTCAAACCGTTTCTCGCTCTCCCTCGTAAACGATGAATATAAATTTCTAGCTTAGCTAACTTAGATTTGTACAGTGACTCCCTTATTATTTGGTTGCATTCTATACTAGATCTCCCTATTCTAAACTTATAGATCTCTTAATACCCCCATAAGTATTTCCCCATACGAACATCTCTTCTTGAGATTTTGTTACTCTGACAGTCTACTGCCTGACACATAAATTCCTTACCGTTGAGATAACCTTTTTTGTCATCTTTCAACGAACATTTATTTTTCTCTCACTCAACCATCCGGTATTTCGCCGTCCATCTCGTGAACTTACTTTCTCTCTAGATTTCTCTCTTCTCTCTCTCTCTCTCTCTCTCTCTCTCTAACGACCAACTGCCCAACTTCTCTCTCTTCTTTTCCATACTTCCATAAATACCACCCCATGAACTGAACCATTTCACTTCCCAAACTTCAATTCCTATCCTTCTTAACTAGGACTACTACTACTAGTAGTAGTAAAAAGATGAATCTTCCTAAAGTTTCACTAATTCAACTAATTTGGTTACTCATTTTTATGCTAAGTTTATGTAATTCCTCTGCTTTCGATTCCCACGATTACTCGGATGCCCTTGCAAAATCTATTCTCTTCTACGAGGGGCAACGTTCGGGAAAATTACCGTCTAATCAGCGTGTTGAGTGGAGAGGGGATTCTGCATTAAACGACGGTTCCTCTTATCATGTTCGTATAATATACAATTGTCTGTCTTTGTATATACATGTATAATTGTATTTATGTAACTACACATGTTCATTAAACATTTTGTCGAGCCGAGTGCAGGTGGATCTTGTAGGTGGATATTATGACGGAGGAGATAATGTTAAGTTTGGCCTGCCCTTAGCCTTCACAACGACATTGTTATCGTGGAGTGTTATCGAGTTTGGTAGCTCAATGAAGGACCAAATTGAAAATGCCAAAGCTGCCATTCGTTGGAGCACCGATTATTTACTAAAGGCAGCCACAGCAACGCCGGGTACCTTATATGTTCAAGTGAGCACATAACCACTATAACAATTTTCATTATAACCTTTTCCTATCAAGAAAGTAGAATTTGGTTTAAAACGGTTATAACTTTAAGTAAAATAGGTTTTTCTCGATTATAAAGGCTGCTGGAACTAAAAATGACATCGTTATACAATCTTATCATCTTAGAGAAACAAAACATCTACAAATCAATCTAGAAAGCAAAATTATCTTTTCCCTTAGATTCTTGAGGTGTTTAAGAGATATGGGTTTTAATGCAGGTAGGAGAACCAAATATGGATCATAAGTGTTGGGAAAGACCCGAAGATATGGATACACCGCGTACCGTTTACAAGGTCTCAACACAAAACCCAGGTTCCGATGTTGCAGCTGAGACTGCAGCTGCATTAGCCGCTGCTTCTATTGTCTTTAAAGACACAGATCCTTCTTACTCTACAAGATTGCTTCAAACAGCCATGAAAGTAATGCAAAATATGAATCTCATATATATGGGTTAATTTCCATAAGGTCCTCGATGTTTAACCAACTCCCTCTGTTTTGCCTCAAATATTTTGAACATAGACAATTTAGCTCCTCTAACTAACACTTCCAACAGTAAACTGCTAAGGGTGGGATACGGAGAAAAAATACGAGAATAAGAAAACGAAAGAATAAACGTGCAAAGAGAAAGTGATGACTGAAAAATCAACTAACGAACTTTCAAGTGGACCATATTGTCTATTAATCAAAATATGGGATCAAATAAACAAGTTGGTCAAACGCCGAGGGCATTTTGGAATCAGCCTTCTATCTATATTTTTGTATGTATATAACTAATTAGTATTCGAGTCTGATGATTCAGGTATTTGATTTCGCTGACCGATACAGAGGATCTTATAGTGATTCTCTAAGTTCAGTTGTATGCCCATTTTACTGTTCTTATTCTGGATATCATGTAAGAATATATCTTTATTCGAAATTGAATTACATTTCTTAAATTAATTGGTTTTCTAAGAAAAATCTGTTCCTTTTTTTTTTTGTATGAGCAGGATGAACTTCTATGGGGAGCTTCATGGATGCATATGGCCTCAGGAAACAGTTCATACTTATCTTATATTCAATCCAATGGTCACACACTTGGTGCCGACGATGATGACTATTCGTTCAGTTGGGATGACAAGAGAGTTGGAACGAAAATACTTCTTTCTAAGGTCTTTGATTCCTCCACTATAATGTTGTGAAACAATCCACACTACCATGTTGAATAGTAAAACAGTGCAACTGATTTTCCTCTATAAGCACTCCAACAATGATTCAAGTACCTCTTTGGTGACTCTTTTGGTGACTCCATCCTAATAAGACGAGAGACATTTTGGTCTTTCCACTAAGGAGAAAGACCAAAATATCCCTTGTCTTATTCACTTCTTGGGCAACGAGGTCACCCACGGAATCATCAAGAAGGTACTTATATCAATTTCGTACACGCTCAACGACATTGACTCCAGTTGTATGGCACAAATTATACCTAGTATTTATAATTGAAAATTTAAAAGAGACTTCGTCAGAGTCTAAAGACAATAGGATGTTCCGCCTG
The DNA here is from genome assembly GCF_041429995.1 of Eschscholzia californica. Taxonomy (NCBI): domain Eukaryota; kingdom Viridiplantae; phylum Streptophyta; class Magnoliopsida; order Ranunculales; family Papaveraceae; genus Eschscholzia; species Eschscholzia californica. The sequence continues at coordinate 41,804,521 of NW_028238461.1, read as the reverse complement.
TCTTTATGACGCGGACGACCCAGCCTCAGAGAATCAGAGATGCTGGTGTTATTCTTCCATCAAACTGAAATCTTTCTCAACCACTCAGAGCAATTTGGTTTGGTTTCTATTCTACAGGGTTTCCTGGATAAGAAAGTAGAAGAATTTCAGTTATATAAAGTTCATTCTGATAACTACATTTGCTCTTTGGTCCCAGGGTCCCCTAGTTTCCAAGCCCAATACACATCAGGTCATTATATAGAATCACTTCTCCTCCCACTTTCTTTCTCTATTTCTATCCCTCTTTGTATTTGAATCATAGAGGTTTAATTTTATTTTTTTTACAGGAGGTCTTCTCTACAAAGGAAGTGAGAGCAATCTACAATATGTAACTTCCACAGCCTTCCTACTATTAACATATTCCAAGTATCTAGATTCATATGGTGAAACCGTCTCATGTGGTTCGTTAACTGTCACTGCTAAAAGTCTCATCTCGTTAGCCAAAAAACAAGTAGACTATATTTTAGGCCAAAACCCGGCGAAAATGTCTTATATGGTTGGGTTCGGCGAGAAATATCCACAACATGTACATCATAGAGGCTCTTCACTTCCATCTATGCACACAAACCCTAACCGTATAGGTTGTGGTGACGGTTTTCAGTATCTTTACTCTCGTTCCCCCAATCCAAACCTACTTGTTGGAGCTATTGTTGGTGGGCCTAATGAAAGAGATACCTTTTCAGATGATCGGAACAATTACCAGCAATCTGAACCGGCTACATATATTAATGCACCATTTGTTGGTGCTTTAGCATTTTTCGCAACGGTATAACGTAACCGTGGTTAAATATCTTAAGCTATTGTTGTGATTCTTGATTGACTATAATCTACTATGTAATATCTAGCATTAGAGGAAGTTGGTATAAGAATTTCCCGGTGCTTGACTTAACAGTGTTTTTTTTGTTCTCTCCACATGTTTGAACATTAAGGCCAAACTTGGACTTGAAAGTGGGGCAACTTTGTATGGCCCCCTGATGCTTAGATGGAAGGGGTTTTAGCTATTTAAATCAAAATAATATTAAAAGTAGGTAAAAGAACAGCAAATATTTCATAACTATTATTCATGTCTTAATATTTATAAAGACTAAATTACTCCTTTTGTAAATGATTTCTAATTTTCTTTCTTTGAACTTTAAATATGAATAACCTTTTTAATAGATGTCGAATTTCGAGTAAATTAATATGTTTAGAAAAGATTTTTCACTATCTTTCTAACAAGATCCACTTTATCTTCGAAAAAAAAAAACCAAAAAGCGAAGTTTTTTTTCCATTTTATGCAAAGTGGGTTTGCAAATCCCGCAAACTCATCAAATTGCGGATGTTGGGAACTTCATTTGCAAAACGCGAACCTAGCTTGTTGATTTGGCAAACTCGGTTTTCAGATCTTGCAAACTTGGTTTTTAGATCTTGCAAACTCTATTTGTAGAATGTCAACACTGCATTATACAAACTCGGTTTGCAAATCTGGAACAAGAAAAAAGTAATTACTTCTTCTTCTTCAAATCGACAAAGTTTCTTCTTCTCCATGACCGGATATTAGTGGACAATGAAAACAAATCGAAGTGTCCATCCATAATCGGATATACCTACTCTTCATCCATAATCGAACAGAAAAATCACTAATAAAAAAAATCAAAGTAGACACCTCTAAAACTCTAACTTCCATAATCGAAATCTAATCAGATTTACAAACTTCAATGCAGTAAACTAGTTAGAGAGAGGAAAAGAAGATCGATGAAGCTTCGTTTTCCTCGATTTTTATATCTTCGTTTTTCTCTTTGTTACAAAAACATATCTGATCTGAAGTAGGTAAAACTTTGTCTTTCTCTCCTTCTCCGTCTTCTTCATTATAAAAGCATATTAGATCTACAAAATCGGTCCTAAGCTTCTTTGTGCTTTTATTTTTAAGAGAAACTTCTTCACTCGACCAAGAGAAAATCTGAATCTATGCTCAGGTAACTTTAAGAGGAGTAATTCTCACGTGTAACGTTGTTGTGCCGACAATGTAAACCTCACCACCTCTCTTCTATTCTTCATCTAATCCACTATTGTATCTCTTTCAACTGAACAACTATAAGTTTTTCTCCGAGATGGCTCAGACTCTAGTCCGAGTGGGAGTTTCTACCCCTCCTGTTTCATGTTTGTTTTAAAATCTTACCCAAGTCGTACCTATGCCCAAAAACTTCTTTCAAGTCTACCTTTATGTGGTTTAGTTAAGCTCACGCTCGTGCATATTCAGAGGTTTGCAATGTGCTGCCTAGGTGAATCAGTTGTCTTCTTTGACTGATCAAGATTGACCTATATTTGGCTTAACACAACTAATTAATTTTTTTTAAGTCCTTCTCTGATTCTTCTTTGTGTTGTGTCTAACGTTGTTGTTAATTTATTATTGTGAGCATTAGTATACATATTACGTTATTAATATTACTCAACTATCACGTGATTTTTTTATATATAAATTTTAGTGATCGTGACATATGTCTTGTAAGAGTTAGAAAACATGTGTAGAATTTGACTCAGAAAGTTTCGGGATCAACCACTATGTGAGACTTAGAATGAAAATCTCGCTAATGAATATATATATATATATATATTCGGCTTAAGATTTGTCACACTTCAAACTATGTATACATAGACATATTTATGCATAGGTTATTTATAAACAATAGTTGGGGTCAACACTTTCTTGTCTAAGTGGTTGAAAGTGTTGATATAAACTCCAAAATCCTGGAGGTTCGAGGTTCGATTCTTAGAAGAGGTGAAATCCATAGTTTATTGAACTTGGGTTATTAAAGGTGCAAATAATATAATAAATTTGTTAGGGCTTTTTAGGCTTCTTTCATGTTGTTGGACTTTAGGCCTAATGCTTTAGCTTAGATGGTTATCGTGCTTATCACATCTTCATCACGTATCAATGTCTTATAATGACAAACATAGATCGTAGGCGATTTCTTAAAAAAAAAAGAACAAACAATAGTTGCAAAACTATTATAGGGCTCCATCCTGATACATCAAACCTTTAAGTGGGATCAAACTGCCTTCTTTCTCCATGTAGAGTCTCAAGAGAAAACATTGATTAAGAGGATTGGGGGGGATTGGCTCAGTCCATCTACCGAACTGGCACTAGTAGAAAAAGATACTCTCTCCGTCCCAAATTGAATGACCTAACTTCTATTTTGGGTTGTTCCATTTTAGTGTCCTATTTCTAAAAATAAAGAAAAGAACTTTTCACTCTTTCCAATAATACCCATAACTATCAATTTAATGACAACTTTACTTAAAAGTAAATTAAACTTTTTCGTTGTCAATTACAAAAGTTCATGAGGATACAATTGAAAAAACATGTTATTTTGTAAAGTCAAACTTTAATTAATAATGTTCACTTAGCAAGTTGAGTTTTCAAAATAGGTCATTCATTTTGAGATAGAAGGGTAAGTAGTAAATAATATACCCCTAGTGGTGCTTATCGGACCTGGCTGAAATAAAACAATTCAGACCGGGGTTGCGGGGGGAGGGGGGGGGGGGGGGGGGGGTGGTGGGGAAGCAACCCCTGGAATAGTCTCGGGCGGGCCCAGGTTGGCTAACCCCATCCCCATGGCCCATCCCGGGACTTTACCCAGTCAGGGTCGGGCCAAACCCGTGTCTGGCTGGGCCAACTTGTTTTTTATTTTATTCTTTAAGAAAATTAAATATGAAATTCAATTACAAAATTACTTAATCATAAAAATAAATTAAATGGAAATATTGCCAATATAACGCTATTTTCAAATAAATTAACTTATTACCTTATACTAAAAAATTTCGTGCCCGGCACGGGCTATACCCTAGTACTAAAATAGTCTCGGGCGGGCCCAGGTTGGCTAACCCCATCCCCATGGCCCATCCCGGGACTTTACCCAGTCAGGGCCGGGCCAAACCCGTGTCTGGCTGGGCCAACTTGTTTTTTTTTTTTTTTTTAAGAAAATTAAATATGAAATTCAATTACAAAATTACTTAATCATAAAAATAAATTAAATGGAAATATTGCCAATATAAAGCTATTTTCAATTAAATTAACTCATTACCTTATACTAAAAAATTTCGTGCCCGGCACGGGCTATACCCTAGTACTAAAATATTACCAATATAAAAATTTCTTAATCTTACTTATCTAGAAGTTTTCACAGGATTAATCTAAAATTTTCTATAACATTTACCAAAAGTTCTTCCCTAACTTAGAAGGAAAATGTTTTTTTATAACCTAATCGATGAGAAAACACCGTAGTGGATTCATTATCTACGGTGGGTTCGAGCCATAAATATTGCATAATTTGGCCCAGGCCCACCAAAAATTGGTCTAGTAGCACTACTGGATTATGCACCAATTTTTTGTTGGCTCGTGCCGAAATTATGCACCAATATTCGATGGCTCGGGCCGAATTATGCAATATTGACAGTCTGGTACGACCGGAAAGCTCACTTGGGGATTTTCTTCCTCTCTTGATTTTCACCCACTTCCAGACGAAATGCTTCCAAAGAAGGTCCACAAATCTTGTTTGTGTCGCTAACCGGTAGATTCAATTATACAAACAATTTTGTAGGTTCAAAAAATCGAAAAAAATTAAACGTATGGGTTATCAGGAAGATGAAAGAGGGAGAGATGAAGATGAAAAGAGGGAGAGATGAAGATGAAAAGAGGGATCCCACAATTGTTCAAGAATTACAGGAAATGAACGAAGTTACTTTATTTATATATTTATGCGTTCAAAGAAGTGTATTAAAATCTTACTTTATCAAGTTTGGAACGTGAAGGTTATATGAAATGAATAAAATTAGACTACAGTTAAGGTCGACTATGAAGAATCTATGAACAAGTTGTGTTTATTCCTATAATATATCTTAAGTTAAATCTGTTGATTTTTGTCCTTAGTCTTCATCTTCACCTCACCTCCCCACGCAAATTCCAACCACCACAGTTTCCATAACTAAATACTAGTGCACATTAAGTAGACAATGTCGATGTCAAATCGAAGAGTAGGTCGAACCTTAGAGACGTTTAATAATTAGCATGACTCTAATAGGGTGAAACGGTTGTTTATGGAAACTGAAATGACGTAAGATAATTGTGTTGGCTTATATCAAGCAAGAGAAATCTCTTCTCATCAAACGTTACCAACGCAAGTACTATAGTGAAAATTTAAACCTATAGGCGAGGATCATCTCCCAGGATAAGCAATGGGGGTGTTAAATTTACGATAAGTTGTCTTCACTCTTGTGATCTGTTGATCTTATGGGTCAGTTGAAGGTTGTAAACACGGGTAATTTATATTTTGTACATAGCAACATCCCGTTGTAATGTTGCACCACTCGATTTACTCGTGCAAGATTCTTCATCAGATATCAAAAACTCGAAACATATCACAAGTGTGCCACTTTCGTTTACGATGAGTTCAAGGCCAGTTTTACTAAATGTTTGAACAAATATTTTAGATATTTTACGAATAAGGAAATTATCGGGTGTGAAAAATTTATTACTACAAATTCCAAAATATCTTAATGGATAGATAATTTGAATATTTTGTTCTTGATTTCAACTTGGGAATATTAATGCATAGATAATTTGAATAATTTATTACTAATTTCAGTTTATTTCTAATTTCAAATCACAAAGATTTCTTCCCTTAGGTGTACCCAAATTAATGTCATTCCTAAAAACAGAGTCAATTTGTTTGGAAAAACAACCAAAAGACATCATCCAGTTTCATTACCAAAATGGAACAAGCAACAGACTAAAACGGACACCTATTTCGATTAAAATCATTGGAAACAAAAAATGTATCGCCAAAATGTAACATAATTATAAATTTGATTACTATAAATCGAAGGTGCAAAGATTAAAATGCTGAGTTGGGTTGGTAGAGACTTGAGGTTATTTGTTGCCCTTCAATATAATGGTTCAACACGGTTACATTTATTATTCGCAACGTTAATATCTTTCTTTTTTTTTACATGCGTCAAATGTTAGGTTGTAAATTATATGTAATTTTAAAAGGGAAAGAATATAAATATTTTTCTTGACTATATCTCAAGGATTTTTTATTTGAAAAGGGAAAGAATATAAATATATTTCTTAACATTCATGGTGCTTAAGATCCTAGATGGATTTTTTTTTGTTGCAAGAGCTTCTAGATGGATCTTAGGTAGGAAGCAATCTCATTATAAATACTTTGTTAGGTTTCTTTTGTTTTCATCAATCTCATCTTCTTCGATCAAACTACTCATTCTCTTCCCTTAAACCTTGGTAAAACAACTTTATTTTTGCTATTTTATAGATTCTTAATTGTAGGATTGAATAAAGACAAGAAATGACTCCATCTTAGCCAAGGTTTCTTTTTTTTCCTTCTTCTCTCTTTTTTCTCTTTGTATTATTTTATTTCCTGTCATTCATCTATGTTTAGTGTTTTTCGTTTTTTATCATCATGACGAAAAAATTTCTTTTAGGATGTTTTCTTAGGAGTTCTATTAGTAATTAATTTATCATTATATTTTAGTTTATTAGTTTCAATGTTATAGCAAGTCTTTCATTTCACCCCAAAAAAAAAACAAGTCTTTGTTTATTTTGCTTAGAATTGGCTTTTTCACTTGCTTGATTTGATTCAACGTAATCTTCAACTTCCACTTGAAAGCCTTTTTAAGTTATTTGATGAATCAACCCAAATTAAAACCTTATCAATTTTATACCCAAAGAACCCTAACTTAACTTATGTTTTTGGTACATGCTCACGCTGTCATCTTAGTAACTTATAGCAAATCGTTTCTTAACTTCTGTTTTGTGTTCTCGTTCTTTTTTTTGGTCAATCCTCTCTAACTACACCTTTGTTCTTGTGTAGATTATCCACCAAATGATTTAATGAAGGAAATGAAACAAGAAAGTAATTGATCTAAAACCAAGGTATGCGTTGTTTTCTGACTTTTAGTTTTTTCTTTCTATAATATACTATGGTTGTGATAGCAATTTCGAAAATCAAGTTGGCTAAACAATTTTCGAACAAAACAAAATTAGGAAAAATCATTTGATAGGAAAGAAGATTCGATTGAAGTATAAAGTTGTTTTGATTCAATGGAGATTTTCGGAATAACGTCATACTAATAGGAATGTTGCATTTATAGAATATCACCTTATTTTAATACATTAAAATGGATTAGATTCTAAGAGTTAAAAGATGAATAAATGTACATCGATGTCTCAAAACTATATGTGGAAAACATAATTCTTACAGTGGCGGCCAGAAAGTTTGGTCTCCGAGGGCACTTTACCGACCAATTGATAAACATATCTCTACGATGAGTTTTCATCATACGAAAAAGTATAATTACAATGAATAATCGTTTTAAATATGTATTTTCTAAATATAACTGAATTTGTCTCCCATTTGGTTGACTAGCAATCTTTTTAGTAAGAATATACATTTTGTCAGAAAACGAGTAGGGTTAATGCTAACAGCAAGTAAATCTAAACAATGTTTAAAAAAGCATTTTTACGCCTTGATGCGGTTTTCTTTGACAATGCGAGGCGGTAAAGATGCGTAGCTTGAATCTTATATATTTTAATATAGTTACAGTATTTTCTTCTATTAATAGTATATTTTATTGAATTTATTTGTAGTACTACATAAAATTAATTTTGTAATAGTAGAGTGAAAGGATATGAATGCTTTCGGTCACTTTTACCCTTCTAACTACCTCTAGAAATTAAAGAAAAACAAAGAAAGTTACTACAACATCGAGGCGTAAGTTTTGATGCGGTACACCTATATTTTGCCTCGAGGGGTACGCCTCGATGCGCATCGTATTCGCCTTTTTAAACATTGAATCTAAAGATAAACGTTATTTTTTTTTCTCTTAATCATTTTCACAAGATGAGTCATCATTGGCAAAAATGTTGTTTAACTTCTCTTGAAAAAATAAATAATAATGAACGCCTTTGATTAATCTTTCTTTTTTTCAATATGCCCTTGTAAGAACTCTATTGTAGACTGTCGTATTTTTTCAACTGTTTATCCAATGAACAAGAAATCTTGCCGTGTTTTAGACAATCGTCTCCTCCAGAATTTTGCAAAAATAAAATTTCTCCAGATCTTGAACTAAAAACATATTGAGACTAATTTTTAAACAAATAGACATTTTTCTGTATGATAAGGGTTAAAGCGTGTTAAAGGCGCCTCCTTAAGATCAATAAAAGTATATCTTTCGAAACTTTGGGAACCATGGTTCTTCCTATCTAAAACAAATATTACCTTTCCCGCCATCAAAGACCTCCAAATTATATGATGTTTTTCCATATGAAGGAGGACAAAAAGAAGTAGAAGAAGAAACTTACAGCAGAGGAACACGAAGAGGAAGTAGAAAAATAGGAAGAAATGAAAAACAGCTTCAATAGAGAGTAAAATATAATTTTATTATTTAGAAAAATATCTAAAATTCTAAATTTCATTTATAAAGCTTTCACAGAATTAGTCTATCACTTTTTGTGCCGCATATGATTTTCATTTTTAAAACTTGGTGACTCTATTTAAAGTTAGAGAAAAAGAGATATCGTAAATACTTTAAGGGAAACTTCTTTATATGTCAAAGAATTTTATATACGAAAATAAAATTAGGATCTTATTAACTCATGTTAGAAAGTGATAAAACAGACTTCAAAGGTTATGCACTCATTGGATATAAGGTCGTATATTCTAAAAAAGAACTCCGTACAAGAGAATACCCTTTGACTCATCATTGATTTCGTGAAAGAGCCACATGCACATTTGATGAGAAATTCTCCAACGTAAAAGATTCGTTACTTTTTTGGCGAAATAAAACCATTATTTGGGAATTAGTTCCTTAAGATCACTTACAATTTGGTTAGATTGTTGGTTAAACACCATATCAGAATAATTTGTATGACAGTTTATTCATATATTTGACCTTGCAGTTTTTTTGTTGGTTATATGAATTTAATTTGTCACGAAGAGAAAATGTTTGCTATCACTATATTTGAGCTTGATGAGGCTCGTCATTATGAAGTTATCAGATATATAAGGCCAGAGATCCGATTCCAAAATATTATTCTCAAAGATCAATTCTAGAGGTAAAGAACTACGTTAAGGATTTAAGTTCTTATTTGTTTAATCCAATGTTAATAGTATTAAGCATTGTATTGGTCACGGGTTTCAGGATTTAGAGAATACTTGCTTTTTAAACTCGATTCTGCAGTGTGTTACCCATACGTTCCCATCACTGCAAAAGCTTTGTGCATCGAATCATCCATATCCATGCACAAGTAAGATCTTTCAACTTTCTTTATTTTAGGTATTCATTTTTCTTCTGATTCATTTTGTTTTGGTTATCTAGTTGTTTCTGAATCTTGAGTTTTAATTTTAGGCGGAGTTCAAGGATTATGTGCAGTTTATGCTCTGAATCAGAGGTATCCTCTATTTAATAGTTCTTCCAGTTTAGTTTTTAATATGATAAGTGATTAATCAATTTAGTTAAATCTAACTCGAGATTTGAATTGACTCGTTTGAACATATTTTCTGTCCATTTGTGCCAGGCATATAATAAATCTAGGCTAAGAGTATTGTCTTAAGTAACCTGATGTGTGCTCCTGACGAAAACAAGTTTTATTTTAGATAAGATAGACTTTCAGAAAGTCAGACTCAAACAAATTAAACGCCAACAATAAGAAAACAAAAACTACGTACAATATTTTACGAGTGAGAACAATTATATACCTCTTTAGAGGTGTTCTTTCTAGGTTGTGCCCTGACTGTGTTGACCTAAAACGAATTTGTTTTCCAAACTAACATGCTCTTAAAGAACAGTGAGTTTGAATTCATTTTGGGTTATACTTTAAAGCCCAGGTTGTAACTAATAAAATTAGACTAATGTGAATAAGGTCGACTATGAACCATTTATGAACGGGTTGTTTTTATTTCTATGATCATCTTTTAAGTTAAATGAATTGGCTAGTTTGAGTCTTGAATAATTTTGAGTGGAGTTTTTTGTAATTACGAATTTTATAATATGAAATTAAAATATACTTCAATCTTTTCGTTTTCCGTGGTTCTTTATACAGATTCAGTCAACTGCAATCAAATTCCAAGAGTTGAGTTAACCATGCTAAAACTATAATACTTGGGGATCTTGTGTGACCTGAATACTGAAATGGGTGAAAGTGTGTGCCGAGAGATGAGAAAGGAAGAAGAGATATAGAGAGAAAGAAGATACAAAGTGTTTTCTCATTGCGAGGGGGCAGAAGATTTGATCTTCACTCCCCATCAAGTTTGATCTTCTGCATTTTCTACTCCTACTACCACCACCCGGAAGCAACGAGGCCATATGGATATGTTAGCGAGTAATTTGGGTGTACAAAAATAATTTTTAATATTTCAGTTTTTTTGCATATAGCAACACCCCTTTGTATTATCATACCACTTCGTGTAGTTGTGCAAATTTTTTGTTTTTTTGTATATGCCAATACCCCTTTGTATTATCATACCACTTCGTGTACTTGTGCAAATTTTTTCCAGGAGATAGCAAAAACTTGAAACGTAGCAAAAATATATTATTTTTTCGTTATTTTAAGTTGATGAGGGGTCTTCCTAAATGTTTAAACAAAATACTTTTGGAAATTTATGACTAATAAGTTATCGGGTGTAAAAATTTTATTACTACGAAAAGGATTCCATTATATATTAATGCATACATAGTTTCAATTTTACGAAACAATTAGAAAATGTACTTTGATCTCAACTCAGATACTTACTAATTTCAGTCCATTAATTTCAAATCACCATGATCTCTTCTCCCAGAATCAATTTGTTTGGAAAATTTACCGAAATGCGTCAACCAGTTTCATTTTCAAATTGGAACAGGAATCATACTAATACAAACTCATGTTACAATCAAAATGATTGAATAGAAAAACGTATTGACAAAACGTAATATAATTATAACTTTGATGACTAAAATTCGATTGTATAAAAGTAAAAGTTTATAAGTTGAGTTGGTAGAGACTTTCGATATTTGTTGCTCCTTTAAATATCATGGTTTTGCATAGTTACATTTATTATTCGCAACTTTAACATATTTCTATTTTCATAGACATCTTTCTCGTTATAAAATTTTTCGTCTTTTAACAAGTTAAAATCAACTATCTTTGTTGACTTTATTAATTCAATATTTTTATGTTAAAAAGGGAAAGAATAGAAATACATTCTCGCCTGCCCTTAAAGACATATAATTGGAAAACCCTGTTTTCTTATAAATTTGTTGAGCACATTGTTCGACTTTCTTGACTTTTCTTTTATCCCACCATCATTACCATCTATGGTAACTTCTAGAATGGTCTTAGGTAGGAAGCAAGCTCACTATAAATACATTGCTAGTTATTTTTTTTCATAAATCTCATCATTTTTTATTAGGCCACTTATTCCCTTTGTTTTTACTTCTAACCCTACTTTAGCTTTAGTAGCTTATAGATTCTTCATTGAAGGATCCAACAAAGGGGAGAAAGGACTTCAATTCTAACCAAGGTTTTTTTTCCTTCTTTCTGTTTTTTTTTTAAATCAGGTGGGAAAATCGATATTCCCGTTTGGTTTGACTACAACATTGTAAAAATCGATTTTTCATATGAAATTTTTTTTGGAAAAAGTGAGGAATACTTTCCCCCAACAACATAGCAAAACGACCTTCCTACAGTTGAACAGAAAAAATGCTCTCTCTCCTCCTTCATCATAAAAATCTTCTAGATTCTCACCTTCCCTCTCTCTCTCGCTCTCTTTCTCTCAATCTCTGAAGAAACTCTAAAGATGCTCATCTTATTGCAACTGGTGCCCCTTTATGTATGAAAAGGGGGTCAACAGTAATATTGTGGGCGACTTTAGATGTTGTACTTATATTTTCTCATGGCATACCAGACACAAAAAATTGAATTTCTGTTGGAAAAACTTGATTTTCTTCGTAATAAAAAATCGTTTTTATAGCGAACATTTTCACATGTATCAAACAATATTTTCAACTATTCATTTATGTTTAGTTTTTCTTCGTTTCTAGTTTCTTAGCTTCATGAAAAATATTTTCTTTTATGATGTTTTTATAAGATTTATTAATAATTCCTTGATCAATAAACTGATTCAATTTATGTTCAACTTCCACTTGAAAATCCCTAAAAAGCTATTTAGGAAATTTTAGTCAAAAATAAAACCTTATTGATTTTATACCCAAAGCACCCTAACTTAGTCTTGTCTGATTAGTATTCTTTTCTCGTGTAAATTAGCCACCAAATAATTGAATGAAAGAAGTGGAACAACAAAGTAAGTAACCTAAGACCTTGTTATGCATTGTTTTTTTAATTTTTCTCTATAATACGCTACTCTTGTTTGCAGTGGCAGACTCAGAATTATTTTTTTGTGGGGCCACTTTGGGAAGTTTTATAGGCCTCCCATTTTTGTTAAAAGGTCTCTCCATGAACCCATTGACTTGGTAAATAGTCATTGACCTTGTTTGGTCAAAGAGCCCCCGTGTAATGGGTTAAAGAAAACCCACGTTAAGGGTGTATATCACTCGCATTCTCAATCTACATATCTCAACCCTAAATCTCTCTAAAACTCAAATCCCTAAACATTTCTCTTCCATTCTTCTTCCACCGGAAATGTCATCCATCACCGACGACCATTAGTAACAGGCTAAGTTCTCCGCACTTGTACAATATTCCCACATTGTTTCTGCACTCATCTCTAAAGTCACAAAGTAACATCATTGTTGCAAACCACCATGGATGAAGCAACTTCCAAAAATTTTGGAAAAATAGCAAAAGATCTCCAAAAATCAATTTCTGGACAAAATTCAGTCTCTCAAGAAGTATATGAAAATTTCCTAAACACTTTTTTACATCTTTTATGATCTATTTGTTGGTTGTATGACTTTTTTTTTATGTTCAACACGAAGCTCAATTTGGTCTCGTTCCACCGAATAATGTGAACATGGTATGGTGAGACCGGACCGAATAGAATCTCTCTTAGCCGTTTGATACGCGAGAAAATATATGAGTAAGAAAACGACTTTCTTTCCCCTTAGAAAGAAAAGTGATTTCTTAACTCAAAGTCAAATTTTAGGTGTTTGATAAGATAGTGAGAAAAAGAGTGCCTTTAGACAAATGTTTATTAATTATGTTTTATTTATGAATTGGGCCTTTAACCAATATATAAATGTTCGGAATTAAAGGGGTGCCTTTAGAATTTAAGGGGGTGCCTTTAGCCAAATGTTAATTAATTAGGGTTATTTATTAATTGAGCCTTTAACTAATATATAAATGTTTGAATTTATGGGGGTGCTTTAGAATTTATGGGGGTGCCTTTAGAATTTAAGAGGGTACCTTTAGAATTTCCACTTATTTATTAATTCGTTTTATTTATTAATTGGACAGAGATGAACAGAGAGAGTTACGGTAGGAGAGAACTAGAGAGAGAAAGTTACGTGAGGAGAGAGTTATGGGAGGAGGGAGAGAGTGAGAAATCAACTTTCTCATCTAAAAGGTAAGAAAAAAATTAGACCATTTGCACACTTTTTTTTTTTCTTAGGAAATCGATTTTCTTACCCAAAATGACCAACCAAACAGCGGAAAACTGATTTTCTTGGGAAAACGATTTTCTTACTCACATTTTCACACGTATCAAACAGACCCTAATTAGTAAAAAATCTAATCGATGGGAAAACACCGTAGTGGATTCATTATCTACGGTGGGCTCGAGCCATAAATATTGCATAATTTGGCCCGAGCCCACCAAAAATTGGTCTAGTAGCATTACTGGATTATGCACCAATTTTTTGTTGGCTCGTGCCGAAATATGCACCAATATTCGATGGCTCGGGTAGAATTATGCAATATTTACAGTCTGATGCGACTGGAAAGCTCACTTGGGGGTTTTCTTCCTCTCTTGATTTTCACCCACTTCTAGACGAAATGCTTCCAAAGAAGGTCCACAAATCTTGTTTGTGTCGCTAACCGGTAGATTCAAGTATTCAAACAATGTAGGTTCAAAAAATCGAAAAAAATTAAACGTATGGGTTATTATCAGGAAGATGAAAAAGGGAGAGATGAAGATGAAAAGAGGGAAAGAGAAAGATGAAAAGAGGGATCCCACAATTGTTCAAGAATTACTGGAAATGAACAAAGTTACTTTATTTATATATTAATGAGTTCAAAGAAGTGTATTAAAATCTTATTTTATCAAGTTTGGAACGTGAAGGATATATGGAAGTTGTTATATGAAATGAATAAAATTAGACTACAGTTAAGGTCGACTATGAAGAATTTATGAACAAGTTGTGTTTATTCCTATAATATATCTTAAGTTAAATCTGTTGATTTTTGTCCTTAGTCTTCATCTTCACCTCACCTCCGCACGCAAATTCCGACCACCACAGTTTCCATAACTAAATACTAGTGCACATTAAGTCGACAATGCCGTTGCCAAATTGAAGAGTAGGTCAAACCTTTGAGACGTTTAATAATTAGCATGACTCTAATAGGGTGTTTATGGAAACTGAAATGACGTAAGATAATTGTGTTGGCGTATATCAAGCAAGAGAAATCTCTTCCCATCAAATGTCTACCAACGCAAGTACTATAGTGAAAATTTAAACCTATAGGCGAGGATCATCTCCAAGGATAAGCAATGGGGATGTTAAATTTATGGTTATCTGATAATGAGAGAGATAAACTGAAATAGCCAACACAAATGTAAGTGAATACAACTCTAAGACCAAGTCATGTTTTATAGAGTAAATTAGAGGTTCTTAGTTTCTTAAGTTTCCTTACTAATGTAGGAAAATAGATAATATTTATCTAATAAAAATATTAGATGATTACGAAAGACAAATAAATACATGAAACTCAATTTTCTGGATCTTCGAATATCTTGAACTTTTATTCATCACTAGATCTTCGACTTCTTGATTCATCAGTCATCACGTTATATAGACAAATTATTATTGGGGGAAAATGAAATGCCATTTTCTATAAGTTTGAGTTTTCTTTTTTAAGTTTAAATTCTGGGTCTTGAGTAATTGTTTATTTTAGTGGTGAAGTGCGGCCAAGGGTTTTAGTTTGAGTTACAGTTTTTTCAAACATAAGGGTTTTGGTTTGAGTTACAGTTTTTTCAAACGATAAGTTGTCTTGACTCTTGTGATCTGTTGATCTTATGGGTCAGTTGAAGGTTGTAAACACTGGTAATTTATATTTTGTACATAGCAACATCCCGTTGTAATGTTGCAACACTCGATTTACTCGTGCAAGATTCTTCATCAGATAGCAAAAACTCGAAACATATCACAAGTGTGCCACTTTCATTTACGATGGGTTCAAGGCCAGTTTTACTAAATGTTTGAACAAATATTTTAGATATTTTACGACTACGGAAATTATCGGGTGTGAAAAATTTATTACTACAAATTCTAAAATATCTTAATGGATAGATAATTTGAATATTTTGTTCTTGATTTCAACTTGGGAATATTAATGCATAGATAATTTGAATAATTTATTACTAATTTCAGTTTAATTCTAATTTCAAATCACAAAGATTTCTTCCCTTAGGTGTACCCAAATTAATGTCATTCCTAAAAACAGAGTCAATATGTTTGGAAAAACAACCAAAAGACATCAACAAGTTTCATTACCAAAATGGAACAAGCAACAGACTAAAACAGACACCTATTTCAATTAAAATCATTGGAAACAAAAAATGTATCGCCAAAATGTAACATAATTATATATTTGATGACTATAAATCGAAGGTGCAAAGGTTAAAATGCTGAGTTGGGTTGGTAGAGACTTGAGGTTATCTGTTGCCCTTCAATATCATGGTTCAGCACGGTTACATTTATTATTCGCAACGTTAATATCTTTCTTTTTTTTTACATGCGTCAAATGTTAGGTTGTAAATTATTTGTAATTTTAAAAGGGAAAGAATATAAATATTTTTCTTGACTATATCTCTAGGATTTTTTTATTTGAAAAGGGAAAGAATATAAACATATTTCTTAACATTCATGGTGCTTAAGATCCTAGATGGATTTTTTTTTTGTTGCAAGAGCTTCTAGATGTAGGAAGCAATCTCATTATAAATACCTTGTTAGGTTTCTTTTGTTTTTATCAATCTCATCTTCTTCCATCAAACTACTCATTCTCTTCCCTTTAACCTTGGTAAAACAACTTTATTTTTGCTGCTTTATAGATTCTTAACTAAAGGATTGAATAAAGACAAGAAAGGACTCCATCTTAGCCAAGGTTTCTTTTTTCCTTCTTCTCTTTTCTTTCTCTTTGTTTTTAGTTATTTTTTTCATGTCATTCATCTGTGTTTAGGGTTCTTCGTTTTTTATCATCATGACGAAAATATTTCTTTTAGGATGTTTTCTTAGGAGTTCTATTAGTATTTAATTTATCATTATATTTTAGTTTATTAGTTTTAATGTTTTTGCAAGTCTTTCATTTCACCCAAAAACAAAAAACAAGTCTTTGTTTATTTTGCTTACAATTGGCTTTTTCATTTGGATTTGATTCAACGTAATCTTCAACTTCCACTTGAAAGCCTTTTTAAGTTATTTGATGAATCAACCCAAATTAAAACCTTATCAATTTTATACCCAATGAACCCTAACTTAACTTATGTTTGGTACATGCTCACGTTGTCATCTTAGTAACTTATAGCATAACGTTTTTTAACTTCTGTTTGTGTTCTCGTTCTCTTTTTTGGTCAATCCTCTCTAACTACACCTTTGTTCTTGTGTAGATTATCCACCAAATGATTTAATGAAGGAAATGGAACAAGAAAGTAATTGATCTAAAACCAAGGTATGCGTTGTTTTCTGACTTTTAGTTTTTTCTTTCTATAATATACTATGGTTGTTCCGGCTATTTCGAAAATCAAGTTGGCTAAACAATTTTCGAACAAAACAAAATTAGGAAAAATCATTTGATAGGAAAGAAGATTTAATTGAAGTATAAAGTTGTTTTGATTCAATGGAGATTTTCGGAATAACGTCATACTAATGGGAATGCTGCATTTATAGAATATCACCTTATTTTAATACATTAAAATGGATTAGATTCTAAGAGTTAAAAGATGAATAAATGTACATCGATCTCTCAAAACTATATGTGGAAAACATAGTTCCTTACAGTGGCGGCCAGAAAGTTTTGTCTCCAGGGGCACTTTACCGACCAATTGATAAACATATCTCTACGATGAGTTTTCATCATACGAAAAAGTACAATTACAATGAATAAATAGTTTTAAATATGTATTTTCTAAATATAACTGAATTTGTCTCCCATTTGGTTGACTAGCAATCTTTTTAGTAAGAATATACATTTTGTCAGAAAACGAATAGGGTTAATGCTAAGAGCAAGTAAATCTAAACAATGTTTAAAAAAGCGTTTTTACGCCTTGATGCGGTTTTCTTTGACAATGCGAGGCGGTGCCTCGAGCCGGTAAAGAGGCGTAGTTTCAATCTTATATATTTTAATATAGTTACAGTATTTTCTTCTATTAATAGTATATTTTATTGAATTTATTTGTAGTACTACATAAAATTAATTTTGTAATAGTAAAGTAAAAGGATATGAATGCTTTCGGTCACTTTTACCCTTCTAATTACCTCTAGAAATTAAAGAAAAACAAAGAAAGTTACTACAACATCGAGGCGTAAGTTTTGATGCGGTACGCCTATATTTTGCCTCGAGGGGTACGCCTCGATGCGCATCATATTCGCCTTTTTAAACATTGAATCTAAAGATAAACGTTATTTTTTTTTTCTCTTAATCATTTTCACAAGATGAGTCATCATTGGTAAATATGTTGTTTAACTTCTCTTGAAAAAATAAATAATAATGAACGCTATTGATTAATCTTTCTTTTTTTCAATATGCCCTTGTAAGAACTCTATTGTAGACTGTCGTATTTTTTCAACTGTTTATCCAATGAACAAGAAATCTTGCCGTGTTTTAGACAATCGTCTCCTCCAGAATTTTGCAAAAATAAAATTTCTCCAGATCTTGAACTAAAAACATGTTGAGACTAATTTTTAAACAAATAGACACTTTTCTGTATGATAAGGGTTAAAGCGTGTTAAAGGCGCCTCCTTAAGATCAATAAAAGTATATCTTTCGAAACTATGGGAACCATGGTTCTTCCTATCTAAAACAAATATTACCTTTCCCGCCATCAAAGACCTCCAAATTATATGATGTTTTTCCATATGAAGGAGGACAAAAAGAAGTAGAAGAAGAAACTTACAGCAGAGGAACACGAAGAGGAAGTAGAAAAATAGGAAGAAATGAAAAACAGCTTCAATAGAGAGTAAAATATAATTTTATTATTTAGAAAAAAATCTAAAATTCCAAATTTCATTTATAAAGCTTTCACAGAATTAGTCTATCACTTTTTGTGCTGCATAGGATTTTCATTTTTAAAACTTGGTGACTCTATTTAAAGTTAGAGAAAAAGAGATATCGTAAATACTTTAAGGGAAACTTCGGTATATGTCAAAGAATTTTATATACGAAAATAAAATTAGGATCTTATTAACTCATGTTAGAAAGTGATAAAACAGACTTCAAAGGTTATGCACTCATTGGATATAAGGTAGTATATTCTAAAAAAGAACTCCGTACAAGAGAATACCCTTTGACTCATCATTGATTTCGTGGAAGAGCCACATGCACATTTGATGAGAAATTCTCCAACGTAAAAGATTCGTTACTTTTTTGGCGAAATAAAACCATTATTTGGGAATTAGTTCCTTAAGATCACTTACAATTTGGTTAGATTGTTGGTTAAATACCATATCAGAATAATTTGTATGACAGTTTATTCATATATTTGACCTTGCAGTTTTTTTGTTGGTTATACGAATTTAATTTCTCACGAAGAGAAAATGTCTGCTATCACTATATTTGAGCTTGATGAGGCTCGTCATTATGAAGTTATCAGATATATAAGGCCAGAGATCCGATTCCAAAATATTATTCTCAAAGATCAATTCTAGAGGTAAAGAACTACGTTTGGGATTTAAGTTCTTATTTGTTTCATCCAATGTTAATAGTATTAAGCATTGTATTGGTCACGGGTTTCAGGATTTAGAGAATACTTGCTTTTTAAACTCGATTCTGCAGTGTGTTACCCATACGGTCCCATCACTGCAAAAGCTTTGTGCATCGAATCATCCATATCCATGTACAAGTAAGATCTTTCAACTTTCTTTATTTTTAGGTATTCATTTTTCTTCTGATTCGTTTTGTTTTGGTTATCTAGTTGTTTCTGGATCTTGAGATTTAATTTTAGGCGGAGTTCAAGGATTTTGTGCAGTTTATGCTCTGAATCAGAGGTATCCTCTATTTAATAGTTCTTCCAGTTTAGTTTTTAATATGATAAGTGATTAATCCATTTAGTTAAATCTAACTCTAGATTTGAATTGACTCGTTTGAACATATTTTCTGTTCATTTGTGCCAGGCATATAATAAATCTAGGCTAAGAGTATTGTCTTAAGTAACCTGATGTGTGCTCCTGACAAAAACAAGTTATATTTTAGATAAGTTAGACTTTCAGATAAGTCAGACTCAAACGAATTAAACACAAACAATAAGAAAACAAAAACTACGTACAATATTTTACGAGTGAGAACAATTATATACCTCTTTAGAGGCTAGGTTGTTCCCTGACTGTGTTGACCTAAAACGAATTTGTTTTCCAAACTAACATGCTCTTGAAGAACAGTGAGTTTGAATTCATTTTGGGTTATACTTTAAAGCCCATGTTGTAACTAATAAAATTAGACTAATGTGAATAAGGTCGACTATGAACCATTTATGAACGGGTTGTTTTTATTTCTATGATCATCTTTTAAGTTAAATGAATTGGCTAGTTTGAGTCTTGAATAATTTTGAGTGGAATTGTTTGTAATTATGAATTTTATAATATGAAATTAAAATATACTTCAATCTTTTCGTTTTCCGTGGTTCTTTATACAGTTTCAGTTAACTACAATCAAATTCCATGATTTGAGTTAACCATGCTAAAACTATAATACTTGGGGATCTTGTGTGACCTTAATACTGAAATGAGTGAAAGTGTGTGCAGAGGGATGAGAAAGGAAGAAGATAAATAGAGAGAAAGAAGATACAAAGTGTTTTCTCATTGTCAGGGGGCAGAGGATTTGAGCTTCACTCCCCATCAAGTTTGATCTTCTGCATTTTCTACTCCTACTACCACCACCCGGAAGCAGCGAGGCCATATGGATATGTTAGCGAGTAATTTGGGTGTACAAAAAGAATTTTTCATATTTCAGTTTTTTTGCATATAGCAAAACCCCTTTGTATTATCATACCACTTCGTGTACTTGTGCAATTTTTTTCCAGGAGATAGCAAAAACTTGAAACGTAGCAAAAATTTATTATTTTTTCATTATTTTAAGTTGATGAGGGGTCTTCCTAAATGTTTAAACAAAATACTTTAGGAAATTTATGACTAACAAGTTATCGGGTGTAAAAATTTTATTACTACGAAAAGGATTCCATTATATATTAATGCATACATAGTTTCAATTTTATGAAACAATTAGAAAATGTATTTTGATCTCAACTCAGATACTTACTAATTTCAGTGCATTAATTTCAAATCACCATGATCTCTTCTCCCAGAATCAATTTCATAGCTAAACATAGTCAATTTGTTTTGAAAATTTACCGAAATGCGTCAACCAGTTTCATTTTCAAATTGGAACAAGAATCATACTAATACAAACTCATGTTACAATCAAAATGATTGAAAAGAAAAACGTATTGACAAAACGTAACATAATTATAACTTTGACGACTAAAATTCGATTATATAAAAGTAAAAGTTTATAAGTTGAGTTGGTAGAGACTTTCGATATTTGTTGCTCCTTTAAATATCATGGTTTTGCATAGTTACATTTATTATTCGCAACTTTAACATATTTCTATTTTCATAGACATCTTTCTCGTTATAAAATTTTTCGTCTCTGAACAAGTTAAAATCAACTATTTTTGTTGACTTTATAAATTCAATATTTTTATGTAAAAAAGGGAAAGAATAGAAATACATTCTCGCCTGCCCTTAAGACATATAATAGGAAAACCCTGTTTTCTTATAAATTTATTGGGCACATTATTCAACTTTCTTGACTTTTCTTTTATCCCACCATCATTACCATCTAGAATGGTCTTAGGTAGGAAGCAAGCTCACTATAAATACATTGCTAGTTTTTTTTTCATAAATCTCATCATTTTTTATTAGGCCACTTATTTCCTTTGTTTTTACTTCTAACCCTACTTTAGCTTGACTAGCTTATAGATTCTTCATTAAAGGATCCAACAAAGGGGAGAAAGGACTTCATTTCTAACCAAGGTTTCTTTTCCTTCTCTCTGTTTTTTTTTTGAAAATCAGGTGGGAAAATCGATATTCCCGTTTGGTTTGACTACAACAATGTAAAAATCGATTTTTCATATGAAATTTTTTTTGGAAAAAGTGAGGAATACTTCCCCCAACAACATAGCAAAACGACCTTCCTATAGTTGAACAGAAAAAATGTTCTCTCTCCTCCTTCATCATAAAAATCTCTCTAGATTCTCACCTTCCCTCTCTCTCTCGCTCTCTTTCTCTCAATCTCTGAAGAAACTCTAAAGATTCTCATCTTATTGCAACTGGTGCCCCTTTATGTATAAAAAGGGGGCCAACAGTAATATTGTGGGCGACTTTAGATGTTCTACTTATATTTTCTCATGGCATACCAAACACAAAAAATTGAATTTCTGTTGGAAACACTTGATTTTCTTCCTAATAAAAAATCGTTTTTATAGCGAACATTTTCACATGTATCAAACAATATTTTCTACTATTCATTTATGTTTAGTTTTTCTTCGTTTCTAGTTTCTTATCTTCATGAAAAATATTTTCTTGTAGGATGTTTTTATAAGATTTATTAATAATTCCTTGATCAATAAACTGATTCAATTTATGTTCAACTTCCATTTGAAAATCCCTAAAAAGATATTTAGGAAATTTTAGTCAAAATTAAAACCTTATTGATTTTATACCCAAAGCACCCTAACTTAGTCTTGTCTGATTAGTATTCTTTTCTCGTGTAGATTAGCCACCAAATGATTGAATGAAAGAAGTGGAACAACAAAGTAAGTAACCTAAGACCTTGTTATGCATTGTTTTTTAATTTTTCTCTATAATACGCTACTCTTGTTTGCAGTGGCAGACTCAGAATTATTTTTTTGTGGGGCCACTTTGGGAAGTTTTATAGGCCTCCCATTTTTGTTAAAAGGTCTCTCCATGAACCCATTGACTTGGTAAATAGTCATTGAGCTTGTTTGGTTAAAGAGCCCCCATGTAAGGGGTTAAAGAAAACCCACGTTAAGGGTGTATATCACTCACATTCTCAATCTACATATCTCAACCCTAAATCTCTCTAAAACTCAAATCCCTAAACGTTTCTCTTTCATTCTTCTTCCACCGGAAATGTCATCCATCACCGACGACCATTAGTAACAGGCTAAGTTCTCCGCACTTGTACAATATCTCCACATTGTTTCTGCACTCATCTCTAAAGTCACAAAGTAACTTCATTGTTGCAAACCACCATGGATGAAGCAACTTCCAAAAATTTTGGAAAAATAGCAAAAGATTTCCAAAAATCAATTTATGGACAAAATTCAGTCTCTCAAGAAGTATATGAAAATTTTCTAACCACTTTTTTACATCTTTTATGATCTATTTGTTGGTTGTATGACTTTTTTTATGTTTAACACGAACCTCAATTTGGTCTCGTTCCACCGAATAATGTGAACATGGTATGGTGAGACCAGACCGAATAGAATTTCTCTTAGCCGTTTGATACGCGAGAAAATATATGAGTAAGAAAACGACTTTCTTTCCCCTTAGAAAGAAAAGGGATTTCTTACCTCAAATTAAAATTTTAGGTGTTTGATACGATAGTGAGAAAAGAAGGTGAGAAAAAGAGTGCCTTTAGACAAATGTTTATTAATTATGTTTTATTTATTAATTGGGCCTTTAACCAATATAAAAATGTTCGGAATTTAAGGGGTGCCTTTAGAATTTAAGGGGGTGCCTTTAGACAAATGTTAATTAATTAGGGTTTATTTATTAATTGAGCCTTTAACCAATATATAAATGTTTCAATTTATGGGGGTGCTTTAGAATTTAAAGGGGTGCCTTTAGAATTTAAGAGGGTACCTTTAGAATTTCAACTTATTTATTAATTCGTTTTATTTATTAATTCGTTTTATTTATTAATTGGACAGAGATGAACAGAGAGAGTTACGGTAGGAGAGAACTAGAGAGAGAAAGTTACGGGAGGAGAGAGTTATAGGAGGAGGGAGAAAGTAAGAAATCAACTTTCTCGTCTAAAAGGTAGGAAAAAAATTAGACCATTTGCACACTTTTTTTTTTCTTAGGAAATCGATTTACTTACCCAAAATGACCAACCAAACAGCGAAAAACCGATTTTCTTGGGAAAACGATTTTCTTACTCACATTTTTACACGTATCAAACGGACCCTTAGTAAAAAATCTAATCGATGGGAAAACACTGTAGTGGATTCATTATCTACGGTGGGCTCGAGCCATAAATATTGCATAATTTGGCCCGAGCCCACCAAAAATTAGTCTAGTAGCACTACTGGATTATGCACCAATTTTTTGTTGGCTCGTGCCGAAATTATGCACCGATATACGATGGCTCGGACAGAATTATGCAATATTTACAGTCTGGTGCGACCGGAAAGCTCACTTCGGGGTTTTCTTCCTCTCTTGATTTTCTCCCACTTCCAGACGAAATGCTTCCAAAGAAGGTCCACAAATCTTGTTTGTGTCGCTAACCGGTAGATTCAAGTATTCAAACAATGTAGGTTCAAAAAATCGAAAAAGATTAAACGTATGGGTTATCAGGAAGATGAAAGAGGGAGAGATGAAGATGAAAAGAGGGAAAGAGAAAGATGAAAAGAGGGATCCCACAATTGTTCAAGAATTACTGGAAATGAACGAAGTTACTTTATTTATATATTTATGAGTTCAAAGAAATGTATTAAAATCTTACTTTATCAAGTTTGGAACGTGAATGGTTATAAGAAAGTTGTTATATGAAATGAATAAAATTAGACTACAGTTAAGGTCGACTATGAAGAATTTATGAACAAGTTGTGTTTATTCCTATAATATATCTTAAGTTAAATCTGTTGATTTTTGTCCATAGTCTTCATCTTCACCTCACCTCCGCACGCAAATTCCGACCACCACAGTTTCCATAACTAAATACTAGTGCACATTAAGTCGACAATGCCGATGCCAAATTGAAGAGTAGGTCGAACCTTAGAGACGTTTAATAATTAGCATGACTCTAATAGGGTGAAACGGTTGTTTATGGAAACTGAAATGACGTAAGATAATTGTGTTGGCTTATATCAAGCAAGAGAAATCTCTTCTCATCAAACGTCTACCAACGCAAGTACTATAGTGAAAATTTAAACCTATAGGCGAGGATCATCTCCCAGGATAAGCAATGGGGGTGTTAAATTTATGATTATCTGATAATTAGAGAGATAAACTGAAATAGCCAACACAATTGTAAGTGAATACAACTCTAAGACCAAGTCATGTTTTATAGAATAAAGTAGAGGTTCTTAGTTTCTTAAGTTTCCTTACTAATGTAGGAAAATAGATAATATTTATCTAATAAAAATATTAGATAATTAAGAAAGACAACTAAATACATGAAACTCAATTTTCTGGATCTTCGAATATCTTGAACTTTTATTCATCACTAGATCTTCGACTTCTTGATTCATCAGTCATCACGTTATATAGACAAATTATTATTGAGGGAAAATGAAATGCCATTTTCTATAAGTTTGAGTTTTCTTTTTAAGTTTAAATTCTGGGTCTTGAGTAATTGTTATTTTAGTTGTGAAGTGCGGCCAAGGATTTTAGTTTGAGTTACAGTTTTTTCAAACATAAGGGTTTTGGTTTGAGTTACAGTTTTTTCAAACGATAAGTTGTCTTGACTCTTGTGATCTGTTGATCTTATGGGTCAGTTGAAGGTTGTAAACACAGGTAATTTATATTTTCTACATAGCAACATCCCGTTGTAATGTTGCACCACTCGATTTACTCGTGCAAGATTCTTCATCAGATAGCAAAAACTCGAAACATATCACAAGTGTGCCACTTTCATTTACGATGAGTTCAAGGCCAGTTTTACTAAATGTTTGAACAAATATTTTAGATATTTTACGACTACGGAAATTATCGGGTGTGAAAATTTTATTACTACAAATTCCAAAATATCTTAATGGATAGATAATTTGAAAATTTTGTTCTTGATTTCAACTTGGGAATATTAATGCATAAATAATTTGAATAATTTATTACTAATTTCAGTTTAATTCTAATTTCAAATCACAAAGATTTCTTCCCTTAGTGTACCAAAATTAATATCATTCCTAAAAACAGAGTCAATTTGTTTGGAAAAACAACCAAAAGACATCAACCAGTTTCATTACCAAAATGGAACAAGCAACAGAATAAAACAGACACCTATTTCGATTAAAATCATTGGAAACAAAAAATGTATCGCCAAAATGTAACATAATTATAAATTTGATGACTATAAATCGAAGGTGCAAAGATTAAAATGCTGAGTTGGGTTGGTAGAGACTTGAGGTTATCTGTTGCCCTTCAATATCTTGGTTCAGCACGGTTACATTTATTATTCGCAACGTTAATATCTTTCTTTGTTTTACATGCGTCAAATGTTAGGTTGTAAATTATTTGGAATTTTAAAAGGGAAAGAATATAGATATTTTTCTTGACTATATCTCTAGGATTTTTTTTATTTGAAAAGGGAAAGAATATAAACATATTTCTTAAGATTCATGGTGCATAAGATCCTAGATGGATTGTTTTTGTTGCAAGAGATTCTAGATGGATCTTAGGTAGGAAGCAATCTCATTATAAATACTTTGTTAGGTTTCTTTTGTTTTCATCAATCTCATCTTCTTCCGTCAAACTACTCATTCTCTTCCCTTTAACCTTGGTAAAACAACTTTATTATTGCTACTTTATAGATTCTTAATTGATGGATTGAATAAAGAAGAGAAAGGACTCCATATTAGCCAAGGTTTCTTTTTTTCCTTCTTCTCTCTTCTTTCTCTTTGTTTTTAGTTATTTTTTTCCTGTCATTAATCTGTGTTTAAGGTTCTTCGTTTTTTATCATCATGACGAAAATATTTCTTATAGGATGTTTTCTTAGGAGTTCTATTAGTAATTAATTTATCATTATATTTTAGTTTATTAGTTTTAATGTTTTAGCAAGTCTTTCATTTCACCCAAATAAAAAACAAGTCTTTGTATATTTTGCTTAGAATTGGCTTTTTCATTTGCTTGATTTGATTCAACGTAATCTTGAACTTCCACTTGAAAGCCTTTTTAAGTTATTTGATGAATCAACCCAAATTAAAACCTTATCAATTTTATACCCAAAGAACCCTAACTTAACTTATGTTTTTTGTACATGCTCACGCTGTCATCTTTGTAACTTATAGCAGAACGTTTCTTAACTTCTGTTTTGTGTTTTCGTTCTCTTTTTTGGTCAGTCCTCTCTAACTAAACCTTTGTTCTTGTGTAGATTATCCACCAAAAGATTTAATGAAGGAAATGGAACAAGAAAGTAATTGATCTAAAACCAGGGTATGCGTTGTTTTCTGACTTTTAGTTTTTTCTTTCTATAATATATTATAGTTGATCCGGCTATTTCGAAAATCAAGTTGGCTAAACAATTTTCGAACAAAACAAAATTAGGAAAAATCATTTGATAGGAAAGAAGATTTAATTGAAGTATAAAGTTGTTTTGATTCAATGGAGATTTTCGGAATAACGTCATACTAATGGGAATGCTGCATTTATAGAATATCACCTTATTTTAATACATTAAAATGGATTAGATTCTAAGAGTTAAAAGATGAATAAATGTACATCGATCTCTCAAAACTATATGTGGAAAACATAGTTCCTTACAGTGGCGGCCAGAAAGTTTTGTCTCCAGGGGCACTTTACCGACCAATTGATAAACATATCTCTACGATGAGTTTTCATCATACGAAAAAGTACAATTACAATGAATAAATAGTTTTAAATATGTATTTTCTAAATATAACTGAATTTGTCTCCCATTTGGTTGACTAGCAATCTTTTTAGTAAGAATATACATTTTGTCAGAAAACGAATAGGGTTAATGCTAAGAGCAAGTAAATCTAAACAATGTTTAAAAAAGCGTTTTTACGCCTTGATGCGGTTTTCTTTGACAATGCGAGGCGGTGCCTTGAGCCGGTAAAGAGGCGTAGTTTCAATCTTATATATTTTAATATAGTTACAGTATTTTCTTCTATTAATAGTATATTTTATTGAATTTATTTGTAGTACTACATAAAATTAATTTTGTAATAGTAAAGTAAAAGGATATGAATGCTTTCGGTCACTTTTACCCTTCTAATTACCTCTAGAAATTAAAGAAAAACAAAGAAAGTTACTACAACATCGAGGCGTAAGTTTTGATGCGGTACACCTATATTTTGCCTCGAGGGGTACGCCTCGATGCGCATCATATTCGCCTTTTTAAACATTGAATCTAAAGATAAACGTTATTTTCTTTTTCTCTTAATCATTTTCACAAGATGAGTCATCATTGGTAAATATGTTGTTTAACTTCTCTTGAAAAAATAAATAATAATGAACGCTATTGATTAATCTTTCTTTTTTTCAATATGCCCTTGTAAGAACTCTATTGTAGACTGTCGTATTTTTTCAACTGTTTATCCAATGAACAAGAAATCTTGCCGTGTTTTAGACAATCGTCTCCTCCAGAATTTTGCAAAAATAAAATTTCTCCAGATCTTGAACTAAAAACATGTTGAGACTAATTTTTAAACAAATAGACACTTTTCTGTATGGTAAGGGTTAAAGCGTGTTAAAGGCGCCTCCTTAAGATCAATAAAAGTATATCTTTCGAAACTATGGGAACCATGGTTCTTCCTAACTAAAACAAATATTACCTTTCCCGCCATCAAAGACCTCCAAATTATATGATGTTTTTCCATATGAAGGAGGACAAAAAGAAGTAGAAGAAGAAACTTACAGCAGAGGAACACGAAGAGGAAGTAGAAAAATAGGAAGAAATGAAAAACAGCTTCAATAGAGAGTAAAATATAATTTTATTATTTAGAAAAATATCTAAAATTCCAAATTTCATTTATAAAGCTTTCACAGAATTAGTCTATCACTTTTTGTGCTGCATAGGATTTTCATTTTTAAAACTTGGTGACTCTATTTAAAGTTAGAGAAAAAGAGATATCGTAAATACTTTAAGGGAAACTTCGGTATATGTCAAAGAATTTTATATACGAAAATAAAATTAGGATCTTATTAACTCATGTTAGAAAGTGATAAAACAGACTTCAAAGGTTATCCACTCATTGGATATAAGGTAGTATATTCTAAAAAAGAACTCCGTACAAGAGAATACCCTTTGACTCATCATTGATTTCGTGGAAGAGCCACATGCACATTTGATGAGAAATTCTCCAACGTAAAAGATTCGTTACTTTTTTGGCGAAATAAAACCATTATTTGGGAATTAGTTCCTTAAGATCACTTACAATTTGGTTAGATTGTTGGTTAAATACCATATCAGAATAATTTGTATGACAGTTTATTCATATATTTGACCTTGCAGTTTTTTTGTTGGTTATATGAATTTAATTTCTCACGAAGAGAAAATGTCTGCTATCACTATATTTGAGCTTGATGAGGCTCGTCATTATGAAGTTATCAGATATATAAGGCCAGAGATCCGATTCCAAAATATTATTCTCAAAGATCAATTCTAGAGGTAAAGAACTACGTTTGGGATTTAAGTTCTTATTTGTTTCATCCAATGTTAATAGTATTAAGCATTGTATTGGTCACGGGTTTCAGGATTTAGAGAATACTTGCTTTTTAAACTCGATTCTGCAGTGTGTTACCCATACGGTCCCATCACTGCAAAAGCTTTGTGCATCGAATCATCCATATCCATGCACAAGTAAGATCTTTCAACTTTCTTTATTTTTAGGTATTCATTTTTCTTCTGATTCGTTTTGTTTTGGTTATCTAGTTGTTTCTGAATCTTGAGTTTTAATTTTAGGCGGAGTTCAAGGATTTTGTGCAGTTTATGCTCTGAATCAGAGGTATCCTCTATTTAATAGTTCTTCCAGTTTAGTTTTTAATATGATAAGTGATTAATCAATTTAGTTAAATCTAACTCTAGATTTGAATTGACTCGTTTGAACATATTTTCTGTTCATTTGTGCCAGGCATATAATAAATCTAGGCTAAGAGTATTGTCTTAAGTAACCTGATGTGTGCTCCTGACAAGAACAAGTTATATTTTAGATAAGTTAGACTTTCAGATAAGTCAGACTCAAACAAATTAAACACAAACAATAAGAAAACAAAAACTACGTACAATATTTTACGAGTGAGAACAATTATATACCTCTTTAGAGGTGTTCTTTCTAGGTTGTGCCCTGATTGTGTTGACCTAAAACGAATTTGTTTTCCAAACTAACATGCTCTTAAAGAACAGTGAGTTTGAATTCATTTTGGGTTATACTTTAAAGCCCAGGTTGTAACTAATAAAATTAGACTAATGGGAATAAGGTCGACTATGAACCATTTATGAACGGGTTGTTTTTATTTCTATGATCATCTTTTAAGTTAAATGAATTGGCTAGTTTGAGTCTTGAATAATTTTGAGTGGAGTTTTTTGTAATTACGAATTTTATAATATGAAATTAAAATATACTTCAATCTTTTCGTTTTCCGTGGTTCTTTATACAGATTCAGTCAACTGCAATCAAATTCCAAGAGTTGAGTTAACCATGCTAAAACTATAACACTTGGGGATCTTGTGTGACCTGAATACTGAAATGGGTGAAAGTGTGTGCCGAGAGATGAGAAAGGAAGAAGAGATATAGAGAGAAAGAAGATACAAAGTGTTTTCTCATTGCGAGGGGGCAGAGGATTTGATCTTCACTCCCCATCTAGTTTGATCTTCTGCATTTTCTACTCCTACTACCACCACCCGGAAGCAGCGAGGCCATATGGATATGTTAGCGAGTAATTTGGGTGTACAAAAAGAATTTTTAATATTTCAATTTTTTTGCATATAGCAACACCCCTTTGTATTATCATACCACTTCGTGTACTTGCGCAAATTTTTTCCAGGAGATAGCAAAAACTTGAAACGTAGCAAAAATATATTATTTTTTCGTTATTTTCAGTTGATGAGGGGTCTTCCTAAATGTTTAAACAAAATATTTTAGGAAATTTATGGCTAATAAGTTATCGGGTGTAAAAATTTTATTACTACGAAAAGGATTCCATTATATATTAATGCATACATAGTTTCAATTTTACGAAACAATTAGAAAATGTATTTTGATCTCAACTCAGATACTTGCTAATTTCAGTGCATTAATTTCAAATCACCGTGATCTCTTTTCCCAGAATCAATTTCATAGCTAAACAGAGTCAATTTGTTTTGAAAATTTACCGAAATGCGTCAACCAGTTTCATTTTCAAATTGGAACAAGAATCATACTAATACAAACTCATGTTACAATCAAAATGATTGAAAAGAAAAACGTATTGACAAAATGTAACATAATTATAACTTTGATGACTAAAATTCGATTGTATAAAAGTAAAAGTTTACAAGTTGAGTTGGTAGGGACTTTCGGTATTTGTTGCTCCTTTAAATATCATGGTTTTGCATAGTTACATTTATTATTCGCAACTTTAACATATTTCTATTTTCATAGACATCTTTCTCCTTATAAAATTTTTCGTCTCTGAACAAGTTAAAATCAACTATTTTTGTTGACTTTATTAATTCAATATTTTTAGGTTAAAAAGGGAAAGAATAAAAATACATTCTCTCTTGCCCTTAAGACATATAATAGGAAAACCCTGTTTTCTTATAAATTTGTTGTGCACATTGTTCAGCTTTCTTGACTTTTCTTTTATCCCACCATCATTACCATCTATGGTAACTTCTAGAATAGTCTTAGGTAGGAAGCAAGCTCACTATAAATACATTGCTAGTTTTTTTTTTCATAAATCTCATCATTTTTTATTGGACCACTTATTCCCTTTGTGTTTACCTCTAACCCTGCTTTAGCTTTACTAGCTTATAGATTCTTCATTGAAGGATCCAACAAAGGGGAGAAAGGACTTCATTTCTAACCAAGGTTTCTTTTCCTTCTCGTTGTTTTTTTTTTTTTTTTGAAAATCAGGTGGGAAAGTCGATATTTGTACGAAGATCGATATTCCCGTTTGGTTTGACTACAACAATGTAAAAATCGATTTTTCATATGAATTTTTTTTTGGAAAAAGTGAGGAATACTTTCCCCAAACAACATAGCAAGACGACCTTTCTACAGTTGAACAGAAAAAATGCTCTCTCTCCTCCTTCATCACAAAAATCTCTCTAGATTCTCACCTTTTCTCTCTCTCTCTCTCTCTCTCTCTCTCTCTCTCTCTCTCTTTCTCTCAATCTCTGAAGAAATTCTAAAGATGCTCATCTTATTGCAACTGGTGCCCCTTTATATATAAAAAGGGGGCCAACAGTTATATTGATGGCGACTTTAGATGTTCTCCTAATATTTTCTCATGGCATACCAAACACAAAAAATTGAATTTCTGTTGGAAAAACTTGGTTTTCTTCCTAATAAAAAATGGTTTTTATAGCGAACATTTTCACGTGTATCAAACAATATTTTCTACTATTCATTTATGTTTAGTTTTTCTTCGTTTCTAGTTTCTTATCTTCATGAAAAATGTTTTCTATTAGGATGTTTTTATAAGATTTATTAATAATTCCTTGATCAATAAACTGATTCAATTTATGTTCAACTTCCATTTGAAAATCCCTAAAAAGCTATTTAGGAAATTTTAGTCAAAATTAAAACCTTATTGATTTTATACCCAAAGCACCCTAACTTAGTCTTGTCTGATTAGTATTCTTTTCTCGTGTAGATTAGCCACCAAATGATTGAATGAAAGAAGTGGAACAACAAAGTAAGTAACCTAAGACCTTGTTATGCATTGTTTTTTAATTTTTCTCTATAATACGCTACTCTTGTTTGCAGTGGCAGACTCAGAATTATTTTTTTGTGGGGCCACTTTGGGAAGTTTTATAGGCCTCCCATTTTTGTTAAAAGGTCTCTCCATGAACCCATTGACTTGGTAAATAGTCATTGAGCTTGTTTGGTTAAAGAGCCCCCATGTAAGGGGTTAAAGAAAACCCACGTTAAGGGTGTATATCACTCACATTCTCAATCTACATATCTCAACCCTAAATCTCTCTAAAACTCAAATCCCTAAACGTTTCTCTTTCATTCTTCTTCCACCGGAAATGTCATCCATCACCGACGACCATTAGTAACAGGCTAAGTTCTCCGCACTTGTACAATATCTCCACATTGTTTCTGCACTCATCTCTAAAGTCACAAAGTAACTTCATTGTTGCAAACCACCATGGATGAAGCAACTTCCAAAAATTTTGGAAAAATAGCAAAAGATCTCCAAAAATCAATTTCTGGACAAAATTCAGTCTCTCAAGAAGTATATGAAAATTTCCTAAACACTTTTTTACATGTGTTTATGATCTATTTGTTGGTTGTATGACTTTTTTTTATGTTCGACACGAAGCTCAATTTGGTCTGGTTCCACCAAATAATGTGAACATGGTACGGTGAGACCAGACCGAATAGAATTTCTCTAAACAAAAAGGTTCGAGGGAACTTACTTAAATTTTTGGAGTTATTTTCTTTTTGACCCCCTATTTTGTGACTAGCTTCCTTTTTGACCCCCATTTTTCATAAATTCAAATTTAACTCCCTATTTTCAAGTAAATGTCATAACTACTCTTTTTAATTTCAAAGTAAAAATATTAAAAAAAGAGATATTACCACCTCACATATTTTCAAGTAAATACTATAACTACTCGAAATTTTTTCTCTTTTTTTAATTTTTTTAATTTTTTTTTTTGATATTTTTATTTTGAAATTAGGAAGGATAGTTAAGACATTTACTTGAAAATAGAAGGCCAAATGTGAATTTATGAAAAGCCGAGAAAAAAAGCTGGTCACAAACTAGGAAGTCAAAAAGGAAATAACTCAAATTTTTTAGAAGGTTAACTCAAATTTTTTAGAAGGTAATTAAGTAATTTATGTACCACCATAAGTTACCGACCGATGAAACCGAACGCGAAAATCAAAATTGACGGCGACTTTGTTTCCTCTCTAAAATCCAATTCCCAGTTCGAGATATAGAAGAAGTTTAATTTTGGAGAAAGAAAGAGAA
Source organism: Eschscholzia californica (assembly GCF_041429995.1). Taxonomy (NCBI): domain Eukaryota; kingdom Viridiplantae; phylum Streptophyta; class Magnoliopsida; order Ranunculales; family Papaveraceae; genus Eschscholzia; species Eschscholzia californica. The sequence continues at coordinate 41,770,948 of NW_028238461.1, read as the reverse complement.
GCTAGAGAGAGAGCAAGATCTGAGAACTCTAAATCATCTAAAATCATCGAAAATCATCTAAAATCATGGCAATCTCATCATCATCTCACTTCTCCAATCTCTTCACTATCATCACCTTCATCTCACTTTCTTTCTTAATCTCCTTTGCTGAAATCCGCTTATCTGAGATCCGTTCCGATGATCGATCAGTTATCCCCTTCGCTGAATTCGGATTCACACATACAGGACATTTAGAACTAAACGTTTCTCATATCACACTCTCAAACCCTAACCCTAAACTAGATCTTTCCCAAATCGGATTCTTCCTCAGTACTAGAGATTCATGGATTCATGTTCTTCAACAGATTCAAGATCTTCAGATTACTTGTCCACTTCAATCAGAGTTGGTGAAAATCGTTTACACTTTTGATAAACTTAAAGGAGCTAAAGAATTTGGTATTATTTATTTCGAAAATGAACCAAATCAATTCACTCTTGTTTTTGCTAATTGTTTACCTCCACTTCAAGTTTCAATGGATGTAAAATCATCTATGTATAATCTTGATGGAAAGAGTAGTAGTCGTGATTATTTATCTACTGGAAAAACTGTTCTTCCTAGGGTTTACTTTCTCTTCTTCTTGATATATTCATCATTAGCTAGTATTTGGGTTTATGTTCTTTATAAGAAAAGAGCTACTGTTTATCATATACATTTCTTCATGTTAGCTGTTTTGATCTTAAAAGCTTTGAATCTTTTATGTGAAGCTGAGGATAAATCTTATATTAAAAGAACTGGTACTGCTCATGGTTGGGATGTTTTGTTTTATATCTTCAGTTTCTTGAAAGGAATTAGTTTGTTCACTTTGATTGTTTTGATTGGAACTGGTTGGTCATTCTTGAAACCCTATTTACAAGACAAAGAAAAGAAGGTTTTGATGATTGTAATTCCTCTTCAAGTTGTTGCAAACATTGCACAAGTTATTATTGATGAAAGTGGACCTTTTGCTCAAGATTGGATTACTTGGAAACAAGTTTTTCTTCTTGTCGATGTTGTTTGTTGTTGTGCCATTCTTTTTCCAATCGTTTGGTCGATTAAAAATCTCAGAGAAGCTGCAAGAACTGATGGAAAAGCTGCTGTAAATTTGATGAAATTAACACTTTTTAGACAATACTACATTGTTGTGATTTGCTTCATCTATTTCACGCGAGTTGTGGTATATGCATTGGAGACCATTACTTCGTATCGGTATCTCTGGACAAGTGTTGTAGCAGGGGAATTAGCAACATTAGCATTCTATGTGTTTACAGGGTACAAATTCCGGCCTGAAGTTCATAACCCGTATTTCGTTATTGACGATGAAGAAGAGGAAGCTGCGGCTGAAGCTCTGAAACTAGAAGACGAGTTTGAATTATGATCCTATTTTGTGCACAAAATTTGGAAGACATCAATTTGGATCACTTATGGGTTGTCATATAAATGAACGATCTTGAGTATTGCAAGACACCAATTTCGGGAAAACGATGGACTACCGAGGTATTTTGATGAGGTAATGAATATTGCATTGGATGCATGATTCAGTATTTAGATGCAGTATTACTTTCTTGTCTATTCTGTGTTATCACTAAGTTTATTTAATGTCATTACTCTGTATCATATGTTGCTCAGACAGCTTGTTTTCCATAGACTTTGTCTGTTTGTTGATATTAGAAAGTGGAACCAATTACCGACCTTTTAGCATCATCTTTCTGTGATTTCTCTAATGCCTTAATGTTCTTTATATATGTATATATAAACACAGAGAACCCTTAAGTTTGAATATTATTTATGTTCTATTTATGAGGGGAATTTGTTCGTCAGAAAACTAAACGATTATTAGTCGAAATATATGGCCCAAATGGATGGTCAAAATATTGGATTTCTAAACGGAACTAAACAAAACAGCAAAAAGTTGTGAAGATAGAAGGGAAATGCATAGGTGATGTCGTAAGGCATATTTTATATTCGTCTGATGCTTATATGTTCTTTTGATATATCGGTAGAAACAAGGAGCCCCCCGAATTAAGTGTTTGGAGGTCACCTTTTGTTGTTTAATCTGAATGATTTGTAAATTGCTGAATGGGATAGAGAAACTTCTTGTGTCAACCCTATATGTTGATAATCCCTATTCATGTCTGCATGCAAACCGTACGCTTGTTAAACATCTTCTGTATCGGCTTGGGGCAGCCCTTGTCTTCTTTGTAATCTGTTTGGTTATGTAACATGTCAATTTTCTGCAAAAGCATCTCAACAGTCGATGTCATTAGACTGGAGTAACTTGTTCGAACATTTTGAATCAATTTTGTCGTGGTGATGTACTATCGTCTCGTTGGGTACTGAACTCATCGTGATGGATGAGAATCAAAGAAGACTCTTGCAACTATCAGTTCTGCTATGTCTCAACAACAGTTGCAGTTGTGAAGGTAATTTCTATCTCGTCTCAAATTAAAGATTGTCATTTTACTACAATTCGATTGTTTTCAATATTTGGGGCACCAAATTATAAGTTATTTGACATACCTATTACTTGTTTTGGTTTGTTCTTTCCAACTCAAATGCTATGGCAAGTGTTTATGTATAAAATTCACATTTGTTTCTGTTAAGCTTCATTGTTTCTTTGGACTCTCAGCTTAGGATAGGGGAGATTTTGACATTGATCACCACTTCAATAGCAATATTAAGACTATAGCCCCGTTTTTCTGAAACAGCTCATATAACCCCTGAATTGTGTAACTCCGTCAAAGTCCTGTTAAGAGCCCCATGTGCCATTGGAAGATGCAATACTTGACCAAAATACCCCTAACCCCATTCCCAAGCAAAAACACAAACCTCCTCTGTTTCTCTGATAATCTCTAAAACCATACTAAGCTCCTTCTTGTCTTCCATTTTCTCTCTCTAAAACACAAATACTTGATTGCGTCTTTGCGCAATTATATCTCTCTTTTTCTCTATTAATTTTGGAACCTAATATATCAAGAAGTTGAAATTATTGAAGTGGTTAATTTGCGGGGAAGAATTTGAGAATGTTACGACTTAGTCAAGAGGGTCTGTCGCGTCTCTAAGATGCGGGCAGAACCTAGTTTAAAAAGAATTTCAAGTTTTCAACTAGTAATTAACCATATCAAGCCCTTTTTTCACTCTACCACTAATTCAACAATATCTATCTTTGAACGATTTCAATTTAGAGATCAGATTTACCAGTTTTAATCTTACTCAATACGCATAATTTAGATACGAGAAGATAGAAAACCACCAAGAAGCTGTTTTGTTCGAGTATTTGACATTAAAATGCAAAAAAGATAAGAAGATTACACGAGTAAATGCTTTCCATTAAGAAACCCTAATTTGCTATTACATAACACAAATGGACATAAACCCCAACTTTGAAAAGTTTCAAAACCCAGTCACCAGTGACCAAATTCTGAGTACTTATACATTTAGTAAATTAAGCAACCAATTATCATATCTGCAAATGGAGTTTGATGGAAGTTACACAATTGGGGGCCTATATCAACTGTTTCAAGAAAATGGGAATCAGTTCTCATATTGATTGGGGTCGAAGCCAATATCTCCCTTTAGGATTTAGTAATGTTATGGTCTTGTAGCAGTGTTATCATTTGATGTACATACAAAATAACATAGTCAACTGGGAACTAGAATTGATTGAGTGACCCGAATAATTCGGGGATCAGATCGGGAATTAGTATCGGTCTGAGTGACATGAAAATTAACATGGGAGATGAGGAGATAAGTTTTGAGTGCTAAAGACGTTGGGAGCTCTGTGGCATTTGTTGTTGGCACATGCACCACATAACTGGTGTTCGACTTCTTCTGTCCAAACTCCAAAGAGGGGTCCATATTAGTTATTTCGTAAGAATTAGGGGTTTACTTCAAATATTACTATTAATTTGGGGTCAATGCCAAAGCTTCCTCCATTTTTCTATTTTGCAAGTATTTCTTTCATCACTAAAGACTGCTACTCTGTTCAAACAAATGATATGGAAATGATTGACATATTTCTGATGAGATTATCAATGATAAGCATTTTCAATTTGTTGTCTACTAGTAGTGTAGCACACTTAGATGAAATTATTTATGACACATCTTGTATTATAATCGTAACCATCGTCCGTCATCCTTACATAAATGTGCTTACCAATATCGGCCGCATCTTCCTCAATTGCATGTCAGCATTTACCCTTATTTCTTGATACCGTAAAAAGATTGTTTCGGCCGTGTAGATATACATATTACCATCGAATCAAGAAGGTTTTACGATAATCTTGTGAGGACAGTTTGTTATTATAATAGTAGGGGTCAGATATTGCATTATTTATTCATCAACTCTGACTTGATGATGCCTAATCAGACAGAAAGAGAAAAACGTGGAACCAAGGCAAGTGTTTGGAGTCTTTCGTTTAGGGCCCCAAACTCCAAAGCTTTCTACAGGGCATGTGAGGGCACATGACCTATTCTTCTATCTTACAAGGGACTCTAGTGGTAGTAATTTCTAAGCGAGGAGGAAGCATGTGCATTTTCATTACAAGTATACTTGTTTGAAAAAAAAAAATCAACTTTTTTTTTTTTCAACAAAAAAAAAATCAACTTAGAAATATTGCTTTATAGACATTAAGGAATGAACTGTTTGGGGGGTTTGATTCAATAATTTTGAGAGATATTGCCAAAGAAAAACTATGGAAAACCTATGTTGTTTGTCAAATACTAGTTTTTTTTATTAACTTGTATTTAAGATTTGATCTAAAGCAAGGACATATTCCACCGGTTAACTATAACTTTGCGGATCAGCCTTCCGGACTGCTAGTGATACTGTCCGCTTTGACACACCTGGACCTCACGGTTTTAAAAGGCTTGACTAGGGAAGGGTGCTTAACCTCTTAAGAGGAGCACCACACTCCGTCTCCCACCAATGTGGGATTGGCTTACTACAAACTTCTAATTTACGCTTCTTTCTTTATTCCTTTTGTTAAAAAAAAACTTCTTTTTTATATTTTCCTTCTTAAAAGTTTATGTGAAATTAACTTGCCAACTGATAAGGATCGTCGACCGTCTGCTGGTGAGTCACCTCTTCTCCATTATTCTTCCATCTCATTCCTTCTTCCTTCCCATTTATCCCTCCGTTGCTTATGTCTCTCTTTTCCTCCCTCATAATGTAGAAGAGATAGCAGAAAACTCGGTCTATATTAATGCTTTCTTTTCCTCAAGTGCCATGTGATCGCCTGTGGCTAGGGGTGGGAATTCTACCCGAAAGCCCGATACCCGTCACGTTTACCCGCACCCGACAATGTCCATGGACGCCCGCGCCCGAAGATGGGTACTACCCGCCCAGCCCGATGATTTTTCGTGGGCGGGCTCGGGTGAAAAGCTCTGCCCGCCACCCCGCCCATACCCGAGCCCGATATGCTCACCCGACGGGTGTCTATAGATGCCAATCACTTTGAGTGTCGATTATACTTCACTATAAAGCCCAAAGTAGATTTAAGGTTTCTCCCAAGATATATAAACTACACATTGAAGCAACCCTAATAGTTTACCACATTGAATCTGAAAAATTCGGTAGCATAGAGAGAGAAAAAGAATATACGTTGTCTCTCTAGCCGTTTCTCTCTTATTTACTAGACCTTCTTGTGCCAACCTTCTTCTCTATTAAATAAGTTATTCGGATCATCTTCCATCTCTATGTAGTGGTCAAATTTTAAGATTATTTTGATGTGAAGGAAGAACAAAGAAGAACTAATGGAACATACAAAGACAAGAAAAAAAGTGGACGACAACCAAGTCTCATGTTTGCATATATAGATCTATATCAGTTGTTGATTACTTATGTTACGGAATCTGAGTATTTCTTTTATTCTTGATTTATAAGTTTTGTAAAGATTTGGTATCAATTTGTTTAGAGAAGCTTATTTGAACAATATCAAATTTCTAGAGTTTCCTGATCTAGTAGAAAAATATCTGATAAAGAAACCCGATGCCCGATTTGCCCGAAGCCCGACTTGCCCGATGCTTTAGTGGGCATGGGCGGGCTTTGATCATAAGAGATTTCAGAAAAGCCCGCCCGAATTCGCCCGAGAACCCGAGTGGGCAGAGGAAAAACTTACCCGACCCGCCCGAACCCGACTCAGAATTACCCGCGGGTGCCCATACCCGCCCGATTCCCACCCCTACCTGTGGCAGTTGTGCGCTCTCGTAATGCATGCAATGGAGCTTGTACTCATAAGCGTAAAATTTGTTTGCCATCGATAAATGCTCATTAGAGTAAAGTGCAAACTCGAATGTTTGAGCCCTAGGGGCATAGGTTACACCTAGTGAACTTCTAAAATACAAGGAATGAGTTATTTGATTTATATTTCTACTGCCGGTTACTTATAGTTTGATATTCGGTAGTAGAATTAAAGAAAAGTTGTAATTTCGTTCATCTCATCAAGTTCTGCAGGCTACAAGTATTTATAGGTTAAATCTTAACAAACTTCTAGCATATCTTTAATAACTACCTAATCACCACATAACTAACTTCTTAACGAAAACTCCACCCACTTTCATTCCCTAGATGGTTGAACTGACTAGGACGATTCTTCTTTTCAATAGCTCGACAACTCAGTTGATTATACACACATGAAAGGCTAAGGCGGCTTGATACTTGATGTTACATTCCCCTATCAAGCCAATGACAACTCTTGTGACTGAAGCTTCAATAAAGGAAGAACACAACCCACTTTAAGGTTATGACAGTTCTTGTGACATAAGCTTAGTTCTAAGAGACAAGAGCTGTGGATAGCAAAGTTTTTTTGTAAAGATATGACCTAGTGGATCTTTGAACTTGACAAAAGACGAGTGAAATAACCAATTCTCGACAAGTTCTTGGAAAAAATGATAGTCCATTCGTATACGCTTTATGCGAGCATGATGAGTTAGATTATGAACGAGGCAATGTGCACTAGTTTTACCTGAGAGTAACTTCAACTTGTCAACAGGAAACCAAATTCTTTCATCACATAAGACCAAAAATATTCTGCTACTGCAACTTCCATAGCCCTGTATTCAGCCTCGGCTGAGCTTCTTGCAACTGTTGGTTGCTTCCTAGAGTTACATAAATGGATATTTGGACTGTGACTAGGACGACTTCATCTCTTAAGTAGTTTGGTAGTTGAGCTGATTATGCACGCATGGAAAGCTGAGGTGGCTTGATATCTTACAGTGGGTTATAGCGAGCGAGCGTTCGATATTTTAATCACATTCACCATTTAGATTAATAAAATTGCAACACTTTAGGGCTGTTGCTTTTTAGGATGGTTGTCGTAACATTGGTAATAATAATAATAATACTAATAATTAGGACAGCCAAATAAAGGGGAACATTAAGACACAATCTGTGTAGGGATGCTTGGTGGGATGCTATTCCAGTTTCCAGGGTAAGCTGATCACAACTAGATCATTTAATATAATTCTGAAATGATGTATCTTTATTTAGATTAGTGGAGTAGTATATAATTAGATTTCTTTTCTGGCTTATTTTCTCCTATTTTTATTATGTTGTAAATTTAAATATCATCATTATTTTTGTGAAAAGTTTTTTTAATTTTTTGTGATAAACTAGAATTTCATTCGTAATTCCAGCACATTACATGGTTATGAAAGTTTTCGACTCCTTTTAATACAACATAGATTTACTAAAGTAAATAACAATATGAAAGTTACGAAGTAAAGATAACATGAAGAGATAAGAGTACAAGATTGCAAAGATAAAATAAAAAGACCTTAAAAGTCACAAATTAAAGATCCTAAAGATCACGAAAGAGACCTTAAAGGTCGTGAACATTATTGTACTAATGAAGAAGATTGAACCAAGTAGAGACGCATGACGGTTACATCAAGAATACCACTCAACCATTGTGATCAAGAAGTTGGTGATGAAGAAATTGTTGAGATGGATCCATCATCTTTAAGCCTAGAAGAACCCTTTAAGTGTTATGAAGATCGATGATGAAGAAACCGTTACCCAAACCACCATCCTTATCCCGGTCTCTCTGTTCTACTCAAACATGTATAATATTAGATCTAAAAGATACATAGAAACAAAGAGGAAATATCGGCGTAGGGATCTCTCCCTACACCAGAAAAACTTAAAGATCGAGAAAAGCATTATATATAGAGAGAGAAAGAAGAAAGAGAATGAGAAATTCTTACGAAAAGTTTAGTTGAAGTTAAACTTAAGACTTTATTTCATATATAAAGTTTCTATATTTCATACATATATGTACGATGTTTCTATGAGTGAGGATGGAGGTGGAAAATCAATAGTCAATGACCTAGAAATAGGTATTGTAAATGGGGAAATGCTAAAACTGTTGGAAAATTATTTATGGTATAAATAATTTTTTATTTGAGTGAAATTAAATCTAATGGTTACTTGTGAAAAGACACAAGTTATGGGTAGTCACAACCCAAATGGAGAGAGACATCTTGTGGATTTGTAGAGTCACGAGTAACTCTATAAATACTCAATTTGATTTCTCTTTTAGACATAAGTTTTTGAACTGTTTTAATCAAGTTTTTGAAAACAATAGTTGAGTAGTCTAGAGTCGTCAATGAGAGTATAGTAACTGGAAAGTTCGATGGAGCGTATAGAATTGTAGTGCTTCTTTCTATACGACGCGATCGTTGTATCTTGGGAGACAAATGTCCGTAGAACCGTTAGCACCATTGCGGGGACATGATTGTCTTAAGGAAAGAGTGACCACTCGCCTCGATCATCAAATAAGATAAGTTAATTTTTCATTTCATATTTATATAATCTTTAGTGTCATAGGATTAGTTGTCAAGAATCGAATCCGTAAACCCCGAAACCAACAATCTTAAGACAATCATTGTATGATTTTGAAATCCTTTCTTGACAAATAATCCCATGCATGATAGACACGATGCAATATGAACTTCGTAAGTACTGTAGTTAATAAAGTTTAGTGGGTAAGTCTATTTCCGTCACTAGTATGTTACTATTTGGAGTTCGATTTTATGGATTCACACCCTTTTATGACTGGCATTAATTAATTTTCCCCAACCAGTCAAGAGTCCTCCAGTTATTGATTTGTTCTGCCGAATTATGGAAGCCCTAGACAATGATCTTTCTCTCGTCAGACTATTCCTCAGAAAGAAGTGGAGAAACAAGAATAAGGAGGGTCATAAATAGTGAACTTCTTTTCCCTTACAATTAACCATCATGTGAAGGGTGAGTACTGAAACGGAAGGGGCAACATTTGGATGATGCCTTCTGGAATCTTCTTATCTTTACAAAGAGATGTGAGAGCAGTATCTTTGGGTTACTATAATGAAATAGTAGGCCTACCGCCTACTACTACAAATGCATGGGGAAATACAGAAAAAAAAAATATATATGGGAGGAAGTCTTTATCATTGTTGGAAGAAAACCGAGTGACACATCATTACGGTGCAAATGTGGAGTTTGTATATTTCACACTACAGAAATACGACAACAAAGATGTGCCACAAAATCTTTCATGGACTCAACAATAAAGGAGGATCACATAAAGCCATATTAGTATACATACTCTAAATGCCCGGGGTAATTGTTTTTATATGATATTTTGTTTGAGATTGATTTCTCATATTGAGATTGCATTGTCGAAGTTGGAATAATTTGATGTTAACGTAATCAATTCTCATGTCATTGATGTTCTCTAGAGTCTCTACAAGAGATACGAAAAAAGGAGACATCAAGTGATCACCACTTCCATTACCAGAATTGCCATCAAACCACTGAAGATTGGTTGTTTGTAAATGGATTGTAAATGGAGGTAACTAGGGTCACTACTTAAATAGTGAACTATGGTGTAAATGATCTCATTATGTGGAACTTTGATGTCGGTCCATCCTCAAGGCTAAAGGGGTACCAAAATCGAAGTGACTAAATTATTCAGAAACTAAGTTGTCTTAGTGTGAATAGTGAAAGCAATACGAGCAGAACGGGACAGCAAAATGCACTTGTTCCATATGATACTATAATGAAAAGAAAACCATGGCCAAAACAATCATTTTTTATATTGGGTTGGTTCTCTTTAGATGCGTTTTAAATGATCTTGAATATTGGGTTCAGTCATTTAATTATACAATGAGATAGCTATAGCTTTAAAAGGAGGAGAAAATCATCATGATAGGAAGTGCTCAGTAGACATTAAATGTGGTTAAATGTGTAGGTTCAATTGGCGCATTTATGTCTTAATTGGTGGCCGTTCAACTTTATTGGTCCATCCTCTCTGTGTCAACTATCAAATGCCAAACAGAGAGTTTATTCGTTTAGCTATCTATGGTGTTGTTTAATGAATACTAAACAATAGTTGAGGCTCAACGCGCCATTGTGGCAGAGTCGTAGAGACATGTAATATTACACCAGGATCCTCGGATGCCTTGATGATTGACGTATTACATGGAGGTAGACTTCAGTGCACGTACGGATGCCAAGTGAAGTTCATCAAATTGTGTGAGCCCAATTCTTTGATAATTGGAAATTGTGGGGGTGATTCATTTTTTGTTAGATATATTACATAAATCTATTATGAGATCATATTTCTCACAATGTTCAGAAAGCAATGTCATATAAGTTCATGTAGAGAATTTGTATGCCTAGAAATCTTAACGTCTTGGATGATGGAGATCACTCTTTGCTTTCGGACGATTTGTTAAGTTCAGTAGTCATTCTTGTGTTGAAAAAAAAAATGACTAATTTAAGTCTTATTGAGATGCCAAATACTCTTGGGCAATGGCTTTACACAAAGTCTAAGCCTATGGTAAATTATATAATGGTTTCTCTCATGCAAAGAGTGGCTTATCAAAAATCGTGTTGTACGAGGACATTTAAGTCTAAACTCAATTTTAGTTTTCTGAGTTTTGTTTCATGACTAAAGCTAATTTATCATGAAACAAAACTCAGAAAACTAAAAAGGCTGGTTTCCTGGTTCCATGGTTTTGGGTTTCCAACTTATTCGATTTGGTTCAACACGGTTATGAAACGCATTGCAGTCACAATTGTTATAACCAGCAGATAAGTCTTTTTTTTCTCTTTCTTAAAAATGAGTAATATTTGTATGAATATATAGTTTGGTTGTGAAAAGTGTCATGGGCATCATTTGATTTATTAGGACTAGGATGAGTTCCAATTTTTACCCTATAGAAACAGCAGAAAGGTTGACATAACAAAACCAATTTGGTTGGTGAAAGAGCCAAGGAAAAGTAAAAATAAGTGAATTATCATTGATTATTGATGTAAGATATGTGAACATAATTAGACACGATGAGGGGAAGTTCCTTTGGAAAATTAATGGAGGAAAGAAGAGAATGTTAATGGAAAGGTCTGCACTTTAGCGCAGTTAACCCTTCAGAATGAGAAATACAAATGACTGACCATTGGGACATTTTCATGTGATACACCGTTTCATTTTGGTGACAGAAAACCTTCAAAAAAGTCTTTTAATGTTTAAAATTTTGAGGTTTCCAATTCTACCTCCAAGTTATCCAAATTACATACCAATTTTACTTTTTCTCAAGGTCATGCAATTAACACATGAAATCTCAATGCCATAGATTCTATTTATTTTTTGTAAGTAGTTGAGGGTTGCATGAGATCATATGAACTCATCAAGCAGATCATCAACATCTGCATGAATGATAAAAAAGATCGATAAGCTCTGGCCCATCAAACACTGTGTGTCTGTGTCTAATTGGAAAGAATATGTTCCATATTCCTTCTCCTGCCACGGCTCAGAGATGAAGTGTTGAGAACTTGTATGATGGTCATTTTGAAACCTTAACAATAGACAAAAGAAAATGATTTTGACATCACAAAATAGTGTAGTTGAAGGAAATGTAATAAGGAAGCAACCAATTAACTATATGATCTCTGGTTTGTTTATTGTTAACAGTTTTCCTTAAATTATGATCATCATGACAACTTACTGATGTTGGAGATACTCTAACTCAATGACAAGAGCAGACATGAGGAACAAAAGGAAATTAATATTTACTTGTCTCGTTTGGGTTTCTGAAAAATAGTTGTTTGTATTCATACTACAACGGTTATGTTCACAGTCCATGGTGTGTATTACAAAGTCAAAAGGTGACTATACCAAATGGAATCAAGGCAAACAATGAAACCCATTTTCTGTTGTGGAGTTTCTTGTTGTGGTTCAGTACATTAATAGGTGCCTAACTTGGTTCACGCCTAATAAGGCATTTGAGTATAACCAGATTGAAATATCTTATTATTTCAATTAATTAAGATACCGAATTTAAATTCCAAGAGGACGACGCATTCTTTGGTTGATTGTAAAATCAAACTAAGTCAGTGATAAACTCATTTCAAATTGTGGGGGTAATGAAGGCAAGATACGTTATGTATGGTAAGGGTTCTCTCATATAAATGGTGAGTCAAGAATAATCACATTGTGTGGGGGTTGTATATATAAGGACATTGATGTCTCTGCCCAAAATTCTATGGAGGAGAAAAAGAATATCAAGTGATAAAGAAAACACTTACTAACAAATGCATTCACTTGCTATTAGATGCATCCAGGTACATCTAGTAAAACCATACATATAGACATAATTTCATCATTAGAAGCAATGAGGTGGTTTTCATGTTCTTCCCATTTCAAGATGAATTGGTGTTATCTTTCATCGGAGAAACCATAAGAAGAGAAACATGAAATCTTCCAGTAAAGGAAGTACAAGGGCTAAATATCTAGTCCTAGTTTCACAATAAAAGTGAAGAGAACTAGGGGCAGTACCTGAACAGTGAATTATTTTGTAAACGATCTTAGTGTGGAGGCTTTACATTTTTTTTTTTTTTTTTTTTTTTAGTCATGAAATGTGGGGGAAGCATGGACCTATGGTATGTCATAGTTGTTTTTCCATTAATGTTGAAGATTTTATGTTGGAATTGAAGTCGATTTTGATTAATTTGGGAATGGTATGTAAGATAGATATCTTGTTTGGTTGTTGACTACAAACAATAGTATACCAATGTATTAGTTTTATAAAACTAAATGAATGTCCAATCAGTTGTCCAAATCCACATAGCAGGTGTGTATTTCAACTGAAATAGATAACTTGAAGAAAAATGAATTTCTTTCAGGATATTCGAAAATGGAATATGATAAGTCATCGTACTTGCGTTGACATAATATTACCATTAAATGATTGCTCTATACAGTTTGAAATTGTGAATCAATTATGCATGCATATAAAGTTGAACGACAACCTAACAGGATCCAATTAGATAAAGGTGTGTCAATTGCGAGCAATTATCATCAAGGGGAATGGGCCTAAAACGCCTAAGTAAATGAGTAAAGGCATGGTGAAACCCTACCTAGATGACTGGAGATCCCACGATCTAGGTTCAAAGGGCAACTGAAGCTATATCCTGACTCGCCAGTAACACTGAAAGAGATTTATCTCTTACCCATTCCTAGGATGAATCAGTGTTGCCTGTAATAAGAGAGGATAAGGTTATCTTTTAATGATTCCTATAGTTTAGAATTCTTTTTTTCTAAATGGGGTATAACAGGATACCTTTAATAGGAGATCACCTATATGAGTGTGAACTGGTGCCGGTTCCGTGAGAAGGTCGTAATGGCCGACTTCTCTAAAGCGCTCATGAATCCCGAGAATGTTCAAGGCCGAAATGAACACAACCGAGAACTGAAGGTTACAAGGAATGTCATGTGTGATAGCTACTGCATCGGTTTACAGTTCATAGGACCCAGTTCAAGACATAGTTCACTAAGGTCCTTGTAAACCCGGTATCTATTCACTACGAAAGATTCAAAGCCAAAAGCTATCTTTCCCGGTGCATGGTACCTCCTGTTATGCTCTCATATGTATGTATGTTTGTCTGTCATGTGTTTGTATGTCGTCTGTCTTTTGTTGGTAATTTCACTCATGTGGGGGATTGTTGGAAAATTATTTATGGTATAAATAATTTTTTATTTGAGTGAAATTAAATCTAATAGTTACTTGTGAAAAGACACAAGTTATGGGTAGTCACAACCCAAATGGAGAGAGACATCTTGTGGATTTGTAGAGTCACGAGTAACTCTATAAATACTCAATTTGATTTCTCTTTTAGACATAAGTTTTTGAACTGTTTTAATCAAGTTTTTGAAAACAATAGTTGAGTAGTCTAGAGTCGTCAATGAGAGTATAGTAACTGGAAAGTTCGATGGAGCGTATAGAATTGTAGTGCTTCTTTCTATACGACGCGATCGTTGTATCTTGGGAGACAAATGTCCGTAGAACCGTTAGCACCATTGCGGGGACATGATTGTCTTAAGGAAAGAGTGACCACTCGCCTCGATCATCAAATAAGATAAGTTAATTTTTCATTTCATATTTATATAATCTTTAGTGTCATAGGATTAGTTGTCAAGAATCGAATCCGTAAACCCCGAAACCAACAAAAACCACAAAGGATTTTGACAAAAGAAGTTATCCAGCTGATGTGGCGGTTGTGGTTTGAAAGTTTGATTAAATCTAGACTGTTGAGAGATGAATATCATACAAAATTGTTCGACGGTTGAGTACAGCTTCACAAATAACTTTCCTACTTTCTTCTTTGCTATAATATCAAAGCCCAGACGATATGTGTATGTCGTTGAAATAACATGTTTGAACAGGTAAGAGTAGTACATTTTTTTTTTGGTCCGTCATGTCTGTATAGGTGTTGTTTACCATTGTGTCACTTAAAGTATATTAACTGACCATTGTTTCCGTGTAGCCTAGAGTGAAAATGCTAGAAGTCGTACTTGTCTTTACAAAAAGCTTGTGATAGACCTTAGAAAATGCTACTTTTTCTTTTTTCAGCATCTAAAATCTTTTATTTCAACAAAAAAAAAAGGCTAAAGGAAAATGCTAAAAAAAAATAGCTTTATCACCCCAATAAAAACAAAATAATTTATGTAATAAAAGATTTTTCATATTTTTCATAGTTAATATTTCTATATATTCATATCTATTTCGTGTAAAAAGTCAAATTCAAAGCCGATTTTAGATAAACTGGTACTATTCAACTAAAGTAAGTTTCTTAGTGGTACTCATATTGGGCATATCATTATACCAAAATACACTTTTGTTTATGTACAACCCATTGGTAACCTTCATGGACCAAAAATATAAATGCCAGTCACGCTATATATCTGTTCGGAAGTCAAACTTAGAACATCTCCAATGCAAAACTTAAAAAAATCTTAATTTGTTCTGTTTGTCGAGTTCCAATTGAGATTCTCACTCCTACGTGGCGAAGATGGCGATCCTCAATTCTTGTATGTCTCCAATGCAAAACTCTAAACTTTTTTATTCTAATTATGTGGCATGGTTATTTTTGTAAAAAATTAATTAGTTATTTTGGAAATATATGAAGACTTGATTTCTATTCGTTGAAATTTAAATATTGATGACCTGTACAATTCGGGATATCTCAAGAGGACACTCTATTTCTGGAGTGTCCTCTTGAGATATCTCTATTCCACCCTCGACACATCATCTTTGAGTTCTTAGCTAAGTTTTGCATTGGAGATGATTTTTTAAGAAAAAGTCAGAAAATCCTATGTAGCACTCCAAATTTCTAAGGTTGAGTTTTGCATTGGAGATGCTCTTAGGGCTTTAGCAACATGCCCAACGATTATTTCACAAAAAAGAAGCATCACTTAAGATTAATTTTTTTGGAAAACAAGCAAAATTTTGTTTTTGAGTAAAATTTGGTTGGTTTGTTTTTCGTTTTCCTTTTATTTCTCCCAACCCACCACAATTCCTTCCACGTCGGTAACAGCCGCCAACATCGCTTGCAAACTACCATTGTCGACGTTTTTTTTTTATTTTTATCTCTCTTCTCCTCCGATCACCACCATTTCTCTCATCGCCTTTTCTCTTTCTCCTCGTCCCTTCCTCTCTATGTAGGCGAACTCTCTTTCGCCAGAACAAATAGAGAGGGAGAGGAAAGATAAATGGTGGTTGTGATGGGAGGAGAAGAAGAAAGATGGAGGGAGAGAGAGAGGGGGGAGAGAAATGGTGGTGGTAGTCGCCGATGATAGTCAGAGATTGTGGACGGGGATGGAAGGAGACGAGGATGAAGAAGTTTTGTTTCCCTTCCTTTAAAACTTGGGGGTATTTAGCGATACCCCCTCATCCCTAATGTCCAATTAGGGATACCCCATTTTTTGGACTATAAAGTACACAACTACCCTTACTCTAATTGTTTCTTTTCTATCTTTGATCTCTTATACCTTTTCGATGTTATGTTTATCAACTTTTTTCGTTTCTCATAGTTTTTTTTCTCTTAACCATTTCTTTTAATTTACCAACAACATTTATCAAAAATTTAAATTGATAAATTACAGCAATTCGAAATAAAAATCGTAAATTCTTTTTTAAAAATAACTTTCTATTTGTTTTTTTATTTTACGTTAAAATTGATGTATGTGACCGATTTGAAGGAAACCTCTTGATATCTATTGTTTTTTTATTAATTATAACTCGTTTACATTTAAAAAATACAAATGGAAATTGAGATTATGAATCGAACAACAATTAAAAAAAAGTTCAAATGAAATTACTCAATGAACTTGCAAATGAGATTACAAAATTTTTAAAATGAACGAAATTAGAGTGTTATGTTAGTCGTGAATTTACAAACTAGATAGAAAAATTCACGAGAAGACCAAAGTTAGAGTGTTATTTTAATCGTAGTGATATGAAAGGGAAGAAAAGAAAATACAATATGTCGGTCGTTGTGATTTATCAATTTTTAAATTTCGATAATGTTGTTGGTAAATTAAAAAAAAAGATAGATAAGAGAAAAAAAAATTTATGAGAAACGAAAATAAGTTGATAAACATAACATCGAAGAGGTCTAAGATATCGAAGAAAAAAAAAAGTAACAATAAGAATAAGGGTAGTTTTGTACTTTTAAGTACAAAAAAGGGGTATCCCTACTATCCAATTAAAAAAGGCAGTGTCCCTAATTGGACATTAGGGATGCGGGGGTATCGCTAAATACCCCTAAAACTTGTAACCGCTTTGGGAAAACAAAAAACAATTTTATGGTGTGTTTGGATGGCGGAATCATGAATCCGCGGATTCATGAGTCCTTGAGATTCATGATTCCACAGATTCATGAATCCAAGTAATATTTTTTGGCTTGTTTGGCAACTAAGAATCCTATGATTTATTATCATTTAAGTATTTTCAAACGTCTTTAGAAAAAATATAATTTTTGAAAAAAACAATGATTTTGAAAAAAAATAATGATTTGGTAGAAGGAAATATTTTTTTGTTGATTTTAAGTTTGAAATTAAGGTTCATTAATCCAAAATCCTAACAAATCCTAAGGGGTAGGGTGGGATTTTGGTCCAATACAAATTTTGGAATTAGGAATCCTAAGGATTCAAGAGTCCTAGGATTCTTGGTAGCCAAACAGACCAAGGATTCATGATTCCTACCAAATTCCACTTTTGATAGGAATCCTGCAACCAAACACACCATTAGTGTATGAAATTTTGGATGAAAATTTTGACTAAACTTTATTTTTTTTCTTTTGTTTCCCCAAGCCCCTACCACCATTTATTCTCCACTCCGGCAAGGGTCGCCACAAAACTGTCTTTTTCGACGATCTTTAATATCTTTTTTTTATGTCTTTCTCTCTCCACCACTGACCACCTTCCTCTCTCTCTCTCGTCCTACATATTTCTCTCCTTCATCCTCCCTCCTCCATCCTCTCTCTGTAACTGTTATGGGGGAGATCTCCCCAGACCAGTATTCGGCATTCCTGCAAAGGGAACCTCTCGTTCGCCAGAACAAATCGAGAGAGATAGAAAAAATGGTAGAAGGAAATAGAAAGAGAGGAAGGAGGTGAGACATATGACGGTGGTGGCCCAATACGGTGGTAGGAGATGGGGGAGATGACAGAAAAGATAAGTTTTGTTGTTCAGAAAAATTTGACAAAACTCACTATTTTCTTTCAGAAAAAATTATTATTTTCCCAAAACTAGGGCTTTAAATTTTGTACCCAAATATATACCCGAAAATTTTCTTGTTTACGGGGGCATCTTATTTTTTAGGTTACTTTTGTGGTCCAATATATGAAAATATAAAAGAGAAAGGAAAAGAGAGGTAGATGGATTGATCAGAGAACTTTGATGGCCATTCCCCACTTCCCACCTCCACCACCACTACCACCTTTTGTATTAATTTCAGTAGAGAGAGAAAGTGAGTAAAAATGTGCAACAACATGTGAGCTTTCTACACCTTTACAATCCATCTAAATCACAAAAAATATCATTGATGGCCCATCACATTGCTCTCTTTTGGCGAATCAGAAAGATTAAAGCTAAGAAAGAAGAAGAAAAAAAGAGAAACATAGAAGAAGATAGAGAGAGAAAGATTAAAGCTAAGAAAATGGAACAGATGACAATGTTGATGATGATTAGAGATCTAAATCAAATCATATCTGAAGAAGAAGAACAACCCACCACTACAACTTGCACAAGCTGGAAACTTTACGAAAACCCATTTTATATCCCTCATCAAAACCATCATTTCTATTATCAACATCATAATCTTCATCATCAACATCAACATCATCATCTTCATCTTCCTGTTTCTGCTCGTAAAATAGCTTCTTCTCTTTGGGATCTAACACTTTTTCAATCAGTTATGAATTCTCAATTCGAAATAGCCAAAACCCAAATCAAAGAATTGAAATCTCAGTTAGAATTCGAAAGAAAACTTCGAAAAAAAGTCGAATCACTTAACAAAAAGTTATGCAGAGAAATTACAGAACAGAGGAAACAGAGAGAAACTATTGAAAGTCTTTGTGAAGAACTTGCTGAGGAAATTGCATCAGATAAAGCTATTATTGATCAAATGAAGAGAGATTTTGAAGAAGAAAGAAAAATGTTGAGAATGGCTGAAGTTCTAAGAGAAGAAAGAGTTCAAATGAAATTATCTGAAGCTAAGATTTTATTTGAAGAAACATTATTAGAATTGGAATTCTTTAAAGGGAATCATCAAGTTAATAAGATAGAAGAAAACAGAATTGGATCAAATGAATGTTTGGGTTCAGATTTGAAGAATAATAATAATAATAGTATTGTTAGATCAAGTTTAATTCAGAGAAAATCATCACCAGAAGCTGAAAATCCTCATATTAAAAGAGGGATTAAAGGGTTTGTTGAATTCCCAAAAGTTGTTAGAGCAATTAGTTCAAGAGGTAGACAATTAGGTTCAAAGCTTGAATGTCAAAAGACTCAACTCAGACTCTTACTCAGACAGAAGAGTCCTTTCAGATCAAACAATCTTATTTTGGGCTGACTCTCTCTCTCTCTCTCTCTCTCTCTAATGATTTATGTTGTTCTTGATTTTCTTTGGATGATTTGTTTGTTCTAGATTGTTATTGTCATAATTTGATAAAAATATTGAAATAAAAGAAGAAATTTGGTTTTAGCTTTGAGTTTCAATTTAGGTCTTTTGCTAGTTCAAGTTTGTCTCTTGCTATGATTTTGGGGATCTATGAAAACTCTCTCTTCTTATTGGTTGAAGTGATTGGATCTTAAATTGTAGTCCAAATTCATTAGTACAATCGGATTTGTTCATAAAAAATTAAGCTCAAGTACACCATTGAGTTCCAACCAGTGGACTACAAGTAATTCGACCATCTTCGGCTAACTTATGGTACTTCTTCCCAATAAAAAATAAAGTTGTTTGATCACATGCGGAAGCCTATTAGTACGAGTTAAAGTGGACCTTACTTAACTCTCGAAGGCACGAAAGCCCCTAATGTCGTATGATATTGGCATTAGCGGAAGCTTAAAAACAGCGAGCTCTGCTTGAAAGCTTCGCCTCAATGGCTATATGATGGATGCGGAATTCATTTACTTAGTTTTTAGTCAACTCTTTAGTTCATTCATGTTGTCGTTGTCAACTCTAGTTCTTCAAATTTAGTAGTTTTTCTTTTTTTTTTTTTTTTTTTTTTGTTTTGTTTGATGAAATTTCAAATTTAATAGTTGGTTGAGAAAATAGTAGAAGTTTCCTTCTTTTTTTTTTTGTTAAGTAGTAGAAGTTTCCTTCAATAAATGTAAGAGATATTCAGCTACCTTTATGACCACATAGTAAAACAGTCTGATTACCATGCTAACTTCGAAAATTGTCCCTTGAATTTTTGTGCGTGCTCGGAATCTCACTGCACAACTAAGAAAATTTCGCTGTAGGGGTGCGTATAGCAATCAGGACCTCCTGCCGGGCCTATAGATTTTACTATTAAGAAAATGTTGCATTAATATGGGGTTTGTAATATTGGTGGTGCCTATAAACCCATTCATGAAATTTGATTTATACACTAAAACTTAATCAAGAACTCTGACTATGATAAGACTACTTTTTACATGCTACTTTCTCAATATGTTTCTTCTTCCTCTAGCAATACAAAAGAAAGTTTTTCTTTTGTATTTCGGGAGACCATGGATGATTGGTTGCTTTTCAAGCACTCCATTTTAGCATTTTATTGATTGAGGATTTGACATTCTCAATATGTTTCTACAACTTTCTAGAGACCTTTCTCAATATCTCCTCTAGAGACATGAAGATCAGAGCAAAAATCATGCAATCTAACCACATTTATACAGTAAAGTTCCTTTTGTGCCCCGGATTCTTATCCAATTCTTTTGTTTGAATCAATGTTACCCAAAATTTGAAAGGTTAATTTTATTTTGGCCCCCTATAAATGACGACTCACTAAAATGATCCTCTAAAGATGACCAGCTTTCAATTTAGCCTTTTTTTTCATTTTTCCATCCTTTTGTCCGTTTAGAGTTAGGGAGCTGCCATTATCTTGCCACAAATACCCCTACTCAACCCAAAATATTTGGAGTCAAGACTCATTACAACAGTCAAATCAGTTTTCTTTATCCAATTTTCAAAATCTATTTTTTCCCCTCTATGCCTTCAATTAATTAGTAAATACCCATTAATAATCTATGATTATTTACTGGCCCGGGCCCTAGGGGAGATGCCCCTTGGGGCGACTGGGGTTACATGCCCCCACAACCCCAAGGTGGAAAGCTAGTTTACCCTGTTTAAACTTCAACTCCGTCATTATATAAAGCAATTCTATTAGGATCAATGAAATTGTTATGTCCTACCCTAGCAAACTACAAAAGGGTGCAATTTTGTGTTTCCAATTTCGGTCACCAACAAACTTTGTCTAGATCTATATATTATTCTCTATTTCTTATTTATATTTGGCTTACACGATTTTGTATTTTTATTTAGTGATAGTTCAGTGAATCTTGAGTTTAATTTAAAATACTTTTGATTTTTCAAAAGACGATAGTTCAGTGAATCTTGAGTTTAATTTAAAATACTTTTGATTTTTCAAAAGACGCAGAAGGATGATCTCACATCCACAAAATCACGTCAACATCTATTACTTTTAACTAGAGTTCAAATAAGCTCAAACAAATCATTTTCTTAATAATTATTAAGGAAAAACAGTTAATTGTTTCAAATAATGCAAACTATTAATGATATTACCTAGAGGAACTTATGGATTAACTTGGAGACCATATAAAAGATGCAATTAATAGGGAATCTATCAAATGCAAAGGTACTAAAGTTCATGCAATAGAAATATTTGAGAGAAAGTGTATGTCTTTTATACTTATTATTTACATTCAGATTAAACCTTATTTATTACAACTTCCATAACAACGAGTGAGTTTCACATTATCAATATAAAATTTAACAATCAATAGAAGACGAGTTGATATATGATAATTGGATTGCGCATACGAACAACGACACGAGGAAAACGACATTTCATCTTTTTTTCGTTGTTTGTGATTGTTGCCCATCATATGACCTATCAACACGTAGGAATGCTCCGCTTTGCAATCAAGAAATTCTATGTGTTAATTTTGAAAGTAAGGAGAAGGGCCATATGCAATTTACCAGAGCCGTGGCTAGGAATTTGAGGGTCCTGGGCGAAGTTTGATTATGGCCTTCGGTATGATAAAAAAAATTACAAGTAAAAATTGAACCACACGCCAATTAAAGACTTCTAATGAACACGATTAACTTAAAATGATAAAACAAAATCTTTGTACAACGTATAGTTTAGAGTCTAAGCGATTTTTTTAATATGATATCTTTTGTATCATGATTTTCTCATAAGTATTTATGTATTGTTAGAAAAAAAAACACTTAGATCTTTTTTTCTTAAAAACACGCCTAAAGAAGAAAGATATGCACCTAAACAACAAAACAGTCTAAAGAAAAAGTGTGACGGAGCATAAATAAGATATGATTTAGCAATAATTCTCTCAACCTCACAATTTTAAGGAAAAGAAAAAAAAAACGAGTGATGGATTTCGAACCCGTGTCTCAGCTGTGGAAATCCCCTAACATGACCACTGGAGCTGATGGAGCTTCACATTAAAGAGTTTAGCGTTATTTATATATAATCTAAGTGCGACCTCCATAAGAAGTGGGCCTCTTTGGGGGTGGGGGCCCAGGGCGGACGCCCTGCCCGCCCGCCCGCCCCCAAACACGGCTCTGCAATTTACCCTGGAGTTTATCCTCCGTCACAGAGAAACAGTCTGATAGTTGTCATTCATTAATGAATTTAAGAGATAAAAACCTGTGAAGAGTAACAATATATGTAGTCAAATCCTACAAAATAACGGACGAGATTATTTTTTTATTATATTTGGATGTTTCTTGTTTCCATAAAGAAACTGCCCCCATATAAGATATATTTTGGCCTCGCCACTGCCAGACTCGAATGTTTAACCAGAATTTATGTTTATGTTTTCCCGCTAAAATGCATAGTAAACATAGTTACTACTTGCCATTTCTAGAAGACGTGAAGAACCCTAATAAACTACTCTTCATTCTCCTTTTTCTAAAACCCCAATACATAATTACTTCTCACCTTTCTCACTCTCTCTATAACCACGTCAGTCACTTCTTAAGACGATTTTGGAGAAGTCACTTTCGGACATTATCACTTTGGCGTTATAGGAAGTGAAAGTCACTTCATTGGAATCTCCACATTCATGCACACGAGTCCAACAATCTTAAAAACATCAGAAATACCAGAACTCATCGTCACTATTTCTAAGATTTAGAATCCACTTGTCTAGCACAAAACGTGAAGAATTCCGATGTGATGACTCAGGTTTCAACAACCACAGAAAAATTCACAAGCGTAGAGTTCTCCACCAAAACTTCAACGACGCTTGATGTTGAAGCCACATTTCATGAAAATGAAAAAACACCATCAGACGTTTGTATGGATAAAGCTGAAACAATCTTTGTTGTTGAGAATATAATTGCAGTGGATGAGACAAATCCCATAGTCTTAGACGAAAATATTAGTGAGCCCGATACAGAGCTGGTTAATGTCTAAGTAGAAGACGCGACATAGCTATTCGTTTTAGAAGACGCAATGGTGTTAGTACAAATCGGGATCTCAGAGGCATGTGTGACATATGTAGGCAGTACACTCATTGAAGTAGAGAGAAAAGAGTTGACGGGGTTCTTGAGGGCTTACCAGCATATCTGCCTTACACATAGAGGAGGTATCAGGCATAGACGCTTGCGTAATCTCACATAGATTAAATCTAAAGCCAGAGCACCAAGCGGTCAAATTGAAGAAACGACACTTCGCTCTAGAAAACAGGTTAAGATCGCAAAACAAGTGCAGAAGCTTCTGGGCTCGTGAGTGATCTGAGAGGCCCCTACCCTGATTGGTTGCCCAACATAGTGTTTGTTCCTAAAAAGAACAATACCTGGAAAATGCGTCTAGACTACATAGACATCAACAAAGTCTACCTTAAAGATTATTTTCCATTACGACTAGGGGTGAGAATGTTTATTAAACGGGTAGGGGATGGTATGAAGATAAAAAACATTTATCGAGTTCGGAGCGGATTTAGGATTAGGTACTAAAACCTGCCTCGCCCCAATTAAGTATGTTATGCATCATATATATAATGTGTTTCTAAAACTTTTTACCTTATATTATCAATTTAACTATTTTACATTTTATATTATGTAATTAGTTGTAGTGTTTATGGTTGATAAAATCAGACTCTTAAAAAGTTTTGGTTATAATAATATATTATTTTGTTAAAAATAATAAATTTATGTTTAAATCTGACTCACCGTACCCTATTTCATGTTAAACAGGGCGGGGCGATCGGTAACGGTATGGAAACTTTTAATCGGGGCGGGTATGGTAATTAAATATATCCAACTTATTTTCATATTTTTTCTTCTTCCGGATTTACCCTTATTTATTTAACAATTTTTCTTGAAGTAATTCAAGGATTATAATTTCTATTCTAGAAATACATGTAACTTTTCTTGAAGTAATTAACTTTTCTTAAAGTAATTGAAAGATTACAAAGAAAAACCAACTTTTGTATTGGAAAATGTCAAATATCTTAATTAGGGGGGGGGGGGGGGGGGGGGGTAGTGGATAGGGATTTAGGAAGACATTCGTGGACAAATTGTCTCGTAGACATTTTGAGACATTTCGAGACATTTATCTGTAGACAAAATGTCTTTGTAGACATTTTAAGACATTTGATTCATGGACAAAAAGTCTTTATGGACATTTCAAGACATTTGGTTTATAGACAAAATGTTTTGGAGACATTTCAACATATTGAATCCATGGACAAAATGTGTAGTGGATATTATTATTAATATTATTATTATTATTATTATTATTATTATTATTATCTCATCATGGATGACAATTGGTAGGCATTTATTATTTTAGTATTATTATTATTGTCTAACCATACAAAATAATATATTTGTACTCATATTTTAAAAATATATTTTTCGGGTTTTGTGGACGTCTGTGGATATCTGAGGACATTTATGGACAATAGGTGGACATTTATTTATTTAATTTTATCATTATCGTTTAATCATATGAAATAAAAATAATTGTACCATTATTTCGAAAATATATTTTTCGACTTTGGTAGTCATCCGTAGATATCTGTGAACATTGATGGACAATTGGTAAATATGTATTATTTTATATAGTATACTAATATATATATATATATATAATATAATAATAATAATATAATATAGTAATCTTATTACTATAATATAATATAATAATATAATAATATAATAATATAATAATACAATAATATAGTAACATATAATAAGATAATAATAATATAACATAGTAATATAATAAGATAATATTATAAAATATAATAATAATACAATAATATAATAAGAATAATACAATAATATAGTAATATAAGAAAATAATGTAATAATAATAGGATAATAATAATATAATATAGTAATATGATAATAATATCATTATTACTATAATATAATAATAATAATATAATATAGTAATAATATAATATAATAATACAATAATATAGTAACATATAATAAGATAATAATAATATAGTATAATAATATAATAATAAGATAATATTATAATAATATAATAATAGTATAATATAGTAATGGCAATAATATCATTATTACTATAATAAAGTATTATAATAATTAATATTTTTATATATTATTTATTAGGGTTATTTCCCTGATGGCCCCCTACTTTGTGACCAGCTTCCCGCCTGGCCCCCTACTTTACAAGAAATACCCATATGGCCCCCTAAAACCGTTAACTTTAACTTTCCGTCACTCTCTCTCCTCCATCTCTTTTTCTCTCTCTGCCATGTCACGCCACCTCATCTGTTAGGCCACCTCATCACCATCTCCGGCAGAGGTCGCCGGCCGGCGACCTTCAAACTAAAAAAAAAATTTTTTTTTTTTTTTTTTTCTCTTCCTCTCTCTCTCTCTAAAATTACTCCGGCGAAGGGAGACCTTCGCCGGAGTGGTCTGTTCTTCAATGAACAGACCAAGGTCTGTTCTTGAAGAACAGATCTCGGTCTGTTCTTGAAGAACAGATCTCGGTCTGTTCATTGAAGAACAGACCAAGGTCTGTTCAGTGAAGAACAGACCAAGGTCTGTTCAGTGAAGAACAGACCTGGGTCTGTTCTTCACGAACAGACCGAGATCTGTTCTTCAATGAACAGACCGAGATCTGTTCTTCAATGAACAGACCGAGATCTGTTCTTCAATGAACAGACCGAGATCTGTTCTTCAAGAACAGATCTCGGTCTGTTCATTGAAGAACAAACCACTCCGGCGAAGGTCTCCCTTCGCCGGAGTAATTTTAGAGAGAGAGAGAGAGGAAGAGAGAAAAAAAAAAAAAAAAAAAAATTTCGTTTGAAGGTCGCCGGCCGGAAATTTGGCCGGCCGGCGACCTCTGCCGGAGATGGTGATGAGGTGGCCTACTAGATGAGGTGGCGTGACATGGCAGAGAGAGAAAAAGAGATGGAGGAGAGAGAGTGACGGAAAGTTAAAGTTAACGGTTTTAGGAGGCCATATGGGTATTTCTTGTAAAGTAGGGGGCCAGGCGGGAAGCTGGTCACAAAGTAGGGGGCCATTAGGGAAATAACCCTATTTATTATAAATTATTTAATCTTATTTGATAATAATAATTATTTTTATATTTCTTAATGAAATGTCCACAAGTGTCTTTCATATTTTGAGAGACATTTTCTCTCCAAAAGCTCTCCAAATTTACACTAAAATGTCTTCACATGTCTCCAAAATCAATTTGTCTTGAAATGTCCTTAATTTCGTGTCTCTAACGAATACCACAGACATTTCAGGACATTTGAAATGTCTCAAACGAATAACACGGACATTTTGAGACATTTTAAATGTCCCCAACCAATAACACAGACATTTGGGGACATTTAAAATGTCCCCAACCAATAACATAGGATTTGGAGGGACATGGCAATGTCCCTCCAAATCCCCAACCACTACCCCTTTTAGCCATGTCCCTCCAAATCTCCAACCACTACCCCTAGTTTAACTAATGCACCATATATTGAAAATATCAAAAAAAGATATTCATGAAAAAGTAAGAGATTTTATATGATATATAAGGAAGAGAAATGCTAGTCCTACAACTAAAAATCTGGAAAAGATGTCCAGATCTACGTGGCCGAGAGTTAATAGCATTTACCACGGGAGACGGGATCCTCTATTCCGAATGTACCCTCTTCTCCCTCTTCTTTCTCTCACTAACCTTTCTCGTTCCCAACGTTTCTCTCTAAACATTTCTCTGATTTGCTGTGAATGTCACTAACTTCTCCTTCCTCTTGTTTTTCTTAGTCTTTTTTATTTATTTTAGACACCATGAAAAATGAATCCAACCAAAGTGATGATTTGTTGTGATCATCATCTATACATCTTACCTGTTTTATTTGTTGATTTAGGTATATGAACAGAAATCTAAAGTGGGATAGAAGAGATTCCATTAATCGTTCGAGAGATTTCCGTGATTGGTTGTGAAATTTCCGTGATCGATGGTGAGATTTGATTAAAGGGGGATTAGGATAGAGAAAAGTTAAGAATGACAGATTGGTTAAGTTTTATTTAAAAAAACTGAGTATTATAAACCAAAAACTTGATAATGAAAAGAAAATTTTGATGGTGCACAAACTCTAATGTTCTTCACCAACAAATGGTTCCTTCTCTCTGCTGGATTGAAGGTTGAAGATAAAAGAAGTTACAGAAATAATTAAATTATTAAAAGAAAAGGAGGGAAATGTTTAGAGAGAGAAACAAGATAACAAAGAGGGTATTTGAGGAAGTGAGAATGTGGTATTAAATGAAATTTAGTTTCCAAGATTACCACGTAGGATCTGGATGATTTTTACAGACTTTTAGTTGTAAGTGTAGCATCTAATGAGACTCTTAATTTGGGAGGGACGGAGTAATAAAATTGAAGAAACACTGATGTATAGAGTAAGAAAATGTCAGAGAGGATCAAAGAAAATCGGTCAGCCGTTTTTCCTTGCAATTTGATTGGTTTGCTTAAGAGGCAGCCGACTTTCCCACGTATATCAAAAAGATAACATCTCCCTCGTAAAGGCCAATATCTAACCACCTAGGGTTTTCTTCGTCTCTTTCCACCTTTCATTTAAGCTGACCGTCCAAACTGGTCAATCAATACCTCACATTTCTTTGACCTTGGCATTTGTGTCTTTCTCTCTCTAGCCTCTACACTCTTTCTCTCTAAATAACTTCCTTCGTCTTATCTGCACCAAGTTGCTTTTCCCAAGCCTCATAACGTGTGGGAAAATAGTTATTGCATCACATCAACAAGCTTATCACTTAAATAAAAAATAATGCTTATAAGAAAACCATCGATGGGGCCAATCTTCTACCATATTTAATGGTAGAGGACTACATTTGAATTTTTTTTTTTTTTTGATGAGAAGACTACATTTGAAGTTGACCTTTAGTCAATATAATTTGGTCTCCAAACTTGGGGTCCTACTAATTACTCATATAGTAATATACATATACGTAAGAGTTTATATTAGTTCCTCTTATAATCAAGCTTATGTTTGAAAAAAGAACTCCACTCATGTAGGGGTTGCAACTCATGTAGGGGTTGCAGCCGGAGGAAGAACCAGAATTTCACAAACTCAAAAAAAAAAAAAGTAATTGTATCAGTTTCTACTAACAAGTATGGAATGTTTTTTCTCATCAAAAAAAAAAAAGTATGGAATGTTTAAAAATGAAAACTTAAAGTTGGTACTAGACACATCGTTAGAAACGATAGATCAAGCTAAACTCATTGAGTGAGATAGGTTGTAGTTGCTGAACTCTTTTGTTCTTGATTGTTGTTTTGTTTTTAGATGCCTTTGAGTTTGAGTTTATGCTATTGGGTATGCCTAATAGCCTGCTGATTTAATGTAAAAAAAAGAATTACAAATCAAATTGTTTATTAAACTAAACAGTAAATACAGTATTTAGGTTTATGATTTTGAATGTGAAATACAACTTTTGAATCACATTCTAGCCGATCTATTCAATAGTCACCTATTCATCATACCAAATAAGGAATCAAATTACTCATTTGACCTAAATACCCATATGGCCCCCTTTTTCAGTTACCGTTAACTTTTCGTTATCCAGTCATCATTTCTCTCTCTTCCATCTCATTACCTCTCTCTGCCACCTCACGTTATTGCCAACTCATCATCTTCTCCAGCGAAGGTCGTCAGCCGGCCAGTTTTCTGCCCGACGACCTTCAAACATTAAAATTTTATTTATTTATTTTCTCTCTCCTCTCTCTCTCTCTAAATTTTTTTCTTACCTCTCTCTCTAGAACAGATCTAGAGAGAGGTCTGTTCGTGTCATCACGAACTGAGTCTGTTCGTGATGGACACGAACAAACCTCTCTTTCTCTAGAACAGCTCTATAGAGAGAGGTAAGAAAAAAAAAATTGAGAGAGAGAGAGGAGAAAGAAAATTTTTTTTTTTTAATGTTTGAAGGTCGTCGGCCGGAAAACTGGCCGGTCGGCGACCTTCGCCGGAGAAGATGATGAGTTGGCGATAACGTGAGGTGGAGAGAGAGGTAATGAGATGGAAGAGAGAGAAATGATGACTGGTTAACGGTAATTGAAAAAGGGGGCCATATGGGTATTTTTGCTAAAATAGGGGGTCAGGCAGGAAGCTGGTCACAAAGTTAGGGGCCATTTGGGAAATAACCCTTTTTTTTAATTGAAATATCAAAATATAATCATTTAGAGAAGGAAACAACAAAATTTCGAAATAATTACAAAAGAAACAATTGTGAGTAAAGATTTTCGAATAAATTTTCTTTATAAAATTTCATTATAAAATTTCATTATTGAACAATTTAGAGAGAGAAACTATAAGCTATATGATTATGAATATATAATTTACATATGTTCAATTCTCCAAATATTAAACTATATCAATAATAATTACAAGAGGAAAACAACTAATCCATAAAATAATTGATAGGCCTAAAAAAGGTCTATTCCCGCAAGCGCAGGGGATCAAGTTATAGTAAAATTAGTAAATCGGGAAATCGTTCCAAGGGACAAGTAATTTTATCTAAATCTTAAATTAACTCTCCATTCATTAATTTTGGTTTGATTTTGTGTGAAAACTATTTTTAAAAGAAAACAAGAAAAGACTAAAGAATAATGAAATCAAGATGGGAAAGAAATCTAGGGTTCTTGATTCCACCACATAAATGGACTATCTAAAACATGCATTCAATTAACAAATTCCTTTTTTCATGTATAACTCAAAATCTAACATAATAAACTATTTAGATTCCGGAAATATTCTTTAATAACACATTTCAAAATCTTTTATATTTTGATTGATTATCACATAAAAGTTATATTCCTTAATAATCATTCATCATCTAATAAGCATATCCCATCTAATAACTTAACAAAAGCATGAAATATCTCACTATGAAGCATGAATAAAGACAAGATTATAAGATCTATATGAAATAACAATTAATAGACATTGAAGCTCAATACAAGGATTTAATAATCAATAACATCTCTCAAAATAAGCCCAAATATGGGTTTCCTCTACACCCTAGATACAAATTTAGCTACTCATGGAATCTAAAGTAATATTCATTGAATTTATAAAGTAAATGGAATTACAAAAGATTAATGGAAAGAAATCACCAAGAATGTTCAAAATCCATATTCCTATGTATCTCCATTTTGTCCAAAATTTGCTCCATTTGTCCTCAAGAATTTTACTCCAAGAATCCCAAGTATTAGCTATTTTATTGCACCCAAATAAGAAAAAGGAAGAAAGTAGATGTAGAAAGAAGTTGGAAAGAAGAGATGAAAGGGGATAAAGATGATAGAAGAATATGGAAGAAAGAAAGAGATGACTATTAATGGAAGAATAATAGTGGTAGAGAGGAAGTAGTAGTAGTAGATCAGAAAGATGGATAAAGAATGGAAAAAAGGGATTTGGTAGTAGAGAAGAAAGAAAGAAATAGGTAAGAGGGGATAGAGAATAAGAGAGGCTAAGAGGGGAGAGAGAATAAGAGAGGAGAAAGAATAGAGAAGAGGGAGAATAGAGAAGAGGGATTGAGAGGGTTTGCAAGTCTAGAGCTTAATGGAGGAGAAAGAGATTTATTTATAGATGGGTTAGGGTTTTTGTTGGGTTAAATGGTACTAGGTGAAAAAGAGAGGGTCACTTTTGGAATTATAGGGGTTAAGTTGTGCAAAACCCTAAAATAGATCAAGTGACCCGGCGGCTAGGGTTTGCTGGTAAGGATTCGGATGATAGCACGCTCCGCGGCTAATGAAAACAAGTGCGCCAGCGAGCTTGGACCGTTAGATGAAGGAAACTTGGAAGAGGGTGGTCTGCATTGAGCCACGTGTCCGGCTGTACCTTAATAAGATGTCTCGGGTAACAAGGAAATATAAGAAAGTGGGTCAGTCGCTCAGCTGCCGTTAGATCTCGAAAACGCGGAAGGGAGCGGCTGAGATTAAAACGTGAGATCTGGGACTACGTTAATAAAATGCACCGGAAATACTGGATCGTCCACTTAGGATGCACTTGGATGCTCAGCTTGAATACGGTAATTAGATGATCCGACCTCCGTACCAAGACACGTGTCTAGAGGTATACCGCTGGCCAGAATCGTGCCCGACGTTGTACCGTAAGCTGACCAAATGTTGACCTGACTTTGACTTTGCATATTTCAATCATCCGGACTCCGAATTGACTTCCGTTTTCTCCTACGAGCTCGTCTCGGACTCTACTTCTCACCCATAAACTGACCTTGCCCAAATTTACCAGAATACCCTTGTGTTCAAAAGACCAAAATGCCCTTCAAGTAACTTCTTCCCGTTTTTAATCACTTTTCACACATAACTCTACAAAAGACACCTAATCAAGAAAACCAACAATTTTATTATAATAAAGACTCGAAACGAACTAACTCGACTAAATTAAACGACTCAGATGGGACATTTTCAATACCCATCAAACATCCCCAAACTTAGATTTTGCTAGTCCCCGAGCAAAACAAAACAAAAAGAAAAACCTAACTCACTTTCGGAGGAATCCCGGTTGCATTTAGCGTATGCAACAAGCCGTTGAACCCCTAGGTTGCCCTAGTGGACGAGTTTTGTCTCGTGAGGGTTTCCAGAGAATATACCCACAAAATTCAAAAACATTTCAAAAATACAAAAGGGTCCAAAAATACTCAAAGTCAACTAAGACAGACAAAAAATGTTTATCTCCTAGAAAATTTTAGCAAGCTAATAGGAATCAGTCAAAGTTAACAACACTATACAGACGTTAAAATCTCTTCACTAGTAATCTAGACTCAAAGTGTACGTGACTAGCCATAATGAGAATCACTTCAGTTCCAAGCAGACAGAACCTTGATTCCTATCTTAATACATTTCGCCTCGACTTTGGCCTCACAGACATACACTCTAAAAGATGAAATCACTCAGAAATGGTTCGCTCGTATGTGTGAGTGTGATCACGACTATAGACTCAACACATAAAAAGGGGTGAGGACAATATTTTAGAACGAATGATCTACGAAAAGGAATATAACCACTAAATGGAATGGGGAAGCTCACTCACCCTTCTCACCCACTCTACCTTCTAATAATGCTTCGTAAAGATCAACGGATACAAGTGATGAGATGAATGGTGATGAGATCCCGAGAATGTCGACGCCTTCAATGCTAGAGAACTTCAAGCAACTTCCATACTTAACTTTTTGCTTCGAACACTTATTTTACATAACAAACTAAAGTTCACATGAACTTTTACACACACTTTCTGTTTTTCAGAGATTTTTCTCTTCATTATTTCATTTTTTTTTTTGAAATACAACTACAAACAATACAAATAATGCAATACCAACACTAGTATTCTCAGCAATCAACTTTTCTATTTTTCACACTTTGCTTTCACAGTCTTTTTTCTTTACTTTTCATGCCTTCATTCTCGGGAGCCATATGATGAATGGATGGTGGAGTATCCGTCTTCCTAAAGTTGACACTATTATCGGGTTTCATGGACTACAAGAGTAAGGTTTATTCGCTATCCTGATGTCACTCCTAGTGGTTATGGAAGTTGAGCACACGAGATCAAATGAGCTCTTTTTATAAAGTTGCGAGGTTGAGTAGCTCTTCACTCTACTCAGAGTCAGTACAGAAGAGTACACTCAAAGGTAATAGAAAGGCTCAGAACTCTCACAAGGGTTAAGTCTCCACTAATGATTAATCTAGTTCACTCAGAACCGTCTATCCTTTACTTCCATAATACTCACATGGCTAGCACACAGACGACCTCAAGACTTGAAATTCATGAAGAAACCTTTAACAACCGGATAGTACGATCAACTCGACTCTATAACTATTAACAAGTCAAAAACAACTATTAGACTCACATTTTCGGTCCAAAATTGAAAAATTTTGAACCCTCTCGAATTTTCGAAATGAAGGATTTAGCAAAAAGTTCTTCCCTATCCCCAAACTTAAACCGAACATTGTCCCCAATGTTCTGAAGACCATGCCAAAAGAAAAAAATGAGGAAAGATATTACCAGACTCTACTGTCCTATATCAGAAGCATGGGTTGCCTCCCAAGAAGCGCTAAATTTATCGTCTTCAGCTAGACGATGATAAAAGAAAAAGAAAATTACTGTAAACCTACTGGATTAATGGTTGATGACTCCCCATACAATAGTAATCGAAAGATTTGAGGGTCAACCCAAAAAATGAAGTATCCAGAAAGGTTGAGTCTCACGTCCATTGATTGATATGACAGTTTGAGTGAGACTTTTGATGTGGATGATTTATCCCCAAACTTAGATGAAGCTACAATCATTAAGTTTGGTACTACACCCGAAAGAGTATAGACCTGATAAAAAGGGTCTATGTATGAATGAAAAACTGGGTGTGGAACTGCAAAAACATCTAGACCTATATCCAATGGACCATATACACAAAAATCTAGAGGACTCTCAAGGACAAATGAACTTATACTCTTTTGGTCTGTTATAGACCACCCTATTGGTTTCTCCAAAGATGAAGACGACTCTGGGTTAGGCTGGCTGGAGTCCTCTTCTGATGGGTGAGGTGTCTCTAAAGTTGACACCAAATTTGGCTCTGAGATTATGAGGAGTTTAGCTTTAGCTTCCCACTTTGCAGTATCCAGCAATGGGGTTGAATCTAGTAAAAGATTTACCTCATTGATACTACTCTCCTCATCAAAATCGAAGCTAAAATGGGCCAATAATGCTTCCAACGGATCATCTGCTAGAGTTTTTGGTTGTAATGGGACCATTTTTTTTTGTTTTTGAAAAGAGTAACGAAACTACGAAGATCCTAAGGAAAACACACACGCAAGGAAGCTGACTCAACCAAGCAACCTAGACACAATCTAGACGACTGGGTAGTCTTTTTGACTTAAAAATTGATCTAGACAGCTTCTATTTCTTTCCAAAGCTTGAACTATGATTCTTATAAGGAGTTACTCCGTCACAGTACAACGATCAAGGATTGTACGCTTGGATCGTTCCCTCTTCCTGGGAAAACTCCAAATACTAATCAAGTTCGAAATTTGTGAAGAAGGTCCTATAAGCTCGTTCCCTTTGGCCAATTTCTAAATCATTTTTTAATTTTAATTGAGGCTTGGGATCGCGCAATGTTGTTACCTAGATGGGCAAGAGATCGGTGATGAAATCCGACTCCTATCTTGTAATGGGTTAATGCCCTTACTAATATGATAATTAAACTAACAGTTCGACAATCAATTAGGCAAGCAAAAACATCACAAGTACCCACTTACAGGAGATTCGTGGGTGATCTAGAAGTTACCTCCCGTTCAAGACGGGCGACGACCTTTGTAGACGACCCGGGCCACTCTTCCCGCAAGTGTGCGAACCCGAGGCTTCTTAGTTTCGGTTACAAAATTAAATGCCCTCCAATTTAGGGTCAAAACAATAAAGGCCTTAAAACAAAACAAAAAATAAAGAAATACAAAAAAAAGTTATAACACTCTCTCACCAAAAAAATAAAAAAAAATAAAAAAAAATAAAGTACTAAAATAACTAAAATTTAAAAAGGTCTTCTTTGATGTCCTCTTCCTTGATGCTCCTTCCCTTTAGCTCCTTTGTGAATCTACACAAAGAAAAGAAAAGCAAGTCAAAGTAATCAAAAGAGACAAAAATAAAAATAAAAAACCAATTCAAGATTTAAAATAAAATTAAACTTATCCCCGGCAGCGGCGCCAAAAACTTGATAGGCCTAAAAAAGGTCTATTCCCGCAAGCGCATGGGATCAAGTTATAGTAAAATTAGTAAATCTGGAAATCGTTCTAAGGGACAAGTAATTTTATCTAAATCTTAAATTAACTCTCCATTCATTAATTTTGGTTTGATTTTGTGAAAACTATTTTTAAAAAAAAACAAGAAAAGACTAAAGAATAATGAAATCAAGATGAGAAAGTAATCTAGGGTTCTTGATTCCACCACATAAATGGACTATCTAAAACATGCATTCAATTAACAAATTCCTTTTTTCATATATAACTCAAAATCTAACATAATAAACTATTTAGATTCCGGAAGATATTCTTTAATAACATATTTCAAAATCTTTTATATTTTGATTGATTATCACATAAAAGTTATATTCCTTAATAATCATTCATCATCTAATAAGCATATCCCATCTAATAACTTAACAAAAGCATGAAATATCTCACTATGAAGCATGAATAAAGACAAGATTATCTATATCTATATAATAAGGGAGGAGGGTATCTTTTTCCCTCCTCCCAATGGTTAGGATTTATCCTCACCAATGTATATCAAGTGGTTGAGGATTGAGTTTTTTAGAATTGGAAGGCCTAGATCTAATTACTTTTCATCCAAAGGAAGAGAAGAAAGCAAAGAGCATCTTTCAAAGATACCCTCCCAAACAACTCCTTGCGTCCCTCATCTTCCCGTCCACTCTTCTTCCAATACTTCTCAGGACATTCTCTGACTCCCTCTCTCATCTCTTTCTTTTTTTTTTGAAAAATCTCCAAAACTCCTTCCCGCTCATCTCTTCTCACAGGTACGTCTCTCTCTCTCTCTATCTTTTTCTCTTTATCTGCTCTCTCTCTATTTCTGTTTCTTGATGTCCCTCTCTCGCTCACACAGAACCATTCTCTCTATCGCTCTCGGTTCATACAGGTGATTGATGTTGAAATTTGTAAGTTTTGAAATTAGGGGTTTGATTGAGGACTTCGATTTAGGGGTTTAAATTTATAAGTTCTGAAATTAGGGTTCATATAATTTGATGATTTTTTAAATTAGGGTTTCTGGGAATGAGATAGTTAACCTTCTTTCAAGCTTTCAAGGTATGTTAAATCTAGGGTTTTGAAGATTTCTTAAATAACTGTCTAATCTGATTTATGTTATTTGTTATGGGTGTTGAGATGTTATTTAGGTTTTCAACCTGATTTATGTTATTGGGGTTTATGTCTAGGTTTCTTATCTATGATATCACATCTAGGTTTCAAATACCATCAATAATGGAGTACCCGCTGTTTTGCAATTTTGCCCAATGATTTGATATGTTATCTAGAACTAGAAGGTTATCTGGAACTTAATTTAACTGTCAAATTTCTAGGTTTCGCCAATACACTTCTGTACACAAATTTAATTTTTCTCTCTCAATGTACGGTTTTGCCACCATTTTGCTTCTTTCTCAACATCTTCTCTCATCGAGTATGGCTTCCAAAAGTTTTACTCTCCCATGTTAGTGGTGATTTTTATTTTGTTGATATTGTGTCTATAGAACTTTTTGGTTGGTTATTACTTATCAGTGGTGATTTTTATTTTGTTGTAAACAATTTTGTTGTAAACAATAACCAGATAGAACCTCTTTCTCTTTGTAACTCGATGTTCGCCTCTCTAGCACACACACATTCACATGAAAAATTGATGTTCACCTCTCTCGCACACACACACACATTCTTACGTGAAAAATTGATTCGAGTTTCCTTCCCATCTCATGCTCTCTCTCATCTTCTCATCCGTCCGCCCGTGCCCGCTAGAGCCCGAACTGGCTCACGAGCAGCACCGGGCCACGAGCACCAATATGTCAACATTTGTCCACCCCGAATTGTTCGATAACCAGATCGGGCATGTTATTCTCGAGTCCGAACCGTCTGAGCCCACGCTGCAAATGTGCGAGCCCGCCTGATTCCCACCCTCACAGTACATATAGAGATGTATTTATACAAGGGAGCAGACGTTATTTTTGGATGACAGCAGAGAGTGATTTTTAATAATTTGTCTTCAATGGGTGCGAATGTTGGAAGCATGGGAAGCAAAAAAAATTAAACCCCTAGCTAAGTTATGGGTATGAGAATGGCGGCCACTACAAAATCCCCATCAACACTACCACTACCAAACCAAACAAGTTTTTGGATTTAAGAACTTTCTCTCTCTAGATCTTTCACTTTATCTCTCTAAGAAGAAGAAATTTGGACATTTTGGTTTCTGGTAAAAGGGGGTTTGTTTGGTTTCTACTTTAGGTAAAGTGGTTTTATGGTGATGGAAAGTGAAACCAGTAGTGGGTTTGGTTTAGATTCTTCAGACAAGGTAAAACCACTGTCACAACCACCAAATACATCAAAAACAACAACAATACTAAATGATGAGAAGATTAATGGAGGTGGTAATGATACTACCACCCCTGGTTTTTACCTGAAACTCCAACGTACCGAATCTTTTCCTTACAAAATGATAATAAATCAAAACGATTCAAATGAGGGTTTTAGCAGTTTCAGAGAGAATGGGTCTAGTTTTTGTAGCAGTGAAGATGAGAGTAGGTTCAGTGCTGGTGTTGGATTTAATGGTGGTGGTGGTGCAGTTGGAAGAACTTTTCAGGGTTTTAACAGTAATGCCTTCAAATCCCCAGGTATCTTTTAATCTTTTCTTTTTTCTTGCCCAAATCACTAAAAAAGTTATTTTCATACTTGGGGTTTAGTTTAGTATTGTTGATTAGATTATTTTTCTCTCTCTCTCTCTCTCTCTTTCTCTTCCTCTCTCTTGAAGATTTAGATCTTCTTAGTTGGAGTTAGAGAGTGAGTGAGTTAGAGAGAGAAAGTAAATGAAGAGATCTAAAGATGTTTATTTTTTTGCCCTAATTTGCAGTAGGAATGACAACAAGAACATTGAAGTTTCCTTTTACATCAGCTCAATATCAAGAACTTGAAAGACAAGCTTTGATCTATAAGTATATGATGCATTGTGTTCCTATTCCAACTGATCTACTCTTACCCATGACTAGAAATCTCTCTCAAATTACTTCCTCTCACTCTACCTGTAAATTTTTTCACTTTTTCTTCATTTATCTTTTGATTTTGATCTTCTAGAAATGAAATTTTTGGAGGTTTTGTTTAATTTAGATCGAATTAAAATGGGTTGATTTTGTTTTTGTTGTTAATTTATGTTTTCAATAGTGGGTCGAGGTAGTTCATACATGAGATTTTCAAAGAACATAGATCCTGAACCAGGGAGATGCAGAAGAACAGATGGTAAAAAATGGAGGTGTTCAAGAGATGTAGCTCCTGATCAGAAATATTGTGAAAGACACATGCACAGAAGTCGTCCCCGTTCAAGAAAGCATGTGGAAATACAAACTGAAATTAACAAAAAAATCAATCACTTTGTTCCCCCATTATCAATCCCTTCTGGTTTTTCTTTAAACCCTCATTTTAATGTTCCTCCTTTTGAATCCATGCCTTCTTCTTCTTCTTCACCATACAAGGATAACACCAGGTGAGTTTATAAGGGTTTAATCCACCATTGAAGTTTTATTCAGTTAATAGTTAGAATTCATTTGATTTCTCTAATTTTTGGCTTAAATGTTGGTTTTTGAAAAATGGGTTTTCTGTGTTTTTGGTTCTAAAGGAGCTCTGAATGGATGATGAGAAGAGATACAACTTCAATGGCTTCTGCATCGAACCATCAATTAGAACAGATGATGAATTCAAAACAAAGATTTAGAACTAACAGCATTGGTCCTGTTTTTCATCAACAATATCAAGAAACAGAGCAAAGAAATGATCAATTTGGGTTATTTCTTGACCCTGAATTAACTTCTTTGCATGGGAATCTGAATTCAGATGAAAGACAAACACCTACTAGATTTATTGATGCTTGGTCTACTGGTAGAGATGATGGTAAACCCACAGAGATTACTACTAACAATTCATCTGTTTTTGCAAGTAACAAGTTTTCACCATCAAATCTTTCCCTTACAATGTCTGGTTGCAATTCAACTGAAGAAGAAATCCAACAAGTCGATCGAATCGAAATGGGTCTTGGTCTGAAATCCCAAACTTTAAGTTGGATGGATCCTGTTTCATGGACGAATTCACAACCAGGTGGACCATTAGGTGAAGTTCTTCAATCAAGTACAACAAAAAGTAGTAAGAGTTCCATTAATGGAGGTGGGCTTAACTTGATGACAGATGGTAATTGGTTTAGTAATGTTGAAAATTCTAGTCCAAGATTAACCTCAATTTCATCTCCTTCTGGTGTTTTACAGAAAACCCTTGCTTCATTATCTGATAGTAGTGGTAACAGTAGTCCAAATTCGATATCTGCTGCTGCTAAATCTGAGTTTGCTGCTCTTCAGTTGTTGAATCAGAGTAAATTATATCAACCCTCTTCTTTTTAGAGAAAATGTTGAACAAGAAAAACTAGAGAGTAACTTTTGTAATTTCTTTTGTGTTTTGTTGTTTTGGGTCTTTGGTGGATTTGTTTTTGTATTCCACTTCTAAAGCTTTCCTGTTTTGCTCAATGTTCTACTCTGTTTACACTTCACTGCATTTTAGAGAGAGAATTTTGTTGTGATGTTTTGTTGGAGGAAACAGATTTCTCCATTGTCTCAAATTGTAGTTGCTCTCTCAATGTGGGATACAGTTTTGGGTCCCTGTGTTTTTTGGGTTTGGGGGAGGGAGGGAATGGATAAAGGAGACCCATGACCTCTCTCTCTCTCTCATGTAAAAGGTCATTAAGGAAGGTGGTTATGCTAGAGATGTTAATGTTTTCTAATTAAAACTCATATCACTTTCTCTCTCTCTAGAAGGTCATTAGAAAAAGGTAGTTTGGTTAGAGATGTTAATGTTTTCTAATTGGAGCTCAAATCAAATCATGTAGGATGGTTACTGTTAAGGTAAATATTATTAGTTTTTAATTGCTTCTCTCACTTAAAGGCCAATGGAGTATAAAATAATATGTCTTCAAGGTTTAACGGATTTTGTAGGAGAGAGAAGCTCGCGTCATCTTTAATAGCGATTTTAGCTTCTCCCTTCTTTCACCAAAACCCTAATCGCATCACTCAATCCACCCTCAACCATGAAATAATCCTTTCCAAACTCATATCAACCATTCCCGCAGAAGTGCCTAATTTTAGTACCAACTTTCTCTCTCATCAATCCCCTTTTCAACTTCGTCTAGGTTAGGTTTCCTGTTTTGATGAAGTGCACCTAACTAGTGATTGGATAGTATCTTCTTCCTCGACCCATTCTTCCAAACAACAAGCAACAAAGTGACCCATTCTTCCAAACAACAAGCAACAAAGTATCAATCCAACTGAACTGAAGAAGGGTCTTTTAAGAGAGAGAGAGAGAGTCTTGATGATGTTGCATGGCGTTTTTCTCCTCCCTCTTCTTTCAACCTAATCATAAATTATATTAACATCACCTCCATGTTCATCACACCATACCAAAACAAACGACTCTCTAACCTGGGTCTCGTTCAATGAGGAAAAGTGGATCGAATCGAGAGAGGCTCAAATCATGAAGCACCCAACTTCGATCTCTTGCTGAAGGTCCATAGACTAAACCAAGAAGGCAGCAAGCACTCATGAACGATTGCACACCATCTTTTAACATAAATCTCCAACAACAGGGAAGTTTCACTCTTAACCCTAAACTTCAGTTTTAGCCCACCTTCGTTCACGAGTTAATTTTCATAAATTTGCTCTTGCTTGTGATTCTATCTTTAACTTTCAGTTTTAGATTTGGTCTGTCCGAACCCTAGACTTAATATTTTCAGATCTGATTTGGATTATTTTCATAATATCTTCGAGTTTTCCTTTCCTTGTTGCATGACCAATTAATCATGATCAGTGTTCATCTGGATTTCATCTTGTTTAGCTGCCTTATGGTATGCAACATCTTTGAGAAAACCCCATTATCTTGTTTCACTTCACCATTCCAACGAAACTCCTTAGATAGAGTTAAGAATGACAAATTTTATGGTAGGATGCCATATACCTCTATTGTTCAACCCGATGTCGATTCTATCTGTTTACCAGTCATGTTGAACCTTCATGCCTACTTCGAGCATAGTCCTCTTCCTTGGTACATAGTGTTACAATGTTATCGACCTAATTACGATCAGTTTGATCGACTATCCATTCTAGTCTCATCCATCTTGAACCGAAATCAGTTTAGGAACACTAATCGTCCAATTACTGGACACTTATGCCTATCAATCAGACTAGTAATTAATAGCATCCATCTCAACTTTCTCTTCGACCCCGGTCGACTATCTATTTCGAATATTAATCTCCATCTTTGTCGTGCAGTATATGTTGTTTATCTTTCAACTCATTTTTTGTTGATTACATTTGTCTTTTGTTATCATATAGATTTAACTATGAATTCAAGTTCTGTAACATGTTCACTTCCACCCCTTTTCGCAATTTTATTGCGACCGTTTCTCGAATTAGCTGGGTATTCGTACTCGGGCTATGACGGAGATCCCATTTACCAGGTGTCTGACCTGTTTCTACTTTGTAGAATTCGATCGGATGTGGTCTCTTTACATGAGAATACTGGCGGAATAACCCGGAATTATCTTTTGATTCCATCTTGCAGACACCCCCGTTTCTTCTTAAAACTTTGGGTGTATGTTTAATCAATCTTAAGTGTTTCAGGAAGTTAGGTACAAGTTTCATCTTTAAATCAACTAGACGGACTCTCAAGACCAAATATCATATCATTCTCACGAAGAGATGCCAGACTCGCAAGCTACAGAATGAAGACTGCTCTACATATCGAAGTTATATTATGCACTTCTTCAGTTCTGTTATTTTGTTTTACTACTTTACTTATTGTAGTTTTATTTTTCTTTTTGGACGTTTGTAATATACTCTTTATGTTAATGTATTGCCTTTCAACAAAAAAAAAAAAAAAAACTGATTTTGTATGTATTAAACAAATAAAACAACTTCACTGATGCTACTTAATTATAGGCTGACATTTTGAAGAAATAAAAAGATATTCTTAGGTAAAAAGTGTTAAAGAAAATCGTTAATTTCCGAGTGCAAAATCTTAAAGAGAGACAAACATCTTCTTCCTCATCTATTACCACCAACTGCGATCACTACTATTTTTTTTTATTTCTTCTTCTCTCCTACCAACACCTCCATTTATATCTCTTATCTCTACTTTTCCCTCTCCTCTTATCTCTTTTTCCTCAATTCTCCTCTATCTAATTTCTCCAAGTGGTCGGCCTTAAAGTTTAGTAAGTAGCCTTAAGATATATTTTTCTCTCTCCGTAACACGTTGAAGAAAGACGAAGAACGATGGCGACTAACATACCAAAAGAATTCGTAAGACTCTAAATTTCTCTCAAGAACATGAAAAAAATTCATTCTCATCTATTATAGATATCATGCATCTCCACCGACCCGTTACCCGATCTGTCCCATGCATGCAACCGACGTCGTCAACCCATGAAGGGAGATCCAACCCAACCGGTCCCTTGAAGATCTTGCTAACTAATCAATTTATGTTTATCCTATAGGAAAAATGACCAGTTGGGTTCAACAAATTATCATAATAACAAAAAAAGCCATCATATTTCCCTATTAACCAAAAGCTGTCATCATATTAGTGGTAATGATACATAAGGTTTAGAATAATATGAGTAATTATCAATCAGGTCATTTTCTATTTTTTTAGTTCCCAAAATACCCTTAACTTGAAAACACTCTTCCTCCCTAAAAAAAAAAAATCAGAGAACCATTTGTTGTTCTTCTCCGTCCGCACTTCTATTTCTGGAAAACGACCAGTCGGAAAACCTACAATTGATGGTGTAATCCCTGGTAAAGTCTCTTCTTCGATTAATGAACAACCTAGAAACAAAAAATCAAAAGAGAAATTTGAATTTGATGAGAATAATGCACAAATTTTTAGATTACAATTAGTTGATAGTCCTTTAGTATCAAGAGTATATTATTCTGATTATCAAGATATTTTTACTTATTCTTTTGTTGGAATTTCATGTATTCTTGTTCAACAATTCTTATCAGTAGTACATGAGAAATCTTCTGGAGTTTTATTTAATGGATCTCTGGTTCCAGTTTTGCAGGGTTGTTTGCTCTTCTTAAGGTTTTTGTAGTGATTGGTAAGTTATCATTTGAAAGATCTGCATCTAAGAGGACACAGAAACAACTTAGTGTGATTTTTGGTGGGTTAGGGTTTCTTTTAGGGTTTTCGATCTTCATGTTATTGGTCCTTCAATTATTGATTTCAATTTTGATTCAATTGATGGGGTTGGGAAGTTTATTATTTCTAGTTTAGCTGGTTTTCTTGTTGGATTTCTGTTTATGCCTGCTACAAAAATAGCTAGATCATTTTGGATGGGAACTGATCAACTTCGATGGAATTTATCGATAATTTCTTGTGGGTGGTGTGCAAGATTGCTCCTTTACGTTAATCTCATAATTGGTATATTTACATCATTACTTTGGATCAAGCCATTTGCGTCGATTCTTGTCAACATCAACAATGTCGGTACCGAA
Source organism: Eschscholzia californica (assembly GCF_041429995.1). NCBI lineage: Eukaryota > Viridiplantae > Streptophyta > Magnoliopsida > Ranunculales > Papaveraceae > Eschscholzia > Eschscholzia californica. The sequence goes on along the minus strand of NW_028238461.1, from coordinate 41,727,066 downwards.
GGAGTGAATTCTAGTGCTAGAAATGGATATAGAGATAGTTTGATTGAGAATGTGGGTTTGTTGCAATCGGATTTTGATAAATTTTGGGTTTATTTTTTATTGGCATTTTGTTTATCGCAGTTTCACATTCAGGATGAACTTACAAATGTATTTGAATGAAGTGGTTTTATGTTGGTATGAAAGATTACATGCTAGTAAAGTACCCGATTTGGATTTCAGTAAAGAAAATATCTTCTAAATTGATTCCCTTTTTTAGGTTAAATTGAAAGGATTTCATTTATAGGTGAGGGATCTTAACCCAAGTTTTCTTGTTCTGTGGCAGCTCCATTTTTAGGTTAGAATGAGATTTATGTAACTACTGTTGGTCGTTTCACGGTAATTCCATCTCTATTTTTATACATTCTTAGGGTTCAGGTTTATTTTGCAGGAAGTATGCCGACAAATATAAAGCTCCAATGAGCTAACCTTCGAGCCTTCTCAAAATGAAACACGAGCTTCAATCAAGTGAGTATTGAATCATTATTCAGTCCCATTGTTGGTTTTTGTTATTGTTCATGAATGCGCTAGTAATTGTAAATTGAAATGATTAACTAAATATCCTATCTACTTCTAAAAAAAATATTCTTTTATTATTGATGAGTGATGTCCAATATGACTACAATGGTAATTGTTTATGCGTCTGTCTTAGTCTCGTCTATTCTAATTCAGCAATATGTAAAGTCTTTGAGTATGCTGATGCAGAAACTCACAGTGCAAACTGAACAATGGAGGAAAGCTGCTGATGCAGCAACAACTGTACTATCCGGAGTAGATATGAAATGGAGAGTTGCTGAGAGATGTGGGTCAATGGAAAAACAACTCTTTGATGTTGGATATTCTGGTTTCCACCCTTTACCATTAACGCGCGATGATTTTGAAGATGGATTTGACAGTGGAAAAAAGAAAGGCTCTGGAATTCGAATGTTCGGCGACTTGTGGAAGAAAAAATGTCACAAATAAGCAACTTCAGTATCTTAGTGACTGCATTTTTCCTTTGTTTCCTATCTCGCTTACTTCTTTTTAAGGTTCTGAAAACATTTCGCAATAGCATATCTAGTTTTTATTGTATTGTTTTGATTCGAAGAATGGTACTTTTGTCTGTAAGAATTTATTTTATCAGTATATTTCTCGTTATTTTGTCGAATCATCAAAACAACTTCGATAGCTTGTTCTTTTGCAGTGAAAATTTTGAATAATTTGATGCATCAACCATTTGAGCTGGACCGAGTGGTTCGAACACCCCAATAGCTTATATTCTCGATTTGCAAATCGAGTTTGCAGGATATGCAAATCGTGTTTGCAATCTATATTTTGCAAACACAGTTTGCAGTTTACATTATGCAAACACATGTTTGCAGATCAGATTGTTGCAAACACGTTTGCAGAACAGATTTTTGCAAACACGTTTGCATAACAGATTTTTGCAAACACGTTTGCATAACAGATTGTTGCAAATACGTTTGCACAACTGAGTTTTGTAAACACGTTTGCGTAACAGATTGTTGCAAACACGTTTGCAGAAAAAACGTAAAGGAAAAAAACGCCATTTTATTCTGGATTTTTTTTTTGGAAAAAAAGTATTGAAAGTGGATCTTGTTAGAAAGCTAATGAAAAATCATTTCTAAATATATAATTTTTGTAGAAATCCGACATCTCAAACAAAAGTTATATCGATTTAAAATTTAAAGAAAAATAAAAAAATTTAGTTACACAAAATGACAAAAAGGGGTATTTTAGTATTTGCACATTTTTTTGACCTGAATAATAATTTTCAAATGTTTTGTGTTTTTCTACTCATTTTCAATATTATTTTGACCTTTCTAGAAATTACCCCTATCCTATATTCTTTTGTATAATTAAGTTAACCTAAATTAACCATAAAGTGTAACCAATATATACATCTCAATGTGAATTAATAAAGATACAAGAGAATTAATTTCTCAAACTCAACTAGCTCTCTCTCTTTCTCTCGGGTTCACCTCTCTCTTCCTCTCGGCTTTACCTCTCTCTCTCTCTCTCTTTATCTCAGTTCATTAATATTATAAGAGGTATTCCTTCTTCACATTGTATAAGAGCCTTATTTTTTTAAACGAGATGTCTTTTGCCGATGATGTTACCTTTAATGTTGCCCAAAACTCTTAACTTTTCGATGTTCATGTGAAGAGTATGAACTCTTACTGATATTGAGACCTAAACTACTTAGCTAAATAGATGAAGACTATGAATGTAAATAAAGCTAAGAGAAACTATATGAGAACTTGTTCTCTGTTGTGTATTTTCCATTAAGTGTAATGGGGTATATATAGGTACATATTAGGGTTTAACAACTAAAGAGATATACATGAAGGAGAAGATACATACAATCCTAACTAATTGACTAATTCAAAAATAGATCTTCATGATCTTCTTGGCGGGAGAGTGGAGAGATGTGGGTCTCGGCTGCCTGGACTCGTGTGTGGGTCTCGGGTCTTCATGATCCGACGTGCATGGCCCTTCCAACGTGCATGGCCCTTAATAGTTCATCATTCCGATTCCCCCACCATTGTGCTAATCACTCCACTCCTCACTGGAGATAACTATGCTTCTTGGTATAGGGGAATGACAAAAATTTCCGAGCTAAGATAAGCTCCGTTTTGTTTATGGGTCTATTTCTAAACCAACTTCTCCCACGGGATTACACTCCTGGGAACTGTACAACGATCTCGTTGCAAGGTGAATAATGAATTCTACTGCTCTGGGTATTAGGTCATCTATCCTATATGATGACTCTGCTGCCGATACTTGGAAGAATTTACACGATCTTTTCTTTCAAACGAATGCTCCTGAAATTTTCTTACTTTAGAGAGCCATCTCCTCTCTAAAACAAGAGGGTTTCGATGTTTCTACGTACTTCCTTCACCTGAAATCGCTTCAGGATGAACTATAATCCTTGATGATAATCGAGCCCTGCATCTGTTCTCATGGAAAATTGCTCATTGATCGCTTGAATCAAGAACGGGTTATGGAATTCTTGCAAGGTCTTCATGATCGTTTTTCTTTTTGCAGTCAAATATTAATCATGGACCCGTTTATTTCCCTTCTTCGCATTCACAATCTAGTCAACGAGGAAGAGGTGCAACAAACAATCATGGCCGACACCATCATTGCTAATGACTCTGTTGCGCTAGTTTGTCATTCCGACTATAATAATCGCAACCGCACCGACCTTCCTCCTCGTAACGATCTGATTGAACACTCCCGTCCAAAACGTCAGCGACCCTTCTGTGAAAACTACCGCTACCATGGCCATGTTCAGGCTACGTGCTATTAACTCCATGGATATCTGAATCATTGAAACACACGTCCAAACCCTGTACCTGTTGTTGTTCGGTTTTCCTATCTAGGGGTGCCATCAGCCACCTCTATGTCTTTAGACCAATATAACCACCTAGTTGCTCTAATCGAACAAAATAGACCTGCTACAGGCACCCCTTTTATAGGCACCTTTGAACCGGTCATCAACCTAACAGGTATGTCTCTTCATTCCCTTTCATGGGTAATTAACTTAGGAGCCGCTAAGAACATATGATCTTTACTTTCCCTTTTTTCTTCATATACCACTGCACTTAATGATTTTTTTTGTGTGGTTACCCGATGGTTCCTGTTACCGGGTCCATCATATCGGATGTATACGTTGGTTACCATCTTTCCCTCTTCAATAGGTTTTACATATTCCATTAAACTTAATCTCTGTTTCCCAAATTACAAAATCTTTTTCCTGTGATGTTCTTTTCTTCTTCTTCTTCTTCTTGTGTCTTTCAGGACCAAGCAACGACAATGCCGATTGGATTTGGTCACTTACATGATGGACTTTACTTTCTTTGCACGGAACCATCGATATTTGCTTCTTTTTTTTCTAGCACTTCTAGTAGTTTTAGTTCATGGCATTGGCGCTTAGGCCACCCATCAATTTCTAGATTTAAATTTTTGGTAGATAAATTTCCATGTATTGATGTTTCTTTTAGTAATAGTAATAAATTTATGTGTTCGATTTGACCTCTTTCCGAATTTACACATTTACCTTTTCCCAATAGCACTTTTGTTTCTTCCCATCATTTTCAATTAATACATACGGATTTATGGGGACCTTTTTCAGTCTCATCCTTTTCTGGAAATCATAATTTTCTTACAATTGTCGATGACTTTAGTCGTTGTACTTGACTTTCCTTGATATCATCTAAATCAAACACTCAAGTTTGTATCTTCTATTTTCAATTTCGTTTGTGCTCTATTTTCATCCAGGAAGCGGTTCTTCCATCATTCCCCAACTCCAAACTTTTCATTCCGACAACAACACGAAATCCATGAATTCGAATATCCAAAAATCATTCCATGATAATGGGATGGTACATCAACGTAGTTGTACTCACACACCACAACAAAATTGTATTGTTGAACACAAACACCGCCACATCCTTGAGGTTGCTCGTTCTCTTCGAATTCAAGCTCACCTTCCTCTCTCTCTTTTTGGGGGGAGTGTGTTCTGACCGCCGTCTATATTATAAATAAACTTCCCGCTCATATCTTAAATGATTTATCACCCCATGAGAAGCTTTTTGGCTATCCACCTGCTTTTTACCACTTTCATGTTTTTGGTATGGTTGTTTGTGTTATGTACACAATACATCGGTCAAAGCTAAACTTGACCCTCGTTCGTCTCCCAACATTTTCACATAGGTTGTCCTTATGGTAAAAAATGATACAAGGTTTTTTTTAATCTCCAAACGCATTTACACTTCACGTGGTGTAGTATTTCATGAAAATGACTTTCCTATGGATGCTACCTGGTATCTCTCACCGACAGTTAGACCGACTGCTGCGAGCATAGCCGTCCAAGATAACGGTTCCTTCAACATGGCACTATCTCCTGTTCTGTCACCTCACTCCTTCAATGTTTTGCCACTTTCCGACAATCCCGTCAGCACCCCCATGGTCTTACTTCCTGTCCTGGTTTCCCGTGGTCTGCCTGCAGGCACTCTACCATATAACTTTTATCCAGACATTGTTGTCCCTGCCATCCAGACCTTGGATGACATCACTCATCCAACTTTTTTTTTTTTGCAGCCCGATCCATCAAATCTACCACATCACCAGACCATGTTAGGGCCCTCCTCCTTTGCAAACTGAACCAGTGGCTAAATCTTCTCCTTCATTCGTCCTCAATGGACCCGCAGACCCCTAACTCACCTCAATGACTATATTTATAATGTCGCTGCCCGGTTCAGACATTCCCTATCCGATCACAGATTAATTTCACGTGAATGGTTCTCCACCTCCCATAAACATTTCACCGGTTATGTCCCCTCTTCCTTCGAACCCACATCATTTTCTCACTCTATGACTTCCTCCCATTGGCATGACACCATGCCCAAAGAAACCAGTGCCTTTGAAACTAACAACAGATAGTCCCTTGTCCCATTGTCCCCAGGCAAACGTCCCATTGGTTGTAAATGGGTATTCAAGATGAAGTTTCATTGTGATGGCTCCATCGAACATTACAAAGCTCGCCTAGTTGCTAAAGGCTACACGCAAATCGAGGGCATAGATTATCATCACAGTTTTGTCCATGTGGCCAAATTAGTCACTGTCAGTGTCTTGCTTTCCATCGCTGCTGTCAAGGGATTGTCTTTTCATCAACTTGATGTAAATAATGTCTTTCTTCAAGGTGATATCGATGAAGAAGTTTTTATGAAACCACCTCCATGTTTTTGTAGCAAGGAAGAGCCATGCGTCAGCCGTTTAAATAAGTCTCTTTATGGGCCTAAACAGGCTTCATGACAGTGGTTCTCCAAATTCACTGCCACTCTCGTCCATCATGATTTCATTCAATCCCTGACTGACTACTCTTTGTTCACTTACAAATCTTGTCTATATGTCCTTGTTTATGTCGACGACATTATTATCACATGTAATGATGATTATGCCATTTCTCGTCTTAAAGGTTTTCTCGATAAAGCTTTCTCCTTAAAAGATCTTGGACGATTTCAATATTTTCTTGGTATTGAAGTCTTCCGCTCCTCTAAAGGGATTTTTTTATGTCAGCGTAAATTTGCCTTTGACATCCTTCACGACTCAGATCTCACGGCCGCACGGTCGCACGGTCTTCTTCTTTTCAGATGAAACAGAAACTCTGTCTGAATGAGTCTGATGGGACCACTCTTTCTAATCCATACATTTTTCGATGACCAATTGGTTGTATCTTATATCTAATAGTCACTAGACTTTATATTACTTTTGCAGTAAATAATCACATCTAATTCATGCAATCTCCCACGTCCGTACATCTTGAGGTTGCTCATCGCGTCATTTCTTATATTAAAGGGGCTATTGTAAATGGAATTTTTTTCTCTGCTTCTGGTTTATTTAACATCTCCAGATTCAGGGATTCAGACTGTTGGATTTTGTACGTCTCTAACACTACTAACTAGTTGTAAGCGGAATCTCAAACATCTACATGTTTAATACTAGATAATCAGGATCATAGCAATAACTAAAGATGAACTAGAATCGGGAAAACCTACCTTAATCACAATTTTTCCCTCGAACCTTTCCAATCGCGTGTGAAGATCGAGAGCTCCAATTGTCGCTCCTCTACTTGAGAAATCGGTAGGTTAACATGATCTCCCTTCCTTAATGTCTGTTAGGACTTTAATGGTAGGTTGAGAAGAACCTTTCTCTTGACTAGATAGACAGAATGACAGCTTTTCTCTTACTTTCCCTCTCTCCACTAGCTGTCTAAGAGAGAGAGAGAGAGAGAGAGAGAGAGATGATTTTCTCTTTGAGAAAATTCCACACCTTTTATGTTCTCAAACTGATCCTTATATGGAAACCCTAAAATAAGAGTCCTACTCAAATTAGGTTTCTATTTTGACCAATATAAAAGATATTACCCAAAACGCCCTTTTAGGGTAATTAGGGTTTCCCCTTAAGTGTGGTCGGCCATAGTAGCCCACTTTGGGCTTGGCCTGGCCGACCCACTCACCTTGGTCGGCCATCACATGGCCGACCCAATGAGCCTTGCTCCGAGCACCCTTGTCGAGCCCAGTTCTTTCTATCATTGTTCGGAATCTCCATTCGAACCTTTTTGGCTTATTTAGTCAGATTTAATCCATCTTAAGCCTAGCTCCCATTAGTCAAATCTCTCCGATCAAGTCACCACTCTTATGTGTAAACCGTTGTAGGATCCGGGCTATGTTAGTTGCGAATCACCGAAGTGATCCGACGATCGTAAGCGGCTTCTAGCAAAGCATTACGATCCTTAATTGGACCAGACTGTACGATCTTCAGGATTAGGTCATCGTTATCCTAGATGAAAAATTAATCGCATTGCCATCTTGGTCGAAGGACACTCCTTCGGAAGGACATCTCCTTCAGACCGAACAGATATATCCTTCAGTCTCCCACTTGTACTCAAAACAAGTGCAATGCTCGATTCCCATGTCACTTCGTATCTCATCTGATTCGTCATATCTTTCAGACTTTTTTGATCTGGAGAAAAAGTGTCAGTGCAAATGATTAACTATTAATCCATTTGAGTGCGGCCGCACATTTTTCATTTGCTTCTCCTCAAGTGGCCTGGAGATACTAATCTTAACCTAATAGGAGGACATAGTCTAGTCTTGTACTCCCACTTAACTTCATGTCTATCATGTCTCACCCAGTAATCCGCTTTTATAACCTCTTTTTACAACACAGAAGTTTGGCGGTACCAAAGTTTGACATTCCTTACATAAGATGAGTGGAGTACTCATGTTTAAGGAATCTCTCCAAACTTGCCTATGAGAGTTCATGACGTTTTGTATCACTTGAAGAACTCTCATGTTGGGTTATCCAGTGTATATTCCCAATCATACACCCATGTAGTTGACTTGAATACCATATTCCTATATCCCATGAAACTGCGCTATCAGTCAATCTGACATGCTAGTCTTCTTAAGTCATTGGTGTTCATGCAATGACCTGGACTAGGGACTTAATAATGAATCTATTCCAAGATCACTTAGTAGGGTTTCATTTACTAGATCACATATCGGATAAACCTACTTAGCATGCTTCATTATTTTGGACCGTCGATTAAATAATAAACCATGATTTAACGACGAAATAACTAATTTATTTTTGATAATAAGAGTTTGTACAATTGAGCCTTCCCATGTAACTCCTTACACCCTCAATTTTATCAGTCTAAGTTTTTTTGAAAAGCTTAGTGCCTATGACCCTAGTATGACTTTCATACTTAGTCTAAGGTGACAGTTTAGTGAGTAGATCTAATCTATATGGATTTTCCTAGTTACAATTGTAGGGAATTACTAGGGTATCTCATACACCTAATTGTCTAGTGTTGGTAGCAGAATCTCAAACATCTATATGTTTAACACTAGTTTCCAGGATCTATACATGAACATACCAATGAACTAGATTGGAAAGATGATTACCTCTTAATCGTTTTCCCACGAACAAAATCCCGACCAGTATTCGGAAGATAAGAGCTCCAAGTGTAGCTCCTCTACTTGAGACGCCGAGTAATGACTTGAACTCCCTCATTTCAGTCAGCTAGGACCTTCTTAAAGGTTGAGATGAAGAACTCCTTCTTCTTGACTAGATACTTGAGAAAACTCCTTCTCTCTCTCTCTCTCTGAGATGTATATACTGAAACTCTTTCAGGCTCTCAGAAAAAGATCTCACAAGTTGGCTCTTACTTTAGGTTGTATAATTAGGTATATATAGAAATCCCTAGAAGAGGTATTAGACTCAAACTAGGATTCCTAAAACCTAATTATAAGGCAACAACCAAAATACCCTCATTTGGGTCACTTGAAGTGGCCGACCAACATAGCCCTTTATGGGCTTCCTTGGCCGGCCCACTTAGGGCCTAACCGACCATCACATGGCCGGCCCTATTGCCTAGGTCGGCCATCATATGGCCGGCCCTTCCTAAAGCCTTTCCGGGCCTCCCTTTTGGGCCCGGACATGTATGTATCTCTTCGGACTTCTCCGAATCAATCTGGACTTACCGATAATGGATCCAATCCACTTATTTGCCATTCTCCTTCTAGTCAATTCTCTTCGTTCAAATCATTACTCTGATGTGTAACCCTTGTAGGATCCGGTCTATGTTAGCCGCGAATCAACTCCTTGATTCGACGATCGTAGTTGGCTTCTAGCTAAGCATTACGACCCCTAATTGAACCGGACTAATGATCTTCCGAGTAAGGTCATTAAGATCCTATTAGCCAAATTGTACGCATTGCAACCTTGGTCGAAGGACATTCCTTCGGAAGGATACCATTCCTTCAGACCGAGGCAATATATCCTTCAGTCTCCCACTTGTACTTAGAACAAGTGCAATGCTCGATTCCCATGTTTTTTCGTATCTCATCTGATATGTCATATTCATCAGACTCTCTTGATCCCGAGAACAACTTCCAATCCAAGCGATTAACTCTTAATCCGTTTGAGCACGACCATGCATTTTTCAGTTATTTCTCATCAAGTGGCCCGGAGATACTTTATCCTGATTTTACTCAGGAAAGCATATTCCATTCTTGTACTCCCACTCAATTTCATGTCTATCCTGTCTCCCCCAGTATTCCGCTTTTATAACCACTTTTTACGGATGGCGTTTGACGGTACCAAAGTTCGACATTCCTTCCATAAACTGAGTGAGTACTCATGTTTTGAGGAATCTCTCCAATTTGCTTAAATGAGAGTTATGATAACTTACAACTTCAACTCTTGAAGTACTCTCATTCAGCGGGTTTCTAGTGTATCAACTATTCACCCATGAAGTTGACCTTTGAATACTCCTATTCCCATAGCCCAAGAAACAGCGCTATCTTGTCAATCACTCATGCTAGTCTTCTTAATTTATTATTGTCCAATTAATGACCTGGACCAGGGATAGTAAGATGGTGTGCTTCCATGTTCACTTAGTAGGGTTTCTTTTATTAGATCACGTATCTAATAAACCTACTTGGAACACTCCATCCTTTTGGACTGTCGTCTAAATTCTAAACCACAATTTAGATGACGAAATAAATCCAGTTTATTTCGGATAACAAGAGTCTGTAAAATTTGAGCACCCGCGTGAACTCCTTCACGTTCTCAATTTTACAAGTCTTCTTAGGATACTCCTTCCTTGATCTTAATTCCTTAGATTCGAGCATCTCCATGGTCGTTCTAAGGTGACAGTTTAGTTTCTTTTTCACTTCGCTTTGTTATTATCTTACTTTCGAACCCTTCGTAAGCTTTTATGATAATATCAGTTTCTCCCACTGAAATTAGTACTTCCCAAGTTCTAATTTTACTTTCTTATCTAGTAGAGTTAGTAACGACTCCCAGCATGAAAAACTCTTTTCCACCTGTTTGCCCTTCCTAAAAGATTCCTATCTTTATTTTCGGAAGATTACTTTTATGACTTTCTTCAATCTTCTGACTTGTATGGGTGACGACATCATTTCGTACTCCAAGTACTTCTCAGATGTTCGGGTAAACAACAATCATCTCATGATCGTTCTTATGTTTTCAAACATAAGTGTCTCTCCCATGTTCATCACGGGAGCTGGGTAGAATTTCTCTCCAAGAGACCTTCTTATTCAGACCTCTTCAAAACTCCTTTTGAACGAGTCTTTATCATCCTTTGGTCTATCTCCATAGACTTTGATGCCCATTGTTAATCTACCCTCGCCTTCTGTCCTCTCGAGTATGTCTCCTACATACAGGACATAAAACTAGCTTGTTTCACTCCCACTTACCTTCTTGTCGCACAAGATTTAACCATTCTTACTCTTATCTCTTTGGATTTCCAGTCCAATTTTAGAGTAGTTTCTGCTATAGTCCGTTTGAATCTTCTCAAGACTCATTGGGGTTTTTGAGCAACCTTCTTAACTCCTTAAGAAGTTTCTAGGTGATTGTCCCTTATTTTCAAGGCGACATCCCTGTCTCGTAAGGCGAGTAACTCCTTACTCCCTTTCGTTTTAAGGCAAGTAACTCCTTACTTCCTTTTGTTGCTCTTTATCGAATCCTATTCGATTTTTCCTCCCACTTGTCTTCTTTGAAGGACCCTCCTTTTAACGAAGACACCATCGAGAGCAACAATCTCATTGTGTTTCGATGATTTGTGAGAAAACCCCGTTCTTCTTTTCGAAGAACTTATGTCTAACACGCTTTAGACATTAGAATAATTGACTAGTTTTTAGAACTCCTTCTAAAAAGAATATCCATATCCATATGGACTCAATTATTCACTATAGTTTTTCTAGGTTTTTAGTGGGTTGGCAGATTCGTATTAGACTTTTGTATTTTCGGAAGATCGATGACTATTGAACTTATGATCTCATCATATTCTTTAGTCAACTAGACCCACTTCTCGATTTAGGATTTGTTTCCAAAACTTTTCCAAAATCTAGTCTTAAGTCCATTCTAATCACATTAATCGTAGACTTTTATTTCTAACATGAGTTTCTACGATTAACTGAACTCTTGTACTCTTACGAGAATTCTTGTCAAACTTCTTCGTCCAAACCATGATTGACTATTGTTGAGAGATACGTGACCAAACAACTTTAGTTTCATGTTCTTTCAAGCTTATTTGACAAGATTAGAATGACTAAGTCGGATCATTCGGTATAATTCCTTAAAAGTTTAAATAGGCTCTTTTAAGAACATCATAAAATATCTAATATTTTATTCACTCCCATAGTCTCATTACAGAGTCAATGTTCTAAAAAGAAAAAGAATACTAAAACTGCCTTAAAGTATTGCCTATCGAGTCTATGATCCTTCTTGAGCTTTTCCAGCAACTCTTGCCTTCTTAGCTTTTGACAGGTTCATCTCCTCTTCAATAAATACTCAGCTCCCCCTTGCTCCTGTCATTCATAATGATAAGAGTCTTTTAGGTATCACATACCTTGAGGAATTAGTATTTAATTGAATAACTTTTAATAATTTTTACCTTGACCAGAACTCCCAGTTCCGTTCTTTCTGTCTTCCAGGAATTTTGGACAGTTTCTTTTCCAATGACCCATGCCATCACAATAGAAACACTTGGAATCAGAATGGGTACCTTTGTTCATGGCAACTTCTTTGCCTTTCCCTTTACCCGTTTTCTTCCTTTTGAATTTATGCTTCCCGTCCTTCTTAAATCCCTTTTCTTTATGAACCATTAGAACTTCTTTCTTGGGTTCAACTATTGCGATGTTCTCTTCGGCTGTTTGGAGCATAGCGTGTAGTTCTTCCAGAGATTTGTCAAAGGCATTCATATTATAGTGCATTCTGAATTGGTTAAATCTATTATGAAGCGAATGCAAAATAATATCAGTAGCGAAATCTCGGCCATTGTCGACTCCCAGTCGATTTAGTTTTTCAAAAAGACTAATCATTTTGAAAACATGTGGCCCTACAGGCTTTCCCTTTTCAAGACGCATATCCAATATCGTCCTTGAAGTCTCATACCTCTCCATTCTTGACTTCTTTTGGAACAAATTCCTAAGTTGTCGAATCATGGTGTAGGCATCCATTTCTATGAACTTATCCTGAAGATTAGGTTCCATGGTTTCCAACATGAGGCATGTTATGGGTTCGGACCTTTTCCGAATATTTCTTTCTTGCTCCCTTTCTTGTTCAGTCGAATCTTCATTGAGAACAGGAATAGGTGTGTCTAACACGTTTGCCTTATGTTCGGATCTTAAGACAAGTCCTAGATTCCTTTGCCATACCCTAAAGTTGTCACCATTCAACTTTTCTTTTTCCAGAAGCCAGCTTATGCTGCTTGAGTTTTTTGTTGTCATAATTAAACTACATGTAAGAAATGCGAAAGTGATTAAACTTGTTATCCTGGCAATTTTTCTCAAATTGCCTATATTATTCTATTTTTTTTGTCCTCTTAGAATAATATAATTCCAAGATCCCATTCCTTCGAAATTAAGCGTACTTTGGCACTGCCCTTAATTCGTCGTCCTGGGTGAGTAACTCCTTACTGATCATACTCCTATGACTCTTGGTTAATGATTTAAACATTAAATCGTCCTTTAGCCCCGAAATCGAAAACTCTTTTGCTGACTCGTTAAGAATAACCATTTAGACATGTAGACCTCTTCATAGATCTACCTGTGTTGTCCCGAGGTAAAAGATGGCACCCTGCTTTGGCATGACCCACCATCGATGAACAAGGGCTCAACAGGTGTCTTAATCTGGGTAGGCTTTACTCAAAATTCTTTTTGGGACTTATTACGTAATTTATCAAGTTGCGATACTGTGAACTCTTGCATAACCATTCATGATTTATTACGTAAAAGTTTATGTGGGTTTGCGTAATGATTTGTTAAATCTTAGTATTACCCCTTAAAAGATCTCATCTTTTAAGTTTATTTCTTGTTCGCCTATGGTTCGTTTGGATTCATATCCAAGAATCTCTATTGACTACTCCCACTTGAACCATGATCTCATCATTCAGTTCCTCAATAGATTCTAAGACCCTATACTCTAAGTATTATTCGGGCACAACTTCTTGCGCTTAGAACAAGAAACTATAATCTTATCTAAAGGTATACTTTCTACGCAATCACATACATCCGTACATACAATTAATATGACAATCATAATAAACAAAGTATGTATCCTAGATTCGTTTCTAGGTTTTGCTATGTCTCGTATAGCTATTTGTGGGAATATGTGACATCTCTATGTCTAATGGGCTCTAAAGTTTCATATTCACAATACTTAAACTAGAAGCACATTATGTTTCTTCCTTAATTGTTTCCTAAATCATTATAAGGAAAAACTCCGTTCGGGATCTTCTCTAACCCGGGTCAATTTCGGAAAAACTATGCTTGGAACCGGGAGAAAAAGTCTGAAAAACTCGTCCTGGACGCGTCCTGTCCGGCCAGCTAGGTTTCCAAACTTTTTGGAAACTCTACCGTTCCAACTCAATTCTTTTCTGTTTTTCTTTGTTCCAGCTGCTGTTAGGTACTGTTTTTGACAAATTCATCAACCAATCTTCATGGTTTTGATGATTTTTATCAAAATTCTTAAAACCTAAAGCTTGTTTATGAAAACTCTTTTCATAAAACTATGTTTTTAGTGTTTCTAGGTCAAGAATCTCATTCAAAATCCTAATTTGATCTCATCAAACTATGCTTGAATCTCTATTCAAACATCATAAACACTAGTATCTAGTTGTTCCAGTTTGAATCTAATTCGTCTAGTCAAAGATAGTTCATGCAAACGGCTCGTGATGCCACTGTAGGGAATTACTAGGATATCTCATACACCTAATTGTCTAGTGTTGGTAGCGGAATCTCAAACATCTCTATGTTTAACACTAGTTTCCAGGATCTATACATGAACATACCAATGAACTAGATTAGAAAGATGATTACCTCTTAATCGCTTTCCCACGAACTAAATCCCGACCAGTATTCGGAAGATAAGAGCTCCAAGTGTAGCTCCTCTACTTGAGACACCGAGTAATGACTTGAACTCCTTCCTTTCAGTCAGCTAGGACCTTCTTGAAGGTTGAGATGAAGAACTCCTTCTTCTTGACTAGATACTTGAGAAAACTCCTTTTCTCTCTCTCTCTCTGAGATGTATATACTGAAACTCTTTCAGGCTCTCAGAAAAAGATCTCACAAGTTGGCTCTTACTTTAGGTTGTATAATTAGGTATATATAGAAATCCCTAGGAGAGGTATTAGACTCAAACTAGGATTCCTAAAACCTAATTATAAGGCAACACCTAAAATACCCTCCTTTGGGTCACTTGAAGTGGCCGGCCAACATAGCCCTTTATGGGCTTCCTTGGCCGGCCCACTTAGGGCCTAACCGGCCATCACATAGCCGACCCTATTGCCTAGGTCGGCCATCACATGGCCGGCCCTTCCTAAAGCCTTTCCGGGCCTCCCTTTTGGGCCCGGACATGTATGTATCTCTTCGGACTTCTCCGAATCAATCTGGACTTACCAATAATGGATCCAATCCACTTATTTGCCATTCTCCTTCTAGTCAATTCTCTCTGTTCAAATTATTACTCTGATGTGTAACCCTTGTAGGATCCGGTCTATGTTAGCCGCGAATCAACTCCTTGATTCGACGATCGTAGTTGACTTCTAGCTAAGCATTACGACCCCTAATTGGACCGAACTAATGATCTTCCGAGTAAGGTCATTAAGATCTTATTCGCCAAATTGTACGCATTGCAACCTTGGTCGAAGGACACTCCTTCGAAAGGATACCATTCCTTCAGATCGAGGCAATATATCCTTCAACCATCCTGATGATAATCTTTAGTATCCCAATACTAAATTAAAGCTTCTCAAGCTTTGACTACTTTCTTTTATTTGTAAAGTTTGCAATAGTCTTCGCCTGGAACCCTTCCAGCTTATTCTTCTTCCAACTCAAGATTGTCATCTTATTCTGGAAGTTTGCAACATATGATTTTCAACCGTTTTATTTTCCTATCGAGAATTTATCACAAGTTCTTCTCAAGAACTCTGTGCGATTCAGATCAACTTATCTGGATTTGATTGGTGACGACCATAGATACTCTAAGTATTTTGAGACGTCGAGGCAAATGCTAATCATGTCCAACATGACCGATCTTATGCCTTTAGCATAACCATCTTTTCTAATGCGTGCTTACTCATCAGAATCGTTCAGAAGCTGAATCTTGCTAAGTTGTGTCCATGAGACTTGGGTAGAAATACTTCGTTTGAGTCTTTCGTATTAGACTTTTCAAGAACCTTTCTTGAACGAGTCTTATCATCTTCTCGATCTATCCCTATAGATCTTTGATGCCCAAAAGCATTTCACCTTTGTGTGTGTGGTCCTTTTATTGAGTCAGTTCTAAACTGTTTTCAACATCAGAATGTTGTACTCAATATTTAGTATGTCATCTACATACCAGACCAAAGAAAACTAGGTCACTCCCACTAACCTTCTTGAACTTCCTGAAATTCAAGATTTCTCTTCATTCACAAAGAAACCAACTCTTGATTACTTTGCTGAATCGACGATTCCTACTCCTACTTGCCCGCTTCAATCCAAAGATGAATTTCTGAAGCTTGCGATTTTCACCAGCTTTGGAAGAGTTAACTTCCTCTGGAATGTGTCACGTACACATTCTTTTGCTAATGATTTATCATTATGGTCTCAAGCATCGTAGCAAGAGAGATGGTCTTTTCATGGGTCTATACCACGAATTCTGTGACCTTCTTTCTTAGTCTTGCTTTAGAAACACCAATGTTTCTATCCATGTCTGTTTTTTCACTTTGAAAATCTATTTGTACTTAACAGGAACTAATCCTTTAAGCAAATAGATCAAGTCCCAAATTTCATTTGAGACATGGATCACATTCTGATTTCGGAGTGATTCGGTCATAGCTTCTGTGAGGTAGCTCATTTTATTCTTCAGCAAGATTTTAGTCCTCTGAGACAGATCTATGAGCCTTCAAGGCCTATAAGGGGTTTGAACAACTTTAAGACACTCTCAACTCCTTGAAGGCTCTCCGGCGAATCTAATTCGCTTTATGCGGAAGGATCTTCGAGATCTTCCATCTCTACCTCTCTTTCCATGTCTATTGGCTCTTAATAGATAAGAACCACGATTTCTAACATTTATATATCACTGTCAGTTTGTTGCTCAGATCGAATTTCTTCGATATCTTATATTTCTCACACTTGTCTTCTTGAAATAACTCTATTTGAAGGAAGACACTATCACGAGCAACAATAACCTTGTTCTCTGATTGTGGAAGAATCCCCAATATTTCTTTATCCCATAGAGAAATATTTTGTCTGATATGCAAACTTGGTTCTCGTAAACCATTTATGTCAGTTTCATATCTTTAGACATTGAAAAAAGACCACTTTGGAACCAATCCAAATCCATAATCCTATGGTCTCCTTTTAGCTTTAGACCGAATGTGGTTAGGTAGGAAGAAAACCGTGTTTGAGAATATATCCCAGAAAGTGTTTGGAAGATTGACCTATACCCATCGTTGATTGACTCATGTCTAACATGATCGATTACTCCCACCATCACCCATATGATATGTTTTTGGAGCAAGGTGAGAATCTATTTCTCAACTTCTTTGATGGTCATCAAATTCTTCACTCAAATATTCACAATCTCGATCCAATCGAATGACTTATGTTTTCATCAAGTGGATTCTGGTTAACACTAGTTAGTCTATTAAAAGTTTTACATACATCCGTATGTATGAAGTCTATTAGTTCACTAGTCATATCTTCCTTTCAAAAAGGTGACTTTGTCAAATACTCTTTTTGAACAATGTTCACATGTGTCGTATGACTCTAAATCATTGGACTTGGAAGCCCATACCATTGGATCTTCCTCATGTGTCTTATGGTAATTTGACGCAATGCCAAAACCAGAGTTGACCGGTTTGAATCCTTTGATTATAGCCTATAGTATCATTGTTAACGTTCTTAGTTCTCCTAGAACCCCTTTTGTTAATTTAGCACAAGTTTAAAACATTAGATGTTTCTAGAAGAACATAATAACACTTATTAAGTTCTACGCTAGATCAGTGTCTAAAAGAAGACTTTTGATCCCTTTCAGCATCCTTAGACACACTTGCTTCTGCTCTCTCTTAGATCTTTTCTCCTTTTAGTCAAGTATATAATTCCCTTGAGCTCCCACTGAGCCGCACATCCGGTCTTAAACACCTGATGAAGGAAGTCTACGATACTTACTAGATTAACTATGTTAACAAAGATACAAGAACCAAAAATTCGCAATTCCGTTTCTTTTGTCTTCCAGGTACTTAGGATAGTTTCTTTTAATGGCCTAGCCATTGCTTTAGAAACATTTATACCGACCTTTTGAATCATCAGAACTCTTCTTATATTCCTTTGGTTTCTGAATCTTCAAAACTTGCTTCTTAGATTCAATGTTCCTCAATGTTATTTTCAAGACGACATTCTTAGAGGTACCAACCTCTCCATTCACAACATCTAGTGGAACTCTTCCTTTAGTCGTCGAATGGTTGTGAATGCATCCATATTATTAACTCTACGAAAGAGAAATTTTTTATGGATCTTCACAAAAGACTTTTCGGATAATCACATCCTCAATCGTTGAAGTTGTAGTGAACATTAGGA
Organism: Eschscholzia californica; assembly: GCF_041429995.1. Taxonomy (NCBI): domain Eukaryota; kingdom Viridiplantae; phylum Streptophyta; class Magnoliopsida; order Ranunculales; family Papaveraceae; genus Eschscholzia; species Eschscholzia californica. The sequence goes on along the minus strand of NW_028238461.1, from coordinate 41,708,869 downwards.
ATGGGATATTCTCTGACGTTTCCTTTATTTTGAATTCGAGAACGTTTCTCGGATTCCTTTCCAATCAAGAAAATAACTTTCGATTAATTCCTTCTCAAGGAACGAACGAAGGTTGGAAAACTATTGTCTAACAGTCATATATACGACACAGTAAAAGAAAAAGCAAAATCCTAAAACTTATTATCATAGCAAAAAACTGTTTTTGCCACATTATTCAATGAAAACCTTCTCCGTTTGAATAATGCGATTCCAAAACCCCATTTATTTGAGGTTAAGCGTACTAGGGCACTGCCCTTAACCCCGTCGTCCTGGGTGAGTAACTCTTTACGAGTCATACTTCTATGGCTCTTGGTTGATGAATAACACGTTTATGTGTTTAAAGTCATCCTTTGCCTCGAAGTCCAAAACCCTTTTGGTGACTCGTTGAGAATAACCATTTAGACATTGAGACCTCTTCATAGGTTTACCCGTATTATCCCGAGGTAAACAATGGCACCCTGCGGAGGCAAACCCACCATCGATAAACAAGTGCTCAACAGGTGTCTTAATCGGGGGAAGCTTTACTCAAAATTCTTTTTGGGGACTTTTACGTTTTTATCATGCATGCATTACTGTGAACTTTAACATAATCATCCACGACGTAAAACGTAAATAAGTAAGTAAATGCGCGCGAGAAAATAAATCAAGCAGACTAGATCCCAGTATGACCCCTAACCTAAAAGATTTAATCTTCTTAGGTATTCGCTTGTTTCGCCTTTGTTCGCATGGATCTCCATCCTCGATCTGCCATTGATTTCTCCTCACTTGAACCTTGATCTCATTCTTTGGCTCTTCAATGGACTCTTAGACCCTTAAACTCTAATTACAAGACTTAACGGTTCGCAGATCATGAAACTTGAAAATTAATTATTACATTCGGCACACACGTGTGCTTAAAAACAAGAATAAAACACTTCTATGGCCATACCAGTCTCCGCTCACATTCATACATACATAATAATATGACATTCATAATCCACCAAAGTATGTATGAGATTCCCTTTTAAGGTCGAATCTAGGTTTGCTATGTCCTAAATAGCTATTCGAGAGATACTACCGACATCTTTATGTCAAACGAGCCTTAAGTCTATTTTTGTGAAATTCAAACTAATGGCACGTTTCAATTTTATTATTAAAGTTTTCCAAAATTGTTGTTAGGAAAAACTCCATTAAGGCTTCGGATGGCCTGGGTCACTTTCAAAAAACATTAGTGGAATGGAAAAAGGGTAAAAGATCGAAAAACTCCCACTCGGGTCAAGGCTCGAGTCAGACTCATAATACCCGAGTCAAAAGTCTTGGTCAAAGCCCATTGACTAAGTCTTGGGTAAGCCCAAGAAACATCACGGCATCGGTCGGGCATAGCCCGGACCTGGGACAACACGTTCCAAACGTGCCGAGTCCCTCGGTCCAGACGCGTCCCAGACAAACTAGGTTTCATGGTCCGAGAAGGTCGGGACTCCTAATCCGAGTTGGACTAGGGTTGCTGACCCTAGAAGATAGGACGCGACTTCGCGTCCTGGATGCCCCTGGAATGTGTCCTGAGCGCGTCCCGGTCGCGTCCTGGACGCGACCGACCAGCAAAACCAACTTCTAAACTTTTATCTTCTCCTTCTCTTTTCTATAGCTGTTGTTCCAAGCTAGTATTTGGTGATGATTCATCATCAAAAACAGTGATTTTTGAACTTCTTTCATAAAGCAAAAATCCTAAAATCTTTGTTTTGGAAAATCCTTTTCAAAAACCCGAAAATCTAAGGTTTTTATGCTTTGAAACTCTTTCGAAACTCTATTTGATTACGTCTAATTCAAACTAATCAAATTCTTGTTTGAATCTTTATTCAAACAAAACTATCTAATCAACCAAATCCGAATCTTATTCGTCTAGTCAAAGTTAGTTCGTGCAACCGGCTCGTGATGCCACTGTTGGGTTTTGTTCGTCTCTAAGACTACTAACTAGTGTTGTAAGCGGAATCTCAAACATCTATATGTTTAACACTAGATAACCAGGATCATAGCAAAAACTAAAGATGAACTAAAGTGTAACCTATATATCTCACTGTGAATTAATAAAGATAAGAGAATTTAATTTCTCAAACTCAACTAGCTCACTTTCTTTCTCTCGGTTTCACCTCTTCCTCTATCTCGGTACATTAATATAATAAGAGGTATTCCCTCTTACATCTATCAACTAATTTCAACAAAAAACATCTATCTATCAACTTTATTTCAATCATGGCATGGTCGCATGGATATAACTATAGATAATTTCTACATTAGCCAATCAAGTGACCAACCCATTTAATTGGTCTCTAACTTAGTCCATCATTTTCACTTGATCCTTGTATACCCAGTTTTTCGTTAATTCATTGTCGATCCCCACTTTATGCTGTACGATTATTTCTCACAAACCCTAAAAAGTATGAGAAATTCCGTCACTGCCTTAATTACCCTAAATAAGAAAACTTAGTCCGAAAATATGTCACTGCCTTAATTACCCTGACAATCGTTTCGGTGAAAATTCTCTAAAATCCACCCAAATCAGGGGAAATTAAATCTAAATCAAAACTAAATTCAATGGGAATTATAAATACAAATTTGGCTACTCAAACCAGAGATGAAAAATAAAAAAAACACCCAAAACCATATATATCCAACAAAAACAATGGAAATCAGATCCACATATCTATGTCAAATAATAAACCTGAGATTAAAAATGAAATCTTTGATTGAAACAGATTATGAAAGTGGGTGTTGGATATTGAAAATGGCTTCAAATCAAATTTGGGTTGGACCTAATATGAAGTGTAACTAAGTGTGGGCTTGAGTAAAATGGAAGTCATAAAATAAAAGTGGTTAGAAGAAAAAATGAGGCTGCTGGAGTTATTTAAAAAAAGGGGCTCGAGTTGTAATAAAGCGTACATATGTAATGCACCGATCGTGGCATAAAAAAGAAAGATAAAACAAAAGTAGAGAAGTTAACGAAATCGAAAAATTATTTTGATAAACAATTTCTCAAAATGTTTTTTTTATTGATTATGTCGATAACTAGTTTTTCCGGTTGATGAAGATCTACAATCAGATGGTAAACTTTTCTTGTGAATTTGATGAAACAAAGCCTGCACAAAATATAGAAACCACTCTGACGCTCAAGTCATGAGTAGGGTGTTTTTGCAGTTTAAGGAAATGAATTCAAATGTCTTAGTTAGAACTCGGACCTTCCATCTCGTTTTAGGGCAAACCTGATTTGCTTATATAGGTTTGGATGATTTAACATGATGCTCGTCTGAGATGTTGACCAACCGCAGTTACAACTTTTCAGCGGAATGTTGACAAAGGTAGTTTCCAGGGAAGATCACGATGAAGAATGTGTCTACAGAAGAAAATACAACGGATATGTTGACCAATGCAGTTATAACTTTCAAGTTTAAGCACTACTAAGACTTGATTGGGATTTCCAGATGTTGAGCACTTGCAGGACTGGAGCAACGACGACTCAGAGGCGCTGAGCTATGAGGTGGCAGATTAAAGTCAAGAGGAACGTATCCAAGTCAAGGTGGAGATTTGTTGAAAGTGTGTTGAATATGGGTTGATGTCGAACCTAATTTACGACCCGCCAACCTGCTTAGCGGAGCTGATTACTGAGACATGGCTGGTATGCGAAGCAGGACTCTGAGGCAGAGCTGGACTCTGAGACAGAGTTGGAATGCAGAGCTGGACTCCGAGACAGAGTTGGATTTTCTTTATTTTTTCGTTTCATTTAACAGTTTTAAACTTTATTAAATTATTATTAACTAAAGATAACAAGAAAAATTTGGTTCTAAAGTTTAGTATTTCTTACTTTCTACCCCCTATATATACTATGTTATTAAGATGAAGCCCTTAGGGTTCGATCAGTTCGGCTTGCGCGATTTCTAGAAACCCAAACTGAAACCAAACCAAACTGGTCCGGTTCAGTTCGACCGATTTGTTCGACTTGGTCTGGTTCGATTTGGTTTGGTTCGACCGATTTGTTCGATTATTGTTCACCTCTAGTGAGGAGAAAATGGGGATTAACTTAGCAGTCTCAACCCTTGACTGATTCCAGAAAGACAAATTTTTTACATCAGCAATGTTTGTTTCCTTTCGAAGTGAGATCTAAGTTGATTCTGGTCACATATGTCAGAGTGTTATTTTTTTTACTCGTGATGTCCGACTCATCTAATTTGGGTTGATTTAGTCAATTTAAGTCGGATTAGGTAAATTCAAACAATGAATTAAAAACCAAACACATCTTAGTTGTGAATATTTAGTAGGAAGCATTTTTTTCTCTCGAAATTGAATTCAATTAGTTTGGTTGGCACTCAAATTACTTAATTGGTATTCAATGAAAAAATCGAGAATAAAATCCTAGACATATTTTCGTTTTGGGTCGTAATCCTAATATCGGTAGATAGTTGGAGGTCAATGTCTAAATAATGTTAAATATTTTATGAAGAATATTTTTGGTAAAAACTCACATGTGGTTGATACGTGAACTACATATTGTTAATTTGAAGTGCAGTCCTAATATTGCTTGACAACTAAGGGCTAATGTCTCGAATCAAGCAACTAGAGGAACTCGAAAGGGACTTTTGGTGGGATTAAGAGGAGGGGGGCCATAAAAAACTCCACTTTCTTCCCTGGGAACTTATTCAAAAAACCAAAGATCGTGGGGAGGGGGGGGGGGGGGGGCGATCAGGTCTCTACCCAAAGTTAATAAATCTCTTGTGGCTAAATTAGCAGATTCCCAACTAATCCTAATGATACATGGGTGAAAATCCTACACGGTAAATACAACTACACTGGTGACTTTTGGTCGGTTACAAAATCTCATAATGCTTCACCAATTTGGTCATCCATTCTTCAAACTTGATAAGTGCTCCAAGAGAGGTATTGCTGGCAAGTGGGTGATGGGAACTCAAACAGAATCCAAATTGATCATTGGGTACCTAGCATCACAAGTTACAAACCAGAGATTCAGTATAGAAGAACAGACAACCATGTATTCGTCTCTGATCTTATTAGAAATAATAGATGAAATGTACCACAAATCAAGGATTTATTCGAAACAGACTCAGCCGAGGCCATCATTCAGATTCATCTAGTATCACAACCTCAACCTGATCGACTCGTCTGGACTCCTAACAAATCAGGTAAATTCTCAGCACAATCCTACTATGGAGAGATTATCGGTCACAACCGTAACAGTCGCTGGGAATGAGTTCAATTGGTCTAAGTTCTGGACAATTAAAAACATTGAACCTAAAATACACCTAGTCCTGTATGGAAAATTGTGAATGGTGGTTTACATTTACTTGCAGACATCCACAGGTTCAATAATAATGTTGACCCAAAATGTAGACTATGTGGTCAGGAAGATGAATCCACCGAACACTTATTTGGTTCATGTCCCAAACAACAACATCTTCTCGGACTATCTACCACCTTTGAAATGATACCTTAAATCACAGAACCCGTTGAGTTAATAAAGTTCATGGTTGAGCATAAAAATGAGGAAAGGAAAGTAGTATTTATTTCTTACCTTCTCTGGCTCTTTTGGAAAGGTCGAAACGAACTGATATATCGCAACAAAGACCCAAACCTAAACTATATATTTCATCAGGCTAGGTTTCAAGCCAGTGGTTATCACAACAGAGTATCAAACGAAGGTAGTTCTGCAAACAAAGACCCATGGATTCCTCCCTGAACAAACCAAATCAAAATCAATTTCTATGGGGCTTTCACTGATACTGGAGCTGCTATAACATTGGTTAATAGAGACTGGAGAGGTGACATCTTGAAGCAGACCACCAAAATCATTGAAAGAAAATCGACTTTGGAGAGCGAGGCGAAGGCATTGCTGCTGGCTATTCATATGGGAAAAGAATTAATGCAAAATGATTTAGTTATAGAAGGTGGCTGCAAGGATCTTACAGATGAAGTAATGAATGGTCAAGATTTAATCTCGTGGCAGATTAAACCCTACATTCTAGAAGCTCGCATTAGGCTGGCCGACCATCCTCTTTGGGCCACTCCAGTTCGTCCCTCGCGCAGCTAATACCGAGGCCCATCACCTGGCCCAATCTACTTTGGCCCACAAAGCTCAATTACCTTCTAGTTCTATGTAATTTCTTCTTTGATTTTTTGTCCTCTTTTAACTTGTGTGTAATTGATAGTTAGCATTTGGCTCTACATGAAGTTAATTGTTCCACAAAAAAAAAAAAAAAAGAAACGAAGGGCTAGGGTCTGAATAACAAGGCCAGTTTTAATGATTATCAAATATAGTGGGTGTATGAGTATCCTTAACAAAAAAAACATATAGTGGGTGTATCAATACAACGACCGGTGGATCCCAAATTGGCGCCGGCTAGAGTGAGATTTATTTGAATTCGATTCTCCTTCTCTCTATTAAAAGCCTCTCTCACCACTTTCCACAAATACACTCATTATTAGCTTCGTAATCCTCAAATCAATTTGAATTCCTTTTTCCTCTCTCACTTCCTAACCGTCCGATCATCTCCACTCTTTCGATTCAGTACTCAACTCCTACCGTGACAAATAAAAACAACACAAAATCCATTTAGGTCTTGCCAAAAACACAGATCTCAATAACTCCTCTAAAGCTGTGATGTCCTGTCGTAATCTTATAATCGTATACCTTGTCGTATACTATCAGAACTTACCAATTCAAATTCATGCGCGCGTTGACTCTTTAATAAAAGGCGTTCAGTCTTGTGCAGTTCAATTTAAAGACTTCTCCAAACTCCATGAACATCTAAAAAGAGCTTCTGCAAAATAATTTCAAATTTGTATCACAATCGGCCGATTCGAATCGTTCTCCTCATTATCTCATTCTCTACTTCTTCATCTTCTTGTTTTTCTTGTTTTTCTTGTTTGTTGCAGGAAAAGTAAGAATGGGTTGTGTATCATCATCTCTGTTAGACCAAGACGACGAGTTTACTCAAATCGGTGGGTCAACAGGAATCGGTCATCACTTTGTTTCTCTCACTTCCACCACTTATGGTCTTCTAACAATCGATTCACCTCAAACTGATCACCACCCACCAACCCCACCTCGTTTTGGGATCGTTTCTTTCTTCCCAAGCCCATCAAAATCGGTTTCTGAAGTTACTAAATCGGTGCCTGAAGTTACTAAATCGGTGGTCCGATCCGAACCAGAAGTAATCAACTCATGGGAACTCATGGCTGGTCTTGATAGTGAAAGCTCTCGTTTTTCTCCTAATAACTCACAACCCAAACCTTCTTTCTCTCTCCTTCACACAGTTGCAGAGTTAGATTCACGAATCTCAAGGTCACCTCGTCTCTTCATTAACAAAGAAAACTCAAACCCTAACCGTCAATTTCTCACAGAAACCGCCATTAATGATCATGGCAATATTCTTAAGCCATTAAATCTTAACCCACCAAGAAACTCTACTGTTAAGTGCTATTCACTTGATCAATTTGAGAAAAAATGTCCACCAGGAGGTGAAAACAGAGTTGTGATTTACACGACAACATTAAGGGGTGTAAGAAAAACATTTGAAGGTTGTAATGCTGTTAGATCAGTGATTGAAGGGTTAGGTGTATTGATTAGTGAGAGAGATGTTTCAATGGATTTAGGGTTTAGAGAAGAATTGAAAGGTTTAATGAAAGGGAAAGAAAATGGGTATTTGATCCCACCTAGGGTTTTTATTAAGGGAAGATATATTGGTGGATTTGAAGAAGTATTGAGAATTCATGAAGAAGGTTGTTTGATTGGATTACTTGAAGGGTTACCAAAAGCTAAAATTGGAGTTGTTTGTGATGGTTGTGGTGGTATTAGATTTCTACCATGTTTTAATTGTAATGGAAGTTGTAAAATTGTTAGGGTTTTGAAGGGAGAAATGGGGAAGAAATCAGTGATTAGATGTCCTGATTGTAATGAAAATGGGTTAGTTCTTTGCCCACTTTGTAGCTGATCAAAACCCTAATTTTTTTTTGGTAATCTTCTTCTTCTCCTTGGCTTTTACAGAGTAATGTCCATTAATAACTACTTGAGTTTGCTTGTACTTATCATATAACTCTGATTTAGAAGTTTAGTAATGAGATTTTTCTCTGTTATGTTCAATCCTGTGGATTTGCTTGGAATTTTTTTGCCACATTGTGGACTTACAATATCAATTTTTGATCTTTTTTCTACTCAATATTGCAATACTAAATTCTTCCATCTCAATTAACTTAATTATTGAGAGAAGCTTTACGATGAATGGTTAACTACAAGATTTTTCAATTAACAAGTTGTTATAGGTTTATTTTTAAATTTTTGTTTTTGATGAAATATATTGAAACCAAATCCATACAAACACAAACAACAACTACTAACTAAGAGCGGAAAGGAAAGCTGGATTCCAAACTTTTTTGTGACTATTTTTCCTACCCCATTTGGATGGACCATTTGCTTTGGCGTTGACTTCTCTCGGAGCATACGTGAATTTGATATCTGTAAATTTATTCTTGAGATCTATAGCTTTTGAGATGATCTGTTTTGATTGCCAGTGTAATCCATCACCTTGTTCATTGATGTAGTTGACGATGTTTTGGTTGTCGCTTTCTATGTGTACATATTGGATCTGCAGTTGTATTGCCCATAAGATACCGTGGTGTATACCTAAGCTCTCACATTCTTCAGCATTTTGTCCTCTGACTGTATCTGCCATGGCTACGATAAAGTTTGCTTCTTCGTCATGAATTATACAACCTATACCTGCTGGTTCTGATAATTGCTTAAAAGACGCATCTACATTGATTTTGAGAAATGGTGTCAATGGAGGCCTCCAATTTTGTTGCCTTGGTTTCTCCCTGCTTTTATTAGTTGAAGTTGTATCAATTTTAAGAGGTTTTGTTGACGTATTGTTGATTCGGTAGATCATCTGTATTGGTGATTGCTTTGTAGGGTTGAAACAATTTTCGCATCTAGCTTTCCAGATAAACCAAAGCATTTTAGCATATAAATTCACCAGTTCTTCGTCAAGTTGTTTCCATTGTTCAATCCACAGTTTAACTTCAGTTAGTTGCTCCGTCCTGATCTTAGATTGAAACCATATCACTCTAGCATAGTTGCAGTGTAACAGTACATGGTCTAGAGTTTCATCGTAGTCACAGTATATGCAATTATAAGCATTACTAATATATCTCCCTATTTTGTCCTTTACTGGCAGACTATTCGTACAACATTTTCATAGAAATAGTTTTATCCGAGGTATAGTGTTCAGATTCCATATGAAAAACCAATCCGTACTATCGTGCTTAGGATTATTGTTGTCTGTTCTCAAATAGTTATACATAGAATTAATAGAGAATTTACCTGATTTGGTGACAGTCCATTTAGCTGTATCCTCTTTGTCAACCTGCAGGTTAACGCTTAAAATCGCATTTCTTATCTCACTATTATAACAATTGTTAATCAACTCGATATTCCACTGATTATCTCTATTAAAACAAGTTTGTGTAGTTTTATGTTTTATTTTTCCAAACAAATAGAAGAACAAGTATAAGAGCAACTCCAAGGGTGCTCTAAGGTAAAGTCCAACGTGGGGCTCGGGCTCCCAATTTTTGAACCCCGGGGTTTTTCTCAACTCCAATGTCGGGCTCCCCAATCCAAATTATGGACGTGTGCAACGACGTGCTTGTGCGATTTTTTTATTTCAATTTTCGACTATAAATTACTAATTTCAAATACAAAATTAAAATTTGATATTATTGTAGAGAGAGAATTATGGAAAGATAAAAAAAATTGAAGAAAGAATGGAAAAGTAAAAATTTTAAAACAATTATAATTTAAAAAAAAGTTAATCGAAAGATATTTAAAAAAATTAAATATGTGTTGGGTGGATCTCCTTTTTAGGGGATCCACCCCAAATGTGACCGTTGGGGAGTCCCAACGGTCACATTTGGGGGCTGGGACCCCCCCAGCCCAGGCTCCCAAATGGGAGCCCGGGAGGTGAGGCTCTCAGCAGAACCAATTCCCAGGGCTCCCGGGTTGGATTAACATGCATGGGGGCTGGAGCTCCCAAATTTGGATTTGGGAGCCCTAACCCCCATATATTGGAATTGCCCGAAGTTGTTGTTTGCCAACCAACAGTTTACAAGACATTGATGCATCATCAAGATGTGATAATTATAATAATCGCCTAAGTTAAACTAATAATTAAAGGGGCTAAAGTCTAATAATATGGAGTCTAATTCCGGACAAATTTATTATTATTTATACCTTTATTAACCCATAAATCCAAGTTCAATAAACTATAAATTCCACGTTCAATAAACTATAAATTCTTCTGGAAAATGAACCTGGAACCTCTAGGATCTTGGAGTATATGTCAAAACTATCAATCACTTGGGCTATCAAGTGTGCACAGTAGTACTCCTCCTTCAATAAAGTACAAAGGTATCAAAATTATATTTCACAAAATAATTTCTTATAAATAAAAAAAAGTACAAAAAAAGTTTTCTTTTGAATTGAAGTACAAATTAACAGTTATCTTTTTTTTTTGTTGAGAAAAATTAAAAGTTATCTTGTTAATATAACTTATTTTTTCTATTTTTGAATTTTGCTTATCATGGAGATACTCGTTTAGTTTATATAATTTTCATGATAGAGGTACAGAGGTGATGGTGGTCGAGGTGTAGAGGTGGTGGAAGTATGATAGTGGTAGTTGTGGAAATATGACGGTTGTAGTGGTGATGGTGGTGGTGGAGGTACAATAGTGTTGTAATGGTGGAAATGCGGTGGTTGTTGAGGTAGTGAAGGTGTGGTGGTGCGACAATGGTTGGCGGTGGTGCAACGGTGGTGGTGATGGTGGATCTTTTATTGTGATGGAACTAAGATAGACAAATAAACATAGACCAAGTAAAATTCATGTAAGTGTTTTTTTTTGAGAAACCGATTACGATCTACGTTAATCGTTACAAGACATTGATACATCATGAAGATGTGATGAACACAATAACCCCTTAATTTAGACCATAATGAAAGAGGCATGAAAACCGACAATATGAAAGAGGACTAAAACTCGACAAATTTATTACAATATTTACTTTATATATTACCTAAATTACATGAGATAAATTTTGATCGCAGATTGCTTCTACCGAGACTCGATTCCACGACCTCATGAACTTAAGAAGGGTGTCCAACCGTTACACCAAAGGGTGGTGGACAACATTAGTGTAAATGTTGAACATAAATAACTTAACATTAAATTCAAAAGCTAAGAACTTCGAATAAAAGAAAGTCTAACTTAAGTGAATTCAAAGTTTTTACAGGGATTAGCAACAATCGGTCAAACCGACCAAATCGAACTTGGTCGAACCAAATCTAATGATTTTTGGGTTGAATCAAACAATATTCGATTCGACATGATCGAAAAAATCCGATCTTGATTTGGTTTAGCTGGGGTTTGGGTATTTGAAAACAAGTTAAGTCGAACGGACAGAACTATGTAATACTTTATATTAATAATCATTACTTAATGGGAACATAAACTAAGAAATATATTTTGTTATGTCACCAAATCTACAACCGTTTAAAAACTAACTTTAAATTTTAATTCTTATTCTTTTTGTTTAAGTTCACTTTTTTCTCATGTTTCATTTAGTTTATTGAGTTCGGCTGGATCGATCAACTAAATTCAGTCGAGTCAAACCAGATTGGAGTGAATAAAGTCGGTTGACAATTTGATCGGTCTGGCTTCGATTGATGATTTAGCCAAACCATAATTGATTATTTTAGCTTCAGCCTAACTCTAAATGGTCGGCAATTTGCTCATCCCAAAATTTTAAGTCACCAAACTAACTTTTTTTTATTTACTTTTCTACTTAAATAATTAAATAAAAATTACTTACTGTATTATTTTGTTGCACCTTTAAAGGTGCTCTAAAACCTAGAAATTATACTATTTTAACCTAAAAGTGCTACAATTCAAGACACTCGAGTTTAATGTCATTTTTTCTTTCTTCTTCCCTCTTTGTTTTTGGACCTTTTATCTCGCCTATTCCTACTAAAATTGGCCAAAATTTTCTTCTCAAACTTACTCCATCATCTTCTTTAAGTAGTCTCTTTACTACGTCAACTCTCTCTAGTCTCTACTATATTGGGCGAAACAAAAGAGAAAATTAGAGCAACGTATACTAGAGAGAAATCATCTATAAAATTCGAAAAATTATGAGAGCCACAAATCTAACATCTTCGTTTAACACCGCCCCAAGAAAATGTAACAGTATTAAACTATATAATCCAAAGGAGGAAATGGGTTTGACCAACTCCTTCAAGAAGAATAGACAAGCTTGTTTAGATTTGCGAGTTAAAAAAACAAGTACCATTAAGTTATCTCTAGTCAGATTATCAAAATTGAGACCAGATTGTTAGGTGGCCAATACGTGGACAAACGAATTTCTTAGATGGACAACCATGAATGGGGTGTAAATATTTATAATTCGAGGAGATCAAATTGAAGGACCTAAAACTAAATACACAATTTTTTCTTCTTCATCACCATCTCACCAACTACAATCACGTTCATAGTCTTCATGTTTCACCCTCTTCATCTTCATCACCACCAACAACACATATTCTCCTCTGCATCTCTCCCCTTTTTTTTCTTTAGAAGAAACTAGGATTTTATCACAAGGGTCAATCTAAACGAACCCACAAACATCTAAAATTCTGCAAATTAGGGCATCCTCCAACTTCCAGTTTGTGCAAATTAGGGCATCCTATGGGAGACTCAAGAAGTCTAGTATCAATATTCTCCTACATGTCATAAACATCCTTCACATTCTTACTGTACTTCCAGCTATACCTAAGACCAACATATGAGGTTTGAGGTAACCCCTTAATTGAGCTTGAACTTGATTATGGTGTGTTCTTCTCAGCCTAGAAAAGCTAGACTAAAATCACATATGCTTTTACATAACTTGCTTTTTAGAGATGTGCTTGTGATATTGGAAACATGTATTGCTAAATTTCAACAGACGAGGGGAAGAACTCCTTCGCTTGCGGATAAACCAAAGAAAGGAGAGAGAGAGAGAGAGAGAGAGAGAGAGAGAGAGAGAGAGAGAGAGAGAGAGAGAGAGAGAGAGAGAGAGAGAGAGAGAGAGAGAGAGAGAGAGAGAGACTTATAGAGAGAGAGAGAGATGAGATGATGGGTTGGTAGCTAGATGATAAGATGAAGATGAAGAAGGGGTGAAGAACACGAACATGGTGGTAGTCGCCGGAGAAAATGGTGTTTGCCGGTGGTGATTGGCTGGTTATTGTATGTTGTTGCCCGTGGAAATAGTGATGATGAAGAAAGAATAGTACACTTTAGATTTAAATCCTTCAATTTAGATGCCTTGAAATAAATTTGTTTAGACCCAATTTTGTTGTCCACTTAAGAAATATGGTTGTCCGTATATTGGCCACCGATTGTTACTGCTATACCAAAGAAACGAAGAAACGACATTTACGACAATGTGTATATGGGTTAGTGCTTTAAAGAATACAAGTACTTGCAGAATCTAAAAATTTGGGCGTGAAAATTGGTTTAAGGATAAATTTATTTTAAAGGCCCCAAAATTAGAAAATTTGGTTTTACTAAATTTTTCTTTTTCATTTCCACCACCACTCCTACAACCAGCAAGTTCTTTTCTCTTCCTCTCGGTTTTAACCAAGGGGACGATCCCCCTTCTCAACGAACAGTTTCCAACAATGGGAACCTCTTCACTTCGTCAGAACTGTGAGGTAGAGAGAAAAGAAAGAGAGAAAGAAGGAAGAGGAGAGAGGAAAAGATAAGGTCAGCGCTTTGGGGAAAGCAAAATAGTTTTCGGGGTGTGAAGACTTGGTCAAAAATTGTTCAATTTTGTTTGACAAATTTTTTGTAAGTCGTTATAGGAAAATAAAAAACCTCCACCTCACCTCTCTCTCTCTCCTACATCTTATCACATCTCTCTGCCACCTCATCGTCTTCTTTGGCGAAGGTCGTCGGCCGGAAAATTTTCCGGCCGACGAGTTTCAAAAATTAAATTTTTTTTTATCTCACCAAAAAAAAATATCTCTCCTCTCTCTCCAGATCTAGGTCTGTTCGCAGATCTTCATGGAGGTCTGCGAACATGCCATTAAAGATCTGTTCGCAGACCTAGATCAGAGAGAAGAGATATTTAAAAAAAAATATTTTCTTTTTAGAGAGAGAGATCGCCGGCCGGAAAATTTTCCGGCCGGCGAACTGGTCGGAGAAGACAGAGAAAGAGGTGAGGTGGAGAGAGAGAAAGGTGAGGTGGAGGGTTTTTTATTTTTATTTTTATTTTGAAACATATTCCCCATAAAATATGTTTCCTCGAAAAATTTTCAAAATTTTGCTTATTTCCTTTAAAATTTCACACCCCGAAACAGTGGCGGACCCAGAAATTTTCACTTGTGGGGGCACATTTTAGTCGAAGTAGAGAAAATTTAAATGAACATTTCTGAATTTTTAAAAATTAAGAACATTTATTTAATTTATTCTATGAATGTGAAAGACAATAGTTCGCCGAAAGAATGTAAAATAGAAGTAAAAAACATAAACTAAAAACTAAACAAATTAACCACTGAAAATTATATCAAAGATTGTTAGTTCATTTAAGAGATGTGCGTGTGATGGGAAAAAAATAAGAGATGTGCGTGTGATGGGAAAAAATTAAGAATATTTATTTAATTTATTCTATGAATGTGAAAGACAATAGTTCGCCGAAAGAATGTAAAATAGAAGTAAAAAACATAAACTAAAAACTAAACAAATTAACCACTGAAAATTATATCAAAGATTGTTAGTTCATTTAAGAGATGTGCGTGTGATGGGAAAAAAAATAAGAGATGTGCGTGTGTTAGGAAAAGGATTGCCAAAAAAATATAACATTGACAAAGATTAGATGAACAAAACTAAATTAGCAAAAAAATAACAAGAAAAAAATAATGTCAGGAGTATGGGGCAAAAATTGGAGCTAAAAAAATGGAGTAAAAAAAAAAACCACACGGTGGAGTTGAACTTGAGACCTATAGAGTGTAGGATCAACTAAGGAACCACTTGACTAACTATAATTCATGTATATTTATCACCTATTAAGCTTAATATAGTCTTCTGGCGAGAACTAGGGAGTCACACATCGTAGTGCCTCTATGGAACCCAGCTTTGGGCCGTGGGGGCACGAGCCCCCACAGGTCCCTTGCTGGGTCCGCCCCTGTCCCGGAAACTATTTAGCTTTCCCCAAAGCGCTGGCCAAAGATAAACATGATGGTGGTGGTGAAGAGGAAAAGAAAGGGGTAAATAACATTTTGGTTTTAAATAAATTTTGGCCCCAAAACAAATTTTCATAATTTTTGGTTTATGGCTCAACTAAACTATGACTTAAATGAGAGAGAAATAAAAAAATAAATGTTAAATAATTAGTTTGAACAAGAAATTATGATGATCAAAAGGTAGCTTTATTGATTTGATAAACAAATATATATAGAGTTGTACAAAGAAATAACTTACATATAGAAAGAAAATAAAAGGAGAAAATATAATAACAAGTATAGAAACATCTTATTTCTATTTACAAATAATAAGGAAAGTAATCTTCTAATCTTGGTCTTGAGAAACTTTCTTGATCGGGTGGAGATTGGATGGGAGGTGCTAATGTTATTGGCACCTCCCGAATTACTTCATTACCCCCCCGCAAGTTGGAGCGGAGGAAGGAAGTTGAGTCAAGCCTAACTTGGGAAGTAACTTGTGAAACTGGTCAGAACCCAAAGGCTTCGTAAAAATATCAGCCACCTGATCGGTGGTGCGAACATGAGAGATCTGAATAAGACCACTTTCAAGCTTCTCACGAACAAAGTGGCAATCGAGTTCGATATGCTTAGTGCGTTCGTGGAAAACTGGATTGGAAGCTATATGCATAGCCGCCTTGTTGTCACAGAAGACCTGAAAAGGTTCTGGAATTGAAATCCGAAGGTCCTGGAAAAGGTATTTCAACCATTGGAGCTCGGCAGTAAGGAAAGCAAGGGCACGATATTCTGCCTCAGCAGATGACCGGGAGACGGTCGGTTGTTTCTTAGATTTCCAAGACAACGGACTCGCACCAAGCATTGTGAAGTAGCCGGTGGTGGAACGACGTGTAATAGGGCAGCTGGCCCAATCAGAGTCAGTAAAACCCGAAAGTGTCAAAGAGCTAGAAGATGAAAGGAGGATCCCATAATCGAGGGTCCCCTTTAAATATCTTAGCACTCGAGTCGCAGCTTCCATATGTGTTGAACGAGGATGCTGCATAAATTGACTTAAATAATTCACTGAAAAGACGATATCAGGCCTCGTTACAGTGACATAGAGAAGTCGACCAATTAGACGTCGGAAAGAAGTAGGATCGTCTAAAGGTGTACCATCTGTAGGTAATAATTTCAAGTGTTGTTCCATAGGAAATAAACTCGGTTTGGCTCCGAGAAGTCCAGAATCACGGATAATGTCTAAAGTGTATTTCCGTTGACAGAGGAAAATACCCTTAGGGGACCTAGATACTTCTAGGCCTAAAAAATATTGAAGTCGTCCGAGATTTTTAAGAGAAAATTGTTTCTCAAGACGTTGTCGAAGGGAGTCAATTTCCTTGTTGTCATTGCCTGTAATGATGATGTCATCTACGTAGACAAGAATATAGATAGCAGTCGGACCATTAAAATAATTGAAAAGAGAATGGTCTGACAAAGATTGAGAAAAACCTTCGGCTTTTAATCCGGATGAAAATTTAGCAAACCATTGTCTTGAAGCTTGTTTCAAACCATATAATGATTTGTTCAAGCGACAAACTTTAGTGTCACCTTTGCTGCTAAAACCTGGAGGAATGGTCATATAGACTTCTTCTTCCAAGTCTCCTTGGAGGAAAGCATTATTGACATCTAATTGATGCAATGACCATCCTTGGATAGACGCAAGGGATAAGAGGACTCGAACAGTTACCAATTTTGCAACTGGAGCAAAAATATCATGATAGTCGACACCTTCAACCTGGGTATACCCTTTGGCGACGAGGCGTGCCTTATAACGTTCGATAGATCCATCCGAACGATATTTGATTTTGTAAACCCACTTACAACCAATGGGTTTCTTGCCAGGTGGCAAGGAAGTCAGAGACCAAGTATTATTAGTCTCGAGGGCTGAAATCTCTTTAGTCATCGCCTCACGCCATTCTGGAGAAGCAGATGCGATTTTGTAAGATTTAGGTTCTTCCGTAGTGATGACAGAAGTTTGAAAAGCCTTATGAGAAGGACTAAAACGGTCGAAACTGATATAGTCAACCAGTGGATAAGGAGTGTGCGAAGACGTCGTTTCTGAACTAGAAAGGATATAGTCAGCCAAATAAGCAGGCGGATTCCTAGCACGAATGGGTCGTGTAAGATTATCAGATTCCTCGGCGGAAGAGCCAAGTGATGAAGTGTCACTGGTGGTAGAAGGCCGAGGAGAAGCGGAAGCGGAAAGGTCTGGAGAAGATGCACTATCAGAAGAAGCTATAGGCACCTCTATAGGAGATGGTGAAGATAAATCTTTGCTCAAATCAGAGTGAGTCAGAGGCTCAACCAAAGTAGGAGGTGATGGCTCTATAAAAGGCATACAAGGAGAGTCAACCGAAGGCGGGGGCAAAGACTCCGCCAAAGGCGGGGGCAAAGACTCCGCCAAAGGTGGAGGTGAAAAAATTTTGGGTCGCGGCAGAGACCGGGAAGTGTGTGGAAAAGGCACAGGGTCATCCATAATATTCAAAGGAGTAAAAGTTTGTGAGTCAGAGGAAATATCATTAATCGACTCAAAAGGGAATTTATTTTCAAAAAAAGTGACATTTCGAGAGTCATAGAGGGTTTTAGTCTCTAGGTCATAAATGGTGTAACCCTTCTTTCCATAAGGGTACCCGATAAAGATTCCCGGTTTAGCTCGCATATCAAATTTAGTAGTTGCTTTGACATTATGAGCAAAGCACAGACACCCGAAAACACGGAGGGTCGAGTAGTCCGGTGGAGTATCATATAAAACCTCATAAGGTGACTTAAGTGATAAAATAGGAGTTGGCATCTGATTAATTAAGTAAGTTGCCGTTTTTAAACACTCACCCCAAAAACTGAGGGGGAGATTAGCTTGAAATCGCAAGGCACGGGCGACATCCAATAAGTGTCTATGTTTGCGTTCAACAACCCCATTTTGTTGTGGAGTATGAACGCAACTGCGTTGATGGATAATACCATTTGACTGAAACCAAGACTGTAAGTCCTTAGTGAGAAATTCAGTTCCATTGTCGGAACGAAAAGTCTGAATTGGGCAGGTGGAGCTGGTTGCCGAATCAGAAGAAATTGACTTAATAGTCTTTTGATATTGTTTAATTGTGAAATTAAAGAAATATTCTAAATATTTCTTAGTCTCAGACTTGGACTGCATAAGGAATGTCCAAGTATATCTGGAATAGTCATCAACTAAGGTGAGAAAGTATCGCTTATTTGTGAGCGAAGGAACAGGAAAAGGTCCCCAAATGTCAGCATGAACTAATTGGAAAGGAAAAGTACTAACAGAAGTACTTTTATGAAAAGGCAATTTAGATTGCTTGGCCATTGGACAAATTGTGCAGTCATGCGAATAGTCAAAGCGAATAAAATCAAAACGCTGAGATAAGTGTTTGAGACGATCCAAACTTGGATGTCCCAATCGTCTGTGCTAAAGGTCAAGCGACTTATGCAGAGTAAGTGCTGAAGATTTATGGCGTAAAACGTATAGATCGCCAACCTCATCAGCTTGTCCAAGCAGACGAGTTGTCAAGGCGTCTGTAAAGACACACTGAGAAGGTGAGAAAGTCGCAAGACAATGTAAAGATTTACATAACTGTCGTACAGAAATCAAATTAAATTTGAAAGTTGGAATATGATAAACGTTTTCGATATGTAAAGAGTCAGAGAAAACCACTTTACCGATATGTTTAACCAAAAATGTGTTTCCATCGGGAATTTGAACATAAATCGATGGAGGAGCAAGTTCATAAGAACTAAAATGGTGTAAAGAAAAACAGACGTGGTTTGAAGCTCCACTGTCGATAATCCACGAAGTAGGGTGGATGGAAAGGATAGTTCCCGAGAGAAGTGTCGTAGCCGTACGGCTAGGGTCACCAGTATCTGTGGCAGGAAAAAGAATCGTTCTCAATAAATGAGAAGGAATAGAAATGATGGGTCGAAAGAGATTAGTTGAAAAACTCGAGAGAATAAGTTTCGAAAAATTCGTGATGAAATTATAACGTACCGTCATGGATGTTACAGTATTTCTGAAAAGAGAATTCCGGTTGGCAAAACCAGAAAAACTAAAATTAGCTAAACGCATTGTCAAAAACATTTTGAAAGAGAAAGTACCAAAAATAGGTTGAATAAGTGACAACTCAAGTAATGTTGTCGCTATAGTCGACAAGAATATCTTTGTCGAAAAAACGTCAAATATTGACGTAATGTGTAATAATTCAAGGAAAATTATAGTCACGTATGATAAAGTCAGAAGTATAGTTCTGAAGTAAAAAGTCATCTAGACTAATGATCTCAGAAAAAAGATGATCGGAAAGAAGAAAAACGAAAATGATAGAGGTACTCACAACAGTAATCCTACTGTTGGTAAAAATAGAGACAGAACTGACCGTCTGGAATAATCAATTAACTAAGCCAACAGGAAGTTAATGTGGGTACAGTGGATGTCACAAATGTGTACCGTCACGAAAATTAATAAACTCCGGCTAGACAAGATGCCGGGAAAGTCAGCCGAACCAGGGTTGTTGCAAAGGCAAACGATGGCTTCAATCAGACCTGCAAAGATATATTGGGTATTGGAATGACCCTGATCTAGGATGTACAGGGCAAAAGTCCGGTTGATTTGGTCCAAATCTTGATCGGTCGGAGCAAAATAAACCGGTAATGATGCTTGTAGTTCTAGAGAGAGAAAGATCCCTAGACCGATCGAATGTGTAATTGGCCAGACTAAATGGTTCTGGGTTTCCTAGAGATTCACGATTGTGGTTCGTACCGTCAAAGAGTGGACGATTCCGGCGAAAATTAAACCCTAATGGGTCGGTCGTCGGAGAAGATGGATTAGGGTAGTTGAAGGGCCTAAAAAGTTTCCTAAATAGGTCTACACCCGCAAGTGCACGGGTGTCAAGTTGTATATTCCGGTAAGACCGGTTCGTTCCTCAGAGACTAGTTGAATCTATTCTAAAACTAGGAAGTAATAGGATTTTAAAATGATTTGGTTTTGGTTTTGAAATGAATAAAATATTAAAAATAAATTTACGAAAAGAAAATAATTACAAATGATACAAGGAACTCAAATGGGGGAGAGCCTAGGGTCTTCTGAATCCATCCATATAATCAATTCTAACGACAATTTAATTTTGATCTAATTAGAGAGTTCTTTATATAACTCAGATTTTTAGTCCATGAACGGTCTAAAAACCCGGAAGATTTTATCGTTAAAATAATAAAAACTTTAATAAATTTATCGAGAATATAATTATTATGACTTCATCTAAGACCCTAGATAGGTAAGATTAGTTACTCATAGGCATTATGTAAAAAGAATTGGAAAATAAAGTAAAGAATCGGAGAGAAAACACCTTTTTTCGCCTTTTTTTTCCTTCTGCGCAGCCAAACAGAACCTTAGGGAAAATTATTTTCTCATCTTCCCGGAAACGATTTCCAGGTGAGAAAGTAATTTTCCTTCTCTGGTTTTTTCTCTCTCTCGGTTTTCTCTTTGTTTCTCACTCTAAACTTTCTCTTTCTCTCTCTAAACAAAAATATAACTCTCTCTTCCTTTCTCTAACAGGAACAGTAAAGGGAGAAGAAGATGAAATGATTTTAATGTAGTTTTCAAATTAATTCAATCTCTCTCTCTCTACAAACCAGGAGCTTTCTCTCTCTCTATTCTTTCAATCTGATCTTCTCTCTCTCACTAATAGAAGAATCAGAAGAAGAAGAAACAGAAAACAGTAAACTCAAATTCCTTCTCTCTCTCTCTAAAGCTCTTTACATCACTCTCTCTCTCTCTAATATAGTCGGTTTTGGTTGAGCTACCAGAGGAAGACTCTCCAGTCGAGATGGTGATTGTTTTCGACCCCAAACCGAGATGTCTCATTCCTCTGTCTCTGTTTTCTTTTATAGCCGAGTGCTATCTTCCTCAATCAAGCTTCCTTCTTGGTCATATCCTTCCTTATCACTCACTGTCCAGCTCTTTCTAATATGTCAAATTATTTCCTTCACTAATTTCTCTCTGGTTTCTCTTTTAAGAAGATCACAAATCTTGTCAAATATATCTTCTTTAAACAAATTAAGAAGAAGATGAGAAAGAGATAAAGAAGGAAGGAGTAGTTGCCTTATTTTAGGGCCAATGCACTACACGTGATTGCTGTAAGAAAAGGGAGGATATGATGCAACATGGCCTATCACGTTTTACTTGCCTTTCAGTATAGATGACCGTTGGATGAAGTATATTGTCACGTGGTCCGTTGAGATTAATAAACTCGAGCTAGTGGCATGAAATTGCATGCACCGAATCATTCTCCTGATTTGGTATAAGTCTGTCCCGCTATACCCGAACAAGTACCGCGCATAGTGATGTCGCGCCTCTGCTATACGCCATGTGTCTCCGAAAGCTTGGTGCTGACCGTGGTCGACTGTATTTGACCCACTTTGACCTGCTCTAGTTTTATTCTCCGAACTCCGATTGGACTCCCGTTTTCTCCTACGGACTCGCCATGGACCCCACTTTTCATCCGAGTATCAAAATTTCCAGAATACCCTAACCTCCAAATGACCGAAATGCCCCTAATGTGTCAATCTCCTGATTTTAACCGTTCTTTCGCGCTCAATTCTGTGGAAGACACCTGGACAGAAGAAACAAGTAATTCATGAGAGTAACTGCCCGAAATAGACTAACTAGTCCAAGTTAAGAGATTCAGATGGGACATTTTCATGTCTCATCAGTAGTCGGGAACCAAACACAAAAACTTGGTTCCGGTTGCAGACGATATTGTATACCGGTATTAGAAAAAACCAGTTTTTTTTTTTTTTTTTTTTTTTTTTTTTTTTTTTTTTTTATGTTGGAACCAGAAATTAGAATCCGTTTCGATTTTACCAAGTTTTGGTTATTCCGGTTTGGGAAAAAACCGGGTTTATGGTCGGGAACCAAAAATTAGAATTTGGTTCCGGTCACGGACGGGTCTGGGTTAATTCAGAATTGGAATTGAACCAGAACAGGACAAAATCGATTTCTAACCTAAATGAGGTTGAGAACTTCGGAAGAAATCACAAAAAATTCGAACAAAATTCGAAAAAATTGGCTAAAATATCAGAAAATGTAAATTAGTAAGATTTTGTTACTGACCTTTGAAGATGGATTATTTGTAACACGAAGATGGGAATCCCAGCTTTTGAAAGTGAGATGATCAATATAGAGAAGAAAATTAATCCTTAAGCAAAATTGATGATCGAACGATAATACCAATTGAGAAGAAATCCTTATGCTCGTGATACCATGTTAAATAATTAGTTTGAACAAGAAATTATGATGATCAAAAGGTAGCTTTATTGATTTGATAAACAAATATATATAGAGTTGTACAAAGAAATAACTTACATATAGAAAGAAAATAAAAGGAGAAAATATAATAACAAGTATAGAAACATCTTATTTCTATTTACAAATAATAAGGAAAGTAATCTTCTAATCTTGGTCTTGAGAAACTTTCTTGATCGGGTGGAGATTGGATGGGAGGTGCTAATGTTATTGGCACCTCCCGAATTACTTCATTAATAAAAAATCTTATTATATGGTAAATTAATTAATGTTAATATATAAATAAAATTCATAACCTACTATATGTTTACCAAATAATGCAATGACAATGAATTAGGTATTCATAAGAACATTATTATTGTTTACCAGTAATGGTAAAACAATTACATAATAAATCAATTAATCCACGAATAGGTGCTTTTACATGAATCAGTGTTCTTAAAATTTATGAATTAGGTATCATATTATTATTCATAATGATAAAAGTAACTACAATGTGCCTAATGTTAGAAGTTATTGTTCATTGTTACAACCCAAATTTCTATGTGGACATCTGATGTTGGGTGTACAACCAAAATTCTTACATGGACAACCATCCTACTTTCATTTATGTGGACAACCATCATACTTTCTCTCTCAAGAATTCTTTGATAATGGATAGACGAACAGAAGATGATGTTGGTTCGGGTGGTGTTGACGACCATTTTTCATATGATAAGATTTAGGTCGCTGATGAAAGGCAGCGATTCTTTGATTATATTCAGGTTTCGGGACGGTTAGTCGACGATGATAAAGAAGTAAGATCTCCATACAGGATTGTAGTTAGCAGCTAGACATGGATTTGTAAATTACTAACAACATCTTTAACCTAGCAACCAAGCCCTAAACCCCACTAAGCTCTATTGTTCCTTCCTATACAAAGTTAACAGCTTTTCAAGTTTATTGAACCCAAAGTTTGCATTTAACAATGAAAGATTTTGTGTATTATGAGCAATAAAACTTAAACTAGATCTTTGTTTAAAACAAAGAAAACAAGAAAAAAGGTTCTGGTAAACTGTAGGCAAAAGAAAAAAGATGATTCAATCTCATCAGGAGGTAAGGTTGGTTCATAGAGAGAGAGAGAGAATGGGAGATTTTAGAGAGAGAATGAAAGAGGAGAGAGTAGGTAGAATAATTAAGGAAGTTGTCGTGAAGCTTGGATCTTAGCAAACATAAGGACAGTATTGTCTTAAGAATTTCTAGAGAGAGAAAGTATGATGGTTGTCCACGTAAGAATGAAAGTAGGATGGTTGTCCACGTAAGAATTTTGGTTGTACACCCAACATCAGTTGTTCACATAGAAATTTGGGTTGTCCATATATTGATCACTAAAGTTATACTCGTATAACACAAATAGTTGTTGTCCGGCTGGGTTGGATGAGCAGTGGCGTGGCCGAGATTTTGGGGGTCTGGTGTAAAATTTTATCCGGGGCCATTCTTATGATGATGTGAGAATCAAAAAATTACACGTGCCTATAGAGACGAGAGGTAGAAATTAGAAATTATGGTGGCCTTTAGAATATCTATTTATAAGAGTCATGAAATCGTTAAAGTGGGCCTTCTATCGTGTATATGGTGTGAATAGGCTGGAACTCAGTATGGAGGAGCCTATAGATGTTAGAATTTAAAAAGTAAATAAAATTAGGTCATTGATTGGGTTTGAACTTGAGACATTAGATGGTTAGGATAGGTACCTAACCAACTGAGCTGCAATCATGTTGTGATGTAAGTAGACCAATCACTTATAAGTTGTTCTTTAGTTTTGCTCAAAATGGGGCCCCTAGGTAGAGGGGGCCGGTGCGACCGCACAGGCTGCAGCCCCTCACCCACACCCCTAGGGGTGAGACGTGAAAGGTGAGGAAATCCTTCAACATAGGGAGAAAATGAGAGTTTCTTTTCGTATTGACATGCAATCATGTTGTGATGTAAGTAGACCAATAACCTATAAGTTTTTCGTATTGTTTGCTGTGGGCTCCACAAAAATTGATGTGTTAGAAGATAGAGAATTTGTGGCCCATGTTTTCAACAGTGTTGTTGGTGTGGTCTTTAAAATTCATTATAAAAGATTAGAGTCCAGTATTTTTCTTTAGAAAATGAAACTTTGAGAGCCCTTAAAATGTGGGGGCCCAAAGCAAGGCTTTGCGTGCTTTGGGCACAGGGCCGGTCATGCTATTTTAGTATACTAGCTTCCCACCCCGCCCTACGGCGGGGTAGACCCCGCTTGGCTGACGCCGTTGTGGTAAATAAAAAGACTACAATTCACTTATCTAGAATAGTAGAGATGACAAAAAATGTAAACCAAAATAAATTCAAGAAGAAAAACAATTCAAAAGGAAAACAATTCAAAAAAAAAAACAATGTAGATCCCTCTTGACTAACGCCGTTGAGTTTTTTTACAATTCAAAAAGAAAAACAAAAATAAATTTCTCTAAAGACATAGATGACAACTAATGTAAACCAAAACAAAAAATATGAATAACAAAGAAAACAAAAATACACATAATAAAGATTGAAGAAAATATTTCTACATTTTTTTTCTCTACTTTGTTCTCTAAATTGAAGTTGACCGAGAGATATAGAGCAAATGAATGAAATAATCGAAAATTGTGAAACTCTTTGAAAAAGATACCAAAACTTTGTTAGGATAAAAATATATATATAGCAGTAAGTGATATTCATTTGAAAGCGGTTACAAAAGATTTTCTTAAGGAAAAAATATCAACAGACTTATAAATAAGAGAGAAATACGTGGGTAGTAGTTATTGTGGGGATATTTTGACCAATTTTAGTCTATTTACACAAAAAATATTTTATATCATTCGTTGAATGTGTTCCCAACCAAATCTCTAAAATTAAAGGGACGGTCAGACTTATCCTCTGAATAACTAATTGAGCTGTTTTAATATAATAGATTACATAAAGGACTAAATACTTTTTTTTGTTTTTTTTTTTTTTTTATGATTGGACTCTAAATCATGGTTTGGTTTTCTTGTGGAACTTAGGCCCATCACCACATCTATTGAAAAAGAAAAATAACAATGTTTTTTTGTTGAACCTATAGTGCTTCTTTTACTTGTTGTAAAAACTAGTAGGGTTCTTGTAACATCCTAACATGCATCCTTACAGTATAAGTGAATTCATGAGTTGTTTTTATATTTAGCTACAGTTCTTCAACTTCTCAACAAATCATTTTGTAACTTTTGTTTATTATTTAATTGAAATGGATTTATAACCTGACATCTATAAGAGAAAACTTTACCGCATAGTAAAAATCATTGATGTTTTTCTATAAAATTACTAAATGGTTGTCAACTGCAAAAGATGTTGGGGTCCCTCCTTATAATTAAAGGACTCCTAGTTGGAATAGGATTTCCCTTATTCCTTGTTTGGGGAAAAAATAGAAACTTCTATTTTTTCAAGCCTAAAAAGGAATTCCTATTTCTATTGGTAAACCTCCTTATTTATTATTATAAATAGGGAATGAAAGGGAAGAGATTATACACAACAACTTCCAGAACAAAGAGAAGTCAGAGAAAGAGAGATTTCTGAAGTGGTTCTTTCAAGAGAGATTGAAAGAGCAGAATATTGGTTTGAAGAAAAGAAGATTATTAATCTTGTGAAGCAATTTAGTTTGTGGTTATCTTCTTCAACCTTTAGTAATCTTGGATTTGTTCAAATCCTAAAGAGTAAGAGATTTTATTTCTTTGTTTCTTTGTTCAGTTTATCCACCATAGGTTTGGTGAAGAGTTGTCCAAGAGTGTTTCTACACATCTTGAAGAATTGTGTAACCCATTATTTAATTATAGTGGAAGATTTCTGGACTAGGTCCCGTGGTTTTTTACCTTCTAGTTTGGAGGGGTTTTTTGCCACGTTAAATAATCTTGGTGTCTCTACTTTTACTTTCACATCGTTTATCTTCATATTCCTGAACAAGTTAATTAGGGTATTTTTCCCAACAAAAGAATGGTTCTACATTGATTCTTTAAGTCCACTCAGCTGATCAGTGTCCAACAGGGGAGTTTCCAGGGACTACCATTTTTCTATTTGGAGAATTCTCTAGGCGCCCCAGCTGACTAGCTATTCGCAGGCCCTCTAAAGCCAAAGTTTGTGGGGATGCATTGGAAGTGGGGCTTGTATAGACCACCTGGTGGTTGGCCTTAATATTTGTTTAGTTGGCATAGTGAGCTGGGCTCACAATATTTGCAAGAACTGCTATTGGCGCCTCCATTTCTGCTGAAGGCAGCCACCCAACACAACTTCCCTTCGAGTGACAATCTTGTGCATTTGTGCACAAGAGAAGTTGAAAGGGCACACCGGAACAAATGTCAAATCGTGCAGTGTTTTTTTTTAAATGATCAGCGTCCGAAACCCTTAACCTCTAGAGTGGAAGAATAAACTTTTTACCACTCTAACCAAAGATTGTTGGCAATGGGGCAGTGCTGATCCTACTGCAGTTGTGATAGGGAACTAGTGATGGTGTGGTGATATTGTGGTAGATAATAGGCAATTGGAAGTTTTACAGACAATGCGCAACGTATGTGGCAAGTTGTTACAGAGAGAGAGAGTAGAGAGTAGAGAAAGAGTAGAGTAAGAAGGAGAAGAAAGAACAAAATTAATTAAGGTCCCCGGTCAGCGATCTCCGGCCCGCGACTTTATTTCAGAGGAGAGAAAAGGAAGTGGGTGATAAACAACCTCAATTTTGAACATTACCTCTTACTACACTTGGTCGACTTGTTTTGACATACTCTTACGTGAAAGACACATTGCCTTGAATAAGTTTGAGCACTGCCTATAAATCTTCCCTACTTATAAAAAGATTTTTATTTTCAAATTTTTTATTAATTATTAGTACTTTATACATAACGTTGGGTAACGTTTGCCATAAAGCACCAACTATATGTTAGTATATACAACAAAATAGAATGAATGCGTCGTTTTAGTCATCATGACTTTTTTAAATTGATGTAATTTGTGATACAATTAGGACACAAATGACGACAATACAACTAGATAATGTTTTGATACAAGTTAGTTGTATAAACATATGATCCAGTTAATATTAACGAACGACGGCAAACAATTTTTTGTTCTGGAGGGCATTATCTGCCTCCGTACCACATAGTATGTTATAATTGAAAATAAAGAATTGATAGGAGACAAAAGAACATGAAAGATAAGAAAAGGTAGTGAAGTTAGAAAAGAAGAAAAGGTGTTTAACTTTTGATCAAATCACATATTGGTAAAGATTTGATTCCAAAAGGATTCAAGTCTTTTTTGTTTTGGTTAAAAGTTATTAAAACCCACAAAGAAACCAAATATGTTCACAACTACTAGTTGTTATATTAAGTTGTCAAAACTAGAAAGGTGTAACCTATTTCGTATAAATGTCAATTATATCTTGGGACCCAATTACCTAACATACTATTTTATTTTATGTTGGTGCTTCATCAATTATTTCCACCCTTCTTGGTCATCAATTATTACCTAAAATGATATAAATGTCAATTATATCATTTTAACAGTTTGATTGAAAAGAAAACCACAATTTATATTTTCCAGGTCCAATGCAAGCTATAGCAAAGTCAATACGATCCACATATTTTTTTTAGAACGGTTTGTTGTACTCCCGATGCAACGCAAACCTAGTGAACCCACTGCAATCTGCAAACTCAATGCAGTTACACACTTACACTTTGAAATTTCTTGTATATAATTTGATGTTTTCGTCTCCATAACTTATGCCGTTATGCGTGCTTGACATAGCTCATGTGCATCTAACATAACGCGTCTGCACCTAATAAGGCGCATGTGCACTGGACTTGAACTCATATGCAGTATGTGTAGTTTACCCAAGATGTGATATTAACATATCGATCTGACCTTAACTTTATCACAAGAATAGTTCAAATCTTCATGATGCAGGGACACCCGGCGTGGAGGCTTTTTCCATGGCCAAACCGGGCCATAGGCCATCCGGCCATGAAGAGTAGTTTTTAGGAAGTCTCAATTTTAGTATGATTATTAGAGAATTTAGGTTTAGGAATTTATGCTATTTTAGTATTTCCAATAATTGGAAAGGTCCAGATTTGAGTGTAGCTATTTAGGAAGTTGCAGTCTTTTAATTATTTAAGAAAGTCTAATTCAAGTCTATCTAGGAAAGTCCAAAATCCTATAAAAGGATGTCTAGTTTGTCCATTATCCTCATGTTGAAGAGAAAATCCCCTTGAGTTTAATAAAGTTTATCAAGTTTTAGAGTTATTTTAATCTTTCTTTTAATTGTTCTTCGTTTATTTATCGTCTTCTTTATTTCCGTTGCGTTCTACATCAAGTGGTATTCAGAGCCATAATTTTTTTTCCTCTTCTTCACTTTTATCACCATGGTTAATACTACTATCACCGCTACACCAACTAAGGAGAAAACACCAACCTTTTCATCCGAATGGGATAACATTAAAGAAGGCTATCTGCAGGTAAAAAGTTGGAAGAAGGTTTCAATGAGTACAAAAAAGAAACAACAGAAAAATTCGATAAAATCGATCAACGATTCGATAAACTCAACGACTCCATCAACTTCATCTCCAAACAACTCGAAGGTATGTGTAAAAACCAAACTCCACCCCCACCACTATCACAACTCAACAACCCTCACAACTACCGACTACCACCAACACCAACCGATTTCCACCTCTCGGATTTCAACCCGAACCCACTACACCACTCTTCGGTCACACCATTAGCAACCCCCTCCGGTTATTACTCCACCCTTCATCACATCTTACTCACAACACACTCCTTTACAAACACCTACGTACCCCTCATTTACCCATACACCAACACCACCATCATTCTCCTTCTCCGAGCCAACTACAACACCACATCGACCACAACACGACTCCCCCTTCTCAGCCGAACACCCTCTCCTCACCAACGCCCAAACCAACAACCGAAACAATGCAAACCACCACCAACCGATCGTCCCTTTGGGAACCACCCCAACCTACCAAGACCCACGTTTTCTTTACCCGTACATCCGATACACACCTAACCCTATCAACCA
This sequence comes from Eschscholzia californica, assembly GCF_041429995.1. Taxonomy (NCBI): domain Eukaryota; kingdom Viridiplantae; phylum Streptophyta; class Magnoliopsida; order Ranunculales; family Papaveraceae; genus Eschscholzia; species Eschscholzia californica. The sequence continues at coordinate 41,679,109 of NW_028238461.1, read as the reverse complement.
AACCGAGAACCAATCCCATTATCGACCTCATCACATCAACCAACACCTCCAAACCGAACCAAGATTCACCACCACCGTTCGTGACCCGGTTACACCACCTATCCACCACCGCCGTCCACATGAAACCCTACACTAGTTAAGCAACCATGACATCGAGACGAATCTTCACTTTCATCAACAACCTGAACACACACCACCCCCACGTAACCGAGAACCATTCCAACCAATAACCCGAAACCGAGAACCCAACCTAACCATTACCCAAACCCGAGAACCCAACCTAACCATCACCCAAACCCGAGAATCTAATACACCTACCGACCGTCCAATCAACCTACCCCAACGTCCACCCTTAGTTTCCCAAAACCCTCAAACCAACCAACATAACACTCAACCAACTGAAACCGAGTGTCACAATCCCAACTCCTCTTACCGTATTCGAATGAAAGTACCATCATATGATGGTTCGATAAATATTGAAGATTTCTTGGATTACGTCTCACGACTAGAAATCTTCTTTGATGTTATGCAAGTGGAAGGTCCTGAACATGTACGTTGTGTTACTGGTTACTTATCTAAAACTACTCTTACTTGGTGGAAAGAGGAATCCGAAAATCGTCGTTTATTACACCTGCCTCCTATTTCTTCTTGGTTAGAGTTGAAACCATTAATGTTCTCACGATTCCTCCCTCTGGATTATGAGAACCAATTGTGTGTTGATTATTTACGTTGCCGTCAAGGAAGACGTTCAGTTGAGGAATATGCTTTGGAATTCCAACGACTAATTACAAGGCTTAATCTCCCAGATTCAGAATCAATGAAAGTAGAAAAATTCAAAGACGGACTTCGAAATGATATTAAAGATTTGGTTAATTTAAGGTCTTTTAATTCGGTCTCTGAATGTATCAGTGTAGCTCGGTCTTTTGAATCAGATTCACGTTCCATCTTCCGGGGACACAGTACTAGAAGTCAAACAGTTCGAACTCTACCGGATGAATTAGATCAAACAAAACAATCGGAGGAGGGTACTAAATCTGTAGCCGATAATCCTTATAAAAAACCTCCACCAGTAAAGTGTTATCGTTGTTTTGAAACGGGACACTATTCTAATGCTTGTCCCTCTCGCGGTAAAGCAAATATTGTAGAAAAGAAATCAAATTCAGATACAGATGAAGATCAATTGGAACATATTAACACTATTCCAGACAACGGTGATCGAGTTATGTTACTCACTCGGAGAGTTCTTTTTACACCTTTCGAGAGGAATTTATCTCAACGAAAGAATTTGTTCGTTACACGGGGAACAGTACTGAATAAAGTATTTACTATTGTGATTGACAATGGTAAAACCGCTTGGATTCAGTCGGGTACTACACGGGTTGATCACACGTGTACTATTAATCTTTCTATTGGTTCTTCTTATTTGTCTACAGTTACTTGTGATGTCACAGATATGGATTTATGCCACATCATATTGGGACGACCATGGCAATCTGATGTTGATGCCACTTACCGTGGTCGTTTAAATGTTTATGAATTTCCATGGAAAAAGAAGATTGTGACGTTGTTACCAATTGAAGATGGATCGGAGGAACTACATTCTCTTCAACAACGATTCGGGACGAACCTCTTGAAGGAAGGGGATGCTGATGCAGGGGCACCCGGCGTGGAGGCTTTTTCCATGGCCAAACCGGGCCATAGGCCATCCGGCCATGAAGAGTAGTTTTTAGGAAGTCCCAATTTTAGTATGATTATTAGAGAATTTAGGTTTAGGAATTTATGCTATTTTAGTATTTCCAATAATTGGAAAGGTCCAGATTTGAGTCTAGCTATTTAGGAAGTTGCAGTCTTTTAATTATTTAGGAAAGTCTAATTCAAGTCTATCTAGGAAAGTCCAAAATCCTATAAAAGGATGTCTAGTTTGTCCATTATCCTCATGTTGAAGAGAAAATCCCCTTGAGTTTAATAAAGTTTATCAAGTTTTAGAGTTATTTTAATCTTTCTTTTAATTGTTCTTTGTTTATTTATCGTCTTCTTTATTTCCGCTGCGTTCTACATCACTTCACAAGTAAAAAATTATCATCATAGGAGCACAAAAAGAAGGTGTTAGTTCGTGCTTCTAGCTAACCTCTGGTCGAGATTATTAATAGGAGTTCCGCTTCATGGACATGACGCTTAGCTTTGGCTACTAAAGAGACGAGCAACAATTTCCTAGCCTCGTTTAGCGAGCTAAATCTCATTGGGTGGCGGAAGAACATTGTTGTATGAGAACAAGGTAGAGAAGTTATCGGAGCCGAACCGTTATGATGAGGAGGCCAAATGAAGGTGGAGCAATTGTTGCTTGAGCTTCTGATGCAGCGTGTAGTAGGCAAAAGATAAAAAAATACAGAGATCGCTCCTCTATCATTGATTAAATCAAAAGAAATTTTATTAAATAACTAAGTTGTTTCTTACTATGAACATAAAGGCCTAATTGTAGGCTTGAAATCTTAAAACAATAGAAAGTTCAAAGATACCAAAATTCTAAAACAAGTAAATCCGGAAACTGCTAAAAACTAGGAAAAACAACAAATCTTCCCATAAGTCAGCTTAGAAGCACTTTTTGAGGTCGATTTGTTGGGACTGTTTTAGTGCAAAAGTTACGACAATGTTAGTGAAAATTAATTGTGTTTTCAGCAAGGCTGACCTTCGTTGCCTGCCGAAGAAGGGTTGACCTTCGTTGCCCGCCGAAACAGGGCTGATCTTCACTGATGGTCTACAAGGTAGGGCTTCTGACAAATTCAGTGACGAAGTGTCACGGTCCCTCTTAGAGTAAAAGCCAACGTTGTTGTGTTTGCGGCATCTGGTTTTATAGTTCCTCTTATTATCTGGTCGTGGTGTGAATTGTGCCTCTTCATCGAGAACTAGCAGGAAGAGATAGAGCGAGGAGAAACTGTTTAAAAATATGTTTCATTCCCTGGATCTAGGGACCGAATAGTAAATATCATCATCTTCATTGAACGAAAAACTCTTGATCATTGAAAAAAAATTGAGGAGAGAGAGATAATGGAGTAAGCTGAAAGAATGGAAGAAGAAAATGAACAAATGAAGATGATAATATTGTCCAAATAGTGAGATCTGTACTTTTATCTTTTCAAGATATAAGTATATTACACAATGCCGCGGAATGTTGAAGAGTAAAAAAAATCATGGATCCTCTTTTACCAAAGAAAATTCGGGCCACGGGGGTTTGACCAAATTTATCTATCAACTTTAGTTCCGATAATTCAATAATTATTTAGTTTTCTGTTTTTTTTTTGTTGAACTATTTTTTTTAGTTTTCTGTTGATACAACAACTATACAACATATTCGAATCCCGTGGTCCTGGTAATTTGCAAATAGATTCAAATTTTCAAAAACAATAAATGAACATAAGTTCGAGAAGTCACTTCTTTGAAAAAAAAAAAGAGAAATTTGTTGTATTGTTGTTGAGATAACTTCCATGGCAGTTAATTTTTGTTCTCCAAACAAAAGAAATACATGAAAGTTACACTTTGGGACTATTCCATAAGTGTGCAAGCAGGATCAGCCATGTGGCTTTGGGCCCTCTAATGTTAAAAAACAAGGCTACATGACTTGCTTTCTTGGACTCCCACATGAATCGCATGTGAGAGAAACAAGGGGTTCTCTCTCCATGTGACTAAATAAAGAGTTAGTAAATTAGTCTATACACTTTGGGACTGAATAAAGACTTAGTCAATTAGTCTATACACTTAACTTTTGTTCTCCAAACAAAAGAAATACATGAAAGTTACACTTTGGGACTATTCCATAAGTGTGTAAGCAGGATCGGCCCTGTGGCTTTGGGCCCTCTAATTTAAAAAACAAGGCTACATGACTTGCCTCCTTAGACTTCCACGTGAATCGTATGTGAGAGAAACAAGGGTTTCTCTCTCATGTGATTGTTTCTCTCTCCATGTGACTGAATAAAGAGTTAGTAAATTAGTCTATACACTTCTTTGCAGTCCAACTAACCAAGGTTTAAGTCTCCATACATTTATTTTTATTTGTAACTTTTTATAGAGCATTGAAGGAACTTATGTTTTTTTGAAAATCGACTAAGATCTACTTTAGTCGTTACAAGGCATTGATACATCATGAAGATGTGATGAGTACGATAATTGCATAATTTAAACTATAATGAAAGAGGCCTAAAGCCCGAAAAATTATTATATTATTTACGATATATATTCCTTAAATTATATGAGATAAATCTTGATAGCAAACTGCTTCCACCGAAATTCGATCCCACGACCTTATGGGCTTAAGAGGGGCGTGCAACGCTCTACCAAAGAGTGGTGGATTGAAGGAACTTATGTCAAGAGTCCAAAATTATAAATGACTTTGGGACCTAAGTGGTAGAGCCGGCCCTGTGTTTAAGACAAGTATAAAAATGCCCCAAACCGAGATGCCAACTCTCTTGGTCCTACATTTCTCACTAATTTAAACTCCGCCAAAATGTATATGTTTTGATTCACATTTTTACAATTTTGAGGCTCTCACTCCACTGTCAATTGATTGACCAGATATTGTTATCCAATAGTTCTAGACCTACTGTTATGTCTTAACATTGATGGTCTAATCATATATTATTTGTAACATAGAAGAGTATATGCATCTAGTTCTCAAAATAGCGAAAATATTGGACAAATGTTTTACGTTCATTAGTGAACCGAAACAATGATGATGTATCAATAGAACATGAATTAAAAAAGCCAAACATATATATGATTAACAAAATTAATCAATCATATGTTTTACTATATAGTTATCATATATATGATTTAATGTTTAATTTATGTGGTAATATTGATGATGATACTAATGTATATTCAGAACAAAAAGCCACTTTGTTAATTGCATGTTTATTTGAATTTCTATAATTACATTATTTTAGAGGTGGTAATATTAACACAATTTCCAAATAACCCAAACATGTTCTTTTGTGGGACCTGTCGGCAAAACCCCATAATTCTTGTGGGCTCCTTACTTTATTAACGAAGTATAATACTATTACACTTCTCATACACCTGTGGAGTTTAGGTGAAACGAAAAGGCGTGGGAGACACCAAAATTTAGGAATCAAGTACCAAAGATAATTCTTCATTACATCATTCCCACATTGCAATTAGGTTATCATTATTTTAATTTTCACTTAACTTCATCTTTTACTTTTTATTTGATTTAATTTTAAATTTATGTATTGTTACATCTCATTTTCAGTATTTTTACTTCACACTTTTAGCTCAAAATTTAAATTATATTGACTTCAGCTTTTATTTTGGGTTATTTCACATTTGGCCTCCTCATTTATGAGCACCATTGTTTTGGCCCCCGCTTTCTTTTTTTGAATAAGATAAGCGGAGTAAGGGCCCGACCCAATTACAAAAACGTCAAAAGAACTAACAAGAAATAAAAAAAAGTCACGAATTGGCTCAATAGCTATTACATTGATCTCCGCTTATTAAAAAAAAAATCTTCTTTGTTTAAGACCGTCAGTCGTGTTTAACAGTTTATTTTTTCCATTTTCATTGTCATTCTTCTATAATTAATACTCATTTTTTCTTTCCATCTCCCTCGTCATCTCAAAAGTGGTTGTTGGTAATGGTGGCCTTAATGATACTTCTTATTTCTTATTGCAAAAAAATTGAGAGAGAACAAGAATAACAACAAATAAAAGAACTCAGTAAGGTAGTGGGCGGTTAATCGACCAGTCGCCAACTACTACTTATGAGGTGTCAGAGAAGATAATAGAAGTAAATGAGACTAATTTTAGAAGAGGGGTAATAAAGAAAATGAAAAGATAAACTGTTAAAAGTTGACTAACGATCTCAAGTAAAGGAGGCCATGTTTTAATAAATGAAAAATGGAAGTGACCTTTAACTTTTGGGCGTGATCCATGACCAATTCACTGTTTGGTCCAAATTGTGTCGGGTGGTTTGTTTTGTCTCCAAAGACCCCAAGATCTAAGTGTTATCCATTTTTACACGTGTGGTGTTCGAAATAAATATCTTGTTAAATTTTGACCGCGACTTTGAGGAATAAAGACTAATCTACGGGGGATAAATGCTCTAGGGAATCCATGTTTTTTGTATATTCTCGAAAGAATATTTTATTTTAGTCCAAAAAATTACTTGATCTAACATTGCCCCCTAATCTCCATCCTCTTTATCACGTTCACCACAACAACTTCCCACCACCACCATTCTGCCCACCACCATGTCGGCCACCACCATGTCGGCCACCATCATGTTGACCATCATTGCCACCTCTTCTCTTTCCTTTCTTTGCCCCTCTCTCTCTCCTCTCTCTCTCTCTCTTTCATTGGAGATCACTCTCATTAATTCTCTCGTAGTAGACATATCTCTCTCTCTCTCTCTCTCTCTCTCTCGTAGTCTTTATCTATTTTTCTCGCAGTTTCTCTCTCCATCTCTCTCTCGGTCTGTATAGATCTTTCTAAGAAATCACGGAGCTCAAAGCGGTGTCTGTGTGAGGGAGGGAGAGAAACAATGAGAGATTGAGAGAGAAACAATGACAGATCGAGAAACATAGATAGTCAAAGCAATTGAGAGAGATAATAAGAGATAGACAATGAGGAATCGAGAGAGAGACTAAGAGAACAAGAGATAGATGGTGAGAGATAGTGGGGGAGAGAGAGAGAGGATAGAACGATAGAGAGAAAGAGAAAAGAGAGAGAAAGAGAGAGATAGGGAGTAAGAAGATGAAGATTAGGGGCAATGTTTGATCAAGTCAATTTTTGGACTAAAAAGAAATATGCCCTTGAGTCAAATTTTATTGACTAAAATCTTTATTTCTGAAGAATTTTCTTTATTCCCCAAAGCCACAGCCTAAATTTTTTATCTGTTTCATTTATCTCTCTCTTTTTATCCCGTTTTTTTATCTCTTTGTGCCCTCAACTTCACCAATAGTCATCCGCTTCATCTCTTTATCTCCTTCATCCCACATCTTCTTCTTCAATCTAAGATCGCAGGCAAAAGTTCACCGACCAACCCTCTGTCGGCAAATTTCACAGATATATAATAAAAATGAATTTTATTTATTCAATCCTTTCTCTTTTGTCCTTCCACCACAACCACTACCACTACCACCAACACTTTATACTCCCTCTCTGTTTCATCTCTTTGGGTTGACTTTCCTTCGCTGGTGAAAACCACGAAGAAGGTGAAGCTATCTTCACCCATGTAGGTATCCAATCTGGAAATCCTTCGCGAAGGCAAAATTTTTTGGTCGGGGTTTCAGTTGACGAAAATGAACCAACTTAGAGAGAGAGGGCATGAGAGAGAGAGAGAGGGCATGAGAGAGAGAGAGAGGGCAGGAGAGAGAGGGCGAGAGCGAGAGAGAGAGAGAGAGAGAGAGGAGAATGTTTCGGTTGCAGTGGTGAAGGTGTTAGCGGTAGTGGTGGTGGTAAAGGTGTTGGTTGTGATAGTGGTGAAGATAGGAGAACAAACAAAATAAAAAATCTTTTAAGCCAAACATAAAAAATAGGTTTTGCGCCTAAAGAACTTTCAGACACAATTGGTGACCAAAACAAACCTAAGAACAAAAATGACATGTGGATCATAAATTAGGGACCAAACAAAATTAAATTTTTTTGATATATTAATTAAAAAACATAGTTTTATTTTATATTTTAATAATATTTTGTGTTTTATGTTTTATTTCAGGTTTACGCGAACCATAGTTTAGAAGTCGAATTTCTGGTAGCTTATTCTTTTAGTCTTTTCCAATCTTATCGCTGTAACAACCATACGAGACTTTCCATTCCATGAACTTACGCTAATATTCCAAGTATTATTGTTTGTCAAACATCCCTTCAATGTTTTATTGATTCCTGCATGTTTTCATAGCTTCCCCTTTTGAATTTTATTTGGATTTTAGGTAGTTGTACTGTAGGTTAGCTATTTTTGGGTAACTCCGTCAATTTGTGGCAATTTAATTTTCATGTCCTTAATTATTTTGTTAAGAGGATTGAACTCTCATTGAAAATAAAAATGTTTGACTAAAACAATGCCGATTTCGATATAATTTAAGCTTTCTAATGGGTAGATACACATCAGTCTTTTTTATGATAAGTGTTAAAATTAAAATATAAATGAATAATTAATTCAATATTTCTTATATTGATTGACCACCTGTCCACCTCTAAACATTGTATATCAAATTTATTAGAAAATATTAAGAGCAAAATCACCATTTATCTTTATAGAAAATAATTTAAAAATCAAATTGAAAGGAAAGCTAAGGTTAAACTGAGTAATCTCTGGTCCCTTATGGTTTAGATGTGTGGAAATTTTTCTCCTTTGTCATTTCCTTTTTCACTTTTTGATTGTCAAACATTACTAAATGATTTGAGGAATCTTTCATAAAGTTAGCTGTTGCCATGAGGGAGAAATATTTAGGTGAGGCAAAACCCCAAAAAAAAAAAAACACATTTTTATGGTTTAACCTATTAATAATGGATTTTGAGTGGCCTTAGGCCTATCCAAGGCTTCAACTCTGGGAGACGAAGTTATATACCAAACGAAAAACAAGTAAACACAATAATTAAAAAAAGAAAAGTTATCGACACAAATACAATTCACATGATAGTTTTGGAAAAACCAATTTTAGTGTGAATATAGTTTTTTGAATATATATTAATTGTCGAACAAATATTTAGTTGTTTGAAGGCCAAAGCTAAGATTCGTAATATTTTAAATTATTTTTTCTATCTTACAAATAATTAATTTAATGACTTTTTATTGGTCCCCGGATCTCTTATCTCTAAAGTCCAACCATTGCTTGACTAGTTAGTTGTGCATCTTTCTCAAAATCCAGAAGTCAGAGTCGATTTACGGTGTAGGAAGAACCCATTCCTTATAATTGGCTTGTGTTAAAAGGGTATAAATAAAGTAAATGTACGAATGACATCCGCCCCCTACATTAGCCTTAAAGGGTCTTTATATGGTCGTCTTAAGGCCCAAGATATCTTTGATGATGGTAGTTATTGGGGTTATTCAGTTTATAATTTTGTTTCGTATTATTCGTGACGTATCCATGCCATATTAACTGAAATAACTTTTGTAATCATCAAAAAGAAAAGATCTTAATAAAATTTTAGAAATATTTAATTTAAAAAATAGATCTTAGCTGAAAGTTAGAGAATTTACGATGCCAGTCAACAGATAGAATAAAATACAAAGGAATAAGCAACCGAAGATAAATCGACAAAAAATGGAATATTAATTTTAAAACAAAATGAATAAGAACAATAGCTTTTTCACCATTTTTTGCATGAGAGAACCAACCTAGATGAACATAGAAACGGAGTAGACGTCATTGAACATTAGTGGAGAGGTTTAAAATTCCTCTACGAAAAAATATAAGTGAAGGGGTTTGAACCTAGAACGCCCCGTCCCTTTACCAACCAAACACCACTCTTCTTAGGTTAAAATACAACATGCACATAATTCTTTTCTTATACTGGTACCAGTAAAGTAAATGGGAGGGAGGGAGGTTTATTATTTACAAACTAGAATGTCAGAGAGGTTTCCGAATTTATTTGCGGAAGTCTCAAAATCACGAAGAGTAGTTCATTGGTTCGCTGAATTTTGGTATCCTGAATGATAACCTAAAGTCATTTTGAGACATCATCAAAGTCCATTTGGCAATAACAATGACGCTTCTCCGCTTTCCCGTTCTCGTCCGTATACTTCCCTGAAAAATTATTGCTTGTGATTTTCTTCCAACAACTTGTCTTAGCTAAGATAAGACGTAGTAAAAAGTACGTGGAAGTACGAAAATTTGAAAATGATTTGTGGTTTTTATTAACATATAGCTCAAAATCAATTAGCAATTTGTATAGAATGTCTTGGGTGTTAGCTATGGACCTCTTTTTGTTTGGTAGAGACTATTTTGATGAATTATAACATCTAAACACATATAAAAGGCAAATGAAATTGTAAAAAAAGTATTGAAATAAGAAAAAAGATAATACAAATAAGAACATGTTAATAGGTAGATTTTCGAGGGTCTTTACTCTTTAGTGACAAAATAACGAAGACAAAAAGTTGATGCACATAGGTGAACAGGGGCGGATCCATGGGGGTGCGAGGGGGTGCGGCCGCTCCCCCTGGATCCGCCCGAAAAAAAAAATAGTAGAAGTAGATATTTTTTCAATATATGTATAAGTATGTCTAAAATATAAATGACGTGAATGTAATATTATGACAAAAACAAGTCTTTGGCTTAATGGTTAAAATTTGGGTTGTAGTGTTGGAGGGACTCTGAGGGTGTGAGTTCAAACCCATCTACAGGCATATTTTTAGTAGTTTTTTACATTTATTTGTCTAGGCCTATATATAGCGGTTCATGCATAAACAGATAAACTTGACTCAATGGTTGATGCACTGACTTTTATGTGAATGGCTGCGTGAGATATTGGGACCAAATCCCACTTTATTAAGCAATCTTAAGTATTTTTAACTTTAAATATTTCAAGTATCCTAAATTTTTTAAAATTTCAATTTAATTACCCTAAAAACTATAAATTCCAATAAATCTACCATAAACTCCTACAAATTTCAATTCATCTAACATAAGTCTTATACAATTCTATTTAACTATCCTAAATCTTATAAAAATCTTATAAACTTTAATTCATCTACCACAAATCTATACAAACTTCAATTCTTCTTATTACATTTACGATATGAGGCAGAATGATGATCTTTCAAATTTAGACGAGATTGGAGCTCTTGCTAGAACATTGGTGGAAACTACAAGAGATAAAACATATCATTTAGTTTATGTGCTTATCACTTTAGCACTAACTTTGCCGGTTGCAACTGTCTCCGTTGAAAGAGTTTTTTTTAGCTATGAAACTAGTTATAACATGCTTAAGAAACATGATGAGTGATTCGTGGTTCAATGATAGTTTAATAGTCTTTATTAAAAAAGAAATTTTTAGTGAAATTGACAATGAGTCGATTATATGAACATCCAAAATATGAACTCTCGTGGAGGTCAATTGCATTTGTAACCGTTGATGCATTAATATACTTAATGAATATAGGTATTGTATTAATTACTACGTCTGCAAAAAAAAATTATTTAGGTATATAAATCTGCACCCCCTAAGTGAAAATCCTAGATCCGTCCCTGTAGGTGAACTTAATTTTCATAAACCATAGGCATCATAACAAACGCATACTTTTTTCTATCATCATTCATCTCTTTTTATATTATTTCCTATATGTCTCCCTCCACATGTCTACTTTTCTTTACCAACTGGTTTTCACTATTTAAATTCGTATACATTCTTTTTTACTATATCTACAATTTCAATTAAAAGACAAAGATGATTCCTAGCTATCTCATGTGTTATTTTCATCTTTCCACATATTTCCAAAACCTAATAGGGTTTTGTGAGGATATTAAACTTCCAAGAAAACAGAGAGAAACTACTAACTTAATTTTTTTGGAATATGTCACTTCAAAAGTTAATCCAAGTAATAAAAGCTTTCCTCACCATTATAAACCTCTTCCACAAGCCATGTTATACAAACCCATTTGTTTTCCATTGATTTTTTATTTGATTGACTAGTAGGATTACACATGTATTTTGAAATGTGATATAAGTTTGGGGTGATCTTGATCTTCTTTTTTTATCTAAAAAATTAGTTCTAGAGGTGAGATTTTTTTCCTCACATTTTATAAGTTAATCACCAACTTCATTCACAGTCAACATAGGGTTATCTAACACTATATCTAACAAACTACTTTAATTGAATGCTCCAATAGTAGTAGCTTATCAAATGTTGGGGTGCAAACCCAAACAAGTTAGTTAGTCACATCTTGGGGCTAGCAAGTTTCCACTCGAAATGGAAAACATAATTTATGGGTTGAATTCAAAATCAAATTTTAACTAATCATTTAAATATAACTAATGGTAGATAAGTAGATTCAATGAGATGAATCCAAGTATCCTTACTTTTTAAACTAACTTAGTTTAAGTCTTTACTTACATAAATAATTAATGATTTTAGTGATAATTAAGAATTAACCAATGCTTGGTAAGATTATAACTAATGGTGGAAAAGAGATTATGCCAAAACACACTTGCAAACATTCTCCACAGTGACATTGAAATGGAAGACATTGATTAAGAAAAGATAATGTTTGACAATGCCTTCCCAACATAATTCACCAAATCCCCTCAAGTTTTATTTCATAATAACAAAATATACATATATATATATATATATATATATATATATATATATATATATATATATATATTATCTCTCTCACTTGATTTTTTTCTCTCTCTACATTTCTTAACAAAAAGTGCAATACTTTTTTTTTTAAGAATCACAATGTTCAACTGGACTCTAACAACTCAAACGTTTCGACTACCACAGCTAAACGTTGGACTCAAGGACCAATGACGAACTTTGCTTCACCAACCTAAGTTGGTTCATTTTACTCTATACACATCACCTGTTAAATCACGTTTAATAATAAAAACTATACCATGTCATGTAATGATGTAATGACTGATGAGTTCATATAAAAAAAAAATAACAAGAACTATAATATCTTACTACATATTATGATATACTTTGATATATACCTAAGTGGATTCCATATATAGGGTTATACAGAGGAATTTGACACATGGCCGCTACCGCAAAGTGGGTCAGATGAAGATGAGGATGCCTGGCCGGTACCGGAGGTGAAGTTCCATAGATCAATTTCAGTGTTATAGTGATCATGAGGATTATGATATGTTGACCTAGTTGTGGTACTAATAACTTGTCCTAGTTGTTGTGAAGATTGTTGAAGAAGATCTTGATCATGGCAGTTGGTGCTGCTAGCAGTACAAAACTCTAGATTTGAGTCACCAAAACAAGCAAATTGCTTGGAAGTTTCAGCTTGTCCATTGAGATGAGAAGCAACAAGCCTATCTAAAGCAGCCCAATCATGACTTGGAACAACGATCGGGTCATAAACCGGGTCATGAAGATTTCTATTGTTCAAAGTTTCATCATAAACTTGCTCATCAAAACTGATGTGAATTGATGAGGATGGTAAAGTTGTAGGGCTTTCAAGAGCTGGGAGTTGCATGAATCTTTGATCGTTAATGCCATTACCAATAACTCTCTCAAATTGTCTAAGAACTCTCATATTATTGTTATTCATTTCTGATTCTTGCTTGCAAGTTCTTCCCATATATTTAAGAATCTGATCTAGAGCTCCATCACTACTACTAGAATTAAGCATTTGGGTCTTTGAATTCATCATCGACCTTGAGGAAGAATTACTCGACGGTTCATTGTCAGTTGATTTTTGGTGATTTTTCTTCTTAAACACGCGACAAACTACCCATCCTTCTTCTTGGATTGTTTCTCCAATTGAATTAGAAACCTGAAATTAAATATGCAGAATTCCTCAATAATGTATTTGAATACCTAAATTATTTACATTTTTATGGTTTGGTGAATTAATCTAGATACATAATTTGACTTGGAATTTACCATGGTATAAACAAAGACTAGTACATTTTTGTCTTTATACATATATATGGAGAGAGATATCTTACTATGCAATCGTTGGTGTTGTCGTCTAGTCGATATTCATGCATTATCCAGTCGGATTTTTGGCCGTGAGGAGCTCTACCTCTATAAAAGACTAGTGTCTTTCTCATGCCGATCCGTTTGATGCTGCTATAAATCACCTTATCTCTTCCGGTTGCTTTCCAAAATCCGGCCGTTGTTGCTCTATTAGTTCGAGTTCCAGTTGGATATTTCTTGTCTTTGTGACTAAAGAAGTACCAGTCATTTTGTGGGGTTGACCCTATTTTACACTTCTCTACAATCCACAAAAAAAAAAAAAGATCAAACTTATACCATATTTCATTTTGAAAATATGAAGTGAAGAAAGTAGTGGAGTATATAAAAATTAACCTTGAATATCCCATGGTTCAAGCTTGTTAAGATCAACATCTCTAATGACATCCAAATCAATCTTTTCATAAGCAACTTTCTTCTTCAAGTAGTAATGCAAGAGTTCTTCTTCAGTTGGATGAAATCTAAAACCAGGAGGAACTTGTGACTGACCATTCACTGATAAACTCATATCTTCCGGCATATTCGATTTCTCTTAATTAACAATCACTCCAATTAGCCTAATTATATCACTAAAGGAGTTAAAACTAGCTAGATATTACACACAACATTTTAGTTGGGAGAGAGAGAGAGAGAGTGAGAGAAAGAAAGGGTTGGTGTACCAAAAAGAGGTGTGGGGAGGGTTGTTATTTATATGTGAATATGGAGTTCATGAAATGTTCAATACTATTACATGAGAAGAGCTTTTCAATTTATGGTCATTGAAGTGTACCTATCTCTAGTGAGGGTTAGTTTCGTATGCTTAAAAGGAGTGAGAAGAACCATCCACCTAGAGAGAGAAAGTATGTGGGGTCTACATAAAAGTAATGATGGTAGTAGTAGTAGTAGTATAGTACTTGGTGAGTGAGAGAGAGAGAGAGAGAGAGAGAGAGAATTGGAAAGGAGACAACCATCCACCCTTTTTCTATAAGAAATATGACATTTGACCTTAAAAATCTCAAGGAAAAGCATCCCTGAAACTACCGTGATCCCTAAAGAATCTTCTGTTTTATTTCTTTCTTTCTCTCTCTCTTTTTATGTCTCCATTTCTCTTTTGTCTAATCACTTTTAGTTTCTCTCTCTAGATAGGAGCCGTGGATTGGTGATCTCGTTGAAGTTGTGCAACCACCGCAACGGGGCATCCAATCTGGGCATGCAAAGAAAGGATCAAGAAAGAGAAGATGAAGATGGTGTTGAAAGGTAATTAGTAATTTCTAGAAAAATAATTATCTATGTTTTAAGTATGTTTTTAATTACATAAGAGTTATGTTACTCAAGAGTCAAGAGTTATGTCAATCAAGACTTGAGAGTTTAGAAAATCAAAAGTTGGGAGTTTGTAAGTCTAAGAGTCTAGGAGTTATTGTAATAGTTATGTCTATCATCTATGATCTATATAAATAGATGTCTTTGTAATGAGAAGATATCAAGCAAAAACAAAAACAACATTCAACAATAGCATCTATTTCAATACAATTTAAGTTTAGCAATTATCTTCTTGTTAATCTTCTTGTAAGAACAAGTAAAGCACCCAACAGATGGATGGGGTCGGAGTATTGCACTTTCATGGCTACCCGTCGGCCAAGAAAAAACATGATAGGTTGTGACTATAGTCTTTTGTAGGTCCCCGTTGTTCACTCTCTCCTTGACTCCTCAATATCATATTTGCAATAGTCCTCCATCGTTTGGGAGAGGGGTCCAGAGCCTGGATTAGATATGTATGTTCAAATTCTCTCTGGGTTGAGACTTTTTAGGTATATGTCTGGGGCTTTGCTACATCCAGAATAGTTTCCGCGGAATAAAGATTTAGTAAATCAAGATTGACTTAGGGATCATATCTTTATTTTTAGCAAATTTTTTTACGAAAATGCTAAAATCACAAAGGATTTTGATAAAAGAAGGTTCCTAGCTGATGCGACGGTTGTGATATTCATCTCTCAATGGTTCAGATTTAGTCAAAATTTCAAACCACATCAACTGGGAACCTTCTTTTGTCAAAATCCTTTGTGATTTTAGCATATCCAAAAAATTTATTAGATTGGAAATAGCCATTAATCTTCATACTCCTCCACCACTACAACTTCGGACCATCACTATCAATTTCCGAATACCTTTTTTTTTTCTCTCTCTCTCTCTCCCTCTCTCTCTATATATTCTCTCTCTCTCTCTCTCTCTCTCTCTATTCTCTCTCTCTCTCATTTTCTATTTCCCTCCCTATCTATCTCTTTCCTGCTTATTCTCTCTCTGTATCTCCTACTCATTTTCTCTCCCTCTCTCTCTCTCTCTCTCGCTCTCTCTCTCTCTCTCTCTCTCTCTCTCTCTCTCCCTCGGTCTCCCCATCCACTGTCTTTCTCATTAAGACGAAGGGGACCTCGAGGAAGGTTTACAGTGAAACCCTCCTAAAGGGTTTCAGACTTTCGTGGTCGGTCGACCACGTAATGTTTCCTGGTCGACCGACCATGAGATGCATAGTGTACATCTCTTAGTCGTTCGACCATGAAATATTTTGTTATCAGCCAACACATGATTTCCATGGTTGGGCGATCGCGAAAAATTTCGTGCCCAACCGGCCACAGTGAGTGAGAAATCGAGAGAGAGAGAGAGAGAGAGAGAGAGAGGGAGAAAGAAAGAAGAAAGAAAAAAGACAGTTAGATAGAGAAAGTGAGACAAATTGAGAGAATGAGTAAGAGTGATAATGAGCAGGAAGGGAGAAGGAGAGGGAAAGATTTGAGGGGATGAAGATTAGGGGGAAAAAAAATAAAAGGTCAATTTTTTGATTCCTAAGGTTTCCGAAGTTTGATATTTCTTGTAGTTGTTGAACCTCTCTTTGATTGAACAATGTGTAGTATTCTGAATCCTCATTATTAATGAAATCAAAAGGGTCTCTACATTGATCAAAGTATCCTTTTGATGGACTAGAATCTCTTACTTGAACGAAAATAGATCTTCTAAAACTATATTGAACGGTTGACAATACATTTCGTACATTATTTAAAGGGTACCATTATTTAAATACTGTTCATCGTTTATTAACAACACAATGTCTAACCAAATCTATTTCTATCTTGATGCTTGTTGATCAACAATAATTACAATATTATGAAACCTCATTATACATTTGATTCCACCTACATATGCTTGTTCGCAAGTTATATAAATGTCCTCTCAACAAAAAAAAAGTTATATAAATGTCTCTTTAATATTTTTGCATCTCATTTCGTCTGAGTCTTTCCGCCTTTTGTTTTGCTCTCATCATGAAAATATAATATGGAGATACATCACAAATATATATATATGAAGATTCATTGTGAATATTTGAAAAATTGTTATAATTGACATCATTAAAAATATTTCAAGCCTTATGGATCATCTAATTAAAAACTCTAATGCCATCCCACATCGCCTAAAACTCATTTATTTATACATTTACTTTATTGATACCATATTAACACAAGTGATAAGGGATGAATTTCTACTTTTACCATAAATAGAGCTTGTGACAACCATGTCAATGTACAAGCAATGAGCAAACAATTGTTCAAGATTTTGGACTCCTCTTTTTACCTGCAAACCGTAACTGGTAATATAATTTTCTTTTTAAATGTGTAACGCCCCAAGCCTTAGCAGTTGCCGATATTGTCCCCGCTTTAACCACCTCACACAGGTACGGGGTTTTGTCCTTGGCGAAGGCACCACAAGCCTACCCAAAAGGCCTCGGTACTTACTAAGTTTGAGCTTACACATATAGCCCAGTCTCTGGACACTCTTGTCAGCAATGTGAGACTATTACAATCCCCCACCCTCAGCGAAGAGCCGTCCTCGGCTCTGATACCACTTTGTAACGCCCCAAGTCTTAGCAGTTGCCGATATTGTCCCCGCTTTAACCACCTCACACAGGTACGGGGTTTTGTCCTTGGCGAAGGCATCACAAGCCTACCCAAAAGGCCTCGGTACTTACTAAGCTTGAGCTTACACATATAGCCCAGTCTCTGGACACTCTTGTGAGCAATGTGGGATTATTACAATATGTAAACCAGATCATGTTGTAGATTTAAGCGGACCAATCCACAACACACAATTGGATCGGGTGGAGGGCACAAATTTTAGGTATGGGTCGCTTTAGCCGTCCGCACATCAATGATGTATGAATATATCTTAACCTTCCATGGCATATATTCTCTCATCTATCCCTTTATCTCTATTTACTATACACTAAATCCGAGCTTCATGGTCTGTAGTCTGTACTATATTTTCTCTTGTAGAACGGAACAATCATATATAAATTGGCACTAAGAATTTGGCCCTCGACCTCTAATTTCCAACTGCACATGTACATATTTTATTAATAAGAATCTAATAAAAAGTTATTGTTCCTTAAAATAAGTAAAAAAAAAAAAAAAAAGTTGCATAATTGATTAATAAAGTGCAAACTAGATTTTTTAGTTGGTCTGGCCGTCTGGAGAGATATGAAGTGATTGAGAAAATAGTTGGGAGAGGACAATTTTTGTTTTTAGCCTAAAATTAGTTAGGAGGCTACAACATTCAACCAAACAACCAATAGGAAATCATTAGGTTTTGAATATTACTATCTTAATCTTAGGTACGATTGCAACTACTAGAAGACATTCATATTCCACTTGACCATTTGCCAGTCTATAATCCTAAGACTCGATATAGAGAGAAAGATTCAACGGGCGAGATCGAGCAATACTATTCAAAGTTTTACAATGGGCAAAAATTCCATTAGTTGTCTATATGAGGGGGTTCTAAGGAGTAAAATTAATTTTTTTTAATGTTGAAGGAGGAGTAAAATTAATTGAAATTTTGTTAAGAAGCCTTAACTTAATGAACTCGAAGTTGGAGTTAATCTGTCAAGTGCACCACTGAGATATATTAAGATCCCTTGAAGTTCAACAACCAAAATCTAAGTTGAATCATTTTCTTCTGACAAAGTTTTATGATTGGGTGATCTAGGATTTAAAACCAGAATGAGTGAAGTTAGAGACACAACCAAAAAATATTATAAAAAAAAATATTATCAATAACAACACATTATATAGTACTGTACATATTATGGATGTCAGTTAAATTGAGGGTGGAGCGAGAATTTTACGTTGGGCAAGGATAACCATAAGTTAAAACTATAGAGAAAGTATTCCATTCATATGATTGATTTTGAAGGAGTCAATTTTTGGTGTGAATATTAATAATCCAAAAAATGGTCATCAATTGACTACGGTCAATAAGTCAAGAAAATGTTAAAAGCCCAATGGGTCCACCCATATCAAGTCAATTGAGAGATTGTAATCCGAAAGAGATCTTCCACTGAAGGCCTGAACAGAGGAGTCAGTACGTTTATGTGAGGCGCCTTAGCCATGTTGATGTAGATTGTTGCGGAAGCGTAAAAGTAATGGAATCCACCATTATTAAGAAACTAAACTAACGAAATAAAACTGATAAGATAACGATAAACAATAAACTTGATTAATAACTTGAATAATAATAAACTTGGTTGATAATATTCTCTGATCTGAATAACAAGGACAGACCTGACTTCCTTTTATATGAACTTAGAAACTTCTAGATAGACTCAAATTAGGATTCCTAAATATCAAAGATACTCAAACATAGAAAATTCTAAACCTGGACTTAGTAGGAAATACTAAAACATGGAAACTCCTAAACTCTAACCCTAATAGACTCGGCCATGAGGCCCTCTAACTAGTTCGGTCGTGAGGCCCGTCTCGATGGTCTCCATCATACTCCCCGACCGAGAACGAACTTGCCCTCAATTGAGACTCAACAATGCAATCCTTAATTCCCACTTCGAACGAACGGTGCATTGGGGTCGAAGGACACCCATTTGGACAAAATCACTAGCTTCAATCTCATAGTGCAAAGAATCTTGCAAAAATAAATGTAGGAAAGAAACTTCCAACAAATTGCAACATCTCCCGTCATCTTTTAATTTGATGAAGAGGACCACAAACACCACATAATATTTTATGGAAAAATCAACCTTGAATTTCTTCACTTGAACGATCTTCCCACGTTCATCTTCGTGTTGCTTATAAACCAAACTCCAATATGGCTTAATCAAATCTAAACTAGAATGAACTGACTTTTTCAAGCTAAAAGAGGATAATTCACTTCGTTCTTCTTTTTCCTCGGTCATTGAGAAAATTTTGTTCTTTTTGTCAATACTCCTTCAATACCATCGAACACGGTAACCGAAGTAACATTCGAGAACTGTCTACTTGATTCAATCTTTGTCTCCACATATGAAAAATATTCATCGACAGGAAGAAAAAAAATACCTGAAGATGCTTTTCAATGTAGTCCAATCGTCTACGAATTTTTTCCCTTGATTAATGAGTCTCCATTGCATTGTATTGAATTGTTGATAGATTCTTTCGGACATATGTTGTTCAATGAGAAAAACCTTATCTTCGTCATGGATATCTTGGTTTATGAACCAATCTTCCATATGTTGAATCCAAAAATTTATATGATATTGACCGTCAAATAGAGGAATTTTAGAAACGGTATTAATTTTTTCTTGACATTTTCGATCAACATAAAATTGTTTTGAGTCTCGAATAGGATCCCAACCTAAACGTGGAAAAAAATTCCAGCATTCAAGGAGAGATGTATCCATGAAAAAAATTCATCTTTCATTCCCAGATTCTTCAAGCTCTGAATACCAGCTGATGTAGATTGTTGCGGAAGCGTAAAAGTAATGGAATCCACCATTGTTAATAAACTAAACTAACGAAATAAAACTGATAAAATAACGATAAACAATAAACTTGATTAATAACTTGAATAATAATAAACTTGGTTGATAATATTCTCTGATCTGAATAACAAGGACAGACCTGACTTCCTTTTATATGAACTTAGAAACTTCTAGATAGACTCAAATTAGGATTCCTAAATATCAAAGATACTCAAACATAGAAACTTCTAAACCTGGACTTAGTAGGAAATACTAAAACATGGAAACTCCTAAACTCTAACCCTAATAGATTCGGCCATGAGACCCTCTAACTAATTCGGTCGTGAGGCCCGTCTTGATGGTCTCCATCACATGTCTTGGCTAAAAAACAACCAGGTCTGCCATGGGATTTAAGAGACGACTATGAGGATACGCATAAGTGGGGCCGATACCTCAATTTCGAAACATGGGGGTAGAAGCGTGTCTAATGCTTGTCGTGATGGAGACCATCAACATGGGCCTCACTACCAAGCAATTGGGCCTCACGACCGAACTAGTTAGAGGGCCTCACGGCCGACTCCATTAGAGTTAGAATTTAGAAGTTTCTATGTTTGAGTATCTTTGATATTTAAGAATCCTAGTCTAAGTCTATCTAGAAGTGTCTAAGTTCTTGTAAAAGGAAGGCAGGTCTATCCAGATCAGAGGTTATTAATCAAGTTATTAAAGTTTATCGTTTTATCGTTATTTTATCAGTTTTATTCCATTAGTTTAGTTTAATAACAATGGTGGATTTCATTACTTTTACGCTTCCGCAACAACCTACATCAGCTAGTATCATGAGATTGAAAAATCCTGGTACAAAGATGGAATTTTTTTCTTTTTCTACCACCCTCACCAACTCGGCTAAACCAAACATTCATACCCTTGACCCTCCTACTAAACCACCAGATCCTTTAGAAAGAGACAAGATGTTCAAGTCTAGACTAACTATCAACAACAAAGTTTGTGACTTTATCATCGACAATGGTAGCGAAGCAAACATGATATCCCTTCGACTTGTTCGTGCACTAAACCTTGATGTATTCGACCACCCTGAACCATACAAAGTGGGATGGGTCAAAACAGGAAGAGAACTCGAGGTCAAACAACAATGGTCCT
Source organism: Eschscholzia californica (assembly GCF_041429995.1). Taxonomy (NCBI): domain Eukaryota; kingdom Viridiplantae; phylum Streptophyta; class Magnoliopsida; order Ranunculales; family Papaveraceae; genus Eschscholzia; species Eschscholzia californica. The sequence continues at coordinate 41,657,529 of NW_028238461.1, read as the reverse complement.
TCTCGATTTCTATGGGTACTCATTATCGCGACTCTCTTTGTTGTGATATTGTTGACATGGAAAATTGTCATCCCATCTTAGGAAGATCATGGATTTTCGATGTTGATGTTGTACATAAAAGTCATCAAAATACTTATGAGTTTGGTTGGCGTAAGAAACTTGTTATCCTTGTTCCGCTTCAAGAAAACCCCGCACATAATATCTTTCTAGTGAAATAAAAAGTCGACTATGAGGGTACGCGTAAGTGGGGTTGATACCTCAATTCCGAAACATGGGGGTAGAAGCGCATATAATGCTTGCCGCGATGAAGACCATCAACATGGGCTTCACGGCCAAGTCATTGGGCATCACGACCAAACTAGTTAGAGGGCCTCACAGCCGAGTCCATTAGGATTAGAGTTTAGAAGTTTCTATATTGGAGTATCTTTGATATTTAGGAATCCCAGTTTGAGTCTATCTAGAAGTGTCCAAGTTCTTATAAAAGGAAGTCAGGTCTGTCCAGATCAGAGATTTTTAATCAAGTTATTTAAGTTTATTGTTTTATGGTTATTTTATCAGTTTTATTTCATTAGTTTAGTTTAATAACAAATGGTGGATTCCATTATTTTTACGCTTCCGCAACAACCTACATCATGCCGACTTACCCCGAATCTAATGAAAGATCCCACTCGGTGAGCATCTTAAATATATATCAAACTTGGGCTTCAAGTGTCCCACAAGGAGAAAACTTCTCCGAAGGATCGAATCTACAAACTCAGAAACATAATCTATCAAGTATCGTTGAACAAGTTAACTTCTAAATATTGAAGATATGGGATAATCCCAAAGAGAAATCCTAATTACATCTAACTACAAAGTAGTACTTTCCATCGAACACGGTGAATCTCAACCGCCTCATCATCATCGCTTCTCTACAGTCGGTCAAAGCAGTTATAAAAGATAATGGAATCACCTCGAAGAAGACAAAATCACAACGAGCGAACAAACTCTCTCAATCAAACGAGTAAGTCTCCAAGGTTCAATCAACATTTAATACTTTAACTGAGGGCAATCTGTCTGTTTGAGCGTCGTAGAGGTTTCCAAATCCCTTACATGTTTCGTCCCCTAGATTGAAAGGAGCAAAGCGGGATTCAATGTTGCAGTCTTATCATTCTAACTAATTCTAAGAAGATAAATTTTGACATCAACAAATACAATTGCTTGAATATATATGTAAATTTTTTAACAAATAATTCATATTACATTAAGTTATTTTCCCATCTTGAAAATCATTCATCATGTGAGTTTTTATTGGTCTTTACACCTCTCTCTCTCTCTCTCTCTCTCTCTCTCTCTCTCCATCTCTCTCTCCATCTCTCTAACGTCTAACAACTATTTAACCAGTTGGTTGTGCAACTATTTCAAAAATTCAGAGGTCATAGTTGATTAGGGGTGGAGGTGGAATCCATCATTTATTGACTTGAGTTAATAGAGTATCACTAAAGTGAAAGTAGAAATGAATTTCACACCCTATAGGATAGTCTTAAGGGTCTTTATATGGCCTTTAGAATCCAAGATGTCTCTGAAGATAGTAGTTGCGTGACTGAATCAAATATATGATGTTGGATTTTCGATCTTCATGGAGTTCTTCTTCTTCCATTTCGCCAAATTGAAGATGTCTTAGAGAAAGGAAAGAGAGATAGGCATACAACAATTTTGATTTGATTTTTAAACGAAGATGAAAGGAAAAGAAAAGACTGATATATTTTCGCTCAAGAAGATAAAGTTATGAAATAACTCAATCTTTATCTTTAAAATCAAATGTCAATGTCTCCGGTGACATTCATAATTCTCCTCCGAGAAACTTGGTGTGTTCTTGATGCAACTGTTATTCGTCTCTACTTGATTCATCCTTCTTCACCAAGTATAATAACGTTCTTGACCTTGAGGGTCTTCTCATTCGTGATATTTAGACTCTTTTATTTGTGACCTTTAAGGTTTTTTATTTTATTTTATTTTTGCAACACACGTTGTCTTTACTTTTGTAAGTTTCATGTTGTAATTTACTTTAGTAAATGCATGTTGTACTCAAAAGGAGTCAAAGACTCAAAACCATGTAATGTGTTGGATTCCTATGTATGAATGAAATTCTGGTTTAACTCAAAAAATTAAAATCTATTATTTCCTTATCTTGATTGATTTCATCTTTAAAATCTCATGTTCATACTATATCAAAGTAGACTCCACCAATATGCTTACGCTAAAAATCGCCTAATAACAAAACAAATTGACATTTTAATAGGAAAAATAACACTACACATGTAGATCGTGTCCAACATATAGTCTTGCATAGGCAGAGAGTAATTTAGAAATCAAACCCACGAGATCATGGCACATCGAACATACGATTTGATAGCCCGCAATATTACCTTTTTTTGATCGATTTAATAATAATAATTATTATTATTATTATTATTATTATTTTAGAAAAAAAATCCCCAAAATATGAAGAAGAGAAAAAATAAAGACCCAATCAAAAACTGGTTTGGTTGGATTGGACCATTCAAATAAAGTTAATTTGATAAAGGGATGGGATAGTTCAACCTCTTGATGATGTAAAAACGAAAATATAATGCATATGCATGTGCAAATAAAAATTAAACAAAGAAAACCAAAAGAAAATGATAGATAAACTAATGAGGTTTATATATGCTCATGCAACTTGCATTTAATAGATGAGTAGAGAGGACTTACCTATTATGTTCTTAGTTTTTTTAATGAGATATGTTCTTAGTTGCTAGATGGTTTTTTTATATGTGGGACTATTCTCACACGTCCCCTCTGAGGTGTGGTTAATTAACGCCCTAACTTTGATAGCATGTTGAGTTTATAGTCATCCAACTCAAAATCAGTTGTCAATAAGTGGAGAGGACCTACACATTATATTCATAATTGCTAGATAATCGTTCTCCCGTGTGAGAGTGTGGGACTATTCACACAATACTTTCACTTTTTTTTTTGTTGAAGTACAATACTTTCACTTGATCTCTTCAATTTTTTTTCCAACTAGGATAGTTAAAAACAATAACAATAAGAGTAAATTAAATGTCGTCTTATTAAGGAATCATGGGTTTGGTGGAACAAGACTTTAATTCCATAAATTTGATGTGCCGAAAAATGGTAATTATTAGTGTAAAGTTGTGGCACTTACGATAACAATTACGTAGTACTGTCAAGGATGGGATCGAGGTACGAGGATTTGAGTCCTGGTGTTGTAGAATTATATCATAAATGACAAAAGAATTTTTCAAACACAAAAGAAATTTATAAACACAAATTTAGAGTGATAGTTGATATAAATATATTGACATCATTTTCATATTAAACTAGTCTTGTTTATTTTCTAACTAACTAGATTCATTAGTTGATTCAAATATGTATAGGGTCTGAAAAACTGAAAGCAAAATTCTTTAATGCAAGAACTGATGAGAGATATTTTCCATCTTATATTATATATAATACCTAACCATTTTTGGTCCCATTATGTATAAATTATGCAACTAAACAATATTATGTAAAAAAAAATTTGTTTTTTTCGAGGAATATGTGAAAATATTTTTAGTTTCCCTAACTTTAGTCCTTATTTTAGAATTTTCGAGGTAACACTATTCAAAAGATCCAACACGTTAGTATGGACTTTTTAGTTCATTTTGTGTTATTTGACTTGATTTTTTTAGTTTTTAGAATTATTTTATTTTATTTCTAGGGTTACTTAATCAGTTTTATTTCTCAAGTCAAAGAGTTACTCTTTGTAAGATTAGTTATAAGTATCTGATAATGTTGAAACTTAAACCTAGTTTTACCACGACCAGCACAAGCTCGTCCGTGATCCTTTGAGATTTGATTATATCTTTTGCTCTTTCGATATTTCTATCTTTCATATGGTAAAAGTTTCCTGACTCGTGTAATCACATTGGTTCTCATAAGATTTAGGCAATGAAAGTAACAATACGAGGGCTTGGTCCTCATCCTCAATCTTAACATCAATATCCTTTAATTCTGAGATAATCCTGTCAAACCTATTCACATATTCCTGAATAGAAAAAGCCTCTTCCATTCAACATGTGAATAATTTGGATTTTAAGTAGACCCGATTCGTTAAAGTTTTTGTCATGAAATTGCTTTCTAGCTTTAACCACACACTCGCCGCCGTTGTTTCTTCGTCTACTAGGAACGCCACGTCCCTCTCAAGACACAACATAATGGTTGCCCGTGCTTCGAGATCTAACTCTTCCCAATCCTCATCTGACATATCTCCTGGTTTCTTTATCGTCAACGTCTTGTGTAATTTCTGCGAGATTAGCAGATTCTTCATCTGCATCCGCCAATAAGAAAATCGTTTTTCCCATTGAACTTCTCTATCTCATATTTCCCTGATTTGACCGTACCACTTCTCGATCCCATCTTCTCTTCGTTCAATCTCAACAAGGCTCTGGTACCAATTGTTAGTACTAAAAGTTCGTGGAAGCTATCGAACCTATCCTAGAAATCCGATTATGAAAATTAATCGAAAAACTATGCCAAAACTAAATATGCAAACAGAATTAACGAGGTTCGGCTTAAAGCCTACGTCCTCGGGCGAACAAGAAATCTTTATTGAAGGATAGATGAAGACGACTCACACAACCCGCAAGTTCGTCCCAAGATGGTACCGTATAGAAATTGAATCTTTTATACTAGAACTTCGACGACCAAGAAATTAAACACTGCTAAAAACTATGAACAAAATTTCTCTCTCACTAGCTCTCTCTAAAGAAGAGTTGTTGTGTTTTTGTTGATGTGTATTCAAAACACTCAAACCCCCCTATGTTTATATATAATATAAGCCGACATAGGAAGTCACCAAATTAGAAATTGCCTTGTTCAATTTGAAACCGCCATGTAGAATGAAACCGCCTATTGGAGAATGAAACCGCCTATCTCACATCTTTCTCAAACCGCCTCTCACAATTCTCCACCTCGTACACAATTTGATACTCTTGGACGAACACCAGGATACTCCTTGTAAGATATATTTGTTTCTTGTAACTTCATCCGACTGCACCATATGACCATGGCTGCCTACGTACCCTTTTATAAGATCAAGCCTACCGTAGTTCTACCAACCCTTCACACAAAGTTTACCTTCTCGCCATTACGCCCTTTCGGGCAACTTAACACGAGCCGATTTGTAGCAATTTCAAGTAATGCTGAAACTTGCTACACGTCACCACTTTAGTCAACATGTCCGCGGGATTCTCATCCGTGTGAACCTTCATAAGAGAAACATCAACTTCCTCTATGACATCTCGTACAAAGTGATACCTAACATCGATATGCTTAGTACGAGCATGATGGACCTGATTCTTCGCCAAGTGGATCGCACTTTGACTATCACACCATACATCTACGTACTCCTGCTTAATCCCTAGATCATCCAGAAGACCCACAACCACAATGCTTCCTTCACACCCTCGGCCATAGCCATATACTCGGCCTCCGTAGTAGGTAACGCAACTGTAGATTGTAACATCGATCGTCAACTAACTGGAGCACCATGTACCCTAAATACATAACCAGTAGTAGATCGTCTTCTATCTAGATCGCCAGCATAATCTGAGCCAACATAACCGCGTACTTGACATGTATCTCCACCAAAGCACAAACACGTATCAACAGTACCCTTCAAGTACCTCAAGACCCGCTTCACAGCTTCCCAATGTGTCTTCCCCAGGTTTGCCATAAACCTACTAACCACACTGACCGCTTGTGAAATATCCGGAAGAGTACACACCATAGCATACATCAAACTGCCAACTGCACTAGCATACGGTACACAATCCATATGATCCTTCACCACCGTAGTAGTGGGAGATTGTCTTCCCGAGAGCCTGAAGTGTGGTGCCAAAGGTGTTGACACCGCCTTCGCATTATGCATCCCGAATCGAGAAACTACTCGTTGGATTTAACCTTTCTGACTCAAGTACAGTTTCTTACTTGACCGCTCTCTCTTAATCTCCATTCCAGTATCTTCTTTGCAGCGCCCATGTCTTTCATCTCAAACTCTTGACTGAGTTGAGATTTCAACTTATCTATCTCCACCATGCTTCAAGAAGCAATAAGCATGTCATCCACATATAGAAGGAGATAAATAAAGTCACCTTTGCGAAGCTTCTTGATGTATACACAACAATCATAGTCACTTCTGCGAAAACCATGCTTTAGCATGAAAAAATAAATCGTTTGTACCATTGGCGAGGATTTTGTTTCAATCCGTAAAGAGACTTCCTCAAACGACATACTTGATTTTCTTTACCCTCAATCTTATATCTCTCAGGTTGAGCCATATAAATTTCTTCTTTCAAATCACCGTGCAAGAAGGCGGTTTTAACATCGAGTTGTTCCAGCTCAGGATCTCTGTGAGCAACAATATTCAATAGCACCCGAATAGAAGTATGTTTCACGACCGGGGAGAAAATCTCATTGTAGTCGACCCCTTCTTTCTGTGCATAACCCTTAGCCACTAGTCTTGCCTTATACCTTGTACCCTTGATCTCGGAAGAATCCTCTTTCTTTTTGTACACCCATTTACAACCAATAACAAACTTACCTTCGGGCAATAGGACAACCTCCCATATCTTGTTCTTGTGAAGAGACTCCTTCTTTTCTTGCATAGCAACCAACTAACTCTCTATTTCCTCCGCGGTAATAGCTTGTTTGAAGGTGACCGACTTGTCGTCTTCCACCGAGAGTGCATATTCAATCACATTTGCCTGCCCGTAATGCCTAAGAGGTTTTCCTAACCCTAACCCTTGTACCGGCTTATATAACCATTTCGGCCTAGTGTGTACCGAAACATCCTGCTGTTGTTGTTGTAAAACTTGTGTACCTACTCCTTGAACCTCCTCATGATCGTGTTCATCAATTTCCTCATCCTGATTACTATCCTGATGCTCCACCTAATCATGATTCCTAGAAACTCATTGGTCTTTGGCTTCTAATTCCACTACTTGAGCTTTAGTAGACCTAACATCACCACAACTAGGCACCGTAGCTGATGGGTCATGAAAATGCCCCATCCGAGTCGTTTAATTTAGCCAAGTTAGTCGGTTTCGAGTCTTTATTATAATAAAATGGTTGGTTTTCTTGATTAGGTGTCTTTTGCGGAGTTACATGTGAAAAACGGTTAAAAACGAGGAAAAGATGCATGAAGGGTATTTTGGTCATTTGGAGTCAAGGACAATCTGGTAATTTGGCCAAGGTCAGTGCGTGGTTGAAAAGTAGAGGTCGAGACGAGTCCGTAGGAGAAAACGGAAGTCAAATCGGAGTCCGGACGAACGAATAAATCAAAGTCAAAGTTGAGTCAAAGGATGTTGACCAGGTGGGATACAATCGGTGCAAATTCGGGCATGCGGGATTCAGCGGGACACGTGTCTCGGTATGGAGGTTGGAGCATCCGATATCTGTATTCACGCTAAGCAACGAAATGGCCCTTATAAGCCTGATTCAGTGTGACGCGCTGTAACTTGCTTCGGTAGTCCCACTTCAACGTTTTAATCTTGACCGTTCTTCTCCGCGTGTCCCAGATCGACGGTTGCTGAGCGTCCTTCTCAATCTAATGCTTCTGTGTAGCCCGTTGCAACTTAACTCCGTGCACCCAGATCCCACGTTTTAATCTTATTCGCCCACTTCCGCTTTTTTGAAATCGTGCGGCTGCTGACCGTCCCGTCCTTTATCCCATTCCCGTGTCACCCGAAGCGGTTTATTAAGGTAAGCCAGAGGACGTGTCTAGAATCCAACCGTCAAGATTCCGCGTGTTCCTTCATCCGACGCTCCCTGCTTGATGCCGCACCTAATTTCATTACCCGAGGAACACCTTAGCATTCGGATTTCAGCAAACAAACCCTAGCCGCCGGGTCACTTGATCCATTTTAGGGTTTTGCACAACTTAACCCCTATAATTCCAAAAGTGACCCTCTCTTTTTCAGTTTTTACCTATTTAACCCAACCAAAAACCCTAAACCTATATAATAACTCTTGATCCTCCATTAAAGCTAGACTTGCAAACCCTCTCAATATCCCTCTTCTCTATTCCCTTACCTTTTCTTTCTCTACTTTTCTTTCTCTAACCCCAAAATCATCCTCTTAATCTCCTCTTACCTCACTACAAAATAGACAGGCTTTAGCTACACCTCTTTTGTTACAGACTGCAACTACCGTAGCTATTAGTCGATATTTGCTACGGACGTTTACTATCCGTAGCAACTACCAACCGATAGCTACAAACTTCTTGTGCACTTGCTACACATAAGTCCGTATCAAGTGCATCACACACACAATTTTTTCAAAAATTCGAAAGTGCCTTTTTGCTACTATACATTGGGCATAGCAACTGGTTGGGCATCTGCTACAAATAGTCCGTAATTAGTGGGTTAATATGGTAACAAATGTTGGTCAAATTTTGGGCGAAAAAATTGCGCCACAAATTTAGAGTGAGCGACTAGGGAAAATAAATTGCGCCAATTTAGAGTTTCGCGGCTAGGGCAAAAATGAGACTGGGAGAAAGTGAGTGGGAGAGAAGGAGAAAAAGAGCGGGAGACAGAGGGAGAGGCAAAACGTTTTCAAATCCATATCCAAATCACTTCACAAATCAGTAGCTTGATTCTCACGAGAAGTTTTTCCAGTTCTGGCAGTTTTCTCTCTCTAAAATAGGTCTCCGATTTTTTTATTCGTTTCTTCTTCATCTGATCTATTCGAAGATCTTGCTTTTGGTTCAGTGTGATCGAGGAAAAGCTTTTCTTCCTGATCTATTTCTTGGGTTAGACAAGGTAATCCAGTCTTTACCTCAATCTATTATGTTTTTCTATCTATAAATAGCTTAATTTTTACTTAATCTTTAGAAAAAAAAACCCTAGAATTGTTTCAGGTCTCTTGTAACTTGTGTTTGGATTAAGGGTTGTTCAAGTATGTTTTTTGTGTAGTCGGTTACTTGTTGATTTTGTTTATTTGGTCTCTGGGTTTAGATATTGTTTTTCATCTTTAATTCATTTATTTACCTTTGTGTTACAAGTATTCTTTAACTGTCGAAATTGTTGAATTTACACAGTTGAACATCTGTATGTTCTTACTTTTCAATTTTCATGGATGAACCAACATGTGGTCTTGATGCAAGGGTTATGAGAACTGTAAGGAACACGGTTGATTGTGGTGGAACAGTTGCTTTTGATGAAAAGGGGTGGGGCGGTCAAATTATTTGTTCTGACCTTTGGGCAAGAACTCTCACATGGTTATTGACCATTTTGGGGTATGAAAAGTTTTCTTTTTCTTATGTTAATGACAAACTCATTCATTATATATCTAGCTCTACGTTCAACTTGATCCAAACATTTCCAGACAATATCCTTAATCCAACATATGGTTGCTGTGCTTTTTAAAGTCTCAGCTGCAGTTTCAAAGCGTATAATCATAGGCTCATAGCTAATACGAGATGAGCTCTTACTCTTCTCATTATTTTCTTGTCTGGCGGTTTTATACTCCCAAAAGGTTAGTAAATCTCCCGCTTTCTTTGATTTAATATTCTAAACAGGATCAACTAACTATGGTAGCAGTACTGAATGTTTTGTTATCTTAAGAGGTACCTTTGTTATGTTTGAAACAGATCAAATACCGAAATGGTGGATATGGGCTAGTGGATTTCGCCTTTATCGTATGGTATGAATGTCATGCCACTAATGAGATGTTTGCTCCGAGGTGGATGGACAAATGAGTACGTAGTTTTTGTTTATTTAACCATGTCAATATCTCAATATAATCGCCATCTAATTGGAAACTAAATAGTTTGTAACAAGATTTCAAATGAATATTGCAGGCATCTAATAGAGTTACAAAGTTAGGCATTAAAGTGCCAGAGAACTTCAGCATTTCCCAAGAGAGCTATTGGTATTGGATTGGTGCTATAACCCTAGTTGGTTTCAGCTTGCTTTTTAACGTCTTATCCCTCTCTCCCCAATGTACCTAGATTGTAAGTACTACCTACTTCATTCTCGATTAGTAGTTAATACAGTTGAAATAAAAATATGACCCAACTTGTTTCTTCTCAAAATTAACTATTAAGCCTAGTGTGCTCTATCGTTGTTCAAATTTCGTTTTAAGATACTATGCTAATCAAAGATTTTTTTTCATGTGATTTTCATATAATAGCTTTTGGCAAACCAAAAAAGCAAATGTAAATAAGGAAACGATGAATAAGACGAGAGAAAGGGCGAGCCTAGACTCTAAACAACACTTATGGATGTTCTTGGTGGACGAAAAATAGGTGGATACTTCGAACGAGATACTAGAATTTCAGGTTACCCCATGGAGCAAGACATTTGCAAGATTTTTGAGGTACTGTGAACACCATTCTCCACAAGGTATTGTCAAAGAATCTTCAATCTATTTTGCATTCCTATGCCTCAGCATAGACATAGCTCAGAGGGCAAGATGGTTAGACAACAATTTTTCTTTGGTAATTTTTAGAGGTTATTCAAGATATGAAGTTTTTTAGTGTACTAAATCGATCTTTAATTTCAATATTGTGTTTAGGTATTTGTTGATCAGGTAGTGGAATTTGAAGAGCTTGATAATCTAAGGATGCTATAGTTAGGCTTCCAGGAGTTTTAGGCCTTTCAACCGAACAAAGAAAAAGACAGACGATGGTCGCTGAGCTTGTTGCTAATCCTTCAATCATTTTCAGGGTGCAACAAGTGTGTTTCTTTATTAAATATTGAATGTATAACTCTTTCGATAAATGAATATGATTGATTCTTCATTACTATTATTGTAGCTACTAATTATTTCTTTACTGAACACGTTGAAATTTTTGTGTATATAACTATAATTACAGGATACGTTTCTAGAATTTTTTTCCTACAGAGTAGGTAAATCGAAATAAATAATAATTTTTTTAATTTTTTCTTTGAAAAAAGCAAGGTCTTTTGTTATGGACTCCGTTGTAGCCAATAGGTCCCATTTAGTTACGGTATTATTTCCATAGCAAAAAGCCAAAATGTTCGTAGCTAAAACTATTTGCTACGGGACTTTCTGTCACGGAACACTGTTCGTAGTTATTGATCGTTTGCTACGGATTTTCATGTTTTAGCTACGACTTAGTGCCATAACAAAAACACGTCTATTTTGTAGTGCCTATTTCTTTCTCCAACCTAACCCATCTTTTCCATTCTTTATCCATCTTTCTCTACTACTACTTCCTCTCTACCACTATTATTAATAGTCATCTCCTTCTTTCTTCCATATTCTTCTATCATCTTTATTCCCTTTCATCTCTTCTTTCCAACTTCTTTCTACATCTAATTTCTTCCTTCTCTTTCTTTTTCTTATTTGGGTGGCAATAAAATAGCTATTACTTGGAATTCTTGGAGTAAAATTCTTGAGCACAAATGGAGCAAATCTTAGACAAATTGGAGATACATGGGGATATAGAATTTGATTGGTGATTTCTTTCCATTAATTTCTTAGTATTTTCAATTATTTTACAATGTCAATGAATGTTATTCTAGATTCCATGTATAGTTAATTTAGTCATCTAAGGTTGTAAATGAAACCCATTTTGGATCTTTATAATACTTGTTCTTGATTAATTAAATCCTTTGATGTGCTTTAATGTCTATTGATTGTTTATCTATATGGATTGGATTTTCTTCTCATTACTCATGCCTCATAATTAGATATTTCATACTTTCGTTAAGTTGTTAGATGGAGTATGCTTTTTAGATGATGAATAATAGTTAAGCAATCTGAATCTCTATAAGGTAGACAATTAGAATTAGTAATTATAAAATTATTTTATCTAGAACATCATCCGGAATCCAAATAGTTCATTATATCGAGTAAATACAAAAGAGATTTAAGTAATTAAGTGCTTGTTTATAAAGTGAAATTATGCGGTGGATTTTATAACCTTAGATATTTTCTCACCTCTCACTTAGATAGTTTATTTAGTTTTATTTGTTTTCTTATTTCTTACAAATCAATCACCAAATTTATAAAGTGGGGTGTGTGTGTTAGTTTAAGTTAGCTATTGACACTTTGATTATTGGGCTAAACTCGCCGTCAATATCCGAAGTTACCTACCTATTCCTTGGGACGATTTCCCGATTTACAAATTATACTATAACTTGACCCCGTATACTTGCGGGAATAGACCTATTTTAGGCCTATCAGTAGCTTTCGCCATAGCTCTCTCCATAGAAGAGTTGTTGTGTTTTTGTTGATGTGTATTCAAAACACTCAAACCCCCCTATATTCATATATAATATAAGACGACATAGGAAGTCACCAAATTAGAAATTGCCTTGTTCAATTTGAAACCGCCTATCTCACATACTGGTATTTAGATCAAAAGAGGGTTCGTGAAGTTTTCGAATTGTTGAATAGAAGATTGGTACGGTGACAATAGAAAATTATTTTTACAGAAGTCTTTACAAAACAAGACATGGAAAGATCAATAGTTGTATAGTATACCGAAGGCTAAGGCCTTTGGTATAGGAAGAGCAATTTTTAGCAAAGGCAGTGCATTAGATAGGGAAAGCACTCTTTTTAGAATAGGGAGAGATAAACACTATTTTCTAAAATATCCCAACTTTAAACTTTGGTCCCTCTCCTCAAATTATTTTCGACCAACAGACAGAGAAGAGAAAAAAAATCTTGTTCGACCAAAAACCTGTTTGTCGATCAAAAGGAGAGAAGAGAGGTAAACACCTTTAAAACCCGTTCAACCAAAAGAGAGAAAAAAACCCTAAATCTGTTCGTTTCGATCAGAGAGAGAGAGAGAGAGAGATAAAGATGCAAACCTAAACCCTAGATGATTAACACTACACTCATCTACATAGAGGGTTTGTAATTCTTGTTATTGTTTGATTTCTTTATAGATTTTTAGGGTTTTAACACTGATTAAAGTAACTTTTGAAGATATATAAAAGAAAATTCGATTAGGATGAATAAAAATTCTTGAGTGAAAATAGTGAAAATTTTCATCCAGTATAACTGAAAATTTAAACAAATTTCGTCTAAAGCGGATGAAAAAAAAGAATAATTTCAGCCGTCCCGGCCGAAATTTATTGTTTTTTTCAGCGGACCCGGCCAAAATTTGTTGCCTTTTTCAGCCATCCCGATTGAAAATTGTTGTATTTTTCAGTCGACCCAACCGAAAATCCTTTACGGAACAAAAACGACCTAACACGTCTGTTCAACCATAGAGGAAGACAAGAAAATGATTTTTCTTTACCTGAGATATATTATCTTCATTATATATGTCTTTGTTTAAGTCGATATCTTGGTTTAAGTCGATGTCCTCGTTTAAGTCGATGGCTTTGTTTAAGTCAAAGGACTTTTATTTCTTGACTTAGGTTGCCTCCTTCATTAATGGCGGTTCGTCATTCATGAGATCTTGAGGCATCATCAAAAGCTTGAAACTTAAACTTTAGTGAATGTAAACTTTGCAAGATTTTAATACTAATGGTGATAGTAGTGACGATATTAGGGTTGGGTTGTTTATGTGAGAGAAAACTACAAGTGAATAAAATATTAGATTTATTATTAATTTTATCAAAGTCCTTATATTTTATCACTATTTATTAAATGGTCATTATAACGCCCTCCTTAAACTAATTTGGTAAAGGAAGAGCAAATGCATGAATTGACCTTTCTAACGCACTACCTTTACTAAATATTGTTCTTCCTATACCAAAGGCCAAGGCAAAAAAACGCCAAAAGAGGAAGCCCAATAGTTGTATTGCAAAATATGTGGTTAAAAGAGCAACAAAAATAAAATGAGTCTCATCTAAATTAGTATCTATTTACTAGAGTCATCAAAATAATTTAGATATTCGATTATTATTTGGCTATACCATGACAAGACCTTAACAAAAGAAAGAGTTGAGCCAAATACTGGTCAACCTTGACCAATCAAAGAAGACAATTGATTGACATAGGCGACACATGTCGGATCTCTAAATAGGCAAGAACGAGACTTTGACTAAACTAACGAAGAGGTAGACCCAAAAAACCTATATCACATGAGCTTTAGCACGGGAAGTCGACACGAGTATCCTAAGAACTTTGAGCTCTGTGAAGACTTAAAGGTCTGTATAAGGGTGGATCGAATCAGGCTTTGCAACTTGAGCTCTGACATGAAAGGTTGTTGAAGTATGCTCGGCAACTGAAGCTCTACTCTGTCTGAGAGAATTGTTGGTTACCAGAGGCTAGAATACGTCGGATATTCGCTCGATTATCTCGAGAGTCAATCGTATCTGCTACAACCGTAAATGTTTTATTAACAACCCTGGTCACATACCCTCTTTTAAGCCGGTGATTCATTACTTCCACGTAGAGCCTATATAAACTTCACAAGTTTTCCATGAAAAGGGGCTCGATGCTTACCCTTTAAGTACTTGGACTTTTCAATCTGCTACGCTGAACTTACTTGAGCGTCGGATTGTCTTTGCAGGTACCCCGACCCCCCACCCATCTACTCACCGGAGGCACAAAGGATAAACAAATCAAAGGTACAAAAATGATTTTAGGGAAGCACATTTTAACATCATCACTTTGGCGCTAGAGGAAGGAGGTTCACTTCAACAAGCCCATATATTTGTTCCCATGAGTTCAAAAATCTAGGAGACGTTCGAGATGCTCAAACTTATCTTCATCATGCTCGGAAACGGAGAAACAACTAGTCTGGAAGAAGAAAATATGAGGAATGTCGCCGCGTCAGCTAAACTATCAGCGAGTGCGAAGGGTTTGTAAGTGCAGAGTACTCGAGGAAGGTTTTAACAAAGTTTAAATTGGAAGCCCCACCCCTTAGGTTGCAAGAGGACCACACGAAATTCACATAAATAAAGTTGAGTCGAGCCCTAAAGTGTTGGAGGATGTAATCACAATAGACAAAGACGATTTCATTGTATTAGATGAAGAACGGGTGAGCTTAATGTTGAGCAAGCAGAAACCAGAGCTGAGGAGACGATGGAATGAGCCATGTCAGAAGACATAATTGTGCATGTATGAATTGGACTTCAACGCCAAAGGTCACTTATGTGGGTAATACACTGATTGAATAGAGGCAACAAATGACGAAGTTCATGAAGAGTTATCGCCATATCTTTGCCTTCATTATAGTGGAGGTACTGGACATAACAAAAAAAAAAAGACCTTTCCCCGGAGAAACAAATGAAGATTTCCAAGAAAGTAATGAAGCTTCTGCCCTCAAGAGTGATCAGAGAAGTATACTACCCCCATAGGTTGGCCAACATAATGTTGGTTCCAAAGAAGAATATTACTTAGAGAATGTGCGTAAACTACACCTGTTTTACTAAAATTTATCCCTAGACTTATTTTTTATGCCCTCGATAGATCAATTAATAGATTCAGCAAAAGGGCATCCTCTACTAAGCTTTATGAACGCCTTCACCGGATATCACAAGATAGCCATGCACCATGCAGAATAGGAATGCACAACCTTTGGCATAGAAATAGTATTGTATTGATATTAGTAGATGTTGTTCGGCTTGAAGAACACCTGGAAAACCTGCCAAAGGCTAATCAATGAGATTTCTCAAGAACAGATAAAAAAAATAGTGGAGTGCTATGTAAGAGCATGATCTGGAAAGAACTCATCTCAAACTTGACAATCGCATTTAAAAGACTTTAACCACACAACATGAAGCTAAAGCCAAGGAGGTGTGCCTTTGGAGTAACATCTTGGAACGTGAGCTTTATGGCCAGTGATCTTACCCTAAAGTGCTAGTGTCATACCATAATGAGCAACATCTATGTTCCGAAGTCACAAAACCTTGATTCCTAAGTTAGTACATTTTGCCTCGACTTCGGACTCACGGACATACACTCCAAATATGAAATCACTCAAGAATGGCTCGCTCGTATGTGTGAGTGTGATCACTAACATGGACTCAACACATAAAAAGGGGTGAGGACAACATTTTGGAACGAATGATCTTCGAAAAGGAATTAGCCACTAAATAGATTGGGGAAGCTCACTCGCCCTTCTCACCCATTCTACACTCTAAGAATGCCTTCTAAAAGTTAACGGATACTAGAAATGGATGATGATGGTGGATTCCCGAGAATGTCGAACTCTTCATGATAGAACCTCTTAAGCATTTCCACATTCGTTTCTTGCTTCGAATACTTTTTCGTGAACATACACACAAACACACATATATATACAATCACATCACTCACACAAAAGAGCTAACGTGCTCAAACAAACATCACATAAAACAAACATAACTCACACAATACTATATTCGAAAAGGTTGCACACCCAAGCGGAGGTATCAAGTAGTAATCCGGCAAAGCCGGGATCGATCCAAGGATAGGAAGGTAGTTTGAATATCGAAAGGGTCTCGTTCGCCTGTCTAGATATCACTAACTAACTTAGACTAAAAAGAAAAATAATACTGGTAAACGGGGGTTTTTGGATTGAATGAGAAACAAAACAAGAAAACTAAACTAAATAATAAAAGGAAACGGGCGAGAGAGATTCGAGAGAAGAGTTCGGAGGAACAAGAGTCAGGAGACGGTAAGACTCGATTCGGCCAACAAATAAGTGAGAGAGGTGTCGAAGTCCGGGAATCCATAATGATAAACCTACGACTATGTGTAGTCCGATTTGATGTGTCGGGGTACAATCGATATTCGACTCCTAAACTAGATATCTCTAAGTATTATGTATATCCAGAGATCATACTTAGTCAAACAAACGTCTAAATCGGTTAATCCCGAGTCATCGAAAGTGTCGTCTAGTCGCCTAACTATGTGAAGTGCATGACAAGACACATGAAATTATGACTTAGACTACGATCGATATCGAATACTTCGTTTTGTCTATTAACTATGCGAAGTGCTTGACAAGACACATGAAAATACGATCAAAACGATAATCGAAATAAATGAACATCAATCTATAATCAAAACATCAAATCATATTAAACATAGTCACGAATTCATCACATTTCATCTCATATAATCGACAAACTAAAGTTAGCTAAACATGGTGATTGAATAAGAAATGGAAAGGAAATGGTGAGAGAATCCCCCTTTTTCGATGTGGTTCGAGGCTAAGATCGTCGGAAAATATGAGTTTTTAGTTGCAGCTGATCTCCCCTTAGCAATTTTTTGGGATCCCCATAGCGACCACCATCATCTTCTCCATTTAGAACATATCCTCCATTAAAGCTAACCCTAGCTTTCTCTCTCTAGAAATTTCTTGTCCAAAATCAAATCAAACTACATGGGAAGCTAGCCAAGATGATGGGGAGCAAAAGCCCTAAGGTTTCGAACCAAGAAAGTGGCCGGAACACCCTTGAAAATCCGGCCAAAGTTGGAAGAAATCTGGCCAAAAAACAAATCCGGCCAAGAAAGCTCCTTCTCGGACCTTGTGCATCCGGCCGGTGCTGTCCCGTGCATGTGCACTGCCAGTGAATGCTTCCCGAGTGCCGTCCCGAGCTGCAGCCGTGCATCCCGTGCCGGCCTGTTGAAGACCCGAGCTGCTGTGCGTGCTGTTGCTGCTAGAGCATCCCGTGCTAGCAGCTCGTGTGCAGCCTGAGCTGCTGCTCGGCCGGCCAAAGCTAGGCCGGCTGGCCTATGCTTTGGCCAGATCCTCCTTCTTGCTCTCTCTCTATCAAACCTTAGTGATGAAGAACCAAACCCTAGCCTCCTTTTCTCTCTCTCTCCTCCTTCTTGCCTCCTTTTCAAGCTAGAAGATAATGAATAGTGTCTTTGACCCCTTTCTCTAACTTCATTCAAACCCTAGACTTAGTCAAGTTTGACTAAGTCTTTAGACCACAAATGGGTGCCCATAAAATCTCTACACAATTCTTCTTCTCTTAATATTTCTTGGGCTTGGACTTGGTTTTGGGCTTTGATTTAGAAACCAAGAGAGTGCCTCCATCCTTGTCTCTACATCTTCAAATTCTCACAAAGGACTAGAATACCCTCGGACTTCTTTCTTCCATATCTTCCCCGTCCGAACTCCGAATTGAATACCATTTTCACCGTCGAACTCGTCATTGACTATACTTGTCATTTGATTTGCTTGAAGTCTTTTTCTCTCGTTTTCGGCACATGAAATGATAGTAACAATTCGTTCCCTTTATTTCGATTTTCATGTCTAACTTCAAAATAGGTACCTAACATGAAAAACACATAAAATATTATTGATAACACTCGTAAAGAAGTAATTAGTCTAAGTTAGGCTCTCCAAATGTGACATTTTAGTGTCACATCAGCCAGCCACAGAGGAATCCAGGCTAATCCATCCAGTATCGCTCCTTTGCTGGAAATGCTAAGCCCAACGACACAAATAGAAGAGCAAAAAGTTACTGACAGACTCACTTCTTGTATCGATTCATGAGTAAAATGTGAGGCAAAGCATTGTCATTCTTTAAGATCCTGAGAAAGATTCAAAGGTTCGAATGGAGAGAAGTGGCGAACAAGCCTTCAGAATTTGAAGACACACTTAATGACTCTAATGCTGCTGGGGAGTCCATGGCAAGGGGATGCTCTAGCTCTCTACTTGTCAGCCTCCAAGGAAGTTATTTCCTCGATCTTGATCAAACCAGTCATGTACCCCGTTTACTTCGTAAGTGAAGTCATTTCTGGGCAGAGCTCAATTTCTTTGTGATAAAATAAAACTTGCCTACGTTCTGATGTGGACAAGAATAAAACTGATGTCGTATCTCCAAGCCAATGTCGTTAGGGCACATAAGGGACAATCCGTGAGAAATGTGTTACAGAACCTAAATGTAGCCACAAAACTACTTTAATAGCTCGCAGAGCTAAGTAAGTTCGAGATTGAGTTCGTACAGAGAAAAGCCTTCAAAGGCCAAGCCTTGGTAGACTTCATCTCATAATTCGTGCTTAGTACGACATTAGCCTTGAGATAGTTAAATTCGTATGTGAACGGTACTTTAAGCGAATTCCTGAAGGGAGCACGACCCATGCTGATTACCCCCAAAGGAAGCCACTTTTACTAGACTCTACATTTTCAATTCTCCTTTGCAAACAACAAAGCTGAGTATGAGGCTCTAATAGCAAGGCTCGTGTTGGCCTTCTGAATGAAAGTGAAAAAGGTCCAAATCTGCAATCGATCTCATAAAATACTTAGAAATACTAAGAGCTCTAATAAACCAATTTAACAAATTTTACATCAACACTACCTTGAGAAGATAATACGGTAGCAGTGACTTTGTTCAAAATGTTAGCAAACCAAAAACCTTGTCGGGGGTTTCATTCAGATCATTGTCTCAAGGAAGCATTAACAAATCAGAGGAGGCTCTCTTACACCTAGAGGTAAATAAGAACTTGATACCCCACATTGTTAAATATTTGAAATTTGGCGAGAAGCCAAGTAACGCGAGCGGAAGTCACAGATTAAGGAGGAAAGGCACCTTATATATCTTGATCGATGGTGTGACCCTTTGCATATCATCTGCAAAGATGCCTGCCGAAGAACGAGCATGATTATTTGAAGAAAGAAATACATTAATTCTTATGAGGAAACCACGCTAGGCCCCGAGTGCTAGCCAGACAATTATCGGTGACAGTATATTACTGGTCCAAGATACAAGAATCTCGCAATGAATTCGTGAAACATTGCGAAACTTCGCTCAATGAGGGATAAATCTTGTGAGATCTCTGCTAGTAGGGATCGATTACTTCACTAAATGAGTATAAGCAATAGCATTATCACAGACTAAGGTAATCCACATTCTATCTTTCGTATGACAAAACATCTTCCGCAAATTCGGGATTTTGAGAATTATAATGATGAACCATGACACCAAATGTGATAACCGGACACGAGGTACAAAAATTCTAAGTTCCAGGTAAAAGAAATATACGCTAGTGGAGCTCATCCCCAAGATAATAGGCAAATAGACTAATCGAGCCATCACTTGGTACTTAAAAACCAAATGAGAAGGAAAAGGCAAAAACTGCAGACAAGCTCCCTAAAGTCTTTTGGGTCTATAGAACTACACCAATCAATTGGTAGTTAAGATCCCATACAAAATGTTGTATGGAATGGACTCAGCCTTGGGCATACCTAGCTCGCGCATTAAATATTTTGTTCTTTGGATAAATGAGAAAATAATTAGGAAATATAGATCTGATAGGAGAAGTCTGAGACTAAGCAAATCTAAGAAATTTCGCTTACGAAGACATGGTAGCAAATTAATAAAAGAGTAACGTGAACGAAACAACATACAAGATAGTAGACATTAATTGTAGTGAGAAAGTCGAGATTTGTGCCAAGACCCTCAGGACCTAAGTTGTTCCCCAAATGGGAACGACCATATAAGATAATATAGAACGTACATCCTAGAAGATTCACATGGGTACTCCTTACCCTAGCCTCTAAATGTCTAACATTTGTAATAAGCCTTGAAAAGGAGTCGAACAGAGGCCCTTCAAAGCAAGCACACACGAAGATCTTTCTTACATGGATTGGTATATTATAGATAAAGAAGTTTATTAGTTTTGAATATTGACAAAGTTGTGTTGCCTATTTGACGTCTCTTGAGACCAAGAGAGAAAGCACTGCTCAGTCAGGAACAGAATACGCGTTGTTGTGGTAGGCCACACAGAAACACTGATCACCTAGGCATGATAAAGTCATGCTAGTATGATGATAGAATTGTCAGGCTATAACCGGGCCACCAAGCAAAGTCTCGTCAACTTAGCGCGAAAATGTTTTCAACTTAGCCTAGTAAGATAAACCTCTACTAGCCTAACGATGGAACAGTTAGACCATAACCAAACGTTCGAGAAAGTCTTGTCAGTTTAGTGTAAGCTGTTTCAGCTAAGACAACTATGATAAAGGCCTGCTAGTTAGACGACGAAACAACCAGGTTATAACCAGGTCACCAAGAAAATCACCGCCAATTTAGCGCATAAGTGTTTTCAGCTAATTTAGGTGTGATAAAAGCCTACTAATCTGACGATGAAATAATCGGGACATAACGAGGCCACTGAGAAAAGCTATGTTAACTTACTGCGATAGTGTTTTCAATTGCCCAGACACGACAAAGTCCTGCTCTTGCCAGACGCAGAAAGCCTGCTAATCAATGTAACTGACAAAATGACATTAGAGTTTAATGCTAATAAGTCGGGGATTTGATGACCTACTGGAAGATTTTCTATTTTTAGTAGGTTTTGAATTCTAGATTTTCCTAATTTTAACAGTTTTAAAATTTTAATTGTTTTAGGGAAGATTTTCTAGTTTTTTGCAGTTTCCCAATTTTAGTTGTTTTCCTAGTTTTTAATAGTTTTCTAAATTCTAGTTATTTTAGAGTTTTACTATTTTTAGACTTCTATTATTTTAGAGTTTCAAGTCTATAAATAGGCCTTTTATGTTCATTGTTAAGGGAGCTTAGTTTATTGAATAGAACCTCTGATCGACAAACCCGTTAGTAAAGAGGCATGGAATCAGGCTGACACTACTATTAGCAAAAAAAAACAAGGTAGGTTAGCATAGGTCTCTCCAGTGGATCTGGAACTCAAGATAAGTTCAGCGGTTCGTTAAAGGGGAACATATACATAATACTTTAAGTATGAATCTTCCATGATTAAAACGAACCACGATCAAGGTTTACAATCCATATAGAGAGAAGAAAGGCAGAAAGATGGTAGAGAGTCGAGAAAAGGAAAGTGATTTCCATGATATCAATGGGTGAAGGTGACGTGAGCATATGAGAGTTGAATACGTGACACTTTCTGTCGGCATCGGCAGATTTCGATTATGAGAGGTGGAAAAATTCTGGCCAAGTTCACAACTGAATAGCAATGTCCACAAGCACTGCTGGTAACATGCCAAGTATGCTTTCTTTTTGTAGAAATTAACTACGATCTACACTAGTCATTACATCTACGATCTACAATAGTCATTACACTGACATTGATACATCAAAATAAAATAAACACGATAATCGCAAAACTTAAATTCGGACGAGAATGGATCGAAAGTCCAACCAAAGTATGGCCTATAACCCAACTTGTAGAGTATTCAACCGTCTCTTTTTGTTTCAATATTAATATAGTTTATCCGACTAGCCAAAAATAATGGCCGCGGCTTTGGAGAATGACGAAAAATCTCCGGGGAATAAAAATTTTCTACAAATTTGGTCCTCTGGGATTGACTTTTTTATTTCTATTTGTTGTTATAGGGCTTCGAATTTCGGAGTTAAAAAAATTAATTTTTAGAAGATCTCATAAAAAAAAATTTCAGAAGGAACTTTTATAAATTTAAACAAAATCTTTTTAAGGATCCACACCCTAAACTCCTTCCAAATTTTCAATTTCTTCTAATCATTAAACCCTAAATATATGGAGAACAAACCTTATATTTTTAGAAGTCATGAAAAATATGTTTTAGAGTTCAAAATTAATTGATTTCTAGAGTTTAGAATATGTTTACCTCTCTCGGAGAGGAGTAATGGATGAAGAAACTTGCTTTGGGTGTCCCATGCAAGAAGTATTAAGAGCTTCAAGAGATTTTGTTTGACGATTTCTAGGATTTAGAATGTTTTTTTCCCTCTTTATCTCTCTAACTTTGTTTCAAATTTTAGAGAAATAAAGGTAGTAAGGGTTGGAGATTTAAGAAAGATAAGTAAGCAAAGTGGTGGAGAATGGCTAGAAGTTATGGAGGGGATGAGATGGATGATTTTATCTCTAGAGATGGAGAAAGAGGAGAGGAAGAAGAAAGAGAGGCAAATGACTTAAAATTAAAAAAATTTACTTAAAGTTAATTTTGTAAATGGTAAAAATTATCTGTTTTTCCTATAGTAAAATATTCCCTGAAGATTTTATCAAGAAATATGGATTCCTTAAAGAATTAAATTCGCTCAAGTTTTTTTTGTTCTCCAAAACCGCGGCTAAAATAATTAGCTTAAAACGAATGTCACTCATACAAACATTACATCACAAGTATTGAAAATTAAATAAAAGGGGATATAAAAATCCGTTATGGTGATAGTAAAATAATGAAACCAAAAATGTTTTTTGATTTCTAATTCTAACCATATTATAAGTTTGTTCTAGTGCGATAGAAAGTTCAATCTCTAATAATGTACTTCTTGACACAACCACCTACTTAACTAACCAACTACATACTTCTTCCCACTTATCCCCCATCACTATCACCACCTCCTTTCTTTGTTTAACATATGGGATAACTCCCGTTTAACCTCCAAAATATTGATCGTTTGGCTCCGGATATTTAACCAGCTTATATATAAAGTTAAAACTTACTTTGCATGAGTAAACAATATTAAGAGTGGCGGACTATATATTTAAGGTTTAGAATGTCTTTTTCCTCTTTATCTCTATAACTTTGTTTCTGATTTTAGAGAAGTAAGGGTAGTAAGGGTTAAGATTTGGGGAAGATAAGTAAGAGAAGTGACGAAGAAGGGAGAGAAAAAAGAAGGGGAAAGGACTTAAAATTAAAAAAATTAAATTTTTTCCCTAGTATTAAAATCGTCATTCTCATAATATTTTTACTAAAAAAATTAAAAACCTAGGGGTTCAACCACCACCATAGCAACACACTCTCTCTCTCACACCCTTTCTTTCGCTCGAACGTAACTTTCCCTTTATCTCTCTCCATATTATGTAGTTGAAGTAAGAGGATATAACAGGACTTTCGCAAAAATTTACATTCATATTCCTATACAAATCAAACAACAAGTATGGAATTCTTATTCCTGGTCGAACTAAACATTAAACCAAAATAATCTGATTTTCGGGAATCGTGTTACGGCAATATGATTCTTGGAATGACATTTCATTCCTGCACACCACTCCTCTCCTATCAACTACACTTTCGGCATTCTAGCAATGAATTCTGAAATAGTTGCTTTAGTCTTACTTGCAATCTTTACCATCCGACCTCAAATCAATGATTAAGAAAGTCTCATAAATTATGGACAAATTCTTTCTAGTACTATAGGCCACTCAATTCCTGTTACAGAACTGGTTCAAGGTATTATCGAAGGTAACACTAGGGTTCTTATTGCATCAATGTCTAGAGAAGAAGTTTTCAAGGGCATTAAGGATTTCAAGAAAGAAGTTTTTATTGATAAAGTTCAACTTGAACATAACAGATTTGGATTGCTACCTTTTCATGCAAATTTCAAAAACTTCGTTGGCATTCCGGGGCATGAATACTTTTCTTACCTAACCCACAAGGTTCAACCTAAAGCAGCTAATCAGGCGAAGATGAGAGGTGAGACCACGCAACATATAACAGAAAGTATGACCGTTCATCTTCGAGAAATTTTACGATGGCCTGCATTCTCTTTTGGCTCTTCTCATGATGATTGGATAATGAATTTGAAGGCTAATTTTTTGGTAGAGGAAAATATAGTATTTTCAATCTTCTTAATCAAATTTCAAGATGATGGAAGATGTAGAAATTTATTGGACGTTTCTTCACTGATATCGATTTTGCGAGAATCGTCGCATCATGGGTTTCAATTTATAGTTGGTAACTTAGTCCCTTTCTGTATGCTTCGGATTTCATACACCTTTCGTGCAAAGTGGGAGTTACGGATCGCCATGACAGAGTTCATCGTATGTGGGTGCATTATATTGTTTTCTTCATCGAAACGGTTCGGGACGAACCTCGTGAGGAAAGGGGAGCTGATGCAGGAGCATCCAGGTCGGGGCCGTAAAACCGCCAACCCGTTAGCCATATAGGCTAGTCAGCCAAGCCATGAGTTTTAGGGAAGTCCTAGTTTAGTAAGATTCATAATGAATCTAGGTTTAGGAAGTCGCATTATTTCAGTATTTCTATTATTTAGAAAAGTCCAGTTTGAGTCTATCTAGGAAAGTCTAATATCCTATAAAAGGAGGTCCAATATGTCTTTATTATTCATGTTAAAGAGCAAAACCGATCAAGTTTAATCAAGTTTACAGTTATTTAAAATTATTTAATCGTTCTTTTATCGTTATTCTCTTTACTTTTATTATATTCTTTATTTCTGATGCAGCTACATCATGTATGTTTTGTATGGAACTTATAAATTTATCTCCAATGCAATGTCATCTCTTAGATGTGTAAATCTTATCTTTTCACAAATGTTTTTATAGAGGTTTCTCCTTAATACTATTGGACTTAAAACAAAAGAAGAATCAAACACACTTAATCATTGATTATATTGGTTTATTGTAAGTGTCGAAGAAAATTGCGAACTTTTTACAATATTGAACATGTATCACGTCGGTCGACCCTTTGATTATGTGAGATTGAACGTGTAATTAGCATATTCGTAAAAATAATCAAAAGTCAAAAGAGATGGGGTTCACGTTCAAAAGTGATTTCATTGGGGATTATCGCGCTTCTTCATTCTTCAATAAAATGATTAAATTTAACAAACTAAGAGACTTAATGACATAGAAGTGAATTTTAAGTTCAACCCCTGATAATGTTAATAAATTGTATAATTGACTTTGTTTAATCTTCTCCATGAGCACTATGGTACGTTTGGTGTGTTGCTTATGCATTTCTTCACCTACATTTGCATGATATACAATAATAACTACACATGAATTTGATTATACTTTAATTTAGTAAAATTTTAAGCCCTAAAATTTAATGTTGTATTATAAAAATTAATATATAATGTTTATGTAGAAGATATTAGTTCTACGAAAAATCATTTTTGTAGGTGAATATTTATACCAATGAAGTGGAACTGATATAGTTACGAACAGAAGTTTTAGCATGATCCAGATTGATCTACATTTCCATCATTATTTTTCTTTTTTTTTTAATATGAAGATACCATGCTAGGTCAAATTCTTTTTCTTTTAGTATGAATATAAGTGACATCAATACTTTTAAATGTCATTCTAAATGGACACATCAGAGTTTACAGTGGAAACAAAAAAAAAACGCGTACGGAGACTATGTTACAACATTAAACAATTGATTATAATAAATATATATATAGGATGACCTAAAATGTCGTGCAATAATAGTTTGTTGATCATGCATATAGTCTCTTGTTATGTCTTAATCCTGTTATTGCCACTAAAAACCATTGGAAGAAAAACATGTTGTATAAAAAATGATTATTAGCAACAAACTTGTAGACAAAATATGGTTAGAACTTTTACCAATTTTGACTTTATAAAAAAGTGATAAGATAATAAAAGTAGAAATTTCAATATGATTATATTTATTTATTTTTCACATTGAGAATGATATATAAACCATTGCAAGTTATAAAAATGCGTTAAAAAGTCTCTTTCAAGAATTGGTTGGGGGTGATGACTTAGAAAGTGAAAGCCAACGAGTTTGGGGTAACTGAAAATTGAATTTATTAATGTTGATGTCATACTAGACACTAACTGACATCAACTACTTTTTCCTCTTTTTATATATTTTTTTTCCTCCCAATACCTAAGACTTATTCACTATAAAGATGAAACTAGTTTTGATTAAAAGATAGTGGGGAATTTGAATTCATTCTCCATTCTGTATATAATATACCTGAAATTTTGGTATAGTATACAATAATACAAGTATTCAATATCTGAATCAAAAAACGATTTGTATTGTTCTGTCTAGAAAGAAAACCATAAAAATGCTCATAAGCAGAATATAAATGTTAATAGTGAAACACAATATTTCTAATAAACGAAACGATATTTAAATGTGAATTCAAAACAAATGAAATAGCTTTTAAAATTTATTTTTTGTGAAAAGTCTATCTCATAATGAGAGAACTAGATCTTCATAAATACTAATGTCTATTGCGGTTGAAATTGTTGTGTTCTTGATTTTACATTTAGCATATGTACTTATTATGTGAATTATGTTTCCGCTCCATCCTACGGACACGGCATATCTTTCTTTGATAACATTGTTTTGGTATATTACAAATTCCGATTTTCAGCAAAGCACGATGAGAAAAATGATAGTTGAATTTTTTTTAAAGAAGAAAAATATGACAAAAGTGGTTAAGAGCATCTCCAATGCAAAACTCAAATTGGCCTGTGTGTCAATGTTCAATTGAGTTTCTCTTTCCTAGGTGTCAATGTTGAGATCCTCAATTCAAACGACATCTCCAATGCAACACCCTAAAAACTTAAAATCACTTAGGTGTCATTTCCTAGATGGTTAGATTTGCTTTTAATATTGAGTGGTCAATTGAGATCCTTAAAACAAATCTCAAATATTGAGTTTTTTCTTAAGATATCTCAACATTAAATGTTACATCATCATTTTGAGGTCCAGATTGAGTGTTGCTTTGGAGATGATCTTTTACAAAAAAACTCAAAAAAACCTAGGTGGCACTCTAAGTTGTACAATTTGAGTGTTGTATTGGAGATGCTCTAAGGGAATCAATGTAAGAGAATGTGCAGAAAAGACACAAAGAACTATTTCTTGCATATGTTTAATGATGTTAATTTTTACTCTTTCTTTCTGCATGAAAATAAATTTAGATATGTGAGTTCTTCATGATTTGTCTTCTTTAATCTTTTATTACTATGTATTGTAGATCTTCAACTGTCGATGTCCATCTTCATCACATGATAAACTGACACCCCATATAAATCTGGTTATATGAACTGATAA
Organism: Eschscholzia californica; assembly: GCF_041429995.1. Classification (NCBI taxonomy): domain Eukaryota; kingdom Viridiplantae; phylum Streptophyta; class Magnoliopsida; order Ranunculales; family Papaveraceae; genus Eschscholzia; species Eschscholzia californica. The sequence goes on along the minus strand of NW_028238461.1, from coordinate 41,629,853 downwards.
GGTTGGGCTTGTAGCTTGAGTAGAGCTTTTTTAAGGGTAACCCAAGCCCGCTCACCAAATCTAGCGGGTTGGGCGAGTAGTGCCCATCTCAGACTTCGGGCAGCGAGTTTCCCTTTTGGGTTTGGACGTTTCGAGTTGGCCTCTCGGGCTATATTCCCACCCTTACCTATTGTTGAGGGACATTTTAAACGTTTTTACCAATTTTAGTGCATTAACACACACGTAATACTTCCCAAGGGATGTTCTTTCAACAAAAAAAATTACAAGGTATGTGGGTGCATATGACAAAATTTGCGAGTGCATTTAATACTTCCCAACAGGGCACCTTTCCGCATGGGTCCCCCAAGAAGCTGGTGTAGCTGGCACTGATATGGAGCGCCTTTAAAACTTCACTAATGGGCTACTTCGAACTTCTTATGTATATAGTCTTTAGGCCTTTATCATCTATTGAATGAGCCCATAATTAAGGAAAATTATATAGATACTACCTGAATTACAGACCCATCCCTCTTTGACTGGGTACACCGAAAGATAGAAATGGAAGATGTATTAGTTTACACAAATGCTAAATAGTCCAAAATTTGGACCCTACTGCGGGCCAAAAAGTTATGTGGCCGGCCCAAATCTCAATAAATACAGAGATTTTTATCTGTTAAATCGGTACTATAAGTTGGTTCTCATGAAAATGAACTTAGGTTCGTTTTTTTCTCCAAAAGAAGTAAACTTAAAACATGTAATTGACACAATCTAAATAAAAAAAAATTTAAGGAATATTTGACGTATACGACTCTGTAAGATGGAGAATGTTGTGAGAGTTTCATATTTATTTGTTTTTTCTTGTTCATGTCGTGTATCACAACCATGTATTAATATTATCGATAAGACAATAAATTGTGATTGATGTATGATAAATTAACCTTGTGTAGTGATTGATACCCACCTATCAGACAATTATACCTTAATTATTGAGCAATCAAACATTTGGTCATTGAATTCTCTATCAAACATTTGGTCACTGAATTATCTATCAAACATTTGAGTTGTTATTAGATATAAATGAAAACGTAATTATGGAGTATTAGATTTTATTATACTTACAAATGTTTAAGCTAATTGGTGACAATCCTTTTCTAAGTTTTGGAGCTTTTGGTGTAGTTTAGGCATTGACATTACGAAACTATGGATAGAATAAGTCCAGGATGCCATGAATATCTATATAATAAAACAGAAGGGAAAAAGTTGACTACGACAAACATCATTTTTTAATAAAAGATATTGTCTAGAAGTCCTTCTCAAAATTTAAAATATAGTCTTTTGTAGAAATAAAGTTACCTATTTAAAAAACAATAATCGTTTCCTTCTTAGAAATAAAATAACTAATTTAAGAAAAAAGAAACAAATTCAATTTCAAGGGTTAAAAAAAAAATTAAAATCTCTCTCTCTCAATAAAATAATACTAATTTAAGAGAAAATAAACAAAAAAAATAATACAAAAAAAAAACTAATAAAAATATCTCTCTCTCAATAAAATATAACAATAAATTTCGTTCAATTTATTGTCTGTACCCTAGGGCACGGGATATACCCTAGTTCATAAAATAAATTACCATGAAAACCTATCATATCCTCTATTAAGAACACAAATGGCCAATATGTTTATGTAACAAATTACCTAGAAATCTTACTATTTTGACTATTAAAACTGTATCAATAAATGACCTATAAGTCACCATTTTTTGTTGTAGTGGTCGAGAACTCCCTCTTAAGTCCATGAGGTCTTGGGATCATGTCTCAGTAGAAGTAGTTTATCATTAAAATTTATCCCAACTTAGACAGTAAAGAAAGTAGAAATAGGAATAGATACTTTGAGGCTCCCTAGGATGACCCTACTGCGTGTAGTATCAAACTTAAGTTTTTCTTAGTTTTTCAACTGAAGCGGCGAAAAACTCATAAAAAAAACTTAGATTTGTGTCTAAAACTTAGAAACCTCGAAACTCACAAAGAGTAAAAGAAATGCTTTAGTTTTATTGATCAAACTTGATAAATTAAACAACTACTAGATCTCCTTTATATAACACTAAGTTTCCCAAACCTGGTCAAACTAGAATTAACAACTTCTAAATAAATAAAATACTAAAATCTAAATCTCAGATAGTTTCTTACAAATATAAAACTGCTAAAAACAATATACTAACCTTAAATATTATACCACTAAAATAATTTGATTTGAAAATATCTAAGAATATCGAATTATCTTCCAAAAATCTCTCTGCATCAGTTTCCTCTACTTCATAGAGACTCGCATCGAGTTTACTAATTGATTTGAATGTCGTATTGATTAGTGCTCTTCTGATATAATTTTTGCGTTAATTATGCATAGGAATCATCAAACTTTTCAGTTTTGATTGAAGACTTTATTATGTTAGAAAGAATTTTCCATTTATATTTGTAATATGATCCAAACTCTGTTTTTACCCAAAAAATATACTTGTAAAGATCATGAATATGATGGTTGAAAATCACAAGCTTTAGTGAAGACTGCCCTATAAAATTACTAATCAATCCATGAGAAATTATTTTAGATTCACAAAATACTAAAAGAAGATCTTCATAAGAAGGAAAATCAGTTAGCCCGATATCCTACTCACAAATTTTCTCATCTTCTTTTGAACAAACTTTCTTAACATCTAATTCAGAAATAACAAACCCTTCATCTTAAGAACTAATGATATCAGACTATTCTGTGATCTCAGTAACGTCAGTTTTTATTTCTTGAACAACTTGTTTGACATCACATTCCATAGGAATTTTTATGTCTGAAATAGTATTACTAATTTCATTCAGAACAACATTGTGACTTGGCGAGGAGAATCTGGTTCCATTTTAATATTCTCTCTATCAATATTACTAACCTTCTGGACTGGATTATATCCTGGAAAGATCTTGATGAACAAATAAGTAGTCTTTTTGCTCATACTCTTTGGCAGATTTGGAAAGCAAGGTGCGATAAATGCTTCTCCAATACTCAGATTGTACCCATGAAGATCATTGATCAGATCAAATGTTCTACTTTTGCGTCAAATCCACAGAACATCAATAGGAAGATTGACATAACTATCTTATGGTTGCCACTGAAACCGCCCTATATTAAGATTAATGTGGATGCCTCTTTTTTGACTGAACAAGAATTAGTAGGTATTGGTTGCATTATGCATGATGACAAAGCAAATTTCATTGCGGCAATGGCCTGCAACGTTCGAAGACAAAATGCGGAAGAAGGTGAGTGCTGCGCGATCATTAAAGCTCTCCAATGGGCCATGAAAAAGAACATTTTGTATCTACATATAGAAAGTGATAATAGAAATATGGTTCAGCTCCTCAACAACGAGACCTCAGATATATCCTGGCAAACAAGCAAAATCATAGATACAGTACATCAGCTCGAAGCAAATTTCTTCAAAGTTCTCTATACCCACATTCACAGAGAAGGTAACCACAAAGCGGACCAATTAGCCAAATGGAGTCGTATGCACGCGGGATCCTGGGTGTGGCTGTCTCTGTCTGATCTTCCAGTCTCTTTGTACCATTGTTACTCTTAGGCTCTGTTGTTAGGTCGGCTTTTACTTCAACAAAAAAAAAAAAACTAGAGACACGTCGCAAGTAGATGTTACCTTAAAATTGTAGTAATATTAGTTTGTTTTCTTCTATCCTTTAACAGTTGTATTGTGTGTGAATCCCTCATCGCGTGCCCTGTTATCATATCCATTAACAGTTTAGTTTTGAACGATTCCCTCGACGCGTCCCTGTCACTAGTTGATTGCCTAAGGTTTGCATTAATATCCAGATGGTTGTTAATCATCTCACGGACCTTCTCCATGAATTGATTCATTCCATGATTCATATGTTTCATTTGATGATCCATCTTGTCTAGTGCTACACAGACAACAACGATCCCTCGATCAACGTTGATGGTTGTATTTCTAGCCCCACCTTCAACTATTGAGCGAGGAGAAATCTTGCTCCCGATGTCAACTGACGCATCGAAAAATTCCAAAAAATCTTATGTATTTGTCTAAAATTTATAAAACTCGAAACTCACGGAATAAATATTTAAGTTAATTTTATTGATCAAACTTGATAAATTAAACAAATATTGGATCTCTTTACATAGCCTTAGGATTTCCTAAACCTAATTAAATTAGATAGTTTCTTAAAATACTAAGATTTAAAACTTAATAGTTTCTTAAAAATATAAAACTGTTAAAATAATAATTGTCTGCTAACATTGATGCATCATGAAGATGTAATACGCACGGTAATCGGCTAATTTAAATCAAAAATTAAAGAGGTCTAAAGCCCAACAACAAAGAAGCTTAAAGCCGGACAAATTATTACGTTACTTATACCGTAAATTACATAGGATAAATTCTTTGCTAACTTAAACATTATATTAATAAAATAACTAGATTTTGAATTTCTTCTCAAAATCTCCGTGCATCACTAAATGACTTTATATAATTGATCAAAAAGGAAAACAAAAGCATCTGTCATTTGATTCATTTTCATCTCTGTCTATTTGCTTTTTTGTGTCATTCAAAACTTTCTAGTCTTCCTTTCTTTCTTAGGGTCTTCCTTTTCCCCAACAGCCTTCACTTTTGTTACCTCAATGGCCCATCTGTTCTCCCTAGCATTTGTCATCTCAATTGAAATGAAATCCCCGACTCTTTTGATTTGCATGGTAGGTTTGTGATTGATGCATCATGCATATAATATAATTTTCAAGTTGGCAAAATCTCAACTTCTACATATCTGTATTGTTCATCAAAATGGACCCATTTTTAGGCCCATTATATATCATGCCCTAATGCAATTTTCCTATCTAAGCATGTCTAACTTTTGTGATCTTTAAACCTTGTTGTTCTAATTCCACAACTTACCATAAGTACTTCACTAATTGTGATGAGATTTGAAATAGAAAGGACAAAGTAACTTTCTATTAACTTAATATTGCTGGTTTGTGGGCAGGATATATTGTAGGCTAGTTTTGGTTACACGTCAAAAAGGGTAAAATGACATTAATACATAATCAGTACTCATTTCTAGATTGGATTCCGCATTGGTCCGAGAAATACCAATTTCAGTTTGGTTAAAACAACAAAGAACGACTAAAATAACTTCATATATGACAGCACGATTCGACGACTTTCAAATAGTTCAAGAAATAGGAGTACTCGAAAGGCAAAATATGGCTGATCATGATCACAATGTTACATATATTCGTAAAACAGTGGAATGCAAATTTTAGAGTATTGAAGTTTTTGAGAAGCCTAACAAAATGATATCTCTAGTGGTTGTTAATATGTCCTTGTTTTCTAGAAAATAATAGCACGAGGGGACTATAATGGACCCTAAGTTTTTGTTCTCATTGAAAATGCTCAATAGTATTGTAAAGAAATAGACCATTGAACTGATTTGCCAAAAGAATCAAACCCTAAATCAAATTGTCCATCCATGACCTACATAACCATTATCAACCAGCAGCCTATCTTTCCTAATTATGTAACTGATGTTCGGGTGAGATTCCTTGTGATTATTTGTGTTCTTATTTGGTGAAGATCACAGTGGCTAATCACAAAATTAGCATGCTAATATTGTTTCCTAATTATGCATCCTGATTGAATTTATAATTTATAGATATGAAATCCATTATATGTCATGAAATGGACAATTAGTCCAGACTCTGACCAAAAATAGGGGATTTGCCTAAAAAGGTTTGTCTTTTAGACTAATCGAAGTTTCAAGCAAGATTTTGTAGGAAAAAAACCATAACTATTCAGAGGCTCAATACTAATTTTTTCTTCCAGAATATAATACTCCACCGCTTGTGGAATCATGTTAAATCCCGTTAAAATTATGAGAATCTCTGTAATGCATTATGATTGTTCATAATGTATTATGAATTGTTCTATTCCAGACCTTCTTTTATGAACAGTAATAATGTATTATGAACGACCGTAATAATTTATCATAAAGTCCTATTTGCTTTTTCAATCCGAATTTAAAATTGGTTTTCTTCCTAAACAATTATTTGTTTCAACACTTTGACTACCCATTAAAAGTGAGATTCATAATATATTATGAACAATCATAATGCATTATGACAGAATTTTATTTTGTACTTCAAGATAAATCGTTTGCAATAGAGGTAAGCAGTGGCGAGGCTAGAAATTTTTGTTTCAACGTTTCGATTAAATTTGGTTTTCTTCCTAAAACAATATTTGTTTGAACTCTTTGATTATCCATTATAAGTGAGATTCATAATGTATTATGAACAATCATAATGCATTATGACAGAATTCTATATTTGTACTTCAAAATACCATCGTTTACCCATCTGAGGACCAACTTCAAGTTAACATTGTTTATGTTCTTAAACCAAGTTTTGTTTGCGCTTCGATTACCCATTAGAGGTAAGCAGTGGTGAGGCTCTAAGAAAGTCGTCTTGAAAAGAATATTGAGGAACGATGAATCTAAAAAGCAAGTTCTTGAGATTCAGAAACTAAAGGAATATAAGAAGAGCTCCTATGATTCAAAAGGAAAAAGGTCAGTGTAAAAGTTTCTAAAGCAACGGCTGGTCATTAAAGAAAACTACCCTAAGTACCTGGAAGACAAAAGAAACGGAATTACATACTTGGCTAAAAGGAGAAAAAGATCCAAGAGAGAGCAGAAGCAAGTGTTGCTAAGGATGCTGAAAGGGATAGAGTCTTCATTTAGACACTGATCTAGCTTAGAACTAAAAACGTTAACAATGATACTATAAGCTGTAATCAAAGGATTCAAACCGGTCAACTCTGATTTTGTCATTGCGTCAAATTGACATAAGACACGTGAAGAAGATCCAATTGTATGGACTTTTAAGTCTGAATAATTTAGAATCATAAGACACATGTGAATATTTTCAAAAGGGCTATTTCACAAAGTCACCCTTTCGAAAGAGAGATGTGACTAGTGAACTAATAGTCATCATACATACGGATGTATGTAAAACTATTAATACACTAACTAGAGTTAACCTGAATCCACTTGACGAAAATATAAGTCATTCGATTGGATCGAGATGGTAAATAGTTGAGTCAAGAATTTGATAACCATCAAAGAAGTTGAGAAATAGTTTCTTACCTTGCTCCGACAAACACATCATATGGGTAATGAAGTAAAGTGAGAGTAATCGAACATGTTATACATGAGTCGATCAATGATGGGTATAGGTCAATCTTCCTAACACTTTCAGGGATATATTCTCAAACACGGTCGTTCTCCCTACCTAACCATATTCCGTCTAAAGTTGAAAAGATACCATAAGAGTGTGGGTTTGGAATGGTTCCAAAGTGGTCTTTTCTTAAGGTCTAAAATATGAAACTAACGTAAATAGTTTCCGAGAACCAAGTTTGCATATCAGACAAAATATTTCTTTATGGGATAAAGAAATATTGGGGATTCTTCCTCAAACAATCATAGAACAAGGTGGTTGTTGCTTGTGATGGGAGAAATATAAGATATCGAAGAAATTCGATCTGGCAACAAACTGACAATGATATACGAATGTCAGAAATTGCGGTTCCCATCTATTAATAGCCGATAGATATGGAAAAAGAGGTAGAGATGAAAGATCTCGAAGATCCTCCCGCACATGACGAATTAGATTCGCAGGAGAGCCCTCAAGGAGTTGAGAGCGTCTCAAAGTTGTTCAAACCCCTTATAGGCCTTGAAGGCTCATAGATTTGTCTCAGAGGATTGAAATCCTACTGAAGAAGAAAATGAGCTACCTACACAAAAGCTATGACAAAATCACTCCGAAATATGGCTTGGAGCCATTAGATTAGAATGAAATTCATGTCTAAAATCAAGTTTGGAACTTGGTCTATTTGCTTAAAGGAATAGTTCCTGTTAAGTTCAAATAGGTTTTTTCAAAGTGAAAAACAGACAAGGATGGAAGCATTGGTGTTTCCCAAACAAGACTAGAAAAGAAGGTAACAGAATTCATGGTATATACGATGAAAAGACCATCTCTCTAGTCGCGATGCTTAAGAACATAATGATCAAACACTAGCAAATGAAATGTGTACGCGACACAATTCGAATGGTACTTAACCCCACCAAAGCTGGTGATAATTGCAAGCTTCAGAAATTCATCGAAGGATTGAAGCGGACAAGTAGGAGTTGAAATCTTCGATTCTGCAAAGTAATCAAGAGTTGGTTTCTTTGAGAATGAAGAAAAAATCTTGAATTTCAGAAAGTTCAAGAAGGTTAGTGGGAGTGACCCAGTTTTCTTTGGTCCGGTATGTAGACGACATACTAGAGATTGAGAACAACATTCTGATATTGAAAACAGTTTAGAACTGACTCAATAAAAGGACCACATACAAAGGTGAAATGCTTTTGGGCATCAAAGATCAATAGAGGTAGATCGAGAAGTGATAAGACTCGTTCAAGAAAAGGTCTTGAAAAGTCAAATGTGAAAGACTCGGATAGAGTATTTCTACCCAAGTCTCATGGCGCATAGCTTGGCAAATTCAGCATCCGAAGGATTCTGATGAGCAAGCATGCATGAGAAAAATGGTTATGCTCAAGGCATAAGATCGGTCATGTTGGACATGATTAGCATTCGCTTCGACGTCTCAAAATACTTAGAGTATCTATGATCGTCACCAATCAAATCCAGATAAGCTGATCTGGATCGCAAATCACAAAAGTACTTGAGAAAAACTTGTGATAAATTCTCGGTATGAAGTTAGAAAATAAAACGGTTGAAAAATCATATGTTGCAAACTTCCAGAATAAGATGTCAATCTTGACTTGGAAGAACAGTAAGCTGGAAAGGTTTCAGTCAAAGACTGTTGCAAACTTTACAAATAAAATAAAGTAGTTAAAGCTTGAGAAGCTTTAATTTAGTATTAGAATACTAAAGATTATCATCAGGATGATAACCATCAAAGTCTACATGGATTGGATCTATTAACTAAACTGTCACCTTAGACTAAGTATGGAAGTAATACTAGGGTCATAAGCATTAAGCTTTCTCTGAAAAGCTTAGACTAGTAAATTGAGGGTGTAAGGAGTTACACGGGAAGGCGCAATTTTACACACTTTTATTATCAGAAATAAATTAGTTATTTCGTCGTTAAATCATGGTTTAGTATTTAATCGTCAGTTCAAAATAATGAAGCATTCCATGTAGGCTTATCAGAAATGTGATCTGGTAAATGAATCCCTACTAAGTGAACTTGGAATGGATTCATTATTAAGTCCCTAGTCCAGGTCATAACATAGACAACAATGACTTAAGAAGACTAGCATGTGAGATTGGCTGATAGCGCAGTTTCATGGGTTATAGGAATATGTTATTCAAGTCAATTACATGGGTGTATGATTGGGGACAATACACTCGATAACTCAAACATGAGAGTTCTTCAGGTGATGAAAATATCATGAACTCTCATAGGCAAGATTGGAGAGATTCCTTAAACATGAGTGCTCAACTCATCTTATGTAAGGAATGTCTAACTTTGGTACCGCCAAACGCCGCGCCGTAAAAGGAGGTTATAAAAGCGGTCACCAGGATAGACATGACGTTAAGTGGGAGCACAAGATTGGATTATGTCCTCCTAACAAGGTTAGGATTAGTATCTCCGGCCCACTTGAGGAGAAGCAACTGAAAAATGTGTGGCCGCACTCAAATGGATTAATAGTTATTCATTTGTTCTTACAATTGTTCTCCAGATCAAAAAAATCTGAAAGGTATGACGTATCAGATGAGATACGAAGTGACATGGGAATCGAGCATTGCACTTGTTCTAAGTACAAGTTGGACTCTGAAGGATATATCCTTTCGGTCTGAAGGAGATGTCCTTTCGAAGAAGTGCCATTCGACCAAGATGGCAATGCGCTCAATTTGTCAATTAGGATAACGATGACCTTTATCCGGAAAATCATCTAGTCCGGTCGAATTAGGGGTCGTAATGCTTAGCTAGAAGCCGCTTATGATCGTCGGGTCACTTCGATGATTCGCAACTAACATAGACTGGATCCTACAACGGATTACACTAGAGAGTGGTGGCTTGATCGGAGAGAGTTGACTAGTTAGAGTCTGCTAATAGATGGATATGATCCAATTTGATTTGCCCAAAAAGATAGAAAGAACCGGGCTCGAAAAGGAAGCCTAGGAAGGCTAAAAAGGGGTCGGCCATGAGATGGTCGACCAGGAGCATGGGTCGGCCATATGATGGCCGACCACATACATGGGCCAGACAGACCAATCCCATAAAGGGGGCTGCTCTGGCCGGCCATATATAAGGGAACCCCTAGATGGGAATTCCTCCCATCCAGGATTCTCAGTCAGAAAGAGTTCTGACTTATCTTTTATGTGGTCCAGATTAAATCCTAATCTGATTAGGATTCCTATTAGGGTTTCTCTATATAGAGATCATTATATAATATAAAAGGTGTGGATTTCTCTCAAGAGAAAAACTGCCTCTCTCTCAGGGTTTTGGAGATAAAGCTCCCAACCTATCTATGTAGTCAAAAGAAGAAGAGTTCTTCTTCTCAACCTTCAATGAGGTCCTAGCTGACATTAAAGAAGGGAGATCAAGTCACTTGATTGGGTGTCTCAAGTAGAGGAGCTACACATGAAGCTCTCATCTTCGGGATAAGGACATTGGAATCTAGTTCGAGGGAAAGCGATTAAGGTAATCTTCTTTCAGTTTCTAGTCCATCTTTAGTTCTTGCATATGATCCTGGTAGCTAGTGTTAAACATTAGATGTTTGAGATTCCGCTTACAACACTTGTTAGATGATTAGGGTAGTCCAAATCCCAACATTTATGTCGTAGTCGTTAAGGTGGCAGTAGACGATGCAGTCGTTAAACCCCTCATTCCAAATTCCAGAACTGGTGGAGAGGATATTAGCGGAGTTCCAGGAAATTAAAGATGATGATTGACCTGAAAAGTTACCTCCTTCCAATGACGTGCAACATCACGCTGATTTCATTCCTAGAGCGAACTTACCAAATATGGGCCACACCGCATGAGCCCTAAGGAAGATGAGATTTTGAAGGATAAGGTTGAAGAATTACTCAGGAATTTATCCATCCAAGCATGAGTCCATGTGTTGTACCAGATTTACTTATACCAAAGAAAGATGGGAGTTGGAGAATGTGCGTGGACAGTCGAGCTAATAACAAAATAACCATCAAATACCATTTTCCAGTTCCACGTCTAGATGATATGTTGGACAAATTAGAGGGCTCTCAAATCCTTTCCAGAATTGATCTCTGGAGTGGATATCATCAGATAAGGATCCGACCAGAAGATGGTGGAAGATAGCTTTCAAAAATAAAGATGGTTTATAGGAATGGCTGGTCATGCCATTCGGTCTTAGCAATGCTTCCAGAACCTTCATGTGTGTGATGAGTCAGGTATGAACCATGTATTACTAGATATTCTTTGTTGTTTATTTCGATGATTTTCTTATTTTCCAATAAAACTGAGTTTGAGCACCTAGTACACCTCAGAAAGGTATTTGAACGTCCTTCAAGAAAATGAATTGCATTTGAATCTGAAGAAGTGCACGTTCTTCACATGCAAAGTCTCATATTTATGGGTTTTGTAATGAGCACAGAAGGTACAGGCTATCCAAGAGTGGTCACAAAGTCTCGTATTGGCCACCTTTTAGCATATTTTTATTCAAAATTCGATATCAGAATGCATGAAGAAGGGAAAGTTTGACTGGAGAACATTCAGAAGCAAGTCGATAAGATGCACATCAGATGGGCCGCCTTTACTCAGAAATTCAACTTTGTTATCTGACACAAATCAATAGCCACAAATAGAGTACATGATGCACGTAGTACGCTTGCATAATGATGGTGATGTTAACACAAGAAGTGGTGGGATTTGAGGTACTAACAGATCTATATGAAGACGATAATGATTTGAAAGATATCTGGAATAAGTGTAAGGAGGGTCAACCAGTGGTAGACTTCCTTATTTCGGGGGGTTATCTATTTAAGTGTAGTTTCTTGTGCATTCCCAAAAAATCGTTATAGTAAAGTTTGATTGAGAACTTACACGCTAATGGATTTTAACGCACATCTTGGAAGAGATCAAACTGTCCTTAGTTTAATGAGTCAATATTTTTTTCCCCGAACTAAAGAGAGATGTGGGGAATTACGTTTAGAAGTGCTACATTTGTCATGTATCTAAAGGTCAGGCTCAAAATACGAGTCCTTATATGCCCCTCCCTATTCCTGTAAATATTTGGGAGGATCTATCCATGGACTTTGTGTTAAGTCTTTCTCGAACACAAAGGGAAGTAGACTCCGTATTTGTGGTGTTCGATAGATTTTCCAAAATGGTACACTTTATCCCAAGCAAAAAAGACTTCAGATGCCACGTATATAGCAGAGTTGTTTTCTGTGAGGTTAAAAGCTCAAATGCTTCATGAGAACAAATTGGTCATGGGGAACTTTATGTCGTACGGTGCGTACGACGATCGCGTGATGTGAAGGTGTTCAACAGACCATTGGGGATACGCGGCAGACGTCACGGGTGGCTTAGTGCGATATCCAAAACAGCTAGGATGTTTACCACATTTTGAGAGCCAACTACATCGGCATAAAGGCAAATTTGACTCCACGGAGTTATAGCCAAAGACAATTATAAGCCCTCCGATGAACTTCCAGTGAGAGGCGTGGACCATACGAGCCAACTTTGTCTAGTAGCTTTGCACATAAATGGGACGAGGTTCAGTTAGCCTGGTTGTTGGATCGCCTTTGGACTGCGACTGCCAGGAAGTCTTAAATTTTTTTTCTGATATTACTACATTGCCTCTTCGACAACATTCAAGACCACCCCTAACAACTTCACAATCCATTTTACTCGAATGCACCGCATTCTAGAGACCGCCCCTAACAATCTCACAATCCCTTCTCCTCAAATGCGTGTTTCAGATTTCAAACATACACCAATCATGTGGTGACCTTAAGAGACACTGCTTAACGAAATTGTAGTTTTCGCCCACCTTCCACCGTAGAAGCCAAGCGGCCTGCGTCCTCTTTTCTAAACCTCGACTTAATCCCTCAAGGGAGACTAGCCTCTTTCTTCAGGAATCCACCTAATTCAAAGTTAGGTTAGACTAGGAAGAAGTTGATCTAGATTTATACTCAACAATATTCTTTGAATTCCTCTAGGGAGTTTCCTTCCCTTATTTTATAAGGAATCACAAGATTATATACCAATCAAAACTGAAGGTAAGTAGAGGCAGGACAAGAAAAAGTAAAAAAACACAGAGCAAAATTAGTTTCAAATTGTGATTTGGTGAACAAAGTAAATGTCTTACAAATATAATATTCAAAATTAAAATCTGAAGAATTAATCCTTAAAAAGAAAAAACCACTGGTTTAAATAAGGTATATAACCGATATCCGGGAACCAAGATAACATCTCTCCCTCTCTAAAATTTTGTCACCTGCAACCGATCTAACAATGTACCCCACTTCAAAAAATTGATAGGCCTCCACTACAAGATAAACAACATCCTTTCTTTCTCTTCTTTGATCTATTATACGAAACTGTACTTGAAATCTAACCACATTAGCAAACGCATATGCAATGGAATTTTATTTTGTTAGTAAATGCAGTTTTTCGAACTTACTGCTTTGGGGCCTCAAAATGATATTCAGACATTCTCTCGGACGAGAGGAAGATGGCATTCACATATGAGATGATTCTCCAACTAATACTGTCTTCTCTGCTGGTTTAACCCTTCGATAAAACAGCACGTAAGCTGCTGATGTCTTAATCTCATCTTCACTCACTGAAGAAACATGGCTATCGTCGAAATGGTACCATCTCTCTCCTCCTTCGGTTACCTGCACATTTAACTAAAACACATCACGATGGAATTAACGGAACTCCATCAAACATGGGCTTATCATAAACAACAACCTAAAAGATAGTGACAACCTCGCAACTAGTAAGAACTAAAAACAGTTAACGATATCCATACCTTGGCATAAGCGGAGTAATGCCCACCACCAAGACCACCATAATGGTTACTGATGGCATAGAGTTCGTATGTGTATGATAGAGAAGGATCACCACTGTTCCTAGCGTATTTGCTTAAATCAAGGTTGTGAATCGGAAAGTTAACAAAGGTGTCAAGTTTGTTCTTTAAATACCGACTATAAGAGAATCGTTTCAAGTGAAAAACAAGAATCTCTGGCAACCTCCACAAGTCCAGTTTCTTTGAAGCTTGTCTATGTTCCTTACAAGTAGGACAGTACCTACATCAACAGAGAGTAAAAATAGAACATGATTAAAAATACACATTGACAAGGTTTTGTAAAGGGCTTTGTTCACTCATTTTATATGGTGGGTCACAAAATCGAAAATGAGATTGAAGCCGAAACTAAATTCATAGCCAAAAGGAAGAAGTATACTGTACCACATGTCATCTGGCCCTAGAGGTTCCTCTTTCAAAAACGCGTCCAAACACGAAAACAAAGAAATTGGTTCTTGCCGGGTTTTTTTCACACTGAAACCCCCACTCTTGTGAACCTCAGGAAGATTTTCAAGATAGCTAAGATCATATAGTTCACGTTCTCTGTCAGACCATTCCAGTAGAACCCTTATAGGTTGACCTTGTTTAAAGACAACATTACTATCGATTGGGTCGCGGAGCAAACCCTTGTCGTCAGTTAATGAGATATGGAAAGATGGCTCCCCACCATTTGCAATTTGCTCCACTTCCATGGAATTAGTGGATTGATCCTTCATTACAGCATCAGAGTTGGAACTATTAACCGGTCTATAGGCATTAATCCGAACGTTTTTCTTGATGTCGGGGACTTGACTTAAAGGAATTGAAGACGGAGTTCGAGATAATGGTGCAAGCACCATATGTACCAGAGGTTGAATATCAGCTCCAGTTAGCGGACCATCCGCTATACAAGTAACTAATGGAGTTCGAGAAAGCTTTGAATCACCGCCAATGGATATGTCTGATGTATATCTGGAAGGAAAATATTTTGTTACTAAAAGCAACCAAGCACTTCAGCAAAGAAAAGAATTTCTTACATTCAGAAATAAATTTATCACATCAGGCAATACGTAACTTAATCTCCTTCGAAAGGAATATCCATAAATGCGCATAAGAGGATCGATGAAAATATTACACTCCTATAGTCCTATAACTGGAAGATAACTCTACAAATGAAATGCTTATTTTAGGTATAAAACTGACTGAAAGATGCCTTCAGAACCCTAATCATGATGGAAAAGAGTTAACTATAATCCATTTTCAGCTATGAAGTTGGTTGGCTTCACGAGTCAGATCAGGCTACCACTTACCAATCTCCTTTTTATTTTTCTTTCTCCCTCTGTTTGTATGAATCTTTTCTTTTATGAAATATAGAAGTACAGAACCCTAGAATGCTAGTATAAGTCCATAATCTGTATAACAGCTGCATTTCCATGTCATGAACATTATGTATGTCTTCACGTTAAACGTATATAAGATTATAAGCATCCCCAAAAATCACTATTAATTAAGCTAAAGAAATGAATTACTTGAGCTTTAACTGTAGACTCCAAACACAACGGAAGTAAAACTTACTTTTCTTTACTTCGGTGAAGTATCTCAAGCCTAGTTAATCCTTCCATTTTAGGAACCCTATATGCAACAATGTGATCGTCATCTTTTATAGTAGATAATGGTTCAAAAGGGTTTCCCAAGTATCGGTATATCCTATGACAATACACCTGAAAAGTGGTAACCACTTGTTAAGGAGATCCACATTAAAAGATAACTGCAACTGGGAGTAATGACAGTGAATAAACACTATTTTACCTCAGCAAGCAACAAGGTTTCACCAGTCCTTAAGCAGCAATCATTACTCAAGACCTGAATGAGATCTTTCAAGCAACCATGTTTGGACACTGAAACAGTAAACGGCATGGGAAGACCACTCCCATCACCATAGAACACAGTCACTGTCATCGACCTTGTGACCGTCGAAGGCAAAGGGAGTGATAAGTACATGAAGGGGTCAAACGTTACAGAAATTTTGCTGCAAACTGGGCAGACCAGTGTCGACTTGTATTGACCCTGTTTACATATTGTTAGTAACAAATTCACAAAATTAAAAGATAAAATAAAACAATCTTCATCTCTTAATTGAACCAACAGAATCGTACATTTAAACGTAAATTTTGTGCATTGATCAAACTCCAAATTAAAACAATGGTGAGCTTCGCTTGTTTACTGAAGTCTTATTTGAGGATGGGCCTCAAGCGGAGCATATAGTTTATAATAAGTTGTAGCTGTGATTTGGCCATGAAAAACGCAATAGAGCAATAACGACATATAATAAGTACTCACTTGACAAACATCCACGATCACAGAATCATTTCGAGCCTTGTGATTTTCCCAGCATTCATTTGCAACTTCTTCATCGGGGCGACCATTAGCATCCTTTGCTTCAACGTAGGGCTTGTTTTTCACACGATTCAAATCTTCATGCAGTCCATCCAATAAGAATGCAAGAAGTTCCTACATAAAGCAACATCTGACTCATTTAACAGCTATATAAATGGAAAATGAAGTACTAGTATGGCGAATACTAGCTTATAATGCATCGAAAATAATGACAACGAGCGAACAGCTATTCAAATCTAGGTCTATATACTATGATAGCATCAATATTACTAAAACACCGTTTGTTACTCATTACTCAAACTTTACAAATGTAGTTTGGATAAAGATGTCAGACAAAATTCCTACAGCAGCAACAGTGTTCAACTATTGGGCTAATCTAGGTGATGTTAATTAGTTTTTGTCAATTTAACTCAGCTCAGATAATCTCGTATTTGTATCAGACACTGACTAAAGTCAGAAAGCGGTGGCCCAAAAGTAGAATTTTCGAAGTTTGTACAAGGCAAAAGACCTAAAATATCTATATAATAGTATTGCTACTTATCTTAGATTGATTGGGAATATAATAACTAGTAATAGATAACAGTATACAATTAGAATTTAAAGTTTCCACAAAAAAGTTCCAAAGAATAAAAAGATGTTGTCTTGTTCTCGGTCTGTCTCGGCCGAGACACCCGAGATTCTCGGCCAAACACTAACCCGATGTCTCAGCGAGTCTCGTCTCGGGAGAGGGCCGAGACTGAGTCGAGACCCGAGATTCTCGGCCGAGACCAACTACATAGGGAGTAAAAGAACCATATATAATCGAAATTCCCATATAACTTCCTTTTATCCTGATAATCTACAAAAACTATGCTTTCGTTACTTTTGACATGTAACCTGCATAGTCAACGTACAGTATACAACTTCAAATCCTACACACTTGCACAAGATCTTCTAGTACAAGTCGGTTCCTATACTTTTCCTTCTCATAAAGAAAATGCTCCCCTAACAAATAGAACCACCAATAAAACCCAAAAGGATGTCATAGAAACCAACAATGCAAGGAGAAGTTGGCCAACATCAAGTACAAGAATGATGCATCATATTATCAAATAAAGTACAATAATTATAATACTAACTTGAGAATCGTGCTGGTTGTATCCACTAAATTGAGGAGCAAAACGAGCTAGTTTTCCCTTAAATGCACGTGGTGCAATCGGTACCCTTCCGGAGGACCATAATTTCCTCAGCAGCTCACCAAATGCAATTGCAAGCTCGCCCTGCACAGCTGAAATGAAATTAGAAACTATACAATTTAGTGCTCAAAGGGAAACTCCCAGCACATATATTAAACTATAAACCCCTCCATCGAATTACAACTACAAGAAAGATAGTTAAATTAAACAAAAAAGTGAAATTAGGTACTTACATGTAATCCTAAAGGATTTAGCTTGTTAATCTCCACAGTATAGTCCTCCAGAAAATACTCAACCAAGGGAGGTGTGTGGACTAAACATTGGAGTGCACTGTTCATAAAGCAAGTGTTTCCAAGGTTCTGCAAACCTGCCAGGCCTCCCCCTTCATCTTTTGTCACAGTTTTAGTCAGAGGATCATATCCACTCGCGCCATCTGTTAGTGGTGAAGTTAAACTACTTCCATTCATCAAATTAGACGTATATCCTTTTGAATGGCCATTTGAGAGAGTAGGTCCTCCGGCAATTGTTACGGATGACCTTGAAGGTTCAATTGCAACCAAAGCCAATTCATTTCCTGTTGAGTCCGTCCCAGAACCAGAAGGTTGAAACATATCATTTTTCATTTCCAGGAGGATCTGCAAAAAGAATTATCAGCAAACTGACATATATAATTTACATACGAAATCACAAAACCGCCCAAAGCTTCTTAGAAGGTAAATTTCATTAAGTATAATTCTTCTAATAGAATAACTTGTTCCAACGTAAACTTTTAGGAAAGAGCATTGTAAATATGTGCCAATGGCACTAGTTGTGAGGTACATGCTCGTATATTATAGTAACATACATACATAGTGTTTTGAAGGTACCAATAAATCACACATCCATGAGCTTGAGAGTCCAAATTCAGGCAGATGGAAAAACACAAAGACTCATAGCTCATCAGTCAAGTAACAAATCATTGTCCAAATATATTTTAGAATACTCACATGGTGGTCCATCTGCAAAGTAGCGTCTTCAAGGGTTTTGTCTGAAATAGACAGCAGAACATGCTTCTCTCTCTCAAAGTAATCCCAGATATGAACCTAGAGGTAAGATATTCATTGTAAGTGTTACAGTATCCTGAAAATTAAACATGGAAAAAAGAAACACAAATCATAATAGGTACCTTCTCCTGATCTAGCCCAAGAAGAGTGCAAACCCTATAGTAAAGCTCACGAATAGAAGCCTGAAAAAGGTTAAGTTTCAGAATTAGAATTTCTTACGCGTGCAACCTCCATCCATAGCTCAATCTAATATAATATGTACCTAAGATATACCAATCTATTTATGGAAGAACCGTGTCCTAGTTTTAGCTAAACTATAAAAACCAGTTCGAACTTGATGCAGCATCTCAAATATATTTATCTTTTATGTGACAGCAATTCGCAAGTTCACAATTTTATATTACAGTGTCTGCTCTGGCAACTCGGAACAAAAAGGATGACATGCAGTTGCTAAAAGCCTAGAGCATAAACTGATACATATTTACAAAGCACACACATGTTTATGCAAAAATTATCATGATCCTTTCCCTGTCAACACTGGACACTAAAACTGTGCAAAGCCTGGCACATATGAATGTTAGAAGCAAGGACACGATCTCTTTTTAGTTTTTACTACAATTCAGAAATATGGACAAGAAAAGCACTGCTGATTCTACACATCTTGTTTTCTCTTCGTTTGTTCCTAATTAATAGATACCGAGAGATATTAGAAGAAATTCAGTACTAACCTAGCCAGGGAAACATAAACACTCATTTTCCATTCTTATAAAAGAATGAGAAGCATGAGTCTGGAGCAAGTGCAATCACCCATAATTATGAAGAAATCCTGATTCACAACATTTCATATACAAAATGCACATAAAATCCTGAGACTTTACAGGCTCAACAGAGCACAACTAAGGAGCTCTACTGTCATGTTGTGAAATCATAGAGAGCGAATGAAATCTACTCCAACTAGAAGTAATGCTCAGCCAATGACATGAAGTAAAGTTAGTGAACGGCGGTAGGATATGGAAAACTACCTACAACTTAACAACATAAGCACGAGAACTTATCTTAAGATTTTGAAAAGTTTTTGTCGAAGTAGAACTACGTAGTACAGATACATTATCAAAATATAATTAGCTACAATCTAGGATAAGCATTAACTGCAAAAGGATCTAATTAATTAAACGAACCATGCTATGACTACAAAGAAGGTAAAAAGTACCTTTTTGCTGATGCGGATAACAAACTGCTTGTTGTTTCTAGAATCAATTAACTGCAGAGACAGAAGATAAACCTCCACAGCGAAATTCTTGTATTGATCACCACCCTGAGATATTAATCTTCTCGGTAGTGCTGGTCCACCTTTGTACCTGATCAAGGCATTAAATTTAAGTCCTGATATTAGTCTCGGTTCTCTTTAACTTTGAAACCTCAAAATTGGAAATATTTCTTTTGGAAGAAATAATTACAAAATCATGCACTTGTTAGTAAACTGGAAACCCTATAAAAAAAATTTGTTAGAAAGTTAGCAAACAATGAATGAAGAATATAAGCATCTTATCAAGTTATTACCTTAACCATGGCGTGCAAAAAATGAAAACTAATTGGATTCGTAAGCGCTCGTTTCAGAAAGTTAGCAAACAATGAGTGAAGAATATAAGCATCTTATCAAGTTATCAGTTAGTTTAATAAACACTATACTTTTGGTCCTTTTGCTCATCCTGCTATCGATACACCAAACACTTAATATGGAGATCATAATTCATATTGTGTTAAATGTGTATCTAAGGTGCTTGCTTTATCAGGCACCCTTGCGAGTAAAGCGTATATTCTCATTTCTTGTGTCAATTTCACAAAACTCTCTCCGGGTAACTCTCATCGTGACATAGAGTACTTCGGTGGTTTGGTGTTTGATCAGATCCCAGTTACTTAGAAACGATATTTAATGTCCAGAAGTGCAGCTAACAAGCATCGAAGAGAATAAAGAAGGCACCTCACCAGCAACCAAACAGAAAAACTATCAAGTACAATGAGGTACTGAATAGAACTTACTAAATCAAAGTTTAGCAATAAAAAAATGTCCACTACTATATGGTTCTTGTAGTGAAGACATTTGCATCTTCAACTAACACTAAATTTCATTCTAAGATGTAGAGTATGACTAAAAACGGAGTTGCTCTTACCAATTGTGAAGCTTCTTCCAAACTTCTTGAGGTACCAAAACATAGTCACGCATTTCCTCCATGGTTCTCTGAATCTCCAAATCATTACCATCAACATCACTCCCCACCAGAACTAGATGAGAATTATCAATTTGTCCAGGTCTGTATGAAGCCTCTAATAGAACCCCATTAAAATTGTTAGAACCCGCAGATTTCACATCAAATAAATAATCACCAGTGTCTTGCCCAGTGTATCTTTGCCACTCCATGAACCACCTGAAAGTAAAAGCAATACCTAATCTTAAACCATATGAAGAAATTCTAACAAAATTGGTATGACGGGCAATTCTCCTATCGCGAATTGTATTAGCTAAAGTTAGATACATGAAATTCGAACGTTTATAACAACATTTTAGGGTGTCTTCGAAAAGCGAATTTTGCTCAAACACTACACCAAAAACATCTGGAAACCCTAAAATGATGTTCATCTACTAATGACAGATTTTACTAACAATCAAATTATAAAGCATTAAAAGTTTTCTGTCCATATCATTAAGTAATTTATACGAACTATATGATTCAACATTTATTAAACCAAAATGAACATCAAAGATTACAACAATCAACCAACCAGATAATATAAACAAATAGAAATTCCAATCGAAGATCTTACTTGTTGGATAAAACATAATACAAGTTCCCTTCCTTCAAATTGGCCTCAGCCGCTTCTGTTAATTCCTTCAAAATCCGTTTTTCTTCCTCCGGTGGACAAGGTAAACAACTCATATCGTCATCCATGAAACATCCTGAATCTGGAATCGTCATGATCTCAATTCTTCCCGTCACAAAAATCAACTACACGAGAATCACCAAACTCAAACTTTCGAATCTGAAATTTCTTCGAATCCACACTCAAATCAAATCCGAAATTGAAATGGACTGGAAGGATCTAGAAATACTTTCCGTGAACTAATGGAAAATTAAAAGAATCCTATGGAAAAGATTCGAGAATTAAGAAATCACCATAAACTAAACCCTAAATTTGAAGGTGAAAAATTCTAGAGATATAGAGAGAGAAAGAAGCATATACGAAGAAATCTCCAATTTATAATTCTTTCCTTCTCTCTCTATGGTTTTATTTTCTTTTCTTTTCTTTTTTGCTTTTTTAGTTTCTCTCTCTCTCTCTCTCTAAAAATGAGATCTCGCCGAGACACAGCTGACCACTACTCGTATGAACCTATATAGAGTGTCGGACGGAAATGAGTTCAACAACCAGGGAATATTTTTTTTACCTTTTTTACCCCTTAATCTTCAGTTAGGTGGGACCTATTTAGCTGGACATTTTGGGTCTTTGAATTAGTATTCTGGGGGTAGTTTTGTAAGTGATTGAAATTGGATGTAATAGTTGCCGTGCACTCCTAACCAATAAAACGAATGTGTGTGTTCTCATAGCACATATTAAATCAAAAATTATTTCCAATGTTAACAAGTTAAAATTCAACTTGGGTGATACGAAAGATTTCAAGGTTTCGTAAATGATTTATGTCATAACATATGCCTTTAGTGACACATATTACATCGTAAATAGTTTCTAATTTTAATATCTTAAAATTCAATTCACATATTTCAAAAATTTTAACTTAAAAGCAAAGAGATTTATGTTCCAAATTAGTTTGTAGTGATATGTTAAATCATAGATCATTTCTCATTTTAACAAGCTAAAATTCAACTTCTCACACCGATTGTATTGATTCAAAGATTTCTAGCTTAAAATTATGTCCTAATATGTGGCCTGAGAACATATAACACGAAATCTTACATGGGCCAATATTTTGTTAAGAATGGTTGATCTTTTAAGCGACGTGCAGTTTTATAAACTAAATGATGAGCCAATGGTTTCTATAGTGTCAAATGAAAAGTTATCGTCCTCTTATTCCTTTCATAGCAACAATTACTTAATGTGTCTCCAACTTGCTTACAGGTCTAACGCGTTTCACTAAATTATGCATACGGATTTGCGTCGGTTTTCGTATTGTTTACTGCTCTCTGGGTAGTATTACTTGAATTGCCCTTTGTGACAATTTGTGGTGGTTAAACATTATCCGTGGAGTTTCTTTTTTTCATATATTAAGCAAGGTTGTTTTCCCATCTGAAATTTAGAGATCCTACACTCGCTCCCAAGCTTCAACTTTTAGGGTCAAGTCGTATGCGTCTTGAATAGTCTATATTGTATCTATCATAACTTTTCTCTCAGACGAAATTTTAGTCCGTTCAGAAATTGATCAACTAGAACATTATATGATTCTGTAACATTTTTTTAGTTTTATAAGTTTAAATTCAACTTCACAGATTTCAAAATTTCTAACTTAAAAGCGAAAGGGATTTATGTTCCAAATTAGCCTTAGTCACGTGTTAAATCACAGATCATTTCTCATTTTAACAAGCTAAAATTCAACTTCTCACAATTTGTGCTAGTTAAACATTCTTCGCAAGAGTTCCTTTTCCTTTTTTTTATATTAAAGAGAGATTGTTTCCCTCTGAAATCTAGAGATCCTACGTACCCGCTCCCAAGCTTCAATATTAAGGCCAAGTTGTATGTGCCTTGAATAGTCCATATTGTACCAATCCCAACTTTTTTTCTCAGACGAAATTTTAATGCGTTCAGAAATTGATCAACTAGAACGTCAGACGATTTTGTGACATTTTCCACACTGTTTTTTTAAGCCAAACATAAAAACTTCTCGTAATACTCACCACTGAATTTAATCTATATCTACAATTCTGGTATATGCTGAAAAAGTGTTATTGATAATCATGAGGTAAGAATCTCTCCCTAAAATTTTCCTCTATACATTGCTAACTTTATATCGGTGTTTCTTTCTTGTCTCGTCCTTACAACTGATCTTACCAAAGGACGACACTTCACTTAATTCAACAAGCAATGATTTTCACCATCTGCTCACTTGGAGTAGACGACATTTCGACTTTCCGTTCGACCTCATGTAACAATCAAGGAACTCTTAGATCAGTAAATAGTCATTAAAGATTGGCGTCTCTGCCTTAATCATGTACTCACCATAATCTTTACGTGGGTGTACGTGGTATGAAAAGTTGTTACTTCAGCTCTTGAATTGTTAGCATATTGTTGAAGTTGTTGTGTTCTTACTTCGTATCCATTAACAGTTTGATTGTGAGTGAATCCTTCAACAGGTTTCTTCGTCAATGGTTGATTCTCTAGTGTTTGCGTTGAGAGTCCGATGTTTTTTCAATATCTCACGAACCCCCTCCATGAATTAGTTTATTCAATGATCCATCTTGTCAATTGCTAACCATAAAGCATAGATCACAATTGACGGTTGTATTTTTAGCCTCGTCTTCTGTGGTTGAGCTAGGATCTTGCTCTTGATGTCAGCTGACGCAGTGGAAAACTCATAAAAAAAACTTTATTTCTTCTATATTTAAAACTTAGAAATATAAAAATTCATAGAAAGAAAAAAAAATATATGGACATTTTATTGATAAAATTGAATGTATAATATTAAATAACTATTGGATCCCTTTTACATGGCATTAGGGTATCATAAACCTAATCAAATTAACAACTTCTACATAAATAAATTCTAGAATCTCAAGAAAATGAAGTTACTTCAGAAAAACTTCCTGAAAGAAAAGTGTATGATCTTATGAGCTATTGCTTTAAGTCCGATTTGTACCTACTTTATGGGTCTATCACTTCTACCTCAAGGCACTATTAACCAGTTGGAGAAGCTAGAGAGGAACTTCTGGTGGGACCAGAATGAAAATGAACGTAAAATGCACTTCCTCCCTTGGGAAATCCTACAAAAATCTAAAGAGCTGGGTGGGCTAGGAATAAGACATTTATCTAAAGTCAATCAGTCTCTCGTTGCCAAACTGGCATGGAGACTGCTGGTCCAACCTAATGCTACTTGGGCTAAAATTATCACTGCTAAGTATTACAGGTCTATTACATTTTGGGAAGCAAAGAAGAAAAAAAATTCAACTCCAATCTGGAATGCGTTAATGGAGGTCAGAGATACGCTAAGAAGTAATTGTTGTTGGCAAGTTGGGGATGGATCAACAATCAAAATCTCCGACGACCCTTGGATTCCGAATGTACCAAACTTCAAGCCACAATTTCTGCAACAACTACCTGAAAATATATATTGGGTTTCAGATCTCATTAACCAAGATTCCCACACTTGGAAATTGGAATTAATTAACACATATTGCTCAGAGGCTACGGCTAAAGCCATTTTAGATATAAAACTATCTCGGCTTATGGTGGTTGACAGACTGGTATGGGTACCATTAGAAAATGGACAGTTCAGTTCAAAATCATTTTTCAAGGAAATCTCAGTGCCTACACCTAATTCTCGAGCCAGAGTCGATTTTCCGTGGGCTAAACTCTGGAAACTAAAATCTTTGGAACCAAAAGTCATCCTCTTCATATGGAAATTAGTGAACAAGGGCTTACCGGTGTTGAATAGCATAGAGAAGGGAAACGACTTCATCTCCACCACTTGCAGATTGTGTAACCAAGAAAGGGAGACAACTAACCATCTATTTAACCATTGTACAAGGTTTATTGAACTTTGGAACCTTGCTCAACAACATATAACATGCACATGGGAAGAGGACCCAGAAGAACTGATCAGACAACTGATAATGGGATACAAAGATAATCCAAAGAAAACAAAATGTTACTTTTACCTGATCTGGTTGTTTTGGAAGGCAAGAAATGAGGTGATTTTTCAGAGAAAACAACTCCATCTGCCTAATATCTTGAACAAAGCAATAAGAGTAAGCAACGAAGAACAACTGATGGGGTTTGTCTTATCTAACTCAGATTCGACAACGCCATTATCGGTACCAGATGATGCAGTCTTCGTCAACTTTGATGGTGCTTTTGGAAACCAAGGGGCTGCTGTAGGTATGGTGATCAGAAGTTTGAATGGAGAAGTAATGGTGAAACAAGGGAGAGGTATCACTTCCCTTTCGGCGCTGGAGAGTGAAGGCAAGGCTCTGTTGGAGGCAACAAAACTGGTTAAAGCATTAGGGTTTCAAAAGGTCTTATTTATAGGCGATTCGAGGATAGTTATTGATGCTGTAATCAACGGTGGGGATTGTGTCCCGTGGAGGATCAAAACCCTAATCCTTGAGATTGAGGAACAGGTGTCATCCCTCACATGGTGTCATTTTTCCTGGGTCCCGCGTGCTGAAAACGCACATGCCCATGAGGCGGCTGCGTCAGCTTTAATCCCATAATTAGATGTATATCTATTTTCAGTCCCTGTGGTGTTGTGGGTCTGAGAAATGGTCTATTGTCTTAGCTTCATTCTGTAACCTCTAATTTGTTATTGATCAATGAAGTTATTCTCAAAAAAAAAAAAAAAAATTTCAATGTTGCAAATGTATTTATTTTAGGTGTGATCTATGTTTTAGTATCATATTTTTTGTAGTAGATTCACGTTGAGCTTTTGTATTTTTGGAGTTTTAATTAGTTTATCTAATTTTGATCAATAAACTTTAACATTTTGATAGATTTGGAATATATATTTGAAATGCTATAATATATTTGGTCATATCTTAGGTTTGAATGTCAGTGTTGAGTGGGTTTGTGTATTTGTATCATGAAATGAGTTATATGGGATAGTGAATATGTTTAGGCGGTGTCTTATTTGTTTTTGGTGTTATATTAAAGATGACGAGAAAACTAAAAGATAAATAGAGCTTCTGAATTGAAATGTTATTTTGAAGGTTTGAGTTTCTTTAGTTTTATTTCTTTCTCCGATTAATGTCTCCAGAAGAATTTTAAAAAAAATATAATGGACTGAATGTTATGAAACAAAAAATTTTAAAATTTCGAATGAAACATAAATAGCCAATAGACTAAAATTTATCTTTGCGTGGTTACCGTGCATTTGTGTTGTTGTTTGGTGAAGGTATATGGTTTTTCTTTGACATTTTCATTTTCGAAATAGTGATAATTCTTCTTATATTTTATATTTTGGCCAAAATTATGGGGTTTCGGTACTTTATTTCATATGGCTCGACAATTTTTATTTTTAAATAAATTAATGGTGTGTTTGGTTGCAGGATTCCTAAATAAGATACTTATTAAAAGTGAGATTTGGTAGGATTCAATAATCTTTAGTCTATTTGGCTATCAAGAATCTTAGGACTCTTGAATCCTAAAGATTCTTAATTCCAAAATTTGTATTTGTTCAAAATTTCACCCTACCCTCTAAGATTTGCTAGGATTTTGGATTAATAACCCAAGATTTTAAACTTAAAATCAACAACAAAATATTTCCTTCTACAAATAATTTTTTCAAAAGTCGTTTTTCTTTCCAAAATATATCTTTCCCTAAAATCATATTTTTCTTCAAAAAATTGTTTTTTTCCCGTAAATCGTTTTTTCCCCCAAAATCTGATTTTTTCGACAACCGTTTTTTCTCCCGAAAACAAATTTTTTCCTTGAAAACTTTTTTTTCTCGAAAACCGTTTTTTTGATATCTAAAATTTCCTAAGAACTTTTTTGCTTCGTGAAGAACGATTTTCCTGAATTGTTTATCTTCCAAGAAAAAATGGTTTTCGGAAAAAAAATGATTTTCGTGAAAAAAAATATTCATGCAATCTCGGTTACCAAAAAAAATGTTTTTCGAATAAAAAAATAATTTCGGGGAAACAAATTGTTCCGGGAAAAAGGGTTTTCGAGGAAAAAACGGTTGTCGAGAAAATATACTTTTGGAAAAAAAAGTATGTTTATGAAAAAAATTGGAAAAACTATTTTCGAAAAAAATAATGAAGAAAACAGAGGGTTCTCGAATGAAACGATATTTGAAAAAACAAGTTTCGAGAAAAAAAAAATCAATATTTTTTTTAAAAATTTCATTTTTGTGGTCTTCCTAAGAAAACTCCGATATAAGGAAGAAACAAAATTTTCATTTTTGTCAGCGACTTAAAATTTCGGCCAATTGTTGGTTTAAGCGATTAAATTTTTCGACTACATTTTGATCCAAATTTTCACTCAAAGATTTCTTTGAAAGCTATCGTTTTTCTTTTTGCATTTCATATAATTAGATTTTAAATTTAAAAAAAGAATATGAAACACTTCCAACTCATTTGTAAATAACCTACAATTATTACATGTTCCAACACATAAGGAATTGATTGAAATTAGCTAGAAAACAATCGGCTACAAACAACAAAAAAAATGAAAAATATACCACATGACTTTAATGTTTCGTCTCCCTACACAATTTAATCGGACAAAAGAAAGATGAATAACAAAACAATAAAGACTTTATAATGCACTAATACCATATTTGGATAAAAAGAAATTAAAAATATATGGTAAAATATGAAAAAGCAAAGTGTGACAACAAAGAAAACGTTTGATTTTCGGTGGTATATGCCAAAAAAATCTCATCTTCTACACTAAGGATTTACCGAAAGAGTCCGTAGGTATATAGACCAAAATAATATTCAAAAAAGGTTTATGATCCAATCTTCCCAAAACATGGATATTTAGTCCTTTTACATTATAGACATAATAACCCATTCTTTATGAGAGAACTACCGTCCATGTCCCTCCTACAAAAATCACGGGATTTTTAATTTTCCAGGGTGAATTTGGA
Organism: Eschscholzia californica; assembly: GCF_041429995.1. Classification (NCBI taxonomy): domain Eukaryota; kingdom Viridiplantae; phylum Streptophyta; class Magnoliopsida; order Ranunculales; family Papaveraceae; genus Eschscholzia; species Eschscholzia californica. Next base: position 41,601,330 of record NW_028238461.1, on the reverse strand, counting down.
ATGTTTCTAATGTGGGCGTGATTTAGGGGATTTAAAGCAACTAACGTATAAATCCGAAATTGATTTTTCTCTATCTTCTAACCGTTTTGGAAAGCAAATCTATTTCCAAATCAATTCAAAACAAAAATCGTAACCAAATTAATTTTCTCTCTCTTTACAGATTTGGAAACCAAATCAATTTTTTCTCTCTTACTATGTAAATTTTTTTCGATTCAAATCAATTTTCTCTCACTTAACTTTCAGATTTGGAAATAGTATAATTTCTAGGATCAATTTAGCGTGATTTGGGGCTTAATATACAAAACATATATATCACTTTCTCTCACTTAACTTTCAGTTTTGGAAATAGTACATTTTTCTGGGAACATTAAAGCAACATATGTTTTCGTTTTTACTCATACATAAATGCACATAGAATACAAATTATGAAACAAATAAGTAAATTATGTATTATTTATGACGAGGAAACCATCATTTGTCAAGTATACAACATAATTTATCAAATGTATGTGGGTCTTGTTTTTTACATTACACATAATTTTTTTTACATTACACATCCTTTACATTCTGTTACAAAAAAAAGTACAAAATCTTCTTTGGTTCAAAAATGGTGCCCATCCATGTACTCTCCATTAGTTTCGTTGACTCACTTTGATTTGATGATTCTCTTTGAAATTTCATCTGGTATATCAAATCTACACACATAAATACACATACATTAAAAAAAATCATATATTCTATTATAAACTACATGTACAGTTTCGTAAATTATATATAATGTTTGTCAAATTTTGACAACATTTGAAGGTTTTGAGTAGTTTGGTAAACTTATCAAGACTACTGTTTTGAGTGAAAAGTACACTTAGTGATAGATAAATAAATAATACACAATTTATGTGCACTTATACGTAAATTATATACATAATGGTAAGAACATGAAGATATACGTAAATTATATATACTTTATTGCAAAGTACACGAGATTTGATAGTAAAGCGAAGTATTTCTACTAATGAAATGAGTACTGTTTTGGTGTTAAACCATGGGTCATGTTCTATAAATTACCCATAATTTAACATAAATTGTGGTAATTTACGATAAAGTAAATGTACTGTAAATTCTGTTATGAGTAACCGTACGAAAGAACAAATGTTTCATAAATCCGTCCGGATTGAAAACCAGATCTGAAGAAAAAAATGAGAATATCATTAAGCTTAAACTACAAATCTAAAGATATCTGCTATGATGATTGATTGCAATAATGTCAAACTCGAGTTGAAGGATTAAACATCAAGATCAAAAACATAAATGAAATTTTAAGAGAGAGAATAAAATAAACATCAAACATTCGATTGATGATTGATGATCTCACGAAATATCAGAAACAACAGAAGATTAAACATAGATCTAAAGAAATATGATAATATCACTGGATGCAAACATAACATACTAACTATGAAGGAATCAACGAATAACGAATAAACATAAAGATCTTAAACAGTTATAAAAATTTTAGGGTTTTAGTTATGAATCATTGAATAAGGAATAAACATAAAGATCTTAAACAGTTATGAAAATTTTAGAGAGAGAAAATAAACATCATACATTTGAAGTTAATGAATTAGTAAACAAATCTTATAGATATGTATCATAAATCTGATACGTTTTATAATAGAGCGAAATAATTAAGGTTTTAGTTATAAGAAGAAATATTAGATATTAACAATGGTGTTTATAAAGATTTCGAAAGTATTAAACCTGATAAATGATGAATTTGGACAGCAATATAATGTAGAAGAAGAAGATTTTCTGAGTTTAATGGAGGTTTGTCAACTAAATCGGGTTTAGAGAAATCAAATAAAGAGTTTCCGTTACTGAAAATAATGAAGATATCCTTACTTTGAATAGAAACATGATTGGAGAGAAATATGGGAGATAATAATGAAGATATCCTTACTTTGAATAGAAACATGATTGGAGAGAAATATGAGAGATAAATATGGAAGAAGATATGCATAGATTTCGAAGATAAATCAGTTATAAAATATGGAAAGGTTAGATTAGGGATTATGAAATAATATTTATTCTAGAGATTTGTGTTTTCTCTCTAGATGAGACCAAATGGACTAGATATCCATTTATATTATTTTTTTTGGTTTTAAAACCCTTTATAGGATTAGAGAGGATTATATCTACTATTAAGACCCGTCTTTTGGACTATAAACCCAAAAATTCTTACCGAAAATGTTTTCTTCCTCAAACCATTTTTTCATCGTTGCACAATAAGAAAAAAGAAACTAAAACAACAAAATCTTAGTCAGATGGAGACCCAAGTTCTATCGTGTTAAATAATCAGGAATCCTAGAGAGAGAAAATCAAACCTCATGTCGTAATCAAACCAACAACAAATACAAAAAATTTTAAAACCCTGCCCTATTCAGTAGAATAAAAGATTCTTAAGAACGTAAAGATTTTGATTCATTGAAATCTTAAACAAAATCTTTTGATTGAGATTTTTTATAGTTTAGTTATTAGTTTTACATTTAGGCCATGTTTGGCGGACGAGAATGGAATGTGATTACCGGGAATCACATTCCCGTAACACGATTCCCGGGAATCAGATCATTCAGTTTGATGTTTGGTTTGGCCAGGAATAGGAATTCGATTCCTGATAGATTCCTAACTTGGTGTTTGGTTCGTGCAGGAATCGGAATATAATTTTTTGTAAAATTCCTATTATATCCTTAAACTACATAAATAAAACGTCAATTTTATTATGTACTTTAATCAGTATTATTTATTCAAAATTGCAGATATGAAATAGTAACATGACACACCAATTAAATAGTATCTAAAATGCCAACAACCTTTGGTTGGAGTCGTAAAAGGTATAATCTTCCACTTCGGAGGTCAAAGGTTCGAGGGACGCTGACCATTTAAAAAAAATTATTTAAAATAAATAAAGGTCATGGCTAAATTTTTTTCTTTTTAAACATTATGAAATCGATTGTAATGAAAAAAGAACAAGAGAAGAGAGAAAAAACTAGAGAGGGAGAAAGAGTTACATTTGAGCGAGAGAAAGTATTGCTATGGTGGTGGCTAACCATAGGTTTTTAATTTTTTTAGCTGTGATATTGTGTGGAGGACGATTTTAATAATAGTCATTCTAATATTTTATTAAGGATAATTTGGTCTATAAATATTAAAACAAAGCATTCCCGGGAATGGGAATCACAAACCCACCCCCCTCCCTGGGTTTGCTATTACCCCATTTTGAGGGAATTCTATTCCCCCGGGAATGAGATTCCCACTGCATTCCCGCGAGCCAAACAATATCAGGATTGTGATTCCCAGGAATCACATTCCATTCCCACGCGATTCCCGCGCGCCAAACATGGCCTTAGAGTTTTATCATATGGGTATTTTTCGAGGAGTTTTCTCTAAACCTAAGTCTTTACTTCTAAATATAAAATAGTTTTTGGATTTTAACTCAAAATCTTTGTAAATACCAAAACCCAACTCTTCAAGATAACTGACTCTATAAATTGTTCTTAACTGTTTTGTAAACACCAACGACCTTGTTAAAATATCAACCCTAAAGAGGATCCTAATACCCTTAACCTTTTCAATACCATTATCACCCCTACCCAGAATATGGTACTTCTAACTATTCTTAGTAAAGAAGAAATTGACGGAGCCATTAATAGTCTTAAGAAGGAGGCGGCTCCGGGCCCTGATGGTTACCCTCCCTTTTTCTTTCAGACTAACTGGGAAACTATTAACTCTGATATTTATGATATGGTGCAAGAGTTCTTTAAAACAGCTTACCTCCCTCCGGAAATCAATCATACACACATTTGTCTCATTCCTAAAACACCCACACCCCAAACCCAGCGGACTACCGTCCGATTAGCCTTCTTAATACCACCTACAAGATCATCACCAAGCTGCTAGCTGAGAAATTTAAAAATACCTTAAACCCTATAATTTCTCCTTTCCAAGCAGCCTATGTCCCTGGGAGACAAATCACTGACAACATCATCATGGGTCAAGAAATCATCCACTCTTTCAAAAAGATGAAAGGCTCAGCTGGCTATTTAGGTCTTAAATTAGACATGTCCAAAGCCTTCGACAGAATTGAATGAAATTTTTTGACGGACATTATGAGGAAATTAGGCTACGCTGATCAGTGGATTAAGATGATACGTAACTGCATATCGACCTCTTCCATGTCAGTGCTAATTAATGGCCGGCCAGGAAAAGCCTTCCATCCAACCAGGGGAATTTGACAAGGAGATCATCTTTCGCCCTTCCTCTTTACGCTTGCAATGGAAGGTCTTAGTCGGAAGCTAACATCAGACAATAACCAAGACAGATTTATGGGTTTCCCTACTTACCACTCTGATATAGAGATTTCTCATCTACTTTTCGCTGATGACTGCATTATCTTTGGTAAGAACACGATTGACAACATCCACAATCTTAAGAAGATTCGTCAGGAATTCTGTGACTCTTCAGGTCAAATGATAAACTATACCAAGTTCAATATTTTCTACTCAAAGAATTCTCATCCCAAATTCAAACGCCTAATTATGAGAGCTCTTAAGGTTAAATACGCCTCCACCTCAGAGAAGTACTTGGGAGCACAACTCTTCATTGGAGCCCAAAAAACTACAGTGTTCAAAGACATTCTCAATCAGATCAAGAATAAGCTTAACAAATGGAATCATTCCTTCTTATCTCAAGCAGGTCGAACTGTGGTCATCTCAACTATAGCAGCGGCCGTGCCCCGATATCAGATGCAATGCTTTGCTATCCCTAAAGGAATTAGCAAGAGCATCAAGTCCGCTCAACGGAATTTTTGGTGGGGTAAGTCGAAAGGTATATGCACCAAAGCATGGTCGCATATTTGTTTGCCGAAGAGACTGGGTGGACTCGGGATTCATCTACCTGAGCTTGACAACACAGCTCTCCTCACTAAGATGGCATGGAGACTTAAAACAGATCTGGATGCAATGTGGGCTAAATTCCTCAAAGCTAAATACTTCCCACACTCTGATACCCCAGGCCCAGCAAAGGCTCATCACTCCTGGACCTGGAAAACGATCAGAAAACACTACAATGTTATAGATAGTTTATCCACATGGGAAGTACAATCAGGTAAGGATATCAACATTTGGTCGGACAATTGGATCCCAAAAATCAGTGGTACAATCTCGAACAACAACAATTCTGATCTTACCAAGGTGGCCCATCTAATTATGAATAACAACTGGAATAATGAAGCCCTCAACGCCAATTTTGATGCCAATACTCAGAACCTTATCAAGGCCATCCCGGTGAATAACGAAGGGAATATCAACTTAAATGGAACTCAACCAAGCTGGGTAAATTTACGGTAGCATCGGTGTACCAGCACCTTAGTACCACGAATATCAATCAAAATCCTAATACTCAGAACTGGAAATTTATCTGGAATCTCCCGGTAATACCGAGAATCAAAATCTTTATCTGGAAAATCTGCACAAAAGCTCTCCCAGTGAGAGAGAGAATTGGAAAATACATAAACAACAATACTAATTGCCCAAATTCTACAAATACTGAATCCATAGAACATGCATTGTTACATTGTGCTCTGGCTAAGAATATTTGGTTCAAGTTCAATGTCATTTCTGAGAATATTTCCTCCATCTCGGATTGGATTTTCTCATGGGAGAAGAATGTTGATTCTTGTTATACTAAAGAGAATATACATTTTACGTCTATTCTCTGGATCTTATGGAAAGTTAGATGTGATCACTGTTTCCAGCATGAAATAAATGATCTTTGTACTATCATTAAAATGATAGAAAATTTTCCTAAAATCAATACTAAACATCAGAAGAATAATCACAAAACATACGAAAAATGGCAACCTCCGGAAAATAACTTTATTAAGATTAATGTTGATGCATCTTTTACGAATATATCATCCAATATGGGAATTAGTTTAATTGCTCATAATGCAGAATCAAAATTTATAGTAGCGCAGGCAAAAACCGCAAGAGTTAGGAATAGTGAAGAAAGTGAAGCTATGGCAATTTTATTCGGCTTAGAATGGGCGAATGAAAAGAATCTAAAGTCTATTATCATTGAAAGTGACAACATGAATCTCATCAATCATCTGCACAATAAACGTCATTCAGTTCAATGGCAATCACTTATCCACATCAAGAAAATCCGAGAAAGCAGAAAAAATTTCGAAGCGATGCAATTCAAATACATCAGAAGAACTTCCAACTCGAACGCAGACAAACTTGCGAGATGGGAAAGAAAGAAGAATATGAGCAAGAAGTGGAATAATATTCCTTGTATGTTAGTTGATAAATACTGTAATAACGCTTTAATATTTTAATGAAAATCTGGTTCAACAAAAAAAAAGGTGGCCAACAACCCTTGGTTGGAGTGGTAAGAGGTATTATCTTCCACCCTAGAGGTCAAGGGTTCGAGGCACACGCTTAACAATTCAACAAAAAAAAGGAGGCACATGCTAAATCTAGTCATGTATATGTATCAAGATATTATATGATCGATACTGTCATGATTTCCGTGATACAATATATGATACATGATCTTTCGACAAAAAAAAAAATATGATGTGTCAATTTCTTTTTTGAATTGTCAGCATGCCTCGAAGCCTTGACCTATAAGGTGAAAGACTAAGCCTCTTACCACTCCAACCAAAAATTGTTGGCATATATAATATGTCATGAAACAACACAATGTGTGAAAATATTGTTTTATCTCTCTAAATTCTCTGCCAAGTATTTATTTCACAATTTAAAATATTGATTTGATTTAATATATAGGATTTGACCATTTTAAATATCATTTAACATATTTGACCTTTTAAAAACATGACTAAATATATTTGACACTATAAAACACCATGTTCATCACAGTGGACTTGCAACAAAAAATAATCAGGGAACCGTGACCCTAAATTTTTGCAGAATAGTATAGTATTTGAGAAAAGAAAAATTATAGAAACCTAGGAGCCGACCTGGACCATGACTAAACAGGTCCGAGCTTGGGTCGAGGATGGGTCATGATATTTTTCCCACAGACCTGTACGTCCTTACTTGTGTGTAGGTAGGCCGACCTGGCCCGCAGACCGTTGTTGGTCGAACTTAGATGAGCCCGGTCAAATGAAAAACAAAGTGATGAGCTAGACTTCTGACTAAAGAGTCAGGAAAGTAAAGAGGAACCAAGAAAGCATCCACATTATACATGACTACTACTTCCATAAAATCAGAAGGTTTCCAACAGAAAGTATCATCTTTACATTCTGTAAGTGTAACTTAACCATTCCTACAATTATTCACAACTACCCACCAACCACATGCACAATATCCTGAGTTTTCCAGTAGAAAGGCCACCAAGTGGGACAAGGCATCAACCATGGTATCCGTGATCAAAAGGCAACACAGGACATGATAGCTGCATCTGAGGTTGCTAAATTATCCACTAGCCAAAATGGATCATTATGAAAGCTGGGTTTGCTCAAAACCGAGATCACCAGCTTTCCTGAACTACAACATTGATCCCATCTCGTCGGAGCTACTTGAGGCAGCATCAGTGCCGTTTCTCTCTCCTTGACTCTCGTCTTCGCTAAAGATGTTTTCAGTACCTCCCTCGCTTGAGTGAGAAAATGAACCAAGCTCGCTATCAGTCAACGCATCTGCTTTCTGCCTCTTCCTCACATCCTTAATGTCTCTACCTTGCAAGACCAGTCTTCTTCTCTTACGGGCTTTCCTCTTGCCCTTGGGGAAGTCTTCTCGTTGGGAATCTACATATTTAACTTCTACCTCCTGCAATGTATTGCTCTTCTCATATTCAGTTGAGATACCTTCAACAATAGGTGATTCAGAATCAGACTTCCGTCTCTTCCTTGCATTTGTCTGAAACAGATTCATGAATTTCATTTTTATTTGCTGAAAGGACAAATTAGAACAGGAGAAACATTTTTGGGCGAAAAACTATCTAAAATGGCTTCTAGAATTTTCTTCACAAGCCCAAAGATACTCTTTTGGGATAATAGAAGCATATATGTCTTCTTGCAGTTGTGTTTGCAGTTATTAAGGCAAAGTTCGTCTGTAGATATATGTCTGCTGCATCTTGTATTGTTTCATACAAAGGAAAGAAAGAAAAATATGCCTAACTTGGTCAATAGTATCAACTTATGTGCATACCTTAGGACCACGGTCAACCAACTGAGCCCACTCATTCCGGTTCCGCAGGCAATCAAGGACAGCCTGCGAGTGACTTGTGTATGCATATCGTTCCCCATTGTGCTTCCTTAACTTAGGCCAGTGCTGCATGTGAGATGCAAAAAATGGAAAGACTGATCAGAGCAAAGAAGCAAAAATAAAAAAAGACACGTTATCTAGAAGGAGAAGGATGGATTCAATCTTACAGGGAGGACAGCATTGCAAAGTTCTTCGTAGCTCATCCTTTTGCCTTTGCTCATAATCTCGTCAAGCAGGCCTATCACATGATTACAAGTAAATGTTTATATGCAAGGAGAAGAATTCCAAAACTCTTACAAGAGATGAAAATTCAAGAAGAGCTTTAAATCAGAAACCCAAAACCCATAATAGTTACATATACCTGGTAAAGTCCGTGGGAGCCTCAGAACTGCACCAGTATCATCATCTGAAATATCCTTAGATGAACTACGGTTGGACGAGAGATTCTGGTCACTAGCCTCAGCAGAGGAGGGTGGGCCCTCGATAGCATTGTGTGTAGATGGAGAAAGCCCGTTCTTCTTAGCAGGTATTGAATCTGCAGATCCATTGCATGATTCCTCCTTGCCAGAACCATTTACTGATACTGGATCTCGCCTTCCATGGTCTGAGCAAGATGTCGATCTCTCTCTCCTCTTCATTTCCTCAGTAGGCTCGCTGGGATTGCGGGAGCCACCTCTTGTTGCATCATCTCTCTTTCTTCTAGAAAACTGCAAAATTCGAATTAAGAAAATACTAATTAATGTAACTGAAAATGTGTTAGAGCCTTATGGATGCATTATCGATGCAAATAAACGCTTATTGCTTCATTGAACACGAAAACAGTGTAAAGAGAGGAGGAAAGGGCATCTTACCATAATCTGATCCTTTGCACCTGAACTGGTCCGTTTAATGAGCGTACTTGTAGCCGTAGGGGATCCCAATTGAGATACAGACCCCACATGCCGCACGCGTGGCACTCGAGGAACTCTAGGAGAGCTATTAAGTTCTTGATGTAACAATAAAGCGAGCTGCCAAAAAGAACAGTACGCTATATCAGAAAAGCAATGTAACCTTCATTAAGTAAATCATCAATAACTAAAAACACGATTCTTCTCTCACCTCTTCATCACTTAATGTTGCGGAAGAGTTAACAGGTGCTGGAGGATGCATTGAAGGTGAATGGTTCACCTTAGATGATGGCTGGGAATTTGACTCAGTCACCCTTTCACCTTTCTGAAAATATCCTAAAGATGTCTTATTTTGTACATGTGAGGAACTTGTTGTCTGCAACGAACCGCCAGCTTCAACAGAGCTTGAAATAGCTTCTACCTTATGGGTCACGTATGTCTTAGAAGATGGATGAAGTGCCTGTTCTTTTGACTCTGAAACCATACGGCTGGGAATAGAAGCTTGAGATATCTTGCTGGTCTGTGGTGCTTTCAACCCAGAACTGGAGTAGACCTTTGTGTGCTCTTTCCCTGTCATTCTCTGTGTCTCAGGTATTTTTTTATCCTTGATTACATCAATCATGGAGTGATCTTTCTTAGCTTCAGCATGAGAGTTTGTCTTCACACGTTGTTTAGAGGAATACGTAGCCCTTGGTACATTTTGGAATGCCTTGGTTGCACTATTCTTGGAGCTAGAAGACGATCTAGAGAACACAATGGTGGGTGCAGTTGAAGATTTTCCAACATCCGAAACCACTTTACCTTGAACGGGTATTGTATTAGGGATGGGGCTCATTTCACCAGATTCTGATTGCTCTCCAGCATTACTTGAATCGGGCTTTCCATCTTTTCCCGAGATTGGATCTACTGCATCATCCAATTTTCGTCCATGTTGATGAAGATCGCCAGATATGGAAATCTGCCCTTCTATAATTTTGTTCATATCACAAGGGCCAACTATTTCTGCTTCCCTGTTACCCTTTTGAGCTTCATCATCAGGACATGGTAAAACATTCGCTGCTCGGTTCTGAATCTGAACCTTTTCAAGCGGCTTCGTATTAGCAGATATCCCCGTACGTGAACCCAAGTGCTTTGCCGATTCGAGTTTTACATCTCTATGAGAAGCAAAAGGAAAAGAAGCTAAATCCTCTCGAGGTTGTTCATCACTAACGTCATATTTTACTTTCTTATCCTGTTGTACAGGGCTAGGAAAACCATCTTGATTGTCTACCACGTCAGTAATAGCAGTATGAGGATCTTTAACATGAGGCTTCAATTTTCCTGAGTCCTCTATAACAGCAGAAGAACTTCCATTTGAATCCTGATTATGGTTCCCATCCTTCAGATGGTTTAATCCATTAACAGCCATGTTAACCTCCTACATCAATAAAAAACAGTAATCCAAATCAGTCCATTCTAACAGCAAATTAAGTAAGAAGAGAAAAAAAGGATATAATAGCCCTGGATGGCAGGATCACACCATTAAACTAACTAAACGTTTGCACAAATAGAAAAATCTCAACTTAGTCAATCCCAAACAAACCGGTAACCAATGATCCACTTGAAATATGCTACAAAAAAAACTTATGTTGATATACATATATATCCAACAATGAATCCGCCATATCTTCAGAATATTCACCAGTTACTTAGAAAGCTATTTATGATGTTATACTTGATAAGATAGTCAAAATTTGGTGCAACGAAATCAACTACTGAAATTATGCGATTCAATTAGTACACTTCACAAACCGGATGTTACTAGCATAAAAACCAATAACTAATCAGATTTTTCTATTAACCTCCTAAAATCACTAAATATCAGAACTGGATCAAATAAATCTGTTGTAGATTATTTCATACAATTTCTTCCTTCTGTTAAAAAACATAGACAGTTTTGGATAAAAAAAGGCAATTTGTGGAACGCAATTGTGATAAGTAAAAATAACTAAGGGGTCGCAATTTCTAACATATTTTCCGCTAATATCGAAAGTAACTAAGAGATTGCAATCTCCAATATGTGTGCTTCCTAATGCAAAATATAACTTGGGTGGTTCTAAAAATGCAAACGGCAGATTCCCACCGTCACCAAAAGTTTCAAAGGTATCAAACAGATAATAATGTTTGGTCAGGGAAAATAGTATTTGCAAAACAACATTCACTACCAATTTAATTTCAGGTTTAGAAATTTAGCATCGTTGAGACTATCAGAAAAGCTTTATTTTATTTTAAAAACAAACTCATTTGCAGCAATGAAATTTGAGTTTACTAATTTGAAAATGTTAACAAAATATAAGGAAAAGATTACCAAAATTATAAATATAGAACCAAAAGCTACTGGAAAGAACTATCACAGAGAAAATAAAAAGGAGCAGATCATATTCGAAACGTCTATGTAAACGCTTATAATTATATTATATTATATTATAGCCCTAAAATTCCGATCAGTTTTCCACTTTAAAAATATGTATTTTAAGAAAAAAACATTTGTAGAAGTAGTTGGTCTGAGAATATGATCCCAAGAAATAGGAGGACAACTAAAACCTATAACTGTGCAGAAGGTCTAACATTTCTTTTTGAAACTATGAAGAAGACCTAGCATAATATCTTAATAGATTTTCCTCTACACATTCAGAAGTAATGCATAGCCTCCAGTATTTGTTGAAGAGACACTCAGCGCCCCAAAACACAGTAAAACGGACACTACCAAAAGGTGCATCAAACAAGTTGTAGCAAAACTACAAACATAATCTGAAGGGTACCGCTGACAATGTGACACATGGAAGAGAGATCTAGACTAATCCAAGCAATGGTGAAATTCTTTAAATAATTCATTTGCAGATAAGAGGAGCTCTTGTGACAATCTCATCAATTTTTTCAGTAGAGAAGTCCATGCAACAATATAAAGAGGTAAATAAATGAAAGCGGGATGCTTTTTTCTTACATGCAAAAGTATCAGAGAAAACTTTGAACTAATTATTCAGCCCTCATAGCACATCACCTTAAAACAAAAAAAGAGACTTGGAGCACACAAAACAATATGAAGTTGGTTGTGTGAACAACAACTAAGCATGACATAGAGAGAGAAGAATATGCTCTGGGATCTCGTTGGCATTTGTTTCGTGGTAGAGAAGGGTAAGACTGTTATTGCTACTCATCACAAATGTTTCTATCCTGTAGAACTAGTTAAATAGCCACTAGCTATAACAGAAAGGTCGCGAGTTCGTATCCTAAGTCGCAAACACTAACGAGAGAAGATGATTAGAAGAAAATGTCACCATACAGCAAAAGTTATTATTTCATACCTCTTTGTTGGTAAGAGAAGCACTAGTCTCGCAGGAAACGGCAACACTTTTTGGAGAACAACCAACACTTGTCGGAGATTCCTGGTTTACTTTCTCCGATTTGACACCTGAACCTGATAGTACATTATTTTTTTCGGCCTTGTAAGAAAAACATTCAGTGGCAAGAACCCTAGCCACTGACATTTCTTTTGACTTTTCAGAGTTACCAGCTACGTCAAGCAAACAATCAAAAGGTTCTGTGGACTTCGCTTCTGCCTTAAGTTCAATCTTAACATCATGAAAGTCTGTTTCGTCAACCTCAACACCTCCGTTGCTGTAGAACTCCACTTTCCTTTCACCAACTGTGGAAGCTAATAAATTGAAGCATGTTCAAATAGCTAAGAATGACATAGAGTAGAGTTACAGGATAGAACGTACGGTTGCTTATTAGCAATCACCTTATTACTTTCGTTTTGTATGCGAACTATTTATTGTTTACAGTGATATTGTTGACTCTAGAAATAATTCGGTACAGTAATTCGTGTATATAAGGCACATCTATGTTGTCAGAGGTGTGGGTTCCCAGCGTAAAAGGTCAAAAACATGACCACCTAAAGCAACAAAATATGTGTATATCCTATTGATCTCGAATGTGGTGTTAAAGGGTTTATTTAGCACCATCTACAATCTGCATATATAAAGATATTGAGGTAATTATCATGAATATTTACGAAAAATTATCGAAAATGCATGTAGGAAGTTAGAAACTGCACAGAAAAATACATTTTAGTTTAGCGAGGCAAGATGCTTATCATCGAGCCTTCCCTAGCACCTCAAACAGCATAAATGGGCATGTTTTCCGATGCTAATCCATTTACCAACTACATATTAAGCTAAATTAATAAAAGATACATTTGTACTTTATTAGTGCCGAAAACTTTCACCTAGAATTTTGAGAACCAACGCTAAAAATTGTTGAATGGCTCAGTCATTGAGTACCACAAGTTTTTCATGAGGTGGACTTCTGACAAGAGTCTGCCAATCATAAAACAAAAAACATATAAAGAAATCAGGTGATATTTCTGCATCTAGTGGACATACCTTTCTTCTTGCTATCTGTTTCTTTATCAGTACTTCTAGCTCTCTTACTCCTCTCTTTGGATCTTAGAAGTTCTTCCTTTTGTTTTCCCGTATTAACAAACGGTGTATAGGGATAGGTTTTTTCTTGCTTTGCATCAGCCTCCAAACTAATACTTTTATCATTCCCTCCTGATTTCTTAACCTCTTTTGAATAAATCTTCCTCCCACAATCTGCTTCATCCGTCGAACCTCTAAGACTTGTGTCCCCCTCAGCTGGTTTGGTCAATACAATCTCCTTGGACAAGGAGAATAAAACGTCAGCACCTCCTCTATCAGCCGGAGTATCCATTTCTTCCTCAATTCTTGCATCAACCATTTCTTCTTTCTCATCCCAACAAGGAAACTCTCTGTACTGAAAATTGAACTTTTTGGGTATGTTACCTCTACACTTCCACAACTCGGACGTGAAAACCGACGATAACCCTTGAAAGAGAGAAGGGTCTCCGCCAGGGACACCTTGAACATGAACTCTCTCTTCAATTGGAATTTCAGTCCAAAGCCTAAAAGCCGGACGAGGAGGAACTGATGGGGCACTAAGATTATCCATCCTAAGTGTCTTACTGGTTAACTCAACTAGGAATTGAGCAACCTCAGTCTCCTCATTATCGTTTTTATTCTTCTTACTTTTACACTTGTCACAAGAAAATGAAGCTTGCCCTTTGACGAAACGGGAGCATCTTGTATGAACCCAAACGCCACACTCATCACAATTCACCATTTCTTTCCCATCGTCAAAATTTACACCACAAACACAATCAACCGTCCATGAACCATTAACCCAGTCATCTGGAGGCTCGGTGCTCGCCAAACGGTGAGACCGGCCTTTCATGGTTTCCTTTTTCTCTTATCTCTAAATCCAAACCCTAATTCGTTCCCTACAACAGATTAACCCTACCCTTGTTCAAAACCACCATAGTTCAGTGATGGAAGAACAGAAAAACCCTAACTTGATTGAAATTTTATGCAAAATCAGAAGAAAAACCTAACTTGGGAGGAATTTGGTGTTCATTCACTACTACGCTCCAACAACAACGAATTCGCAGAACAAATAAAATTGTTATAGAAAGCTTACCTCAAAACTTGATTCTCAGATAAATCCGACGGAGAATAACCGGAAGCAAACTGGAAGCTGATCTCACCGATATCTCTCTCTCTCTCGGAGTTTCCTCTCTCTCTCTCTCTAGCTCGTGCTCCGACTTGCTATCTCAAAAGGACGGAAAAAGAGAACTTCTGACACGGTGAACCGGAACTAAAAAACAAAATAAAATTATAATTTAGGAACCGTTTGGCGTCCGGGGTACTCGATTGGCTTAGGGACCCATTGGCTTATACGGCTTGAGTGAGAAATACTTTTTGATATCTTAGTCGCGTATCAGCGTACGATACTCACGTGATTCACTCTGAAGTACGGTGATATTTGCCCTGTTTATCAGGCAGATCAGACAAAGAGAGTGGGCTGGTCATAGTCAACTCATGTTCTAGCTCAAATTCATTTCCCCTGAGGGTCCATGTGTGAAAATATTTGGTGGGACAATTAGAGTCTCGGCTAAGCAAAATCAATTAATGGTGGTTTGATTAAATCATCGGTCGAAATCGAGCCGATCAAATCTTCAAGTGACTTCATTCCATTCTGTTCGACTCGTCGGTGGCAGAACTGAATTAACCAATTCAAACATGAGGGAGGGGGGGGGTAAACTTAAGCAAGAAGAATGAACTTTAAAAAAAAAAAAAAAAAATGAAAATAACTTATCGGTCTTTCAACTATTACATATCTAAATACTTAAAAAAATCTATTTCTTAGTTTACGATCTATATTAGTAATGATGGTTAACTGAGTTATTTCCTTTTTGGCCCCCTATTTTGTGATCAATTTCCTTTTTGACTCCCTATTTTTCATAAATTCAAATTTGGCTCCCTATTTTCAACTCCGTCAGTTAATTTTGATAAAGATGCCATAACTACCCTTCTTATAAATATATTTTCAAAATAAAATTAATTAAAAAAAATTAAGCCACCTCATCCCACCTACTTTACCTCCACCTCACCTCTATCTCTCTTCACTTTGACCTCAAATCTCTCTCCACCTCACATATCTCTCCACTTCACATCTCTCTCCACCTCGACTCTCTCTCCACCTCGACTCTCTCTTCTCGGTAGAAGGTCGCCGGCCGAAAAAATTTCGGTCGGCGACCTTCAACACAAAAAAAAAAAAAAAAATTATTTTTCTCTTCTCTCTCTAAAAACTCTAGCAAAGGGAACCCCTTCGCGTGGAGTGTTTAGAGAGAGAATTTTTTTCTAAAATATATTTATAAGAAGGGTAGTTATGACATCTTTATCAAAGTTAACTGACGGAGTTAAAAAGAGAGGTCAAATTTGAATTTATGAAAAATAAGGGGTCAAAAAGGAAGTTGGTCACAAAGTAAGGGGTCAAAAGGGAAGCTGATCACAGAGTAGGGGGCCAAAAAGGACATAACTCTTATTAGTTTATAATATTTTATAATTTATACATAATTATATATACGTATAAATCAGTAGGTTCGATTCGGGCGTTTTTCAAAAATTACTCCACAATCTTTTGTTTTTTAATTCAGTTCATCATTTGAATATGCGTCTTTGAAGGTACACAAGTTCTAATTTATAGAAAGAAGTACAAAGATCACGTAGCCTTCCTCAAAATGGGTTACATTGGAAAACATTAGTTTTAACCTAAACCATGTGAGCCATGAAAAATCCAAGAATTTTGCTTTTGAATTTTACGGTTTCTTGTCAAATTATTTTGGTTTATTAACTATAAAGATTAAAGAAATGTTGTTGGTGAAGGAGAAAAAAGATAGATATGAGAAGGAAAAAAAATAAGTATGAGAAATAAAGATTCGTCAGTAAAATGTCAATGACGGTATAATATTGACGAAGGGATATGAGAGGTCAGGAAATATATACAAATAATAACACTCATAATAATAACTTTATTTTTCATATTTTTTTTAAGTGCAAAAAATGAGAATCCCTAATTTTCAATTAAAATAAAGGTATCCCTAATTGGACATCAACGGGAGGGGGTAATCTTAATTTCCCCCAAAATTCCCACACTACCCCTTTAATCAAACTGATTTATTTTCTCTCTCAAAACCATGCATACTCTAAATCCAAAAAATCAATCCCCTCAATTCGGTTTCTCTCCCTAAACTTCTCTCGACGTGAACGAAATCGTCAAATTCGATCGTTTGATCACTTGATTCTCTAAATGAACTTCTAATTTGAATGTGACATCTAGATTCATATCTATTCTATGAACTTTTTGAATATAACCTACTAGTTTTTACTATGAAAATTAGGTTCATAACAATTATTATATGATTACATGAAGTTTATTAAATGTAACATTATCTTCGTTTTAAATTAAAACTACTAATTCATTCTTATATTTTGTTTGATCACATGTACTATGATGTCTTCCTACGAAATCGTGGTCTAATCGTGTTTAATCAAAACCTTATACATTTGCAATCTGATCAATCATGTATGTCATGATTTGTACTCGCCCAGACAACTCATTTTCTTTGTGTATGTGTAGCATAAACCAATTAAATCTAGGTGAGGCACACTAGTTGTAGCTAATAACATTCTTAAGTACTTACAATGGACTCGAGATTGTTTCTTAATGTATAGAGGGAGGGTAATCTTATTGTTGATGGTCATGTCGATGCGAGCTTTCAAATGGATAAAGATATATTTAAGATCTCAATCTGGTGTCGTCTTCTACTTAAGTAAAGGAACAGTTAGGTAGAAAAACTCAAATCAGAGCATTATTGCATATTCTACAACTGAATAGAGTACCTTGCATTCAGAAACAATGAAGGAAGAAGTTTGGATCAAGAAGTTCATCACTGAACAGTGTGGTGGTCCTACCATCGAGAAGGGAGTCATTTCTTGTGATAATAGTAGGAGGCATTGCTCTAGCTTAAGAACCATAACCACACTAGAAAGCCAAACACATCTAAAGGAAGTAAAGCATGTGATACGAGAGATTACCGAAACAAAGAATGTGGTAGTTTGCAAAGTTCACATGTGTGACGAATTTGGCAGATTTGTTGACTAACCATTATCACAACCAAAGCATTAAAGTCATACTAGGTTTATAGGTATTAATCACATTAAAGAATGTCTCTAATTATGTAATTATGAATGAAGATATCAAAAATTTTCGTTCCCCTGTCATTCAAGCTGTGAGACTGTTTTGTTGAATCTTGAAATGCTCCTCACCAACCGGGGCAAAAACTACAAGGAACTTGGAAATCTCTCTGACGTTGATCGAAACTGTCAGATTGTCCCTAAAGTTAAAATATTGAGTATTGAATGATCAGAGTTCAAAAATTAGACTTTTGATTGATGGTATGCACTTTGAATACCGTTGTTGTGATTGTGATCGTCGTGCCATATTGAAGGCAAGTTCATTACCTTTTATAGAAATGTATAGTCGAATGCATCGAGCGACGGAGATCCACGTACTGTAATAAAACTACTAATTCATAGTCTTGGGATATTATGATTCTTTTTTAGGATTGCCCTGTATATTTGATAGATGCAAGTTCCCTTATTCAAGGGTATATGGTATTTAGGATAAATCAAATTTTCAATTGTGTTTATCTTATGAGGAGAGTTTCCTCTCAGGGAGACTCTTGTATCCCAAATTTAATAAATACGTAAGATCATCATCGATTGAGATCTTAGACAGGATTCAGGCTTAAGTCGGTAAAGCATTAAACACAGTTCCACACCCCCTTCTCATGATTTGTTATTGAGGCGGCGACTCCACTTATGCGGACCCCTTATCTTCTCTAAAATTCCAAGGCATGCCTGGTGTATTTGAGTCAAAGTATGACTTAGGCGCCTAAGACACTCGTACCGGTCCCTAGTTCTAGGCTTGAGTTGTAGAGTTCTTTCATATTCAACCTCGCTGGTGACTTGATACGAGTTGACCCGTTGGACTTTTGGTCTTTTCTTGACTTGTTAACCGCAATCAACTGAAGACCATTTCATCAATGAGTATCATAAAAGTGTTTATGTTTTGAGACTCATTTAGTTTATGCTTGATATCTAAAATAAATATTTTATTTTGTCATTTAATTATAGTTTAGAATTAAATGAAAGTCCAAAATAATGTATTATTTTAAATTCGATTTTCAAGTATTCTCTCCGTCTCAAAATGAATAACCAAATTGCTATTTTGGTAGGTCCTATTTAAATGTATTTTTTCTAAAATTAAAGAGTGCTACTTTTTGTATTTTGAGATAATGCCTATCAATATTAGTTTAATGACAAGTTTGATTAAGGATAAGTCAAAATTTTGTTCTTTCGTTAAAGACAAGCTAACACAAAAATTAAAGTCTCGCTAAAACATTTTCAAATTCTTTTGGTTACTTCTAGGACAAAGATTAACAACAGTTAATTTTATTCACCATATCAACACTATTATCAGAAAAATAAATAGAAAATAACAATTTAGTTAAGAATAATTTCATATCAATTTCAATGTCGAAACTGCAAATGATTTGCACAAGCTCAAAGTCACGTTCAAGATTATTAGGAAAACCACCAATTTATGTTAACCTCGCATTTCCCGCATGGAGTAGTTTATAACCATTTCTTTCATAATTCTTCATTATCTTAACCATACAATTTTGCAATATTAAAAAATGTAGTTGAGATTTTTATTACGTAATTCTTCAAATGCTTGTTTTATGATACTAACAAGTTATTCCATTGTTTTTGCGACTTCTTCTTCTTATAAAGATTGAATTGCACGAAAAACTCTAGGATCTAAAACATTTAAATTGGACTATTCGGTTGTTGAAATGTTAACTGGATGTCAAGACCATCCTTGGAAGATCCTTCAAGATTCTCAACATCACTCACATCAATGTGAGGTCTAACATCATCTTGGTGAATAAATATATTTTTTGATCTACCTTGAGTATGTCATTTAGCTTGAATGACGGGTAAAACTTTGTTTATCACCCAATCTCTCATCACTTCTTTCATTACTGATAAAATAAATTGCGTTTCAAGTGTACCTGCTCACGATTTTTGCCGGTTCTTTGTAAATGGAAGGAAATTTTTCAATCTTATCCGAAAATATACAATTTCTCTTGTTATCGAATCTAGGTCGAGCCACTGCAATTAAGAACATTACCTTATGAACAAATTGCTTACTCTTGCAAGTGCGTAAATTTTTAACTTCTCCAGTAAGAAGGTAATATTTTTGTGATTCTTTCGTCACATAAAATCATTTATCGTCGATATGTACATAGACATACATATTCTGGAAAACTAAAGAATTGGTACTACTACTTGGATTACCTTCTTGGAGATTTGATAAACAAAGTAAGAGTCTAGATAATCTGTCAAATATGGCTTCAAAGCATTAGAATGTGGCCTAGCAACACCCTCCTCCATTCGCCTATTAATTGGAGATTTACTTGTACATAAAGAAGACCTAATATCATCACGTTGGAATTCCTGTGAACTTGTTAATGTCAATTTCAACTCTTTTTCGACCAACCCGTGAAGCTAACTTATTGGATACATCATATATGGAAGCACCGTTAATATATTTTCTCCGTTGATTCTATATTCGACGAATAATTCTCCACTAACACTAAAGAATGCAATGACTTTTTCTTCTGAACCATATTTCGATCTTCCAACCTCACTATGTTTTGTCTCCATCTTTCTCCCTCTCTCTCTATAACCGTCTCCTAGAAACCCTAAGGCATATCTAAATTTCTCTGGTAAAGGGAGGATTCCCTTTGCCGACATCTCCTTTCGGAGGGGATGTTGTTTGTTTTAGTTTTTATTTCTTTCTTTAGCAATATGGAGTAATAAAGGTGGAAGATTAGAGGGAGGATGAAGTTGTTTCATTACGAAGAAAGAGATATTGCAGTTTGTTAGTGTGTAATGAGGATTCTTTCGCTCAAACTCGACATCAAGAAGACTCCAAGCATAGTTGACATGAAGATGAAAAACTCATCTTTAATCAACAACCTCAATCCACAAACTCGTCAATTCTCCAACTTCTCCACTATTTGCTATGTTAGATGTGCAGTACTCTGAAATCCAAGAGATCATGGATTCGATATAAGGGTGGTATTCATTACTCATATGTAAAAATTTTGTGATTATATGGTATAAATAAAGTATAGATCTTCTCTAGGTCTTCGTAATGGACTTTAAGGGTCTTGGTATAACCTTTTAGGGTTTTGCTATGATGTTATTTACTTTTGTATCCACATGATGTAATCAAAGTCATGTAAGATGTTTGGGATTTACTCCATCATTAATGAAATGAATATTTCTTTCAAGAAAACCCTCACTATGTTTTAATAAAGCCGCGATTTTGAGGAATAAAAAAAATTCTCCGATAAATAAAGATTTAGTCAATAAATATTGATTCAAGTGCATATTTATTTTTTAGTCCGAAAATTAACTTGATCAAACATTGCTCCCTAATCTCTATCTCTCTCTCTCTCTCTACAACTGCAACCCGAGGAATAAATATTGATTCAGGGGCATCATGTTATTCTTGAATAGATTACCTGCTTCTCACCACTTCCTCTCTAGATTATTTCGTTGACCTACAAACGTCAATCATTATTCTCTTCTTTTTTTCTCTCTAGATTGATCTGCAACAAGTGATCTAATTTCTTAATCAATCAAGTTATACTCTGGAGAATCAATTTTCATCAATAACAAGGAATTCAAGAATTTTTACAAAAAGCAATTCAAGAACAAGGAAGAAAGAGTACACATAAATTTATAAATTACTAGAGTGAGAGATGAGAGAGAGGGAGGGATAGAGATCTAAAGAGAAAGAGAGAGACGGATAGAGGGAGAGTTAGAGATCTAGAGAGAGAGAGAGAGGGTGACAGATCTAGAGTGAGAGAGTGAGAATGAAAGCAATAATAGAGAGAGGGTAACAATGAGTTAGAGAGGGGAAGGGAGGAAAGAGAAGAGATGGCAATAATGGTCGGAATGGTTATGGTGGGAAGTTGTGATGGTGAAGGTGATAAAGAAGATGAAGATTAAGGGTCAATGTTTGATCAAGCGAGTTTATTGACTAAAATAAAATATTCCCCGAGAATATACAAAAAACATGGATTCCCTAGAGAATTTATTTCCCGGAAATTATTCTTTATTACCCACAGCCGCGACCTTTAGTAACGCTTCAAAAATCACATGTCGTTGTTGATTTGTTAGATTTCTTTGTTGCAATTATGAAAGATTATTTGTTTAATCACTTGAATTATCTTCAATTGGTAATTTAAGAGAGTTTTATGGATGAGGGGTTATATAGAGTGGTTTATACAGAAACAACAAAAAAACAACTCACATTTTTGATTTGGCACACAATTTCAAGGCTAGCGATTTGGTGAAATAACAATATTTTTCGTGGTGCAAATACTTTGTCAAAAATCGGTCAACTTTACTTTGTAAAATACTTTGTCAAAAAATACTTTGTCAAAAATCGGTCAACTTCAATTGGTAATTTAAGAGAGTTTTATGGATGAGGGGTTATATAGAGTGGTTTATACAGAAACAACAAAAAAACAACTCACATTTTTGATTTGGCACACAATTTCAAGGCTAGCGATTTGGTGAAATAACAATATTTTTCGTGGTGCAAATACTTTGTCAAAAATCGGTCAACTTTACTTTGTAAAAAATCGGTCAACTTTAGTTGACCATATTATTTTCTATTTGTTATGGAGAAGTAATTTTGAGGGAAGGTTTTTGGCTTTCTTCTCATCTTAATCGTTTTTTCTCTCTTTCGTCCATCTCATATTCTCCATCTCTTTGATTTCTTCCTTATACTTTCCCTCTCTTTGATCTCTCTCTCAGATATGTTTATTTTTCTCTCTGATTTCTCTTTACTACCTCAGTAAAAATCTTCAACAATTTCACCAATTTTATCCTAAACTTTTCTCTTAGATATTCTGACTTTCTTACATCGATTCAGTTTACAATTGGTCCGAGTTCTTCGTCTTAAGAGAAATTTGTGAAACTTCGGAGTATAACTTGAAATCTTGTAAAAAGTGAAGAAATTCATTGATCTAAGGCACGTTGAAGATTCAGACTCTTCAAACATCTGATTTATGAGTTGATGATTTGTTCAGTCTCAGAATTCAGAGATAAAGTGAGAAAATTGAGATATTAGATAAGTACAAACTTTTCTGTGAGTACAGCTTAGAGTCAAAAAAGAAGACGAGGATTGTGATGAATTAAAAAGGAGAATAAAGAGAGATAGAGATTTTATAGAGAGATGGAGATTTTAGAGAGAATTTTTTTTTTGCTAAATATAAATTCAATTATGTTTGGTTTAGTTCACGTAATGTCTAAAAGATTGTGGAGTAAAGCATGAAATAACTTAGTAAGTGAAAAGGCTCCAGGAGATTCTACCTTTTACTGGATTTGTGACTTAGTTTACAAAATAATTAATATTTTCTTTACCAACTCTCTTTTCTTTGTTTTATAATTGTCATTGAAGAGTTAAAACTTGAACTATCTTCAATTCATTTGAATGAAAGGGGATGAGAAAGCAAAAGAAGTGAATAGAAAGAGGGAAGAAAAAAAAAGGAGGTGGTGGCTGGAGTTGGCGATGGTGCCTGGAGCCGGAGGTGGTGGCCAGAGTTGGTGACGGTGGTAGTTAGAGTTGGAGGTAAGTTTTGTACCCTAGAAAAATTCTTATTTTCCCAAAGTGCAAATCATTTTCAACGAGAAAAAATAAACTTTCATTTTGAAAATTTAGAATTATATTTGAAGTATAGAAAATTGGGGTGTCAGTTTTGAAAATAAAGTTGAACAATTTAGTAATAAATCTCAGTGAGACCTGGGGATGGCTTTTACCTCAATTTTTTAGTTAGATACTAAATGTATTAAATTTCTGAATCAAAAATTGTATATTTGTTGTATAAAGGTATAATTGGAAAAGATGTGTTTATATTAGGGTTATTTCCCAAATAGCCTCCAACTTTGTGACCAACTTCCTGCCTATCCCCCTACTTTATAAAAAATAACCAGATAGCCCTCTTTTTCAGATTTTGTTATAACACCGTTAAGTAGTCATCATCTCTCTCTCATCGATCTCATCACCTCTCTCTGCCACCTCATCATATTCAACGACAGAAGTCGCCGGCCGGCCACCTTCAAACACAATTTTTTTCCTCTCTTCCTCTCTCTCTAACACTCCGGCGAAGAGAAACCTTCGTTGGAGTGTTAGAGTGAGGAAGAAATTTTTTTATTTTTTGTGTTTAAAGGTTGTCGGCCGAAAAATTGGTCGACCGACGACTTCTGTCGTTGAAGATGATGAGGTAGCGAAAAGATGAGGTGGCAGAGAGGTGATGAGATGGAGGAGAGAGAGATGATGACTAGTTAACAGTGTTATAACGGAATTTGAAAAAAGGTCCCATCTGGGTATTTTTTATAAAGTATGGGGCTAGGCAGGATGCTGGTCACAAAGTTGGGGGCTATTTGGAAAATAACCCTTATTTTGAATGATTACATGAATTAAAGATGTTCCTTTTAAAAGTTGGGCTTTAGGTCATTCATTTTGAGACGGAGGGAGTATATGATTTGACGAATGAAACCTATTAAGTCAAATTGAAGTTATAAATTATTTAATCCCTAGTCTAGGTATTCGAATTGGAGAATAATGACTCATGAAGCCTAGTATAAAAGTTGTTTAATAACGTAATTTCATGAGATATAAAGGCATTGGATGTCTAGTCAATAACATGGATGTACATTAGAGAATGTATGTTGGGTTAACCCATATGAGAATTCTATAAGATACTAGGAACGTCATACAAGTAGATCATTTGAGAAAATTCCTTACACATGATTATTACACTTGTCCTTTATGAGGATTCTCATATCATTGGTCCCGTTAAACATCGATCCGTAAAAAGAGATTACAAAGTCGGAAACGAGGACTGACATGAATTATATGGAGATAAGTTGGGAGTGCGAGAGTGGATTGTACCCCCTATCACATGAGATTGTTGTATGTGATCTCTTAAAGAATGAGAACATGAAATGCATGATCACACTCAAATGGATGAAGGAATTAATCTTTTGATTAGAAAGTTGAACTCTGATTTTAAGGAAAAGATCCGAAAGTGAAATAATGACGTACAATCTTACTTGATTTTCAGACAGAAGATATTAAGTGGCAAGGCAAAAGATTATGAAATTGCACACTTGTTCAATGACAAGTGGGAGATTGAAGGAGGCATCCTTTAATCAAGATCATAATATCAACTAATAGTAAAGGGATTGATTAACGAAGATTATCAATTCAGTTACTTTGGGTGGTCGTAATATTTATTTAGAGACCAATTACAATTTGGAGTTCAATGGTTGAACTTATAGATTAATTGGGTCCTACAAAGGTTACACATCTTCAACATCACACTAGATCGAAGGCTTGGAAGGTATATATGATATGATTAAGGTGGTCGAGAAAACCTGGAAAAGTTAAGGTAGGCAAATTCCCTTTACCGAGGGGCATAAGCAAATGGTTGGACCAAGGTGGGAACAAGCAAATGTCTCGATTGAAGTGGCCAATACTAATCCATGTCTCAACCAAGATGGCAGAGGTTATGACAGGATAAGTGTCGACCATGTCTGTGCCAAAGTGGTCGGGGACACGAGGCATTAGCCAACCTGTGTCTCAACCATGATGTCTAAGAAGGTGGTGATGCAGCCTAGATAGGCAGACCGGAAAACATACGGCCAGGTAGTGCCAATGGCGAAGCCAGAATTTTGCACATGTGGGGATCGCCTTTTATATTAATAAATAATAACCATATAAACAAATATAATAACAAAGGATATCAACATTAAATTTTTAAATATTAAGTATATGTATACAACTATATAAAATTACCATTTGGAATTTGTATTTTGAAAATTGCTACGTAGAAACTATCTTTATCAATTAAGGCAATGCAATGAAAGATTTACATGGTGAAGGAGAAGTATATTCAATCTCATTAGACTATGATGAATATACTGAAAACTTTATGGTCTTTAACGTATCCTTTTTATAATCTATCTTTATGTGATTGTAGATACAAATGTTAATTGTGCGGCAGGTAAGTTTAGAAAGATAGTCTCTACTCTCTGTAATATGTATGTTCAGTAGGAGATTGTTCTTCCTTCTCTGAAACATGTAATTTTGTGAATCAATATTGATGATGTCCGAAAGTGGTTTCCTGATATCACTCAGATGATGAAGATCAACGAACAAATGGTGAACTTTTTTTTGTATAATGTGGAAAAGACTAAGAAACCTCTTTGACGCCCCAATTTGAGTTTCAAATAAGAAACCCCAAATTTGATTTCGAAGAGAGAGAGAGAGAGACAGGGGGATGAAAAAGAGAAAAAAATGAATGTTGATGATAATGGTGGAAGAAGATGAATCTTCATAAGGAAAGAAACAAAAGAAAAGGTAAAATAATCAATAAAAAAACTTTTAACATAGGATAAAATTTCATAACAGTAAAGCTGGTAAAAATTGGGCTCAGCTGGGCACATTGCTCATGTTAGGAGGCCCTTTATTGGTCTCGTAAAGAATGACAAAATTATTGCATAGTATCATAGTTAGGAAAAATGCCGAGATGACCCCCTTGCTGTGATATCTATGTATTGACCAAAGAGTCAAATTTTATCTATCCAAAATTATCCTTCTTTTCATTTTTCTTCTTTATCGCTATCCAGTCTCTTTTATATATTTCTGTCACACTTTTCATCTTCGTCTTTTTCTCTTTCTCTCTATCACTTGAGACATTCATTAATGGAAGCCTTATAATCAATCTTTTTAAACAAGATATATTATTAACTAAGAAACTAAAAAGAGAAAGTTATGTTCACGAACAACTAGCTTAATCTCTTTTTGAAAGAGTTTTTGTTCGAGTCCCTCCATCAACACAGCTGCTCTTCAAAAGAAAAGAATGAATAAGAGAACTTTATATTTTTTATTTAGAAAGATTTTTTTATTTTAAAATGGTTATTTTAAAGATCTCCATTAATATTACTCATCATAAAGAAAGAGAGAGAAAGATAAAAAAGATGAGGAGAGGAAATATAAGTGGCTAAACGTAAATAAAATTAAAAAAAAAAGACAAATGAGGGTAATATTAGAGAGATTAATTTTAGAGTCCATGGGTTTTAGGCCCAAAATAAAATTCAAAAGGGATTAAGGTCCAATCTTCCCAGAAAATAGGATTTCAGTCATTTTCCTTTTTGGAAGAAACGTTGTTGATACATAATGTGTTATGTATGACGCAAATAAAAAATGAAATAAAGTATGAAACTTTAACAATAAAAATAACACGTTATTTATGAAGCAAAACAAGAATCAATAAACAGAAAAACGTTGTAACTTTGACATCTAGACATACTTTAACTATACTAAATGTGTTTTGTTGTAGAAATATACATAATTGATACTAAATAACGTGTATATTGCGAAATAAATAGTAAGTTTGAAATCAATCGAAAAAAAATCTAAGAAAAAAAAGAAAAAGAATTTTGGGGATTGATTTTCAAAAGTGAGCTTTTTCTTATATAAAAGGTTATAATGGATATTATGATTAAATAGAAATGATAGAGATTTTTTTTTTTCTATAGAGATTGATCAATTTGGACTAAATATCCATTATAATTATTATTTTGACTTAAAATCTTATATTAATATTAGAGTAGGTTTAGATTTTTGGACCACAGACTCAAAAATTATTAATTTTACCTTTTTAGTAGTTTTTTTTTTCTTTTGGTAAAAGAATTTTTAATCTTTTAGTCTATGAGTGAAAAATTGTCCATGTGTGTATTTTCTACTCTGAGATTTAGCGAGAAACTAGTCATATTTTAGAGGGTTAGTCTAATAATAGAAAAAACGTGGTAATGTCAACACTTAATTGTCCGAGTGACTGATAGTGTTAACATAAACTCCAATCTAGGGCTGGGAAAACGGTCCGGGAACCCGGGGTCCGGCCCGGACCGTTTTGACCCGCAGCCCGAGTCCTACCCGAGCCGGGCATACCCGGCCCGATGGCTCGGGCTTATTGGGCCGGGACTCGGACAGACCCTCAATTCCGAGTCCCGGCCCGTTAGGTCCGTCCGACACCCGCCCGCGTAAACCCGCCCGCGTCAACCCGCCCGCATCAACCCGCCCGCGTCAACCCGCCCGCGTCAACCCGCCAGCGTCAACCCGCCCGACAAGCCCTTATCTATTATAAAAACCCTCCTCTCCTCAACAAAGAAACCCTAATATTAACCTAATCTCTTTCTCTCTCTGCCTCTCTCTCTTAGCCGCCTCCTCTCTCTACTCTCTCTCCCCTTCTCATCAAACATCATTACACCATAACCATTATTCTTTCTCATCTATTCAACACCATTTAGTGATGTTGGTTGATGAAGTTGATAAAATCCATGAACCCTTGTTCTTGTTGATGAAGGTGAAGATGTGGGTGTTGATGAGTTAGATCTTCTTCTTGTTGTTGTTCTTCTTCTTCTTCTTCGTTTTCTTCTTAATGGGGATGGGTCTGATGATGATGATGATGATGAAGCTGATGATGATATTGATGATTCCTCTGAGGATCCAGACTCAGATTTTTGTTGTCCTTTTCCAATTTTTTATGATTTCTTAATGAGAATAAATTTTCTCTCTAAACCTATATTATATGTTGGACCTTTTTGTGATGCTTTAAGAAAAATGGTAGACAATGGTGTGGCGAACATTATATGTCCAAGCAGTGGTGCCCACGTAGTGCTTCCAGATTATTATACTCCAGATGACATGGGATTTATCATTCCTAAAACTAGACATGGGATTTATCATTCCTAAAACTAGACATGGGATTTATCATTCCTCTTCGAGATTATTATACTCCAGATTATTATACTGCACATCCACAACCTCATGCAGAGGAGATAGATTTTTTTTCTATATAAACTACACTCTCATTTTCTCTCTAAACCTATATAAACTACACTAACTCTATTTCTTAATGAAGAAGGTAATCTGTGTATGATGGTTAGGGGTGGGAATCTAGGGTTTCGGAAATAGTTAGGTTAATTAATAAAAAATCTTCTCAAAAAAAAAAAAAGAAAAAAAAAAAAAAAATCTCAAAAACCCGAGCCCGTCCGACCCGAGTCCGTTGGAACCCGCTCGGGCAGCCGGGCTCGGACGGGCTACGGGCACTTCAATTTCATGATTCGCCCGGCCCGATCCGCCCGGCTCACTACCTCGGGCTCGGCTTATCCGAGCCCGATCCGCCCGAGCCCGGCAGTTTGTAGCCCGAGCCCGACCGCGCCCGCCCGATTCCCACCCCTACTCCAATCTCATGTAAGTCCCCGTTATTTTACGAGGAGGCATACTGGAGCTGGAGCAGGCACCCTTGTTAATTTCACTTGGCGCCCATTAAGAAAGGAGAGAGAGAGAAAGTCGGAAAGGTCATTTACATTTCTGATTACGTAGTTAGTGCCGTAATGAAAACGGAGGATCCATCGACTTACTTTTGCAATCTCTAAAATTCTCTCTCAGACTCCAAATCTTAAACAAGAATTTGGAATTTTTATTTTTAATAAAGAAAGAGAAACAAGAACTTCTATTCTCTTTCTCTCTCTCTCTAAAATTCTCTCTCAGAGAAGTTCTTTCTTCTGATTCTGATTCTGTGTTTCATTTCTTATAAGCGATCTCGAGGAACTGAATTTTATTATTATAGACTAATAATCTTAACAAAAAACAAAACAAATATTTAGATAATAAAGTAAAAGGTACGATTTTTATTTTACTCTTCTCAATTTCTAATTTGAGAAGTTTTCTTCTTCTGCTTTTCTTCTTCTTTTCTGTTTTTGGTTTTCTAGGGCAGATTTTATTTCTTTCTATATAATTATTATTCATCTAATAAGACATTTGAAATGATACTATCTTTTTGCAGTGATAAGATCTCAGATTTCTAGAGAGAGAGAAAGATAATAATAAGAAGAAGTTTTTTTGATCATGGCTATTGTTGAAAATTCAACTGTTGATTTGGGGGTTTCTAATGTTGCTGGTGGTGGTGGTGGTGGTTCATCAAATGGGAATTTTGAAGCAGCGAAAAATGATCAAGGGAAACAGAACAATTTAGGGTTGGGTATGGCCGATCAGACCTTTCAATTGAAACTCCAGCAATTTCAGAAGCAACAGAGAGGAGAAATGAACAATGGGTATGGGATTTTGAAGAATCAACAACCAAAAGGGGCAGATTTACATAGGAAAGAACAAGTGAGTGAAGGTTTTCAAAGGGATATGAGGGATTTGGAAGAACTTCTCTCTAAGTTGAATCCTATGGCTGAAGAGTTTGTCCCACCTTCACTATCTAATCATGGATCAGTTGGTGCTGCTTTTTACCTTAACAATTTTCTGATGCAAAATTCTCCTGGTCATGGAAATACTAATCTAAGGGTATGATGAAATCATGGCTTTTTGCACTTTTTTTGGTTGAAAATCTCAGTGTGTGTGTGTGTTGTTACTTATTTCTATGTTTTACTTTTATTTTCACTTTCAGAAGAAGATTATTACTAGCCAAGGGAGGCGGAAAATGAATGCCCGAACGAGTATGGCACAACGAGAAGAGATAATTAGAAGGACTGTATATGTATCTGAGCTTGATCACCAGGTAAAACAAGATACATTTGGTTCCCCTGAACTCGACATCTGATCTATGTTTTGTTTTGTTTTGTTTCGTTATCCACTTGCGCAGCTAGCTGACTTTTTTATTGTTTGGAATCAAGGTTACCGAAGAACAGCTTGCTGCCCTTTTCATCAACTGTGGGCAGGTAAATACGTGTTTCATTAGGTAATTTGGCAGTAAATTTTCGTAGTAAAGCCTTATTTTTAAGAAAAAAAATCTGTTTCTGGCTGAAGGTTGTTGACTGTCGCATTTGTGGTGATCCAAACTCTGTTCTCCGTTTTGCTTTTATCGAATTTACTGACGAGGGTATCTCTTGCAACCTTAATACCTACGTTTATTTTTCTTGGGTTGTTTGAGTTTCCATGAATTTCCGACATGATGTTACATTTAAATTTGCTTTCTCTTCGCTACATTCTTATTTAGATGGTGCAAGGGCTGCATTGAGTCTGGCAGGGACTATGCTTGGCTACTACCCTGTAAGGGTTTTGCCTTCAAAAACTGCAATCGCCCCTGTCAACCCTACATTTTTACCAAGGGTGAGTCCATCTAACTGTTTTTTACCTCTTATTTGATGCCACCAATCCGTTACTCTCTTGAACTTGGGTATCTAGAAATAGGATACGTATTTCTTGCTAATGTATCTCAAGTGTATCCTTGATAAATCTGTTTGTATGGTTTTCAGTCTGAAGATGAACGTGAGATGTGTGCAAGAACAATCTATTGCACAAATATAGACAAAAAGGTAGTCTTGAAGTTCCTCTAAGATCCTTGAATTTGGTTCAGGGTGTGAACTTTTTTCTCTAACTATGTGTAGGTAACTCAAGCGGATGTTAAAATCTTCTTTGAATCAGTATGTGGAGAGGTTAGCACCTTCTTATAAAAATACCAAAACCCCTGCTTTGCTTCATGAAATTGGGTTTCTAGTTTTATCAAAAGAAAGAGCTAATGCAGCGCATCTTGTGTTGTGTAGGTTTACCGCCTTCGACTTCTAGGGGATCATCAGCATTCTACTCGTATTGCTTTTGTTGAGTTCGCACTGGTAATTTTCTGTTGTTTCTTTTTGTTCTAAAAGTGTTACATTTTGATATATTTGTCGTTGTTGGAACTGCGACTGCCGACTCCGTGAAATTGTTTTTTCTATCTGTGTACCTAATGGTGTGGGGTTGAATGATGCATATGCCAAATTAATGTGTAAGAAAAGAGAAATCTGGTTCGAGGAGAAAATAAAGGTTTAACGGCAAGGTTTATAGAGTAGGATCGTTTAACAAGTTTTGTATGTTTACGTGGAAAACATATTTACTTCTTAAAGAATCAGTGTAGTCTCTGGGATGTATAGTGGGACTTCTTTATACAGAAGCACATGTTACCACGGATAGACCTAAAGTTGAGTTAGATAATTGTTCTTTACGTGCCATAGGGAAAAAATTATGGATGACAAAGAAGCTCGTATCTCCTCCATAGATATGAATACAGGTTCATTGGCCCAAAACTTCTCTGACTTTACTTCTGCAGTGCAAAACCTTAGGAAGGACTTATTTGTGATAATGATTGAAGGCACTCTGATTAGATGCGTATGATGGGGGTTACTAGTATAAGGGAGTAGGTTTTATAGAAGGTTATTGTTGCTGAGTTTATTTCACTTAAGAGTATATAGTTTTGAACTGACAATACCTGTCTTTCAAATTTTAATAATTTAATAAACGAGGAAACATCTAATCTGAGAAGCTACCATCTAAAGTTTATACTGTATTAGAAATGTAGTTTGTCGACTTATAAATATGGTACTAGAAGTTGATATATTCGACCGAAATTATTGAAAAAATTCTTTGGTTTGAAGAAATTTCTTTCACGCTTTCCGTTTATATACATTTTTATGGGAATGACTGAAATGAAGAAAAAAAATTCAATGAACTATTTCAAGCGAAATTTAATCAAAGTGAGACAGAAAAGTTCAATATTTGTGAGCATAGAGGTTTAAGCAAGTTGATGGAATGTGTGAAATGTTATTTATCATTTCCTGTATTGCTTTGTAGACTACAGTAGTTGTACCCATATCTGGATTTCTCATGCTTATTTTTTCAATGATAGGCTGATAGTGCAACTGCTGCTCTCAACTGTAGTGGTGTGGTGCTGGGATCCTTGCCAATTAGGTACTTTTCGTTATGACTTCTTGTTGTTTTTTGTCGGCTTGAAGGTATTAGATTATATTAAAAGTTGCATTCTAGTTGGCTTTGATCTTTTAAATCTGTCATGACCTTCCAATTTTTCACTAAATGTAGGGTAAGCCCTTCGAAGACCCCAGTTCGCCCTCGTGCTCCTCGTACACCAATGCATTGAGGTATATGATAGCAGGTTTGTGGACTAATACTTTTTTGTTTCTTAACTTCATTTTTTTACCTTTATATCAAATTTGTGAAGATAAATTATCAGCATATTCGTCCTACTTCACTTCAAACAATCTTCCTCACACCAATGGACCTCATCATATAGACATGAAGATGACTGTTTGATTTTGTGGGAGGATGATTTCCCACCTTCTATATCGTTCTTGAAGACTCAATAAACCCATCAAGAGTTGATCAAATTTTAATTTTCTGAGCCATCAATTGTGTTCATTTTTCATTAGCTTTGCCGGTGGGGTTTGAGTGGTTTAAACCTCGACACAAGTTTAAGTGGCCTAAAAGGAAAACGTTCCAAATGTACATAATTATCCCTTGAGTTTGTTTTAAGGGTTTCATTTTTGCAGTTTCATTTTTCTTTACATTGATTACCTTTACCTACCTCCAGGGAAACCAGCCAAAGAAGATGGTTCGTTCGACTTCACCAACCATCCGTTGAATCGAAGTTGCAGGTCTCTTAGGTTACAGCTTTATGTATCTAGGATACAGATATCTACTGATCTCTGGATAATTATAGTTTTTTGGCAATCTCATACTTAGGTTGGTGTTTGTTTAAGGGTGAAGTTATATCATCTGTTGTTTTTAGCATGTAGAGAGAGTTTGGATGGAACTTCGAGGTTTTGAATTATTAATCGGTCCGACATTAAGTGCACAACTATAGGAAAATCTTAAAAAAATTAGACTATTTTGATGGATAGTTCTTGCTGTGGTTTGTTCTATTCTCATAATTTCTTTCTTATATTCGTTCAGGAAGCTTTGTTGATACTGTGGGTGCCTCTTTGAATTATGTCCCTTTCACTCTACTGGCTAGTTTAAGGCATTTCTTCCTGGTTTGCAAGTTCAAGTTGATATGAGCTAAAAAAAAAATATTCCATGTGATAGTACTCACCAAGGCACAAGTAGAGTAAGAAAATTGGTAAAATTGGCCAAATGCTTGTTCTACTAAGGTGTTGTTTTACAATAGAAAGTAAAAAAATAAACAAAGAAAGTTTTCGGTACAAAATTTCATAAGGTGGGAAAATAAAAAATTTCTCCCAAACGCACCTTTTTTCTCATGTCACTGGCAGAGGTTCGCCGGCTGGCGACACTTGCATGAATTTGGAAATTCCATCCTTCTGCATTCATCTGTCTCTTTTTCGGCCATAGACCCTTTGCAGGAACTCTTTGCTTGGATCAGGAATCTCCAGATCCAGGCGAAGCAACTAGAAACTCTAGATGGAGATGAAGCAACTAGAAACTCTAAATGGAGACGGAGCAACGTCTGGTTTACCGGGGGTTCCGGTGATGGGGCACTCTTCTTTGTCAGAACAGAGGAGAAGAGAGTCTGAGGAGAGAAAACAAAGGGGGAAGAAGAGATAGAGAGGAAGAGAAGAGAGAGGAAGGAGTGGTAGTGGCGCCAAAGAATGATGGTGGCCGGAGTTGATGTTAGTGGTGGGAAGGGAAGCTGGGAAAAGAAAAAAACTGAAAATTTTTTGTATGCAAAATTTTGTTCCCCACAAATGCTCTTTGTTTCCCCCAGAGAAGTAGCTGAACAAATCAAGTATTCCAAGCAACCAGTGAATCCTATATGGGATTAATTCCCCATCTTGAAATCCCACCCAAAACGTTTTCTAGATAAAATTTATCTCTGCTCATTTAGGAATCTTATTTCAATTATGATTTGGAATTTAGAAATCTGAATGAAAGGACAAGATTAAAACAAAAATAGTGTGAAAAAATCTCAAAAGTTTTGTCTCTTTAACTAGACTGGCATAAGATGACAAAGAATCAATTCCGAAGTTGTCTATCTAGTCAAAATATAAAGTGCCTAGAAGACTCAGGCCGACCTCCCTTGTCACGGTTAAGGTGGCAAGGTTCTTTCGGATCACTTCTTTGATGGCTTCGACGTGATGAGATGCCCTCGAATCAGAGTACAGTTATAATCAGAATGAGTTGTAAGATTACCAACATCACGTGTTACGTGATGAGAAGTCCCATAATCAGGGCACCAAGATTGAACGAAGTCTTGTTCATTAGGAGTCAAATGCGATGCAACATGAACATATTGTTGAGCGTTGAAAGTTGTTTTTTTTTTTTGTTGAAACTGTTACTTCATTAATTAATAAAAGCGTTATTACAATATTTATCAACTAGAATACCTGGATCATTTTTTCACTTTTTGCTTCTGTTCTTCTGTCTTGCTCATTAGCTAGCTTATCTGCTTGCGAGTTGAGTTCTCTTATGGTGTATTTGAATTGGACCACCTCAAAGTCTTTCCTGTTTTCTCGAATTCTGTGGATATGTATTAACGTTTGCCAGTGTATGGAATGCGTTGAAAGTTTGTTGGCGAATAATATATTCTTGAGGCTCTTCGTCATAACGTTTGTAGCATCGTTTCGCAACATGTCTATTTCTACCACGAGTTCCTTGTAATGACCTGGACTTCCTTGTCCACGACCACGACTGAACTTTTTTTTGTTAGGATTGATTAAAGAACTATGTGGAAGACCGACTACTTTATTTTGTTGGGTGGTCTTGGGCCTCTATTACCCCAAAAGCTAGCTCAAGAGGTAAGGCTTCTCCCACACTTATTAATACACCTCCTGTCCCTTCCACAACAATGTGGGATTAACCTAACAATCTCACCCTCACACATTGCCTCCTAACTTCAATAGTTATTGGGCCGAGACTTGTTATTACCGGGCTCTGATATCAGTGTTGGGTGGTTTTGGCCTCTCTTACCCCAAAAGCTAGCTCAAGAGGTAAGCCTTCTCCCACACTTATTAACACACCTCCTGCCCCTTCCACAACCAATGTGGGATTAACCTAACATATTTTTCCTGCAATATAAATATGATGTTTACATTAGTAGTCATAGTTAGGAGGTTCTTGGGTAAGTAAAATACTTGCAAATCAGCAAATGTTATTGGAGAAGTCCTTATAATAGTAGATGTGACAAATGCATCGTATTTTGGTCCATGAACTCCAAGTACATGAAGAATTCGTCAGAATTAGTCCATGAAGTAGCTACAAGTTGATCGACGATATTTTTCATGGTGGTAAGGTTATCTAAATGGAGGAAGGTTTATTGATTTTATGTAATTGTAAATGGAGATGCATAAGACGAGTTTGAGATGGAGATACAAATGCTTATTCTAGGCAGCACCATGCCTCACGAGAAGTTGTAGAGCTAACTATTTGAGAACACACTTTCAGAGAAAAATGATTATATACAACTTAAGGATTAATAGACATTGAAAACTACCATTTACGTACAATTTATACCCTAATAAATTGTAACCTCTCTAAAAGCAACAAAGTGTGAGTGTCACAATATGTAATTGGTGGGATTCAACTTAACTGTAATGGTAGATCCTACAGAAACAAGATGTTATTATCTCTCAATTCTTTATTCAAAATGAATAATAATAGAAGAGACTACAAGTCAAAACCTACTATAGACCTATACAAAATCAACTATTTTCATTTTGCAGTCAACTCTCTTTTCCCTTTTTTTGATGGTTTTTTCACTATTGATGGAGGGTAGGTTTAAATTTGTAGCCTCTTTTATCAATTTTCTTCATGTTAAGTCAATTCATACTTGGCTTTTGCTCTGTTTGGTTTTTCAGGCTCTATCACACTCTCTCTCTCTCTATCAACACACAAAAGCAGAAAAACAAAATACATTGGCAACAGAACATTGGATTCCATTATCACCCTTCATTTTTTACAAGAAGCTTCTCCACTATTTCTCATCAAATTGGAAGAATCAGAAAGAAGCAAAAATGATGCAAACTAGCATGCACCAACTTTATACTAGAAAAAGTAGAACTTAATTTCCCTGGGCCCTTGGATTCCAGACATAACTCTATAGCACCCTAAAAGTTGATCCTATATAACAAGGATAAAGAACCATTAAATTACAAACAAGTTACTAGTACTGAAAGTGATATATGAGATTATAAGTTAGGTTTTAATAAACAAAGAAAGATTGAAAACAGAGCAATATATTATGTATTTTGAAGTATCAATACTGAAAGAGAGTTAAGAGGACCGGAGCGATAAACACATAATAAGCTTTTCCACTACCCAAATTCTTCATTAGAAAGGAGTAATAATGAATGAAGAAGATGAAGATAATGATAATTGATAATGAAGATGATGAACAAACAAAGAACCAAAAAACAATAACAAATTACAAATATGATCAAGCTACCCGAAGTTCGCTTTGTTTCGATACGGAGACATAAAACAAATCATCCGAATTCGATTACCTCTAACATAAAAAATAGTGTCTCGTCGAAGTCCTACTTGGCTTCTTGAGACTCATATCAATAATCTAAGAATGAAGAATTTTTAGGTTGAATACAAATCAAATATTTAGATTCAACCTTGTTTTGATGATAACATAAACACATATAAATTTGATTCCTTCTAAACTAACATCTAAGACTCTATTATCCTAAAACGATAATGTATGATGATAACAATGAAGAAACCATTGAACATGACGAAGAAGATCGAATGGATCATAGTTAACTATATTTTCAATTGTTCTTCCCATGAAGAAACAATTTTATGATGCTATCTTGATTCTTTCTATAATTTCTACCCTTGAATGAAGTACCTTTGAAGAAAATGAAACCTCCCATATTCCTTCTTCTTCTTCTAACTTAATAACTATTTGTTATAGATATCCATTTCTTGTTCTTTCTCCCCACTTCTCTTTCTCTCTACATCAATTCTGTTAGTCATGGAAAGACTTCACATTTCCCTCCTGTAATTTGAACTAAGTTGATGAACTCTGTTCTGTTCTAGTTCCTGGATCTTTAATGGTGATTGATCTTGTGGGTGAAGAACCTTCAATTGCAATTGTCACACCTATATATATCATCAAAATGGTTAAATTTCATTGTTGAATGAATGACAACATTAGTTAAAGAATTGGGTAATCAAATATCAATGTGAATAGTTCATAGATTCGAAACGTGCCTGTAGGGGAAGATGAAGTAGGAATCGGAAGTATCGGTGGTGTGTAAGGCTGAGACAAGTATGGGTATTGAACCCATTGAGGATACTGAACTCTCAAACCTTGTCCATTGTTACCTTGAAGGTAATATGGATAATAGTTTGGGAAAACTCCACCGGGTGCCCCCGAAGCTGCTGTATAGTAAGGTGAAAGTTGTTGCCCTCCATATACATTATAGTAATTCTGCAAGAACTCAAATGTTATCTTCATCATCAACTTCTCAATTCAAGAATGTCAATAAATTAGATAAAATGTTCAAATGTAGGAAATAGAATTCTCACCATTTGATACATGTTCTCTTGAGAATATCCAGTATACCTAATAGCCAAACAAGAAAACATAATTAGTATAAATAAAGGGAATCAATTTGAAGGCTAAAATTATCATTAGATTTTGAAGTTTTTAGGGTTTTCTTACATACCCATAAGTTGAATAAGGAATTGTATAAGGAGTTTGTTGGTGAAAGTATGAAGAAGATCCTTCATAAGTTGATGGAATTGATCCTAGTGTTGGTTTGAATCTCCCATTACCTACACAATTTTTACAAATGAATGAAGATGAAGTCATTGAAGTCTTAGATCAATGGTTATAAGTAAATCTTGAAAAAGTAATTAAAGTGAAGTTAGAACAACAAAGATGAAAATGGGGTTTAGGATTTAACTAGAGAGAGAGAGAGAGACCTGGTTGAGGAGTAGATGATGGGTAAGATCTATTGGCACCAAGATATGCAAGATTACAGTTAGCTCTTCTTCCATCAATCACAGGAGATGGATCCTGACAAGCTCTTATAGCTGCATCTGGATCCTTGAATGTGACCTATTCAATCAAATATAATAAAGACAAGAAATAAAACAACCATTTCTCTAAACATCAAAAATGAGGATCAAAGAAATCAAAAATCTACTTACAAATCCATATCCTTTAGATCTTCCTGTATTCTTATCTGTAATCACAACAGCTTCTTGAATCTCTCCAAATTGTTCAAAATAATGTCTCATAGTGTCTCTCTTTGTCTCCCAAGCTAATCCTCCAACAAAAATCTTTGTATAAGTTGTGTCAATTAATTGACTACCATTGTTTCTTCCTCCCACCATTCCCAATTGCCTTTGTTGAGACATGCAAATAGAAACTCACAAAAGAAAGAAAACCCAAGATTCCAAATAGAAACAAGAACAAGAAGAGAGAAAGTAGAGAGAGAGAGAGAGAGATTGATCTAATATCAAATATCAATCAACCAAAATAAAGAGAGAAGCCCATGGATGGAATGTATTACTTTTGTAGAATTACAAGACCTATGAAGATTCCTAAACAGCAATACCCTTAACTAGAAAATCATTACTAGGTGAGGGTTGGAAAGATAAAATTAAAAGAAAGAAGACAGATTAAACAAAAGAAACCAATACTCATATATATAAGTAGTGGAGTAGTATTTCGTTCTTTCTAGAGAGAGAAAGTGAAACAATTTTGAAAACGACAAAAAGCTGCAGTGGGTACCCACGACTACACATAAGTAAGGCTAATAGAGATGGTCCAGTGAAAATTTAAAGATAGAATTTCATTTTTCAATCTCAAAAACACTTTATATTTCTACCTGTAAAACCATTTGCTTTGCTGTATTCAACCTTCTCACTATCTCAAACCCTTTCTCTCTCTCTTCCTTGTGAGCTTTGGTGTAAGCTTGCCAAGTCCACCAAAAATTTATTGATATCTCGATACAATTCCAATGGAATGCCGGTCGTTCGCTGTCGAATACTGTTCGGATGATGCGATCCCACATAATTTGGAGATAAAAATATTCGACAAGATTATTTTATTAAACGTTAAGTTGGATGACCACAAACATAACATGGTATGAGAGCTAGGGTCACACGTAATATGTTTAAAAGCCACATGGACTCCAAGTCACTCGAAAAAAACACGTGTTAAACTAAACGTTAGGAGACGTGTGAAAATCTCAATACAGTGGTCTCCAACAACGAAGAATATAACGACTAGGTCCTCTTCACTCATTACCAATATAATGGCCTTACACTTATAAGCGTGGCCCTAATATTTTCGTAAGGGCTGTGGGCCTACATTAGTCAACCTCTTATTTTCTTCTCTCAAATGTTGAAATCTGCAACTGGGTAGTCCTTAATGTGCCATGTCTTCCCTGGCAGAAGCAGAGCAGCTATACTAATAACAGAAAAGTGCATTACAGATAGAGAGAGAAAAAAGAGAAACAAAGAATGTGTACAACATCTTATTTTATTACTTTACTATTAATTAGGAGAAGACTTGTAATAATAGCAAATTGAGAGTTTGTTGAAAGTGATAATTTTGGCCTGGTTTTTATTGTTTGAAAACAACTTTATTTTTTTCACATTAACTTGCAACAGAGGCAGGAAGTGCTCCTGATATTCTAATGGGGACCAAAGTGGCCATCATAGGATATATTTTTCACTATTTTAGTATTTTTACCTTTAACAAATGAGATTAGGAAACAACCCGCTTACATCGAATTTCAAATGATAGTTTTGAACTTATATAATTCATTACAAACTAGCGTTATTCAAACTAGCGCTACAACGGTAAATTGTAATTAATAATTAGTATGGACGGTTACTGTTTTCCTTCTAAACAGTCGTCCGTTGTACAAAAGTATTCCTTTTATGTGAGTTGATGTTTGAGTGACTATTTTCCGTTTTGGCGTTTACATATCATGATATTTTTTCCGTTTTGGCGTTTGAGATGAGGAATGACCTATACCTCCTGTGTATTTATGTCATCAAGAGTTTAAAAGTATGAGGATATAAAAAGAAAAAGGGATATCGAGTATTTGGGTCAAGAAAAAGTACTAGAATTAGCGTTTGGGACAAGAGTTTGTCTGTTATAGGGTCTAGGTCATGGACTGACCCTTGACCCAGTTGACTACTGACGGTCGTCAACAACCATTAGTTTGTGACCCAAATACTAACGTCGAAACTTTACGTTGACCCTGAAACTAAATATTTCTGAAGTAAATTATAATGCCAAAATAAAACACATATTGATCGATCTAACAAAACTTCAATGTAATTCAAAAACATAAATGTTCATCAGATTCAATATGTCAATAGTAGAGGGAGCATGCTTTATTCTGCAGTTAATGCGCGTCCTCAAATTATTGCGTCTTTCCGATGCAAAAATTGTTGCACCAGTGCCTCAAAATATTTTTTACAAATATCACATGGACTTAATTTTCTTTCTGAGAGTTTGATACAATCGCCCTCTGAAAATCTCATTGGATGAGTTCTTATGACTATTTCCTTGATACATTGAAGGGGCCTATGCTAAGTAGTAGATCTATTAGATTGACCTATGCTAACACAACTTGTCAATGGTAGGTCGTCGGTGTTCACAACTCTCTACTGGCGGGTTCATCGGTCAGGGTTCGTGTCTTTCGCAGCGCTAACGATGGTGGAAGAGCTAGCTTAGGTCTAGGCTCCGCTCTACGTCTGACAAGTTCTCAAATCTGAGAAGTTCTCCATCAAAATGTGTACATCCCTGAAACTCACACACCTTTCACCAAATTCTCTTAAGACGCCCATGTTCCAATGATTAAAAGCTAAAGTTAGCGTCAGAGTCAATAAAAAAGTACGACATTAGCATTTGGGTCAAAAACTAACGGTTGTTAACGATCGTCTCTAGTCAACTGGGTC
This sequence comes from Eschscholzia californica, assembly GCF_041429995.1. NCBI lineage: Eukaryota > Viridiplantae > Streptophyta > Magnoliopsida > Ranunculales > Papaveraceae > Eschscholzia > Eschscholzia californica. Next base: position 41,559,869 of record NW_028238461.1, on the reverse strand, counting down.
AACAGTTAGTCTGTGACCCGGACCCTATAACGGACAAAATCTTGACTCAAATGCTAATCTTGACCCAAGATAAACACGAAATAAGAAGTTTATATCTCTTCTTATCTTACACTGACAGCGGGTCCGTGAGACATGTTGTTGTTATTACTCTCCTGTAAATTGAACTTCGGTGAACATCGAAGATTCAAATTTAGACAAAATTCGAAAAATCGAAAATGAGACGAGCTTTTCGTCAAAATATCAGCGGGTTGTTCACGAGATGAAACAAACAGAATGTTCAACAAACCAACTGCCACCTTTTGCATATAAAGTGATGGTCCAAGGCAATGTGTTGGAACGCCCATGAAACACAAGGTTTTTTTGTTGCAAATGAACACAAGGTTAGATGTCATAAAGTTTGCTTCTTTCTCTCCTCAGTCGTTGATGTAGAAGTCAAGATGGACATTTGTACGCTCTCTTTGTTTTTGTGTCTGAGAACAATTCTCAGAGTTTTTTCCGGCAGAAAGTTGTCTTTGTTCAACTTCCCATTCTCAAAGATTGAACGACGGTTGTATTTATTGCAATTATGCCACTAGTAGCCTATAAAAGGGAATGCGAAGTTATAAATTTGTTACCAAAATAGCTTCTACAAGATTTTGGGCTACACTTTGTGAATGAAAATCGCCTCATTTTGAATAAAGTGATTCTAAGATCCCACTCCTTTGAGATCAAGCGGACAGAGGCCATGCCCTTGAATGCATTCAAGGTAAGTAAACGCATTTGTTAATTATACTCTTTCTCTTGGTTGATAGGTCACATCTTTGCGTTAAAACCTATCTCTTGTCCGGAATTCCAAAATTTAGCCTTTTGATAATTCCGTCGAGCAAACCATATAGACTTGTAAACCTCTAAACCCATAATGTTCTTGTGAATTATGGCCAATCATGAGTCTACTAGTATGTCTCTAGATAAGAAATGACACTTTGCGGAGGTAGAACTGACTATTAATGATCGAGGGCTTCACAGATGTCTTGTTATAAGCGGGCATACTACTCAAAATGCTCTTAGGGACTTTCTGTCTTATAATAAAATTTTATAGTTAATTCATGCATAAAATCTTTACGACGTAAACATAAATAAGTAAGTAAATGCACACAAAAATCTAAATCAACCACGTAGATCTTAGTATGACCCCTAAAATCTAAAAGATTTAATCTTCTTAGGATCTTTTTTTATTCGCACTGGATCCCATCCTCGACCCCCATTGATTTCTCGTACTCGAACATAAGTCTCCATCTTTTTAGTCTTTCAATGGACACTTAACCCTAAACTTTCTAATTAATTGCAAGACCCAATAATATGCAATCGTATAAACTTGAAATTAAATTATGAGGCGAAACTCAACTATGTTAAAAACAAGGAGAAATTACAAAACACACCCATTTGTGCTTAAAATAAAAGAAATAAATCTATGGGTCATACTAGTCTCTACATTCCCAAACATCCACAAGAACCATAATATGCCCTTCATAATATTTTAGAATTAAACTATGCATCTAACAAGGATATATCTCTAAGATCTAAAACATTTCAACAAAAAAAAAATCTAAAACATTGTTTGCTACATTTTTATAATTTGTTAATTTGTATGTATCTTGGGAGAAAATTTGACAACTAAATGTCAATATCAATTTTGTGTTGTATTTTGTAAATTATTGACGTAAAACATACTTTGTTCCTTATGGTCCATTTCGCAAAACTATGTTCTTAAGGTTGAGTCTATGGATTTGCTTTTATCATGGAAAGAAATGAGATTTTTCTCAAAATTTGACCTACTCTTCGTAAATTTGGGTGGACTTGGTTGGAACGCTTGTTAGAGAACCATCCTAAATTAGAGGCAGAAGTAGACCGAAAACGACCTTTCACTAGGTCGACTATATTTCTGAAATTAATTTGAGACCATTTCAGATAAACTCGGAACACATAAAAATGAAACGCCATTTTGTGCAGAAATGAGCTTAGGAAAGTTAGGGAACTTTAGGAGTCCCAATCCAAATAGGTCGCGGAACAAACTTTTTTGCCTCAGGACATGCACGGGCTAGAGTCCAAATTGTCCCAGACTTCTTGTCCGAGAAATCTCTTACAGAATTCTAGGACAACATGATTTTTTGTACGAGTTGTCTAAGTCAGTGTTCTGGGACATCAGAACCCTTCATCAGAGCATCACTCGAACAAAGTCTGAGATATCTCGGATAGAGTCTTGAATCTCTCAAACTTCCCATCTGAGACATGTTCGGATGGGAGTCCGAGATCCTCGTTGTCTATGGTCGAGAGTTTCTTGGCCAAAAATTATGCGTGCCTTATTGCTTAATTATTGAAGCCAAATAAAAATATCCAATTCAAAATCTGTTTTATGCTAATTGAGGGGTAAAAAAACAATTATACAAATTGTCCCTGACTAGGAACCCCTTCAAACCAATTAATAATTCGGACCCAAAAGCAATTATACAAAGTACTTTTAGAACTTCCAAGGGGAAACTGTTCATTTATAAAGCAAATAGCTTAAAAATAGAGTATATAATTTCACATAATAAATTAATAGTATAACAGAATTACCGGTGGATCTGTTAGTCTAAATGGTATTGAGGAGAGAGAAAGATTTCCACCAGCCAATCTGCAGGTCCAAACAGTAGTTTTTGTTTCATAGAAAATCTGACCTGAACCAAATCATAACTGTCTCCACCACTTCCTTCTTTGACTACAGATCATCGGTCAAACTCTTTCTCTCTCTCTCTCTCTTTCCACCCTTTCTTTTTGTACGCTTCTCCTCAGCCTCAGGGCTCGCGCCTCGCCCACCGTTTCAAATAACGGTATATGGACTTAAAAAATCCCCTACCATTTTTCTTGTTGCTTTTAGAATCAAATCAAAGTTTAATTTTTTTTTTTTTTTTTTGATGAAATCAAAGTTTAATTGATAATGGGGAAAACGAGAGGAAAAGGTGGTGGTACAATATATCCATATGAAGGCTCTGCAAAACCAGGCAGGCAAGTCAGATTTTGCACATGCCATTGTCACGTACTCTTCCTCTCTCTATGTCATTGCCTACGAGGCTACTAGATGTTACTATAGGCAGGCGCCCAACTTTTTTTGGCTTTACGCCTGCCATTTTATAGGCGCGCCACCTTTTTTTACTTATAGGAAATGACTTTTTGGATAGAAAAGATTACGTAATAACTAAAAAAATCAATATTTTTTCCGAGGTGAATATTATGTATTATAATGAGTAAAGTTTAAAATAATATTGATAATTAATGATCAGGTGATTTTCTTCTTTTTTCATTGTCAGAATATCCTTACCTACTAAAACACTTCATTCTTAGGGTTTTTTTGCTTCTTTTTCTTTTTTTCTTCGCCTTCTTCTTCTTGATTCATCTCCTTCTTCCTAATTCTTCTTCCAATTTTCTTCACGAAATTTTCCATTCTTCTTCTTATCTTGCACTGGATTTTTTCAAGATTTCGATCACAACTAATAAATACCCAAATCTTTATCTTAAAATCAACATGAAGATGATTTCTGAGTTAAGCTTGGTTGATGATTACGATGAAGATTTTGACGGTGGTGAGTCTTTAGAACTGATGGAGGCGAACCAGTCGAACAAAGAAACAAAGAGTTTCCCTCTCTAGATGTGTCGTGAGTGTGGAGTTTAGAGAGAGAAAATGAAATGGAAGTTGCCAATCCGACCCGCATGTTGTGATGAATCTGATGTTGAATACAACCCTAGAAAAACTGAAACCTTAGTTCTGATGATGAATCTGATGTTGTTAATGAATCTGGTGTTGATGGTAGAAGTAATTTTTCAGATTTGATGATGATGATGATGATAATGCACAACCAGATCTAAAATCCTAATTTATCTCATGATGATGAACAAGTAATTTTCAGATTTGAAGAAGCTTCAACTTTTTTTGTTCTCTATTTGCAAATGAGTTTACAAGATCTCAAACCCGAAATCACTTATGCAATGCTTGCAAATCTAGTTTGCAAAATCTAGTTTGCAACTTACATTTTGCAACCCCCATTTTGCATTTTACATTGTGCAAACCCCTTTGCAATTTACATTTTTCAGGGGTCTGCAATAATTACAAATCCAATTTACAATAATTGCAAACCCAGTCTGCGATAATTGCAAACCCTATATGTAGAAAAACAGAAAAAACGACGTTTTTCTGAATTTTTTTTTTAAATATTGAAAGTGGATCTTGTTAAGAAGCTAATGAAAAATCATTTCTAAATATATAAATCATACAAATTCGACATCTCAAGAAAAAGTTATATAGATTTAAAGTTTTTTTTTTAAATAATAAATTAGTTATCCAAAATGACAAAAGAGTACTTTAGTCTTGTATATTTTTTGACCTGAATAATAATTATGAAATGTTTTCTGATTTTCTACTTATTGTCCATTTTATTGTTGACACATCCAACACTCTTTGACTTCTTCCTCTGCTTCTTCCCCAATTTCTGTTTCGATTTTTTGTCTAAATTCTTCATCAATATTCTTAGAGTTCTTATTGTTTTTTTAAAGGTATCATTTAAAGATCTCCATTTCTCACTAGAAATCGGTTTTAAAAATCTTAATATTTTGTAGTAAGTTTAACTTTTAATCTATTTGTTGAAAACTTTTCAAAGTGGTCAAATCCTTGAGAAACATTTATCATCGTTTTTTGTTGATTTCTAATGATTCTAGAGAGATTTGTAAGCAGTTACGAAATTTATGAAATCTGTAAAGTTCTGAATAACATCGGACTCGTAATACTCCGAGAGCCCAAGCCAAGTTTCGGACTGGAACCAGTTCGTGACCACTCGAACTACACAGTCTGAAAGTATGTTTAATCTCTCGGACTGGATAATCCAAAGAAAGTGTGCCTATAAAGTTTTTCAGTCAAATTGGATATAGTAAAGTCAACGACTCCTGGAGCACCTATAGCAAAAAAGTGGGGGCCTAAGAGGCACCACAGAGGCAAAGAACCACTCTTCACCCTTTTTTACTCTCTCTTCTCTATAAGATAAGTGGACAACCTCGAAACTAAAGCCATTTTCGGTCTCTCAACTCTTATTTTATTGTAACTTTTTGAACAAAATTTTGAGAATTTCTCACAAAACACGACCAGGGCAACAAATTGCCACGATATTGGAGGTTGATCTTCACCCACAAATGTAGTGGTGGGTTCCCTAGTTCTTAAGCAGTGTGAATTCTCTACTCATTCGATTACAAACATAATAACACTCTTAAGTAAACTAGCACAATAACCCATTACAAGAAGTCCTAATTTTAACCCCATCCTCCAAATAATCTCGAGAACATTCATAAACACCATTCAATCTATCCATACTAACCTAACTTGATTAACATATAACGATTTCATGATTTTCACTGTTACCATAAGATTCTTTAATGATATATTTCACGGTGAAGTTATATAAAATACTTATTATAAAATAATTCATACCAAATTTTGTAGACTTACATCTTAAAACGATCTAATTGGTAAACCTAGCTGGAAAGATCAATTTCTAGGGTTTATCATCTCTATTTGTTTCTAGGAGTTCACGGTGAAGAGGAAAATGGGAACACTAAGTGAAAACTCTAATTTCTACAGGATGTGAATTAAGCATATTAGAGTAATCTCCTCCTAAAAATTGTTGTTCATATAACATTTCTAAATTTTTTTCTACATAAAATTGTAGTTCACATAAGATATTTAATTGTCTATATATTGGCCATCATTACATTCGTACGGTTCTTTATTAGTAATATATTCATTCCTCTTCAAAACAAAATAAAAACTCTTTTTTTGTTGTGGCAACAATCCCACATTGGTGGTGAGACGGAGTGTGGTGCTCCTCTTAAGAGGTTAAGCACCCTTCCCTAGTGAGGCCTTTTAAAACCGTGAGGCCCAGGTGTGCCAAAGCGGACAGTATCACTAGCAGCCCAGAAGGTTGGTCCGCACTATCCCATAACGCATTATCAGCACAATTTGCTCTACTGTGATGTAGTCTTGAGAGGGTGTGTTGTGGCAACAATTCCACATTGATGGTGAGACGGAGTGTGGTGCTCTTTTTAAGAGGTTAAACACCCTTCCCTAGTGAGGCCTTTTAAAACCGTGAGGTCTAGGTGTGCCAAAACAGACGGTATCACTAGCAGCCCAGAAGGCTGAGCCGCACCATCCTATAACATTTTTTTATTTATTGGACATCAAACCTATCGGCTCTTTCACTGTCCTATTGATTTTTGGTTCTTAAACCATCCCAACGGAAACAACCACCACCTCCCATGGATATCATTTTTGGTTCCACATACAATATATCCATCATTTTTGGACTGTCCTCTTGACGACACAGCTTCAATAGAATTGATGTATATCCACCAACATCACCAGCTCACAAGTACCATTTCAAAGCTAAACAAAGTGTATTCAACCTCTCCTACTGATCTCAAATCTTTGTCTCTCCTTCTACAAGGTCGTATTTCAACCTCTCAACTCCTTCAAATACACGCTCAAATCTTTCGAATTGGTGCCAATCAAAACGATATCATCTCAACTCGCTTGATTGGTCATTACCCACCTCAATTTGCTCTAAGAGTATTTCATCATCTCCAAACTCCTAATATTTTTCCATTCAATGCCATTATCAGGGTTCTTTCTGAACAAGGATTTTTGTACCAAGTTTTCTCTATCTTCAATACCTTAAAGTTTCAATCACTTTATCCAAATGATTTCACCTTTTCTTTCCTTCTCAAGTCCTGTTTTCGATCAACTGATGTTAGAAATGTACAACAAATTCATACCCATATCTTTAAATCTGGTTTTGATTGCAATAATTCTGTTTGTAATGGTCTTCTTGCTGTTTATGCCAAGGGTGTTAGAGATTTAGTCTCTGCTCATAAGTTGTTTGATGAAATGCCTCAAAAGGGTATGGTTTTTTCTTGGACTTGTTTGATTGCTGGTTATGCTCATTTGAATCAGTCTGAAAAAGTTGTAACTCTTTTCTTAAGAATGATGAGAGAGAAATTGGTACCTGATGATGATACTCTGGTAAGCATCTTATCTGCTTGCTCAACTATTGAAATTCATGAAACTGAAAGATGGGTAAGAACTTTATCAGAATTTAGTACTCATTTTGACATATCTGAGGATTTTCGTCGTGATTCATTTGATACAATCCTTTTATATTTGTACGGGAAATGTGGAAAGATTGACAAGAGCAGGGAAATGTTCGATAAAATAACGGAAAGAGGAGGAACAAGAAGAAGTCTACTCCCTTGGAATACGATGATTGGTTGTTATACACAAAATTCTCGTCCCCTTGAGGCTCTAGCTCTTTTTCGGTCGATGATAGCAGGTTCAAATCCTAAACCGAATCATGTCACAATGGTTAATGTACTATCTTCTTGTGCTCAAGTTGGTGATTTAGAACTTGGGTGTTGGGTTCATGAACTCATGGAAATCAGAGGAAGTAAGAACTTGATAGAGACAAATAAAATTCTGGCAACTGCCTTCATAGATATGTATTCAAAATGTGGGGATTCTAAGAAGGCAAACGAGGTTTTCTGTCAGATTGTTACGAAAGATGTAGTATCTTTCAATGCTATGATAATTGGTCTTGCTATAAATGGCGAGGGTAGAGAAGCATTAAAGCTCTTCACCAAAATGGAAAAAATTGGTGTTCGACCTAATGCCAGTACTTTTCTAGGCCTCTTGTCAGCGTGTAGCCACGCAGGATTGGTAGATGAAGGTCGTCAATTGTTCCGAGATATGCATCAAAAACATTTGGTAAGCCCTGAACTCGAACATTACTCTTGCTATATCGATCTTCTTGCACGCTTTGGGCATGTTAAAGAAGCTCTTAACGTTGTTAGCTCCATGGAAATTGAACCCAACTCTTTTGTTTGGGGAACTTTGCTTGGTGGGTGTCAATTGGATTCGAGGCCAGAATTGGCTATGGATATTAGCAGAAGAGTATTCAAGGCTGATCCAAATGACTCGGGTGGATATGTGATGTTATCGAATTTGTATGCCAAGGATCGCCGATGGGTCGAAATTTTGGAGTTAAGGAGAAGAATGAAGGAAAGAGGAGTGAGAAAACAACCTGGGTGTAGTTGGATTAGAATTAATGGTGGTGTACATGAATTTCATGTCGGTTCTACTTCACACCCTGAAATTCAAATGATATATTGTACATTGGATGGGTTGTTCAATGAGATGAGTTCATTAAGTTATTATTGAAGACGAAATCGGATGAATATGAAATATATATATATTGGTCGGGGTAGAGAGCTAAGCTCGGTGACAATGAGGCTCGTGGCTTTCAGCAGAGAGCGCAATATGGAGACCTAGAAAGCTAAATTTCAGTTTCTTGAGCAGATTCAAACTATCAAGGATCTATAGAAATAAGATATTCTCAAACAATTGAACTTGGTTAGGTTACTCTTCCCTGTCCTTGAACAGAGCAGATCCCACAATAAATTGGGACTTTTTTTGACGGAGAACCCTTCATATGGTGAGTTGCTTTCACGGAACGAAAATGCCAGGGTCACCGAAAGCCAAAGCCCACTTGGGGGAGAACCGGAAATCAACGATCTTAGCCCTTGATTTCATTTTCTCTCCCAAATCTGTCTACATATTTATGTGGCTGTATCATTTCTGTTCATGAATCAATGGTGATACAAAGATCTTCAACATGGGGTAGGCGCCTATAGAGAAATAGCTTATGTTCAAAGGGGAACTTGAGGAAAGGTGAGTTGAAGGATTATCTTGAAGATGAAAAATCAGATGAACCCTTTCTGAGGTGTTTTAGACTCCACTTTAGGTATAAAATCAAAACAGGTGAACAACTATGGAGTTGGTTAGTCAACAAAAAGGAAAAACTATGGAAGTTTGACATGGGATTCTCTCGAGTGGAGGGCCTTCTCTTGGTCTTTTGGCCTTTGTGGTCAATAGCTAGCTGCGGCGGATTCAAAAATTATTTTCAGGAGTCGCTCAACTTAAAGAGAATATTTTAAAGAATTTCCACGTAAACTAGTTATTCATTTGACACAAAAGAGTTACATTACCAAATTACTCGTGTAATTTTAATTTATTTAAAATTGCATAGACTCAAACTAAATAAATTACTTAAAATTGTTTCAACATTAGATATAATAATGTACAATCTTTCAACAAAAAAAAAATATAATAATGTACAATAATACAAACTCAAACTTTTATCTTAAATAAGGATGAGTCTGGGAAAAAAGGAATAAATGTCACTTCCAAACAAATTTATTTTCATTAAGTGACCTTAGTTTTAAGTAATAAAATAAAAATTTAATCCAATAAACATTTTTAAATTATATTATCATTGTATGGTGTGTTTGGTTGCAGGATTTCTAAGTAGGATTCCAGTCAAAAGTGAGATTTGTTAGGAATCAAGAATCTTTGTTCTATTTGGCTACCAAGAATTTTAGGACTCTTGAATCCTAAAGATTCCTAATTCCAAAATTTGTATAGGATCCAAATCTCACCTTACCTAACTTTAAAAAAAAAAAAATCTCACCCTATCCCAAAGGATTTGTTAGGATTTTGGATTAATAAATCTTGATTTGAAACTTAAAATAAAAAAAAGATTTCCATTTACAAAATAATTTTTTTTTTCAAAAATCCTATTTTTCCCAAATAATGTTTTCTCGATTTTTTTTTCTTTTTTTTTTTTTCCAAAAGTCGATTTTTCCAACAACCGGTTTTTTTCCCCGAAAACATTCTTCCCTAAATAACTTTTTTTTTTCTCCAAACCCGTTTTATTTCTTTTACCGGAAAAATTGTTTTCTTTTCTCTCGAAAAACATTTTTTCTTTCTGGAAAACCTTTTTTTCATTGATTGAAATTTTCTGAAAACTTTTTTTCTCCATGAAGACTTTTTTCCCGAAAAAAAAAATGATTTTCGTAAGAAAAAAGTTTTATGAAATCTCGGTTACCGCAAAAAATGGTTAAATTTTTTTTTTTTGAGGAAAAACAGTTTCCGAAGAATATACGAGTTTCGAGAATAAAATTTCTTCAATATTTTTTTAAAAAAACATTTAAAAATACTCAGATTATAATAAATTATAGGATTCTTATTAGTTGCAAAACAAACCTAAAAATATTACATGGATTCAGAATCCGTGGAATCATGAATTCGAAGGACTCATGAATCCGCAAATTTTTGATTCCGTCATCCAAACAAATCATGAATTTTCTTTTTGGTGTTAAGAGAATTGACTGATTTTAAAAAGACAAAGTTGAAAAAAAATATTGTAAGGGGAATTTGGAGTCCTTTTGGCCCCAACGCCTGCACAAAAAGACATCACAAATTTAATGCAGTATTAGAGCTGCAATTACACGTTCCGATCTATTAGCCAAACACATTCTAGGACATGTTGCGAGAGTAGTCCCACATTGGAGAAGGGAGACCTAGTAACTAGATCTTTTTCACGCATTGATGATTTGAGTTGGATGACTACAAATTTAACATGATGTCAAAACTAGGTCCAAAAGTGATAGGTTTAAAATGTTGGCTCAAATATTGCCACATGCGAGAGAGCGTGTGAGAATAGTCTCTCATATGGGAGAAAAACGATCTAATAATCAAGAATATATATGTCCAGGCCTTTTCCACTCATTGTCATGTCTTTAGTTGCAGGACCACAAACTTTAAATTATCCTTGATTACATCATTAGTTTGATATTGAGCACCAAACTAATAACAACTAACTCTAGTTATCACAATAATAAGTTGATCTAACAAATTGTTCAATCTTTTGAAAGAAACCCTTAGATTCTTGAGTTATTTCCTTAGTAAGTTTTAAGGATCACTAATTCGCTACTAAGGACTAATCAAGAACTAGAACATGCAAAATATTGGATTGAAAGTGGAAACAATCACAAGAACCACAAGAACTAACTGTGAAGCCATTGCCAAAAACTTGTACCAACATCATGGCAACAATCACCCTTCGATATTTTTAAACGAAAACAGTTGGTCTGTTTAAACAAATATGATGAACTAGAGAAAAGATTAAACACACCTACAAAAGTTCATAGATAAATAAAAAAGAACACCCAAAATGGAAAAAAAGAGATCTAAAATCACAGAAACAGAAGCTGCTGACCGAAAGAACAGTTCACAATGAAAGGGGATATATAGATTGGTTTTCAGTTGATCTCTTGAAGAAGCTTAGACATGAGCAGTTCCTTCTGTGAATTTGGGGTCTTCACATCTGTATTTCCCGTCAGGTCCAATTCCAAAACCTTTTGGATCGGCAAATACGTTCTCGAGAAGCTGACTCCGTTGTGGATGAGGGCTTGCATCAGCAAACTCCACAGACTCTTCAATCACTTCGTCTATTTTCTTTTCTATGGCCTTCAATTCAACTTCACTAACTAGATTGTTTTCAATCATGTAGTTTTTCAATGCCTTGATTGGGTCTCTTGCACCATAGTGAGACTTCTCATCTGTAAAACAAACCCAAAATTTAAGAAGTTGAGAATCTCTTTAGGTTTCAATTTCTCACCATACTAAAGATCTGTAAAAGAAAATAAATTAGACTCCCAGAAAAGGTTGATCGACGATAACCAATGTAAGGGTTTTGTACTTAATAAAAGTTCATAAGAGTAAATTAAGTACTGAAGAGCACATCTCAACGGGTTAGTGCAGTTGATCGATACTGTCATTTTGAGTTTTGACAACTGAGAAAAATAAACGTTGACGGAAAACCTTACATAGAGGATTACGGTTAACCAATCAATTAGAGAAGTACAAATTAATTACGAAAAAAATAATATGAACATAATAACATTCTTATACAATGACTGAAACTCTAAAGCTCGTGCATATGAACCTAATCTTGAAATTACACAAAAGATGTCTCGAAATCATGATACAAACTTGTCAAATTGTTTCTAAATGCAAGCTTTTCAGTAAGTAGCAAACACATTTTTTCCTTGCACAGACAGAAAGGTATAGATTACGTAGTAACTTGAAAGCAACAAATGCAATACAATCTGAATTTAATATCCTGTGTTCTTTAACTGCACAAAAAGACATCTAGCAATCTCATTTTCTATGTAATCTTGCATTCGCTAAACTATATCTCTCTTATTTTCTATATGAGATTCACAGTATACCTTGGTCATCGAAGATAAGAAAGGTCCACGCATATTTATCAAAGAATAAAAAAATGACAGTTAAAAACAAAGATAGATGGTTCTATCTAACTGGTATAAGTAACATGAAAGGGTATATCAACATCAAGTACGAAGCAATCTTAAACCCTGAAAAACAGATCCGAATAACGAAACCAATAAAAAGTACATAAATCTACCTTAACTCATAACTCGAAATTAATAGAATCAGACAAAAACTAGTATAAGTTAAACAGAAACAAATGGAAGCAATAAGAAGTAGAGATTTGAACGTTATACCAGGGTCACGGAGCTCATCAGGGTCAGCCAATGAATGTCCTCTGAATCGGTAAGTCTCACATTCAATCAAAGTGGGTCCTTCTCCTCTTCTCGCCCTTCCAATTGCTTCCTTAGCAACTTCCCTAACCTTCAAAACATCCATACCATCAACATGAACTCCAGGCATTCCAAAAGCAGGACCCTTTTTCCAAATCTCCGGATCAGAAGTAGACCTTAAATGAGACATCCCAATTGCCCACAAGTTATTTTCAACAACAAACACAATCGGCAATTTCCATAATGCAGCCATATTCAAACACTCAAAGAATTGCCCATTGTTACATGTCCCATCACCAAAGAAAGCACAAGTAACATGATCACAATCAGCCTCTTTCAGAACCTCTCTTTTGTACTTCGATGTAAATGCAGCTCCAGTAGCCACGGGAATTCCTTCACCGATAAAGGCAAATCCACCAAGTACATTATGTTCCTTTGAGAACATGTGCATTGACCCACCTTGTCCTCGACAACAACCCGTTGCTTTACCAAATAGTTCGCTCATAACTTGACGAGCGGGAACACCTTTACTTAGGGCGTGAACATGATCACGATAGGTACTAACAACAGAATCCTCTTGCTTTAAAAGCTTAATAAATCCTGTAGAAACAGCTTCTTGCCCATTGTAAAGATGGACAAATCCAAACATTTTACCTCTGTAGTACATCTGAGCACACATATCTTCAAATGCTCTTCCTAAAATCATATCTTCATATAATTCTAATCCTTCTTCCTTAGTTATCAACTATACAAACAAAAATTATTCAAATTTTAAGAAGAATCACAAGAAAAAAAAAAATCAAAAGTATAATACTAGATAACAACCAACATACAGAAATGTGGAACAGAATGACATTTTTTAATCTTGAATAAAATTAAAAGAAAACCCAAGCATTTAAAGTTTGGGTATTCAAGATCTATAACTATTAGGGTTAAATTAATTAAAACTTACCAGATTGGGAAGAGAGGAGTTGGATTTGATCTTCTTTTCCTTAAGAACATCTGAAACAGCATGGATTGAAGATCTGCTACGGTTATTAGAAGGAGGAGAAGCTTTTGATGAAGAAATGGATCTAAATTTCTGGGTAGAGGCAAGGAAAGAAGTTGGGGTAGATTTGAGTGGATCAAAAAGGGAATTTTCAGGAGATCTAGTAGTGGAGGAAAAAGAGAGAGGTTGAATGATTTTGAAAGGGGAGAAAGCTGAAGAAGACATTGTTTTCCTTTAGGTTTTCTCTCTCTCTTTATCTGTAATTGTATGAAATTCTTCTGTGGGTTGTTTTTTTAGAGAGAGAAAGTGAAGAAATGCAAAATATAAGGAAGGGGGAAGATGAAGGGCGGAGAAAGCAAGGGAGTGTGAGCTTTGAACTTGCCGTTTTCTTTGGATGAATTAGTAGAGAGTGAAACTTACCCACTATTTCTTATTGTGTAGATTCAATGGTGAAGGGTGACTCTAACCTAACTTTGTCCTAGTTGGATAGCTAAAATGAATCAGTTTTATGACGTGGACAATCTTATCTCAAAGTTATGCCACTTGGAGTTTACATCAGATATTCAGTTTTTTCTTTTAAGTGAAGTGATTCATTCATAAAAGCCAAAAGATACAGCGCAGTTCATAAATTAACATGGCTTATGGTTCTGAAATATGGCTTCACATTTGATTTTCCAGATAATCCACCAAACTGTAACAATACGAATGAATGGTTGTCGTCAGACTCTAGTGTCATTATCTCCTTCATGCAATATATAAAACTACCTCTCCTCAAAGCATCAATACGTAAGGGATTAGGGAGCGCAAATTAAGCAAACAACTCTTGTGAAGGCAATTAAAGAGAATATGATCTCATTTATCTGTCTGACTATTACATAACCCACAAATTTTGGTTTCAATTGGGATGAATCTCGAGAGAACTTCAACTATTGGAAGAGTGTTGTTAGAAGCTTTCCAAAGGAATAGTTGAATCCTTGGAATGCAATTCACTTTCTACAGTTTGGTCCACTACTTTGATTCTTGTGCTTCATGTTGATGATGTTGGGTGAGTGAATTATACATTTAAGGTAATATCTTACAAACATAGTGAGATTTCTACGTATTTTGTCTTCTTCATTTGTGTTGATGGGCATTGTGGTTCTTTTATTGAACTCAAAATACTCTAAAGTGTTGAAGAGTATTGATATTGTTATAATGTAATAAGAACAATTGCAATGTACACTTATAACCCTTGAATATAAAGCTAATTACAATCATGCACACTTTATACCGACACCCCCCTCTTAAGCCGAATACACAAGAACAAGAGAGAGCTTGAAGTTGAGTTCATAAAAGCGAGAACAAGTCGAACCCTTCATAAGAATATCAACAAGCCGTAACTCTCCTTGTAGGAAGTGAACTTTAAGATTTCCATTGGGCACTTGTTTTCTAATGAAGTCAAAATCAATGGTTGCATGTTTTGTCCACGAATGTAGCATAATATTCACTGTGAGATAGGTTGTGCTGATGTTATAATAGTAAATGATTAGGGGGGTAGATAAAGGAAAGTCCAATTCGAGTAACAAATTCTTCAACCTAAGCAATTCAACAGTTATATGGACCACAAATCTATATTTTGCTTTTGTTGACGACCTGGAAATAATGGGCGGTGTTTTGGAGGCCCATGCAATTATATTAGGCCCAAGAAAACACAAGATTCAAATGACGATCGTCTGTCATTAGGTGAGACAACCCAGTCAACATCAAAGTAGCCAGTTAGATGGAGACCAGTGGCTTGCCGGAAAGATGGACTGTGAGAGGGAGATCCTTTGAGGTACCAGAGTATCCTTTTTACAACAGAAAAATGGGCGTTCGTTGGTTTGCCCATTGTTGGGTTTTACACCCTTCTACTAGTGTTTATAGCGGAATTAAGACATCTAATGTCTACACTAGTATTCCCAGGATCACATGCATAAACCTATGATAATCATTAATTAAAACTAGAAAGATAAATACCTTGTTCGCTAGTTTTCCCTCGAACCTTTCCAATTGCTTATGAGAAGATCAAGAGCTTCAAGTGTAGCTCCTCTACTTGGGACACGAGCAAACAATTTGATCTCCCACCTTGTTGTATAGCTAGCACACCAATGGTGGTTGAAAAGAAGAACTCCTTTCTTCTTGACTAGATAGACAGTTAATGGGAATTAGCTCACTTTCTCCTCTCTACTTGATGTGGTAGAGTAAGAAAGCTTAGAGAGAAATTCCACACCTTATTCTCTGCCCTAAGAGTGTTTATATAGAACCCTAATAAGAATCCACCTCCTTTTAGGTTTCCTAAAACACCCTTTAGAATAAGATTTAGGGAAATAGTCGAAAATAGCAACTATTGATATTTTCTAAATTCCCTAAGGAGGAGGTGTCCAAACACCACGAAAATTGGCAGATATAATGTTTATTATATCAGAAACCAACCCTCCAAAATTCAGCCCAATCCGAGTCCTAGAAGTACCCGAACCGGTCTAGGCCCAAAAACCCTGTTTTTGGCCTTTTTGTACTATCTTTGCCTAATTCCTTTTTAGGCCTATGAGATATGTTTATGGGACACTCCCATGATTATATCTCACTCCCACTAGTCATATCCTAGATCAATTTGTCACTCTTATGTGTAACCCGTTGTAGGATCCGATCGAAGTTAGCCGCGAATTACTTCGTAATTCGACGATCGTAGTTGGTCTCTAGCTACAACTCTACGATCCCTAAATCAATCGGACTTGATGATCTTCCACATCAATTGTCCTATCCGACAAATTGTTCGCATTGTCACCTTGGTCGAAGGACATCTCCTTCAACTCCTTCAGACTCCCACTTGGACTTAGAACAAGTACAATGCTCGATTCCCATGTCACTTAGTATCCCATCTGATACGTCACGTCATTCAGACTTTCTTGATCTCGAGTACAACTGTCAAAACAAATGATTAACTTTTAATCCATTTGAGCACGGCCATGCATTTTCAGTTGTTGCTCGTCAAGTGGCCCGAGGACACTGTACCCTAACATGGTTAGGAGGACATAATCCATTCTTGCGCTCCCACTCAACTTCATGTCTATCCTGTCCTTCCCAGTATCCGCCTTTATAACCTCCTTTTACGGCGCGGCGTTTAACGGAACCAAAGTCGGGCATTCCTTACATAAGATGAGCTGAGCACTCATGTTTTGAGGAATCTCTTCAATCTTGTCTTTGTGAGAAGTTTGACGATTTCATCATTCTTTGGATGAACTTCTCATGTTGAGGGTTATTCCAGTGTATAATCCCTATTATGCACTCACGTAGTCGAATCGAATACACTATTTCTATAGCCCATGAAACTGCGCTATCCCATCGACTCCCGTACTAGTCTTCGTGAGTCATTGTTGTCAATGCAATGACCTGGACTAGGGAATTGATAATGAATCACTCCAAGTTCACTTAGTAGGGTTTCATTCATCAGATCACGTATCTGACAAGCCTACTCGGAGCGTTTTCTTTATCGTGTGGACTGTCTCTTAAAATACCAAACCAAATTTTAAGGACAAAATAAAATTTCTTTTATTTTATTTATCGAATGTAAGTAATTAGGTACATAAACTCTATTATGAATCCAAATTACATTTGTTGCCATTCCCCAATGCGCTTTATACCAATGTCCCTCATGTGTGAATCATGTTTGGGCTGAGGTAACGGTTTGGTTAACGGATCTGCAACGTTATCATCCGTATGAACCTTGCAAATTACCACATCTTTTCTTTCTATGATTTCTCTAATCAAGTGGTACTTCCTTTGGATATGTTTGGATTTTTGGTGCGCTCTTGGTTCCTTGGCTTGGGCTATAGCTCCGTTGTTGTCACAATAGAGAGTCACGCCCTCTTCCATGCCAGGTACGACACCAAGTTCTATCAGGAACTTCTTGATCCAAACTCCTTCCTTTGCAGCTTCCGAGGCCGCTAGGTATTCTGCTTCAGTGGTAGAGTCTGCAACTACCGCTCCTCCATTCAGACAGTAGACGAACCCAGATTGTGATTTGAAGTCGTCTCTATCCGTTTGAAAGCTTGCATCCACATGGCCTACAACTTTTAGTGTATCTTCCCCGCCATATACCAGGAAATGATCCTTAGTCCTTTTCAGGTACTTTAGGATATTCTTGGCGGCGTGCCAGTGCGCTTGGCTTGGATTTGATTGGTAACGGCTACACATGCTCAAAGCATATGAGACGTCTGGGCGAGTGCAGATCATGGCGTACATGATTGATCCTATTGCCGAAGCATAGGGTACTTTCATCATGTATGCTAGCTCATCAGGACTCTTAGGACACTGATTTTTGCTAAGCACCATACCATGTGACATGGGAAGGAATCCTCTTTTGGAGTTTGTCATCTCGAACCGTTGAAGAATCTTATCTATATAAGTTTCTTGACTAAGTCCGATCATCCTCCTTGATCTATCTCTATAGATCTTGATTCCCAATATGTATTTTGCTTCCCCTAAGTCCTTCATAGAGAAGCATTTCCGAAGCCAGTCTTTAACTGATTCCAACATCGGAATATTGTTTCCTATGATTAATATGTCATCGACATAAAGGACTAAGAAAACTAGGTCGCTCCCACTAACCTTCTTGTAAACACAAGATTCTTCTGCATTCTTGAGAAATCCAAATTCTTTGATTTTCTCGTCGAATCGAAGATTCCAACTCCGGCTTGCTTGCTTGAGTCCATAAATGGATTTCTTAAGCTTGCAAACTTTTCCAGCATTTTTGGAATCTACAAAACCTTCGGGTTGTGTCATGTACACATCCTCTTCCAAGTGTCCGTTCAGGAAGGCGGTTTTGACATCCATTTGCCAAATCTCATAATCATAATGAGCTGCAATTGCTAGAATGATCCGAATGGATTTAAGCATTGCGACAGGTGAAAAGGTTTCATCATAGTCTATGCCATGAATCTGTTTGTATCCTTTTGCCACGAGTCTAGCTTTGAAAACGCTAACGTTTCCATCCTTGTCAGTTTTTACTTTGAAAACCCATTTGCATCCGATTGGTTTTGCTCCATCGGGCAAATCGATCAAGTTCCATACTTGATTTTCTGAAATGGAATCCATTTCCGATCTCATGGCTTTTAGCCATTTTTCAGAGTCGGGGCTCGTCATAGCTTGGTTGTAGGTACTCGGCTCATTATCTTCTAACAGTAGGATATCTGTTTTCTGAGATAATTCCTGGAGCCTTTGAGATCTACGAGGGGCCTGAGCAACTTTTGGAGTGTTCTCAACTAGTTGAGATGTCTCCTGCGAATTTGATTCGACTTGAGCGGGAGGTACTCTCTCGACCTCATTTTCCTCTTCCATACTTTGTGTATAGATAGGAGCCGCTAAACCTCTTGATATTTCTATATCTGTGTTTATTTGTTGCTCATATCGAATTTCATCGATATCTACATTTCTCCCACTTGTCTGTTTGGAAAGGAATTCCTTTTCAAGGAAGACACCATCTCGAGCAACAAACACTTTGTTCTCAGATTCGTGGTAGAAGTAGTAACCCCTTGTCTCTTTTGGATAGCCCATAAAGAGACATTTGTCTGATTTAGGTGCGAGTTTGTCTCCTTGTAAGCGTTTTACATAAACTTCGCATCCCCAGACTTTGAGAAAAGACAGCTTTGGAATCTTTCCAAACCATAACTCATATGGCGTCTTTTCTACAGCTTTTGACGGAGCTCGGTTAAGTGTGAAAGCAGCCGTTTCTAGAGCATACCCCCAGAACGTGTTTGGAAGATTTGCTAAGCTCATCATAGATCGAACCATGTCTAACAAGGTGCGATTTCTCCTTTCAGAAACACCATTCATCTGGGGTGTTCCTGGCGGAGTGAGTTGAGATACTATACCACAACTCCTAAGATGATCGTCAAATTCTTGACTCAAATATTCACCTCCTCGATCGGATCGAATGGCTTTTATTTTCTTGCCAAGTTGATTCTCTACTTCGTTCTGAAATTGTTTGAACATGTCAAACGATTCGGACTTATGCCTCATCAAGTATATGTAACCATAACGAGTGAAGTCATCCGTGAACGTGATGAAGTAGCCATAGTTACCTCTCGCCGGAGTACTCATTGGTCCGCATACATCCGTATGTATGAGTTCCAAGGGTTCTTTGGCTCGGTCTCCTTTTCCTTTAAAAGAAGACCTCGTCATTTTACCCATTAAACATGATTCGCATGTGTCATATGATTCTAAATTATACGAACCTAGAAGTCCATGTTCATGGAGCTTCTTCATGCGTGTCATGTTAATGTGACCCAAACGACAACGCCAAAGGTAACTTGGATTTGAATCATCTGACCGTAGCCTATTGGTTTCTATGTTGAAGACTTCGTTCTCAATATTCGTAATATAGAGACCGTTGTATAGCTTAGCACTGGTATAAAACATTTCACCTTTGTATAAAGAACAACGCTGGTTTTTTATTAATAGGTGATATCCCTCTTTGTCTAATTCTGAGACTGAGATAATGTTTCTAGAAATAGAGGGTACATAATAGCAATTATGAAGTTCTAAAACTAGACCAGTTTCCAAAGGTAGACTGAAAGTTCCTACAGCTTTCGCAGCAACCGTTGCTCTACTTGCTACTCGTAGGACAAGCTCCCTTCCAGATAAATACTTGATTCCCTTAAGGCCCTGCACATCATAAATGATATGAGCACCACATCCGGTATCGAATACCCAGGATTGAGAATCAAATGTATTTGCTAAGTTAACTTCGATAACATAGATACCTTGGTCGGAATCGTGAGTTCCTTCCTTTTTCCTTTTGTTCTTCTGAATCAGTCGAAGTTCTTTCTTTGATTCAGACATTCCAATGCCTCTCCGGATTGCCTTAGAAGTTCCGTACTTCCTCAACCGTGATTTGTTTCGGGACATGTCCCTTAATCGACGGATGATTGTGTGCGCATCCATTTTCTTGAATCTCTTTTGAAGATTAGGCTCCATGGTTGCCAACATAAGGCAAGTTACTGAAATTGATTTCATCCGGATACTTTTGGCCTGCTTTTGTTCCTCAATCTTTGAGTTCGCAGTTATTCTTGGAATAGGGGTATCCAGTACGCTTTCTTTGTTTGTAGATTTGAGAACACTTCTCAATCTCTTTTCCCAATCAAGGAAGTTATCCATGTTCAATTTGTCCTCATCAAGGATTGAACATAGGTTGAAAAGATTGATTTTTGCCATAGTAAAACTACATGAAACAGAAAAAAGGATTTTGCTAAGTATTACATTCGATAATTTTTGCAAAAAGTCCTAAGTTTTTGCCACATTATTCAAGATAAAACGTGTCCCTAGATGAATAATGCGATTCCGAGATCCCATCTCTCAAGGATTAAGCGGACTAGGGCCCTGCCCTTAATTCCCATTGATTTAGGTGAGTGAATACTTTCACTGATCATACCATATGATTCTCGGTTGATGGATTACATGTTTAGTGTAAAATCCATCCTTTTGCCTCGAGTATCCAAGACTCTCTTGCTGATCTCGTTGAGTAGAACCATTTAGACATGTAGGCCTCTTCTATAGGCCTACCCGCAATGTCCCAAGGTAGAGGAGGTACTCTGCGAAGGCCGACCCACCTTCCTCGAACAAGGGCGCAAGGAGTGTCTTAATTTGGATAGGCACTGTACTCAAAATTACTTTTAGGGACTTTTACGCTAGTCTGGCGTTCGTTTTAGTGAACTAATTAGCCTAACTAACATCCACGACATAAAGCGTAAATAAGTAAGTAAATGCGCGCGAGAAAGTAAATCAAGCACATATGGATCCTAGTATGGCCCCTAACCTAGAAGATCTAATCTCCTTTGGTTTGCTTCTTGTTTCGCCTTTTTAGTTCGTCTAGATCTCCGTCTTTGAACCTCCATTGATTTCTCCCACTCGCCTTTGAATTTCTTCCTTGAGTTTCATCAATGGACTCATAAACCCTAAACTCTAATTACAAGACTCAAACGATTCGCAGATCGTGTAAACTTGAAATTAAAATTATTACAAAACATGCACCCATCCGTGCTCAAAACAAGAATAAGAAATAAATTCTATGGCCATACTAGTTTCCGCATTCACATCACATGCAATCATATAATATATTTCAAGGCTATCAATTATATATGCATGTATATCCGGGAGATACTTTTGTCGACATCCGTATGTCATGTACGCACCTTAAGTCTACATCAAAAGATTAGACTAATGGTGTGTCTTGGTTTGATTTTAAAATTTGATTTTAAAGAGAAATTCCGTTTGGGCCTTGAATGGCCCGGGTTAATTTCGGAAATATTTGGATTGGAATTTTGGGAGAAAATTTGGATAAAACTCTCACTCGAATAGTGGTCCCTTTTCGTGGTCCGAAAAGCCTTGAAAAGACCCGGGACAAGTCCTAGACAAGTCCCGGCCCAAGCCCACAAAAGGGCTTGGACAAGGTCCGGATATGGCACGGCCCATAGGGCCGGCATGTCCGAGCCGAGGCCAATAGGCCTGATCTCGTCCTGGCCGGAGCCAGGACGCTAGTCCAAGCACCAGACGCGTCCTAGACGCATCTGGTGCTGGACCGGACCAGCACTACGTGTCTCGGACTTAGTCCGAGACACCCAGGACCCCAGACGCGTCTCCAAGACGCGTCTGGTAGTAGCTATTGGACGCGTCTGGAAGACGCGTCCTGGTTAAGCTACTGGTCGCGTCTGGAAGACGCGACCTGGAGCAGCTGGACGCGTCCTCAGACGCATCCAACAGTAATCTGGGACGCGTCTACCAGACGCGTCCTCCAGGCTACTGGTCCGGCCAGGAAGCTTCCTGGCCGGACCTATTGAGTTTCTAAAAAACTCAATAGTTTCCCTTTTTTTTTTTTGTGTTGCAATTTTAAATTGCTTTTTCCAAAATTTGAAACACTTCTAAAATATTTCAAATTCTTTTTAGAACTATTCTAAATTTCCAAATTTTGTTTTTCACAAGTTTCCAAAAAACTTAAAACAACTCTTTTAATCAAACCAATTTGGATCAAAATTTTAGGTTTTGAAATTCTTTTCAAGAACAAATTTTGAAATCTTTTGACAAATACTTGAATCTTATTCAAAATTAATCAAAAATTTTGTGTTTTAAACACTTTTAAACACAATAATCTATCTAGAAAAGCATGGAATTGGTCCAAAACTTAGATAAGATAGACTAATTGCAAGAGGCTCTGACGCCACTGTTGGGTTTTACACCCTTCTACTAGTGTTTATAGCGGAATTAAGACATCTAATGTCTACACTAGTATTCCCAGGATCACATGCATAAACCTATGATAATCATTAATTAAAACTAGAAAGATAAATACCTTGTTCGCTAGTTTTCCCTCGAACCTTTCCAATTGCTTATGAGAAGATCAAGAGCTTCAAGTGTAGCTCCTCTACTTGGGACACGAGCAAACAATTTGATCTCCCACCTTGTTGTATAGCTAGCACACCAATGGTGGTTGAAAAGAAGAACTCCATTCTTCTTGACTAGATAGACAGTTAATGGGAATTAGCTCACTTTCTCCTCTCTACTTGATGTGGTAGAGTAAGAAAGCTTAGAGAGAAATTCCACACCTTATTCTCTGCCCTAAGAGTGTTTATATAGAACCCTAATAAGAATCCACCTCCTTTTAGGTTTCCTAAAACACCCTTTAGAATAAGATTTAGGGAAATAGTCGAAAATAGCAACTATTGATATTTTCTCAATTCCCTAAGGAGGAGGTGTCCAAACACCACGAAAATTGGCATATATAATGTTTATTATATCAGCAACCAACCCTCCAAAATTCAGCCCAATCCGAGTCCTAGAAGTACCCGAACCAGTCTAGGCCCAAAAACCCTGTTTTTGGCCTTTTTGTACTATCTTTGCCTAATTCCTTTTTAGGCCTATGAGATATGTTTATGGGACACTCCCATGATTATATCTCACTCCCACTAGTCATATCCTAGATCAATTTGTCACTCTTATGTGTAACCCGTTGTAGGATCCGATCGAAGTTAGCCGCGAATTACTTCGTAATTCGACGATCGTAGTTGGTCTCTAGCTACAACTCTACGATCCCTAAATCAATCGGACTTGATGATCTTCCACATCAATTGTCCTATCCGACAAATTGTTCGCATTGTCACCTTGGTCGAAGGACATCTCCTTCAACTCCTTCACCCATAAATTTCAATACTTGATTGACGCCATAGACTATATCTGGCTGAGCTAAATTCAACTATCGTAAGGATGCAATGAGGCTTTGAAAATTTTGTGGATCGGTTCACCATTACTCTTTAATAACTTAGTATTTGTGGTTACAGGTGTAGAGACGGGCTTCGATTTTAGTAGACCAAACCAGCGAAGTAAATCAAGAGAATAGTTTTGTTGAGTAAGAATTATAGAACCAGATGTGTGATGTGCTCCCATTCCTAAGAAATAACTCAGATCTCCAAGGTCGGTCATTTCGAATTTTCCGTGAGGACTTGCAATTAAATCTTGTAACAATAGGTCAGAAGTGACAAGAATGTTGTCCACATAAAGTAAAAAAATGTAAAACCTTTTGAGAAACTGTGATAGAACATTGATGGATCTGAAATTGACTATTTGAAACTCATTTTTCGAATGCAACTACTAAAACAATGATGTAAAACTCTTAACGTCTGTTTTAAGACATGGAGACCATTATGGAGTTTACATACATATACATGAAGGATGTTCAAACCCGTTTGGTTGAGTCATGTAGACTGGCCTCTAAAGCTCTCCATTAAGGAACACATTTTTAACATCCAGTTGTTTAATTTTTCAATGTTCAGAGAGTGCAAGAGAAATATATAACAGTTCTGATTTTCATCGAGTGAACCACTAGACTGTAAGTTCCAACATAATAAATACCTCATTGGTGAGTGTATCCTCGAGCAACGAGTCAAGCCTTGTAACGTTGAACAAAGGCATCGACTCTTTATTTAGCTTAAAGAACCATTTGTAGTCACTATGTTGCCAGTAGAAGGAGGACGAACTAGAGACCATGTATCATTTTCGTGTATGAATTTCCTCAGCCATTACTCGTCTCCAAAGAGCATGCCGGCCCGGAAGCTTGTAGGAATGTAGTTGGTTCTTCAAACATCGAAGTATGTGCAAGAGATAATAGAGGTAGATAAAGAGTGAGATGGCAATAAGCAAACTCCTTGGTTTTCTTGTGCCATCATGAATGCGACTGACCATAGGATGGGCGAAGGTTGAAGAAGGTGGTAATGGAATACTATTAAGAACAACATTTTTAGAAAGAGGAGCAGGTGCAGTTTCAGAAGTTGGGTGGTTTGACGAAGGAATATATTTGTCTGGTCATGGGATCAGCTATTGAAAAGCATACGACAATTGTGGGGTATGAGAAATATATGGCACGAACCAGAAATCGTGTTGGAGTTTAAGTGAAGAATTAAGAACATGAAAAAAATTTGGGAGAGTTTCATAAACGCGTGGTAAGTTCTGATTGTCAACTAAAGATAAGGGGACAAATGGCATTTAGATAAACTACGCATTTTGAAGATGCGTTTGTAGGACAAGTGATGATCGAAGTAGTATTTGGAAGAAAAATAGTAGGAACCGTCCATTGTAAAGAGATAACAGAGAAATGAGAGCTTTTAGCTTTGTTGTTTTGAGATGATGAAATGGCGAAGCTAGGGAAATACTTCTTCGTCATTGAGGACATCGCTGGAGATGTAGATTTATAAAGAAGGTTCATCGAAACATTAATATCTTTTATGACTTGGACTAAAGCTTAGGAAGATACAGGGTTTGGATTTCACATCTAGTTTAGAAGAATGGTAAGGTGAAAAAAAGGAGTAAATCACGCCAATCGGAACTTTTGAGATCATTTTAGTTTAATTTGGTGTGAAGTAATTTCCCAAATGGAGATAATCCGTCAAGATCTGAACTTGGAAAACGATTAATCATGTAAATATCAGTTTGGAAAAGCCTTTGGTCAAAACTTCCGAGGGACAGAGACTTGATGAAGAAGATAAACAACAGTTTCGACCAAATGTCGGATCTTGGGCTCAGCTACTCCATTATGTTATGGAGTATGCGGGAAAGACTGACAATGGTGGATTCCATTTTAGTAAGGAACCCAGACATGCCAGAACTAACATATTGACCACCTCCGTCTGACTGGAGATTTTAATTGGTTTGGAGAATTGCTTTTTAACGAAAACTTTGAAAATGAGGTTTAACATCTGATTTTGTTTTAAGAAAGGGTTATTTCCCTAATGGCCCCCAACTTTGTGACCAGCTTCCCGCCTGGCCCCCTACTTTACGAAAAATACCCATATGGCCCCCTTCCGTTATAACACCGTCACTCTCTCTCCTCCATCATGTTTTCTCTCTCTGCCAAGTCACGCCACATCATCTGTTACGCCACCTCATCATCTTCTCCGGCATGGGTCGCCGGCCGGCCAAATTTCCGGCCGCCGACCTTAAATTTTTTTCTCTCTCTCTCTCTAAAATTTTTTTTTTTTTTATTCTCTCCTCTCTCTAAACTCCGGCGAAGGGATTTCCCTTCGCCGGAGTTTAGAGAGAGGGTGAGAACAAATTTTTTTTTTTTAGAGAGAGAAAAAAAAAATTTGAAGGTCGCCGGCCGGCGACCCATGCCGGAGAAGATGATGAGGTGGCGTAAAAGATGATGTGGCGTGACTTGGCAGAGAGAGAAAACATGATGGAGGAGAGAGAGTAACGGTGTTATAACGGAAGGGGGCCATATGGGTATTTTTCGTAAAGTAGGGGGTCAGGCGGGAAGCTGGTCACAAAGTTGGGGGCCATTAAGGAAATAACCCTTTAAGAAATAAGTCCAAGTAAAAAAGAGTATAATCATTGGATAATAGCAAAATATAACGATGACCGGGGGAATGTCACTGGTGATGGTCCCTAGAGTCAGAATGCACGACTTCATTTGGAGCTGACGAAGAATTAATAACATTAGTAAATAGAAGACGATGAAGTTTTCCCGAAATACAACTAGAACATTTACATGTAGGGTTATTTCCCTAATGGCCCCCAACTTTGTGACCAGCTTCTCGCCTGGCCCCCAACTTTGTGACCAGCTTCCTGCCTGGCCCCCCTACTTTACGAAAAATATCCATATGACCCCCTTCCGTTATAACACCGTCACTCTCTCTCCTCCATCATGTTTTTTCTCTCTGCCAAGTCACGCCACATCATCTTTTACGCTACCTCATCATCTTCTCCGGCATGGGTCGCCGGCCGGCAAAATTTCCGGCCGGTGACCTTCAAAAATTTTTTTTTCTCTCTCTCTCTCTAAAAAAAAATTATTTTTTTCCTTTTTTTATTCTCACCTCTCTCTCTCTCTAAACTCCGGCGAAGGGAAACCCTTCGCCGAAGTTTAGAGAGAGAGAGAGGAGAGAATAAAAAAAAAAAAATTTCTTTTTTTTTTTAGAGAGAGAGAAAAAAAATTTGAAGGTCGCCGGCCGGCGACCCATGTCGGAGAAGATGATGATGTGGCGTGACTTGGCAGAGAGAGAAACATGATGGAGGAGAGAGGGTGACGGTGTTATAACGGAAGGGGGTCATATGGGTATTTTTCGTAAAGTAGGGGGCCAGGCGGGAAGCTGGTCACAAAGTTGGGGGCCATTAGGGAAATAACCTTTACATGTATTAACTACAAACTTTTTGAATTTCAAATCATTGTCCTTAACTACTGAGTTAAAAATTTGCAGATAGGGATGAGCTAAACGACGATGCTAGACTTCAGAATTGGCTCGAGAACCAGAAGACAAGGAAGGAGCAAAAAGGGAGACTAAAGTCAGTCTAGCTTTGGTGGAGGATAGACGGAAAAAGGTCTTCGTCAATCATTCCGACGAGGAGTCTCCCACTGGTTGGAATTTCCTGAACAAAGAAACAAAATCTATCGATGACGACGAAACAACTAAAATCCGAAGGAGATGTGATGATCCAAATATTGGTCATCAGTTGACGAAGTCAATAAGTCAAAGAAAGCCCAAGGATCAAACTGGTTAACTAGTCTTCAAGTCATTAGGGAGGTGAATACGAATGAGATATGTCATTTAAACTCAGAATTGGGAGGTCTCCACGTGTATCGTAGTAGAAATTTTGTCGATAATGAAATATATCAACAGTTTCGACCACTGCGGTCGAGATACGTCATCTTCGCCAATTAAAGAGTGCTCCATATTCTGAGCACAAAGATAAATAGAAGATAACCTAAAAAATTGATTTCCTTCAATTAAACATGAAATAAGCTTTTTTTTCTTTCCCTATTGGGACAAGTGATCACAAACACTCCCAATAGTTGAATGTATTAGTTTGCAAGATTGGGGAAATCATCTTGCATTAATGAAGCATCATTTTCCATTGATGAAACATCATATATCTCTTGAGACGTATTAAACGCCGTAAATATGAATAAACAAAGTTATAGTGGTTATTGGTGATGGTTGTTCGTCGTAGAAGAAGTAGGGTTTTATGATGGAGTTTGGGGTTGAAGAAAGATGAACATCGCGACGACAAAAAACTTTAATATATTTTAGTGGCATTTTTTAATTTAATTTTTGAATCCCTATAAATATTTATTTATTTAAATAATGTTCCTCCATTACCAAGCGGTCCAGCACCCAGCCACAGTCTTGCGTACCAACTAGGAGGACGTTTCCTATATAACCTCGTAAACGTTCATTGCTATCAATTGGGTCCATAGCTCAGTGGTAGAGCATTTGACTGCAGATCAAGAGGTCACCGGTTCGAACCCGGTTGGGCCCTTTTTTTTGTCCAATTAATTATTTTATTTGTCTGAGCCCTTCTTGCCAAATGGTGACCTTTCCTAATTCTTTTCATGTAGACTCAACGGTGATACTTTATGAATATGGCAAATTCATCAAAAGCTAACTAATCTTTTTAGTCCCCTTCATCTCTAGGATGCAGAGTGGATTCTTTGGTCTTATTTGGAGAATAAGATAATTTATTTTTCTCGTTTATAAAATAGAAGTTGATGGACTTGAAGAGTTTTTTTTTTCATTCCTAGCTAACAACTTTGAAAGTGTGTACGAGGGAAGTAATACAATTACTTAGATTTTCGACCCAGTTTTTTTTTATTAATGGCTATAAAGATTTTCAAAACACTTGATGAAAGTTTATTGTGAAGAAGATGCCACATCTGTTATTAAATCGAACTTTATTTATACAATTACTTAGATTTTCGACCCAGTTTTTTTTTATTAATGGCTATAAAGATTTTCAAAACACTTGATGAAAGTTTATTGTGAAGAAGATGCCACATCTGTTATTAAATCGAACTTTAAATAAATAAATAGCATTTTAACAAATAACAACAAATCGTCAGTTCAACAAAAAAAAAAACACAACCTCAGGGGCATAAAGACTTCCAATCATTAAGAAGACAACTTAATTTTTAAACCCAACTATCAAAATCTTTTTTGGCCTCTCATACATCTTCATCACCACAACTTCCAACCATTTGTCTCTCTAGATTTTAAGACGAAACTTCTTGTGTTGAATCTCTCTCTTTCTCCCTCTCTCTCTCTCTCTCTGGGGCTTAAGGCAAAAACATAATGAAACTTATTCCCGACCAACGACATTAATTGGTTATAGATTAAAGATGGTAAGAATGAAGAGCTCTTGCCCGTTTCAAGGTTTGAGTTGAAAGTCAATAAAATGAGCTAGTAACTCTAGACTAAGGTGCTTTCAGCGAAGGGGCGGGGGGGGGGGGGGGGGGGGGAACTGGTAGGGGCTTGGAGTCGGTGTTGAACATGAAGATGAAGAGGGGTAAAAAACAAACATGTTTATTTTTAAGTCTTAAGTACGTTACCTTTTAATAATAAGTCAATTTGGTCCAATTGGATCGACCAAAGTCTTCATACCGCCAACTTTTTTTAACTTACCCACACACTGAGGCCGCCCCGGGCCAAACCAACTAAAGCGGTCGTTTTGAGCCCTATCGTAGTTAAGGACTTCAAATTTCGAATTTTTTATGATACAGTCAAAATAATAATTATATTTCAAATAGATACAAGAGATGAGTTAAGTTATGGCTCAGTGGATAAGAACATGATTTTATGTAAGAGATCAAGGATTTCATTTCTCTTCTAAACATTATTAAGAATTTTTATTTTATTTTTTCGAATATGCACTATATTAGGGCTCCAAAGTTTAACTTCGCTTGTGGCCTCCCAAAGGGGTTAGCCCTAACTGCACATCATGTCTAGCCGAATAACCTAACTATGGATGCCGTTAAAACATCTCTTGGTTCTCATATCCTCTTTGTTCACAACATTGTTACACAAAATCAATACAAAACAATCAACAACAAATCTCAGTTACGACATCTTTTTTCCTTCAAGAGAGTCCTTATTGGAATTAATTATAGGGAAATTTTATAGGCAATGCGCCAAACTTGTGAAAGGCAATGTGTTTTCCACCTATGACTTGGTCAAAAGAAGTCGACCAACTATAGTTAAAGGGTATGTCCAAATTTGAAAGTGCGTATCACCCATATTTTATTCTTTTCTTCTTCTTCCGGCAAACAGTCGCTGGTCGGTGATCTCCAACCGACGATTTTTTTTTTTTCACTTCCTTCTTCCTCCTCCCTTTTCCTTCCTTAATCTTCTTTCTTTTTCTTTTCTATCTACTTCTATCTCTATTCTCTCTCTAGCATCTCCGACGAAGGGGTAATCCTTCGCCAGAGTTCTGGTCTGAGAATCAGACCTTGGTCTGGACTTAGCGATCCAGATGAAGGGTCTGATTTCCAGACCCTTTAAGTTTCCAGAAAGGTCTGGTTTTCCAGACCTCCGGCGAAGGGTTACCTCTTCGTTGGAGATGCTAGAGAGAGCAGAGATAGAAGTAGAGAGAAGAAAAAGAAAGAAGTAAAAAAAAAAAGTCGCCAGTCAGAGATCACCGGTCGGTGACTGCTTACTCCTTCACCAGAGATAGAAGAAGAAGAAGAAGGAATTTAAGGAAGAAAATATTTTTTGGTTATGATTGTCGGCCAGAGATTCGTCGCCCGACAATCTCCGGCCGCCGACAACCTAATATAATAATAAGGGGATGGCATTAAATTTAAAAAAAATAAAATAAGGGGATGGCATCCAAAAGAATGTTTACTGGTTAACCAAGTTTTGCTAAAAAAATTGTTTGTCCTACTTGTAAAAAATGTTGTGTTAATGATATTGAAAGAAACTGATAACACAAATATCTCTTTCTCTGTACAAACACTTACAAGAGTTAGACTATAAACACAAATATTTATAACCTTATCGATGGGCAAACCTCAGTCCCCAGATGTTCTTGGTAAACCACTCTAAATCCTCAACGATCGTTATAACTCGAAATTCAAACAGTTGTTGTACATTATTACTTTCTGGCTTTCTCATTACCTGCAGAACAAATTTGAATGGTACTAAGAAACTGAATTATGATTTCGTTCCTATTTTATAACTCAAGATTCTGCAAAATTTACTCACCAAATATACTAGATTTTAATGGAAATCGAAGTGATGAACCTTTCGTTTTCAGATCCTTCAATTGCTTGATTTTATTTGTTTTCTCGCTTTTCCCTGAACTACTAGTTTCTCCTGTTAAAGAAATGCTTCTCTTCTTCACTTTCTCGTGATATACTGTCGGTGGGGCAAGCTTTAACGGAGGCAAGTTTTCTAACTGAAACGTTCTTTGCACCTTCTGAAGATTATTCAAGATCTCAAACTGTAAAACACAATATGGAAAGGAAATTAGTTGCGGGTGAGAACAAATTAAGGAAACAGAAAACAGTTATCATCGAAATGATCTAGGGACTGATTTTTTTTTCCAACTATTATCAGCTGAAAATGTTGACTGGCCATGACATCAGAAACTTCAGACCCTATTAAAGAGTTGTAATGGGACTTTGACCCAACGGTTTGCATCTCCCTTAATTCCCGGAGATCACGGGTTCAAATCTTGGTGGAAGTTGTTTATCTCAAGATTTATCCCATATAATTACAGGACACAACAAGTAAAAGTAGTGTAGATGGGTTTTAAGGCTTCCGAAGGTGGCCTTGAACGGTCTTGATATGGCCTTTAAGGGTCCAAGTGTAGTGTTTATGGCGGTTAATCTGCTTATTCAATTCATATTGTATCCTCACAATATAGTATCCTGATGATCTATTAATGCCACGCGATGACTCTTGGAGTCCTTCGCCAAAAAAAAAAACCATAAAAAAGTTAATTGAAATTCATTTCAATGTTATGTTTCAATCAACTTTACATATGGATTAACCATTGAGGGGGTCGTGGAGTGGTTGAACACCTAGGCGTAAACTCACGAGGTGACAGACTTCGTAAACTCCCAGGCAATCTATCAATAATTTATTCTTATGTATGATATATATGGTTAAATACTTATATCTTTTTCGGCCCCAAATCACCCCATAAATGTCCAGGATTCCATTTTGGCCCTAAATTTGTCTTACTTTGCAATATTGCCCTTCAACTATTTGTCTTTAACTTCTTTCATTTTTTGTATCTTCTCTCTTATTTCATTCTCTTTTCTCTACTTCATTTCTCTTTGCTCTTTTTCAGTCGTCGCTAGCAGAAGGTTGACGACACTTTGCTGGCGAGAGGTGGAAAGGAGGAAAGAGTGATGAAGTGGAGGAGGGAAAAGAAATAAGACAGAGAGAAAAGAATAAAAAATAACAAAAGAAATTAAAGACAGCTGAAAGGCAAAACAGGAAAATAAGACCAAATTGGGAGCCAGAACGGAAACCCAGATACTTATGGGGCCAAAACGACCAATTCGTCACAAATTGGGAAAGGAATTCACACTACACACACATATATGTGTGTGTGTGTGTGTCTGCTTGTTCAGAAACTCCATTGTGCAAGAGCATATAACCAGAGAACTGTCACGCCGAATGGTGAGTAGGACACGTCCTGAATTCTTACTTCAAAACAATGGTCGGGTGTGTTAAAAGTTTAGAATGATGCATGAATAAGTGGCGATACCAACAGAAAAGAAACAAACGCAAGAAAATTCCAGATAAGAAAGAATCTTAATTACCCGCGAGATCTGCTGCAGCCCATAAGGTTTCTCTGCATCAGATTCATATGAATGTTGAGTGATGCCCGTTGTACCTTGTGTTCGTTTTGGTCTCAATAAAGAACTTTTTACCAACCCGTTATTTGTAATCACAGATTTATTCCTAGATCGTTGTTTCTTTTTCCTAGGCAGACAAACAGGGCATCCTGCTGAGGAGTCACCGTTCAAGGATTCAGTTTCTTGAAACTCGCATTGAAGATGGGTTGCATGCCCACAATTGAATACTCGAATACCAGACGTCGAATGCTTCTTCGTAAGAGAGTAATTGCAGATAGAGCACAAAAGACTCTGTGGTGCATAACCATGAGAAGCACCCTTTTTTAGTAGACTCATGGTATAGAAAGTATCTTCTTCGATCAACGATTTGGCAGTGTCCTGACATGAGAGTACAAAGTCAACATACAACTTTTAAAAGCAAAAACAATCTTTCAACATACAACGATTAGTCATAGGATATTGTAGAACATCTGAGGATCTCCATAAAATGTTTCTGTATAAAGTCCACATTCAGAGGTGTTTGGTGTCCGACAAAATGTATTTCGCATGATATATATAAATCTTTATATATATACATACATATATATATATATTTTAAATATTTATACGTGTACTTCCAATTTTAGATTCTCAAATATAAAATAGAACTCCCCCACATTTCTTCCTCTATAACTTCCCTAACATTTTTCCTATTAAGGAGGTTAAAGTGTAGTCATTAGCAGCTACTTCAAGTGATAATCATCTAACATACATGAGAGAAAACACACGCCAATCAGAAGTAACAATATCAGATATTTTTCATTGCATTGCAGCCTATAAAGTATAAACTACAACATGCACATGCTTTAGAGTAGTCTGTTTAAAGCATAGAAACCTGAGATATAGAACAACTACAAAATCGGATTGAAGATTCTGCAACCACTAACAAGTATGGGTGCATTAGTTTTATGTTTAACATTTTACAAGAGCATAAAAATTTCGTGTGAGATGCATGCTTTAATATATGCTGATAAAAAGTGTAAATAGGAAGTCGAAAATACCAAAATTCTTCTTTCGAAGCCATAGGTACCAAGCATTCCCAGTATGGTGAGTTTAAAATCGCCAAACTCTTGGTCACCATTATCAGAAAGGAGTTTTGCCATGATTGATGGAAGGCGTAAATATCCAATCATCCCCTCGACAATTTCTTTTATGAACTGCGCAAAAACTTTTCTGAAAATATGAGCTCCTTTATGGGACTGTGATATCCTCCATTTATATGTGGCTGCTTCTTTATCATCTTGCAAGTCAAACATCTCTTTTGTCTTACTAGCATATTTTCCTTCCAATGGCATTTTGCCGTCATAAGAATCTCTTAAAGGCTCACAAAACCTGCATGAAGCCCAAGGATCATCAAGATGAGAACTTCAATAGCAGATCACTTGTTGGGAGCCGCTCACAGTAGTCCATGTTCATGTCAAACGCAACATATATGAGCTAGCATGAGGAAGATTGATATTAACTTACGAATCAAGCAACTGGAACCAAAGAGACTCTGATTCCTCAGGATCCAAGCGCACGGTGTTCCGCTGGCATAAGCCAATAGAGGCATGCAATATATCGCGAATAGAATTCACCTGAACAATATCAATATTAACCATTACGCATGTTTGTTAGATTAACACTTGCCAACTTAATAAGTCTACAAGATTCTATATCCATCTACCAACCTCTCCCATCATTAAAATCGTGTTAAGCTGCCCCTTTTCAGTAGGGCTACTGCAAACTATATTTTCAACTGCCGCTTCAAGAGTTCTAAAATTTTCGTTGAGGCCTGATAGAGTAAGAAGCAGAGCACTCCCAACATCACCAACTCTTTCTAGTAAAAATGCAGCTGCATCTATAACTTGATATTCCTGGCACAAACGCAAACAATTCTCCACTCTATAGCTTTCAAACGTCTCCAAGAATTTGAGAACTGAATGGCGTTCATACTGACACAATAGCTGCAAAAGAAAAAAAAAAACAAAGATAAGACATTGAGAAGAAATGTGTATGAGGACCCTTACTAAAATTTCCCAAAAACAGCGAAGTTTTAAAAGAAACTAGAAGTCTAAACAGTGAATTGGCGTGTGCAGCTTGATACAATAGAGAAAGACGTATACAGATATCCAACAGGAAGTTCCTCCAAAATGGCCATTTCTAAACAATATGGGGAAGATGAGGTGAAGATCCTTGAAAATTGGCAAAATGATCTCCATCTATTAGTGTAATTTTTCACAAGATTGGAAGATGACGAAAGATCCTCCAAAACAACAAAAGAATTCTATATCCATTAGTTTGAGAAGAGACAGTGAATAGGACAGGAAAACTAATACCGACCCCACAAAGAACTTAATAATCCATCACAACTTCTACTTCGCAGGGCGTGAAGCATATGTGTACTTTTTATCCAAAAGCCAGCAGCCAGCCTCGTAAATCTGCCTTAGAACTAGATAATACAGCAGTACTAAAGATAATTAATAAATTAGAATGTAGCATGTTTGCTAAGAGTTAAACATAACAAATTTAGCAACATAGAGGCTGATCACTCGGGAACACAAGTTAGTTGTAAGTAACTCGTGACTTAGCTAGAGGACTGGCCTAAGACGAGTCCTATCAGATCCCCGAGTAATCACAAAGTGACTCGTGAAGTTTGGATCATGTCAGATGATCCGCATCACTTGACTTGGAGAGTGACCCGGTTGTGTTGAGTCGTAAAATGATTCTGGGACACAATCTGCTCGATCTAATTTTTCTTCTGATCTTGAGCTGCTTAAGCAACTGAAATAAATTGCAAAACTTATCCTTTTTCTTATTTTTTTCCTCTTCTCAAGCTTTATTTACTTCCACCTTTGAGATATAAGTCTGGATATATAACCAGACACATAATTGCAAAACTTGGGACTTGTTATTAATCTAGTCAGTGTCAGCTCCTAGTGCAACAGCATT
The DNA here is from genome assembly GCF_041429995.1 of Eschscholzia californica. Taxonomy (NCBI): domain Eukaryota; kingdom Viridiplantae; phylum Streptophyta; class Magnoliopsida; order Ranunculales; family Papaveraceae; genus Eschscholzia; species Eschscholzia californica. The sequence goes on along the minus strand of NW_028238461.1, from coordinate 41,524,257 downwards.
AGACATAGGGTTAAAGGTAAGTAAAATTTGAACAAAGAGGCAAATCACTGCATCGTAAACAACAATACGGAGTACTCCTACAAAAGAACATACTGATACTTAGATTGACTGCTCACCTGGAGATAAAGTTCTACCACCTCGTCAGTTACACTAATTGATTTATGCTGTAGAAGCTTCGGGAAACCAGAGATTCTCTCTAAATACGATTCCACTTTTTCGTCTTTTACTCTTCTTCCATTTGGTACATCCAAAACATATTCCTTTTCCATAGCAGAGAAGTCAAGTCTCCCGGACAAGTGAACCTCAATGGTAGTCTTTAAATAAAGAAAGAGGCTTTTAGGATGAGGGTGAAGCTCAGACAGGATAGTTTGACTCTCTTTATGGAAATGATCAATGGTCAAAAAAAATGTCCCCTCTCTGCAAAAAGCGAACCACAAAGGCATGCTGATAATTAGATTTCACATAATAAAACAACAACACTGTTGATCTGTTAAACCTATTTGAAAATATACCTGCTTAGAGTAACCAGCTCAGGAACTCGGGAAATAACTGCTGAACGAAAAGTCGCTAAATTATTATCTCTCAATTGTAGCAACATGTTGTTGATAAAAGAGAAAGCATGAACAGGTTCCTCCCGATCTTTCAAATAGCTATCTAAAGCATCAACGTGCTGACCTCTAGCAGTATGAATTAAGCCACAAACCTGTGGATCGACGTACTTATCACAAATTGATATAGAATTGCCGAGTAATGATTATTTTTATTACTACAAAGAGGAATTATCAGAATCATTGTTCAGAAGTACCGCCATACTAGTTGGTAAACAATAAAAGATGTCTAAAATACCTGGTAATATTGAGCTTTCTCACAGAGATGCAACAAATGAAAAGAATCCCAGTCAGTTTCTGGAACGACCCTCAAAAGGGCAAGCACCTGCTTCTCTCTTCTTTTAGAAGTTTCGTTTTTCTGATTGGGACTCTCTGAAGTCAGGAACTCCAGGACATGACTTAGTACAGGTTCTGAAATTGTAGCTCTTTCATATGCAACAAAGCAGGCAATGAACTCAAGCAGATGACCTTTATCTTTGCTTGAAGGCCATACTTCTGGGGACCCAGTATCAACCGGAGAAGAACGGTCAACTCCTAAGATGTCCGAATCAACAATACAAGTAAGAGCATTTACTGTGTGTTGGACCATCAAATTCTGGTTTTCTTTGCTCGTTCCATTATTTTTATCGTTATCTTCCACACCCCCGTCATCCAAAACAAGGTTAACATTTGAAACTTCTTCCAAGAAAGCAAGTCTGAGAACATCTAAAGTGGCTTCAGTGTCCATCCACAGAAGATGGTAGAGATTTGGGTAAGCTCCAGTGGGCGGTTTGAATCCCTTCACTACATCTGAAAGCTTCGCAACTGAATCCTCGAGAAGAAAATGCACAAGTTCCCTTCTAACTGATGGCAAGCGAGTAGGAGAAATTTCGCCGTGTCCTGAAAGGTTAATGTCATAAGGATTCAGTCTCTCTAAAAGACTTTCCAGATGTTTATATCCACGAGAGATGTTGGAGATCCAAGCGTCTCAAAATGAAATAATCAAATTAAAGAAGGTTCGCAACTAATAATGGAAACAGTTTCACGTTTCGCGATACTCAATCGAACGGTGAACGTAGAATTGGCACATATTGGTATTAAATAGCTAGCTTTCTTTTTCCTGCTATTAAGGAATGAGTAACTAATGGGGTTTAAAGGTTGGGTAGGTTTAAGATAAGTCCAGATAAATAATACAAACTCCCCAAAACATCCTTGCATAAGTTTCAAGCACCAACTTCAAATGCATACCTGGAGGAAAAGCAAGACCTGTAAAACAATACTTCAGATAAACAAGCATCCGATACCTGTATCATGAAGAAAATAACCATTTAAGAGTAGGGATAGCTTGTATAAGCTTTTCCATATATGGTTCTAATAAAATCTCACTTGAATAACCAGAGGGAAGAAAGTAGAGTAACATAATATTGAAAATGACAATGTTAACAAATACACCAAGGAAACTATTTAGCAAATAACAGGACTCCACTGTTTTCCTACTTTATTTTCTTTCTTCCAAACAGACCAAAAATATCTTCTTTTTGTGCTTGGCAAATAGTACAAGTTATAGAAGGATACCCGATAGCAGATGCATTTTCTATGTGTTTATTTTGCAAAACCAGCAAAAGCTCCTCCAATGGTGCTCTGTAATCATCTAAACCTTTGTTGAAAAGATATATCAAAGCTCCGTATAGCCCATGTTCTCGACATAACCTTACTACCTAAAAGCCCAATTCAGAAAGAAACATCCGAAATTATGTATTTAAACTAATTCCTATGATTATACAAATTTTACTACTTGATTGACAAAGATCTTCGAGCTACATTATCAAAGTTACCTGATTGAAATCCAAAGAAGAAATGTCCATGTGAAGAACACATTGTTCAACACGTTGTAACCATCCTTTGCTGCTATAATGTTCTACCAGTGCTTGCATAATCTATAAACCAATAAAGACAGCATAACTAAAACATAACTTATCTGATAAAAAACATAATTAGAAATTCACAAAGTAGTAAACACTATGGCATGATAAAGTGAGTACTGTTCCAACCTCTAACTAAAACATCCATTTGAAGATCAGTGAACTAAATTTGAAAATATATGCTTTACTCAAAGAACTCAGTAATAACTAATAAGACATCCAAAAGTTGGCCAAAATTCACCTTTGTTGCTATACAATAAGTGGGCAAATTAAAAGTGGAAAGATATAAGCCTGAATTTGCTAAATATGGTGAATATTGACTTCTCAGAAATACCTCGGGAGGTAAACAGCCCAGCATGTCCTTTAGTATGTATGGCTCCAAAAGCTCCAAAAATGTACCTGTTACCGCGGATAAGTTGAAGCCAACAATGAACAGTCATAATATGAAGTTGCTCTTCAAAAGGAAGATATTGATAAGAAAACTGGATATAATTCATGCAGAAATATTAAAACTTAATGAGATAAGCCACCATTATAGAGGGAAAAAGGTATAAAAAATCTTCAAAAAACGCTGTAGAGTGAAGGATATCTGAACATAAATATAATTTGTAGTTAGAATGCCTGCCGAATATCTGTCAGCCAATGTGACCTGAAGCATGTCGATCAACTTTAAAATGACAATATCAAAATCAGATTAAAAAAAATGAAATCATGCAGAACGAATAGACAGCAGCACGGACAAGTATTACCATCAACTTAGTAAAATTTCAACAAAATTAAGGGGACTAACCAAATTATCAATAAATAAGGGGTTTCATTAATCAATTAACTGATAAGCCAAACCTTTTTCCATTTCATTTTTGACAAGACGATAAGAACTCAACTATCACAACCTATCCCTTTTGGACAACCACTTAACAACTTGTGAACTTGCAGCCATCCTGACAACCTCTAGACCAGTGTCATCATAACAAACCCATAAGATGGCTACAACACATTTTAATTCAGTATGTAATATCTATAACAAGTTAGTTTAGATTATTCTTGTAGCTAATTATAATTTCTATGATTCTATCACATATGTACCTATTGGAGTATATCTTAGTTTGTCTATCACACACAAATAATCTTACAAATTTTTAGGCAGACACTGGAGATATTAACATTTAGAGTAAAAGATAAAGAAAGTCCCCTAGAAACATGTAATATAATAAAAGGACAGGCTAAATATAAATATTTCCATAGATGGATGCATGGTGCCAAGTGTTGCAACTTGCAAATTTATGATATATTTCAGTGAACTTCTGTAAATAACTACATATACAATCTCTAAGAGATCCAACTCTAATTCATAGCTCGAAAAATTGAAAGTCAATAATGTAAAAGTTATTGGATGCATGTCATGTCCAAACTTCTTACCTCCATGTTTGACAGCCACAAATTTGGAGAATATGTCGTCAAAAAGTATGTCAATCCTTTTGATGTGGACGCAAAATTCTACTGCAACACCACCAACCCTAGCAAATTGCTCCTCCATCTCAGTCTGCACAGAACTACTTATACTCACTGAATCATCTAGTTGTTCCCTGCCGATTTGGTTACAGAATGCAACTGACATGTAGGAAAATACTTCATCCACGTACGATAAGACCAATTCCACAAGATATGGCATTATAGCCTCCCGTATGGCATCAACAGTTCTTGGAAGATCAATTACACCATGTGCTTGACCATCATAGAGCCTCATTGCCATGTCTAATGCACCCATCCAGTCACCTGCCTTTTGCAAAACCTGGATACGTTCCTTCCATGGAAGTAGGCGAGAAATCACAAGTTGCGTTGAACCAATTATATATACAGTAGCTCCTCTAACAGCTATACAATTGTGATAAGCCTTCTCAGGATTCCCAAAGACATTAGAAAAGTAAGTATGATAAGCAATAAGGTCATCAGCTCCAGAACCATTTGCAGAAAAACTCGACCTATGAAGCTCAGTTCCTTCCTTCGCAAACAGACAGAGATGTCCTCTCAATGTTACAACCACCAACATCTGGATCAGAGAGAACGTAGTACCCATACTCACTTTATAATAATACGCTTTTTCATATAATTTATTTTATGAAAAGGAAAGGAATAGAAAAATGCATTTCTGCATTGCTTACCTGGTCATCCAACCAAGCTACACCTATTGCTGCACTATCAAGGGTCCATTCTCTATATACTTTCAGCTCTGATTTAACCAACTTGGCGACTTGGACTTTGCGGTCCCATGCTATTGCAAGCAATGAAGCTTTGTCTGATGTCTCAGTAGAAACATTTTCTGGTAGACAAAGTAACTTCAGATAAATAGAAAGTATAGCTCTGAAATGGAACAATGTTAGTTCATACCTGTAGTCTGCATTGTACACTTCCACGCAGTGTAAGGCATGGAACCTTCTCGAACCCCATCAGGCTTAGGGAGTTGAGCATAGACTTCCAAGTTGGGAGTAAGCCTTACCTACACGAAAGATAAGGCGTTAATGCGTTCACAAGCAGGCAATTTATATGTAAGTTGAGCAACAAATCAAGTAGGCAATTCAGATATGTGGGTATTTTGAATTATCATCTAACGACTTCATACCACTAAAGCAGTTTGATGGGTGACAAAGATGACCACACCTTCTTCGACCAAGGACGATGCTTCGCTGAATAGCTTCCAACGAGCCTCTGCCCCAACTACTCCTCCAACAACACCACCCATCATGCTACCTATACCACTTGAGGAAGCTGTAGCATTGCCAGGACCAGATGTCAAAGGGCCCCCAGAGACATCAATCAGAAGAGGAGAAGCAGAGAGTACAGTGCCTGTTCTTTGACCATCAAGAAGACACTGTTTCGAGCAAGGGACAAACGAGATTCTCATTCATATGTTAAGTAGGGGAACTCAAGAACTAACTAATTAACTCCTGATTTTCAAGCAACAGTAATTCCAGACAAACCTGTGTGTTGTTGGAAAATCGATTAAGCAATGGAACCACTGAAAACGTGTGTAAGAGAACAAGCCCTTTACAATCACCAGTAACAGCTTTAAAGTTACGGGTAACTTGAAAATCCTGACCTAGAAACAGGGTGTGAACTACTGGTGCAGTATGTTCCCCAGCAATTAGTTTTGCCACTGCAGCCCTAGGGATATCCCAAAGTGTAATATGACCATCTCCATATCCAACTAAAAGAAGGTCCCCTTGCTGGTTGAAGCACATAGAGGTTACGGGAGAGACAGATTTATCACCTTGAGACCCAAGATACAACATCTGCAATATAAAGGAGATAATTTCAGCGTGAAGTAAATCAGCAGCAACTAAATCAACATAACATGAAATGTTAGTCATATGCAAACAACAAACACAGATCCTTATATACACGGGTTCCTTTTTTTCTGAACAATGTATACACTAACTTCTATTTATTATCAAAATAGTAAGCTATCCACTACCCAAAATAAAACACTCATTGTGTGAAACAGTCTGCAGATCATTGATCTTCTCATAGATTACAAAAAAAAATACATTTAGCTCTTTAAGGGGAATAATACTCCTTTTGTGCAACCTTCCACTAGACAAACATATAATTAAACAAGGCTGCATGAAATAACCTTGGTGTCCATATGATCAGCATAATGAGGAGAATATTTACTGGGAGCAACAAGAACAAGCCCTTTTGACATGCCCACAGCAATGAAGTTAGCATGAACAGCTACGACTTTAGCAGAGCCATGATCACGTCTGAATGCCTGAGACGATATTGTTCGAGTTATCATATTATCAGGATCTATTTGTAAATACCCTACGGCAGGTGGCCCTCTCCGAATACCCTCAAGCCTCATTGGTTGAGCTGCCACACCCTCTTCCCAATCCAAACCAGAAAAAGCATGTCTCTTTTCAAGTTCCTCAGCTAGCTCCAAAGGCTTCATAAATGACTTCCCGTTCCTTCTATTACTCTTCTTACTATCCGATCGCACCAATATTTGATCAACAAGCTCAGTGGTGTCACTCTTTTTAGTATCATCCACAGCAAGAGTTTCTTCTCCCTCTTTAGCACTATCTGTAATTGTATCCAACCTCAAAGAATTTAAGTCCTCCAAATATGTTGCCCCTTCATGCTCAGGACAAGAAGAAAGATTCTGCTCTTCAGCATAAGCGTTTGAATTCAATTTACCAGCATCTTCTGTAATTGCAACAGGGGCAGGTATATGATCTTCATTAACATGGGTAGAATCCAAAGTTGAAGATTTCTCATCCAAATTTGTAGTATCCTCATTTGAATCTGCTATATCCAAAACTGATCGAATTTCAACTAATTCAGAAACTTCTACTTGTCCAACTGAAGTCTCTTTAGCAGGAAATGCTTCAGTTTTCTCAGGTAAAACTTCTGCAACCACATACCCTCCTGAACCATTTTCATAAGAATGTTCTCCCACCACTGTTTCCACTGGAGAAGAGAGAAAGTTCTCGCCTTTCACATCTTCCTCGCCTAAATTCGTTTCTATCTCCCTACTTTCAGATCGAACACTACTAGAAGCATCATTCGAAGAAGGTAATCTATCAAAATTGGCATTGTTATTATCTAATTCAATCTCCGAGGCACCAATCAAAGTACTAAATTCTTCAGTTTGTAAAGATTTTCTCTCTCTACGAGACTTAATAGCTGCCGCATGAGGAGTGGGGATAGAGCGAGAAGCTGCTGCAGCAGCAGCAAGTGCCGCACCTGGTTTAGGATTAGGTTTACTACTTCCAAACAACGTAGGCAATGGACGTGATAAACTACGCCCTAAAAACAACGAATTACCAGAATACTCACCAGAACTTCTCCGATTAAACGAACTAACTCTCGAATCAACAAACCTTTCGTCCAATTTTGAACTATCAGGAGATTTTAGGGTTTCATCAACGGTCGATGAAACTCGAGAAGTTGAGGTAGTTTCAGCACTGGAAATAGAAGAAACATCTTCATCCTTAGAAGGAATTTCATTTTTAGAGAGAATAGATGAGTCTTTTCTAGAGAGAGAAAGATCAGAGATGCGTTGTTGATGAAGAATTTCGGTAGCAGAAGTAATAGTGTGAGAAGAAGTTGGTGAAGAGGAAAGGGAAGAAGAATCAGAATCGTTTAGAATTTCATCGACGGTTCGGTGAGGGAAGTTGTTGAGATCATCTTCATCGTCACTGGTTTGTAATTCGAGGAATGAATCGAGATCTAGCGCCATTGGAGGTCTGTTGAGCTTCTTCGTCATCATTGAAGAAGAAGAAGAAACTTCGTTGTCAATTTGGAAGCTTCTTCCTCGCTCGCCATCGTTTGAAGAGAGCGACCAGAAAAGATAACTTCCGGTATGAATGTTAGTAAGCCTAGCCAACTGTCACGCCTATAAAATTTTGGCTAAGTAATGGGCCCGTGATGGGCTTATGTCACACCCCTTTTCTTGACGGGAGCCTTTAAAATTGGCTATAGAACCCAACAAGATATCACATTGGGCCTAAAAAGTAGACTTGGACTATGTTTGACACATTTTATGGGCTAAGAAGGGAGGAATTACTTAGAGATATATGAAGCATTAAGGAATACTCTAGAAGGTTTCTACACACTTCCAAACCATTATATCTTACACATGTCTTAACCGCTCGTTATAAGGTTTTAGTACTAGTATAAATAGGGGTTAACCTCGTCATTTGTTAATCATCCAAGAAGTGATCCAAGCAAGGAATCAAAGCAATAGTGTAGAGTTTGAGTGACTTGGGAGTTGTTCCAAAAGCTTTCTTGTAATACTTTGAGTTCATCAATAAAGATCAAGTTCTTGCATACTTTATAAGCTTGCCTTTCTTGGAGCATTAGTGTAGAAGCTTGCCTGATAGTCAAGGTTACTTAGGCATTAGGGAGATAGAGGCTTAGACTTGTACTTAGGAGGAGGCTATGACAAGTGTCACACGGTACTAAAGTAGGAGCGATACTCTACCCCGTGACACTACGGTCTCGAACAGTTAGGTCAACCGAGCATAATATTTTCAAAACACACAGGGCGAAGTGCAAAAACTGAAATTCTAACGCCCATCCGCCGTTATGCACTCCCTCCTAATATATAGCCAGTCTTCCCGAACATCTCAAAGCATGTGCGACCGTCTAATCATCCTGACCTTGCTTATTATGTGGCATGACACCTTGTGTCCTAAGATACGAGCTACAATTGTGTCGTCTCATAAGATACCCTCGCCCATCGTAAAAGATACTGACAATAGTGTCAAGCACACCAGTCTACCATGTGGATCTTGTCATCCAATCTTAAGCTTCCGGCATACATACATCCCGGCTTACCATTTTGACATCAGGCATCGGAGCATCTCATCTTGCATAAGCTATCTTAGCTTTCATATGGCGAACATAGCATGGTCTGACCCCTTAAATAGCTTCATTCTCTCAATGTTAAAAGCTAGCACGCAGCACGGTTCGACTCAGGCACATGAAGATTAAGCATTTAGCCCAAAGGGAGGCCGCAATAAGCTATAGCCAGGTAGTACCCAAGGTCGGAGACCTATGCACATGGCACATGTAGGAAGGGAGATCACCCCTTCCTATATACGTAAAACTCCCGTTTTGGCTTCACCTGAAACGTCATTCTTTCAACCAGGCATACTTATTCATATAAATGACACTTATGTCCATGTTTCAGAATGAATGCAACGGACACCTTCCATTGGATGTCATGTGAGACCTTCCGAGACCAAAGCAGAGCTCTTACTAAGGTTTTTCTGGATTCACCTCTTCGTTTGCCTCTAGGCCATCACAAAGTTCAAGGTGCTTAGGACGGTCTTGCCGACCTCCTAAGTTACGGCTCAAGTGGCACAATTATGTCGGGTCCACTTCCCTGATGGCTTCAATGAGTATCTGCTTACGTGTAGCTTCGGTCACTCTGTTGACGTCTTTACTCGGTCAAGGCTAACCAATATTTAACTAAGCAGGGAAGACACAACATCATTTAGTCACCATAAATAGAGGTTTGTCCCAAGACAACACCTTTTTTACTTTTGAAAGCTCACAATGTCGACAGGGCTGGAAGATTTACAGAAACAACCTCGACCCGAGCTCTGCTCTGCCTAAAAAAATTAAGTACACCAACTGGAGTTAAATAGGCACAAAATTTCTCACAATGTCGGGTCTACTAGTAAAAAATTTCTCAAGGGTCACCGCATTACCATGATCAACAGTCGTTCGACCCAACTACAACGCCTAAATCAATTGTGGATACTTAGATAAACCCAAGACACAAGATCAACTACGTCCCTTCGCGATATCTCGCAATGAAAGTGGCACCCCTTGCCACGCCAAGAGACAACTCGTAATCGAGCTAAATAGGCACAAAATTTCTAAAAATGCCTCAAATAATGGTCTCCGTCTGCTTGGTGAAGCACCCCGACAACCATGATCTGTCGGACCCGTAAACTTTGCTGAATCAGGCAAGGTCGGCTGACCTCAAGAGATCCGAAACAAAAAAGTCCATCCACACGTCGAGCTACACAACTAACCCACTCATCTAAGTCACATGTTCCACGCAACAAGGGTTAACGATCTAACCAATCTTAATCCAATCATCGAGAGATCATCTTGCGTCTATAGTCCATCTACAGGCTAATAATCGCGATCGACAAGCTTTGTACCGCGAGTTTACATCTGAACCTACCTGAACACAACCACTCCCTTAGCTCACCCACTTCATACCCACTTTGAAGGACCACTGCTGTTTGGACCCCCCTCAATGTATGCCACGTATCCCCCAACAATCTGATAGTAGTCATTAAAGACACCCCTCAGTACTCTAATTGAGGTCTTTAAATACCCTGCGATCCTTGCACAAATGTTACATTATAATGTGTCCATGATCAACTCCTCTCCATTAAAAACTCCTTATCGATATAATGGGAACAACTCGAGAGACAAAAGGGATGGGACAATCCTTTGACTATAGACTATCATTTTTCTCTCTAGAAGATCACTACAGTTCAAATTCTCCTTAAAGGGGTGACACATTCATGACCAATTTTTTTATTCTGGAGTACTCTCATCCTCACCTTCGATAAGGAGTAATAGAGAACATCCAATCACCATTAATGCCCATCTCTTAGAGATTTTGGATTCTTGTTCGTTCATATAAGCATAGAGCTGATTCGTGGCCCCTCTACAAGTAAGGCTAGACTCTAACGACAATGACTTTTACCCTAACTCTCATTATTTTTGTTTCCTACTTAAATGCTCTCATAAAATAGACCATCGAAGTCCATTTAGTTGGCACCACCCCGGTGTCATAGGGCTTCAAGGTCTTTCTTTTATTTTCTTGTTCCTGGGTCTCTTCACCAATGTCGTCATTGACCACAACCACAAGATTTGAGCGGGTAACCCAATTGTAAATCTGATCCTTTGACTTTGATCATTAACCTGTTGACCATCGGTGTTCTGAACGAAGATACTTTTTACCGTCTATAGAGAGATATTCGTATACTATTAAAGTCACTACCAAAAAATGAACCATTCCTAAAGGTCTAAAATTCAATCCTAATAGGTATCAGGGACGATTTAGGATTTGTCAGTACTAATGCAACACATATAGTTTTAGGGACGGTTATTATCCTTCCCACTGTTATCTGGGACGAGTAAAGGGGATAATTAAATTGTCCAATAGTTATTGAGGACTGATTTGAGTTGTCCTTATACGTACTAGGTTTCCTCCCCGTCCTACGGACGGGGAAGATCCCTCTTGGTTAACGCCTTTGAGGAAGAGAAAAATAATTTTAAATTATAACATAAATTACATTAACTTTCCTTCATTTGTAAATTATATTCCAAAATTAATAGAGGAGAGACAACCGTGTGTTTAAAGTGGAGAGAGGGAAAACTGTATTTATGGAAGAAATATCACTAACAGAAAAGACTTGATAAAAAAAATTGGGAGATTTAATTTCAATTTTAAGTGAAATAGTTAGGAGAGAAATTAGGAAGATAGGGGAGAGTGGGTTAGTTATTTTAGATCTCTCCCACGATTTTCTACTGTAAAGTTGGTAGTTTCTAAGATGTAATCTGTGGAGGAAAAATAGGGAGAGAAATATGTGGGTAGTTATTCTAACCAATTTTGACTGATTTACATAGATACCCTTCTTTTTTAGTGTATTTACATAAAAAGATTTTATATTATCCGTCGGATGTGTTCCGAACTAAATCTCTAAAATAAAATGGATGGCCAGACTTATCCCCTGGATAACCGACTGATCTGTTTTAATATAATAGATTTTGGGACGCAAAAAAAATTCTTGACACCAATAAAAAGTCATACTTAGATTTATTAGGGGCGGTTTACTAATAGTCACTAATATGTTTCATAATATTAAATATCATTTTTGTATTTAACACTGTTCTCAGCAGATCACCCATTGATATTCTTTACTATATAGAAATAAATAAGTGTATATTTCATCCATTTCACAATAACTCTAATATACAATCTGCATTTTACTTAAATTAAACTCAACTAATAACCAACAATGTTTGAACTAAAGCTTTACTTTCTATCTATACTAAATAGCAATTGTAATCTCAATATTTAAGGTATTTATATGTCAACTAACAAAAATATTACTTAGCAAATTATATAGTTATATACCAAAAACTAAATCCATAGTTGTTTTCGCTTGAAATCTTCGTATCTAAATGACAGTCTCTTCATATAGCAATGTTGACGCACGGAAACAAAATAACACATAATAAATGAAAATTAATGAAAGAGTATAAATGAACATTTGATTAACATATTAAAAAATAACGTACATTCAACAAAAAAGTCAAATAAAGGGTTTAGAATCTCAAAGAAGTATATAATAAACCTAACACCCAAGAACCTAACTAGCTAGTTCAAGTATACCACAAAGACAACACCTTAACAAAAATACTACTTCAAATGCGAAGAATAACTTTCAATTTGATTAAGCAATCAAATTTGAAAGGTGAGCAATGAAAACTACCCTTTAAATTTATTGGGGATAAACCAAAGATATAATCTGCTCAAACCCTTTAATTAAGATTCGATTGAGATCCGTTGAATCAAAGAAAAAGACAAAAATGGATAATAATAGAAATTCAAACTATTTGAATGTATAAAATCACTTGAAGTAAAAAAATAAGTCTTTAAAAAATTACCATGAGGATAAATCTTGTTATCTTGGAATTAAGCTCAGATAAAATCAATCTGGATTCTTATTGAACAGGAGATAGACAACATTATTGGCTTCAATATTACTTTGATGCATATACAGTTATGAAACAATAGCTGCACGAATAGTTCTACCAAGTTATTAGGAAAACGATATAAATATGTGATTACTCTGTGATACATTAGGAACGTACACACCGAATTATTAAGAACATAATATAAATAAAGTATAAGAGTGGGTCAGCGTGAGATACAAGAAATTCTAATTTGTAAACATCCTAACATGAATCTTCAAAATATCTAACATTTCTTTACAAAATCCCGAACCTCGTGCCATCATTATCATAACAGAACTTGTTGCAGATAAAAATCTTCGGTCATTTGAGTTTAAAAATGAACTATAAGTACACCAAAGTGAGAACTTTGTTAACTTAAAAATCAAGTGAAGAGGTATCATAACCTTAAAACATTTCAAGTGAAGCTCGAGGGGAATGCCAACTTGCACAAAACGAGACAGACAGAGAGAAATAGATAAAGACAAATAGAAGGAGATAGAGTTCTAGTCCTTAGACCACAATCCAAAGAAAACTTAAAATGAAGTGCGATATTTGTCTTTGAGTGTGATACACTAAAATAAATAAGAGAAAGATGAACAGAGAAGCATAAACCTTCAACAATGCTGAAAATAGAAAGAAAAAAAAAGAGTAATATAGAGAACGAGTAATACGAAGAACTCAGGTGTCATAAATTATAATAGAAGTTGGCTTGAGGGGTATTTCTTCGACGAAGGGAGAAAGGTTGACCCAAATCTCTAAGAACATTTTCTTGAAACCCAAATTTGAATAACTTAGAAAAAGGTCGAAAATGGAAGCTAACCAAATAGAGAGAAATAAACAACATATGTAAGATACCTCAAGCACATTGAATATTCAATCGAGTTCTCAGCCAAATTCACGGAGCACATATTAAAATTGGGTTGTAAAGAGCATTAACAGTTATGCACAACATGGTAGGTTTACCTCTTTCAATTGTGAAATAACAATCTAAAGTGTGAATAAAGTTAGATGCGTCAATCAGTGATGATGATGACATGTAACTTTAATTTTTCTCCAACATTACATTGTCGAAGGTGAACGGATGTTCTCGAGAGGATCGCATCCTTAAGAGGGGGTGTTAATGGTGATTGGATGTTCTCGATTACTCCTTATCGAATGCGAGGATAAGAGTACTCCAGATATGCGATTCTCGCACGAATGTGACATTGCTCCTTGCCATTAAAAACTCCTTATATCCCTGTTCTTGCATATCTGGAATTCTCTCATCCTCACCTTACAAGGAGTAATAGAAAAACATCCAATCACCACTAACGCCACTCTTTTAGAGACTTTGAGCTTTTGTCCGTTCATAGTAGCTGAACCAGCTTAAAGACTCGTGGTTACCCCTCTATGAGCTAGGTTAGACTCCGATGACTACGATTTCTTTCCTCACTTTAGTTATTTTTATTTATTCCTTAAATACTTCCATAAAATAGAACGTCGAAGTCCCTTTGGCTGTCACCACCCTGGTGTCCCAGGGCTTCATGGTCTCTCTTCGACTTGTTTCCTTTCTCACATGTCTCCTATAAATGTCGTCGGTGTCCACAAATATAAGATCCAATCAGTCAACCTGATTGTCAACTAGACCCGTCGATCCGTTGACCATCAGTCTTTTGACCGTAGACATATTTTACCGTCTACAACGAGATGCTCGTATACAATTACTGTTATACCTAGTAAGTAGTAGAGTAATTTTCATTGTATTATTGAATGGAAACAATGCCTTTATATAGGCAATGTGATTAGGATTTACATATGGAAAGATTGTGTAAAGATTAGGATATACACAGAAAATATTGCTACAATATATATAATATATATTATTAACCTACTCCTATGCTATTACCCCCCCTCAAGATGAAAGGGCTAGGGAGCACCTTGAGCTTGTTTCGAAGAGCGATGAAGCGAGGTGATGGGAGACTTTTGGTAAAGCAGTCTGCTGTTTGTTGAGATGAAGAGATGTAGTTCAATGTAAGCAACTTAGAAGCAACCAATTCCCGAATAAAGTGGAAGTCTAAAGCAAGATGTTTGATCTTCGAGTGAAAAACCGGGTTTGAAGCAAGAGCGAGTGCAGAGACATTATCACACCATAGACGGGGTGACTGTGGCAAAAAATACTTGAAATCGCGAAGAAGAGAGCAGATCCATACAACTTCAGCTGCACAATGAGCTAGTGATCGATATTCCGCTTCTGTAGATGATCGAGAGACTGTAGGTTGTTTCTTGGCGGACCATGAAATCGGAGTATCACCAAGAAAAATAATAGAACCACTTGTCGAACGACTGTCAGTGGGAGATCCGGCCCAATCCGCATCAGCATACCCATGAAGGAAAAGATTAGAGGACTTAGAGATAATGAGACCGAAATCTATAGTGCCCTTAATATAACGCAATATCCTTTTAACAGCGATAAGATGAGTCGTTGTAGGCTGGTGCATAAAAAGGCATACTTGACTCACAGCATAACTTATATCAGGCCGAGTCCAAGTGAGATATTGGAGAGCCCCAACAAGACTTCGGTAGGATGTAGGATTCTCTAGAGGCACCCCCTCATGAGGAGTGAGTTTCGTACTAGGAGCCATCGGAGTGGAACATGGTTTAGCACCATCCATGTTAGCTTTAGTCAAGAGATCTAAAGCATATTTAGATTGGTTGAGGAAAATGCCTGATTGATCTCTCTTGACCTCCAAACCAAGAAAATAATGGAGATCACCCAAATCTTTCATTGCAAAAGAAAGGCCAAGCTGTTGAATTAAAGATTGGCAAGCGACAATAGAATTTCCAGTCACAATAATATCATCTATATAGACTAGGATGTATAATAAAACTCCATTGTTAGAGTAAATAAAGAGAGATGAGTCTGATAGAGATTTGCTAAAACCAAGTGTCATGAGAGCATCACCAAGACTCTCATACCAAGCCCGAGGAGCTTGTTTAAGACCATAAATGGATTTGTGGAGCCTGCATACATGATTGGGAAAATTAACATCTTTAAAGCCCAAAGGTTGTTGCATAAATACCGTTTCATGAAGAGTACCATGAAGAAATGCGTTTTGCACATCTAGTTGTCGAATAGACCAATTAAAATTTACAGCCAACGTGAGAAGAACCCGAATAGTAGTCGATTTAGCAACAGGACTAAAAGTCTCTGAGTAATCAACGCCTTCTTGTTGGGAAAATCCCTTTGCTACCAATCGTGCCTTATACCGTTCTATACTACCATCTGAGTTTTGTTTAACTTTAAAAACCCATTTACAACCGATCACATTTTGAGAGGGATCTGGAGGAACAAGAGACCATGTACCAGCCTTTTGAAGGGCTTGAAATTCCAAGTTCATAGCTGACAACCATTTTGAATCCTTTGCCGCCTGAGTAAAAGAAGAAGGAGTTGGAGGGATAGAAACAAGTAGCAGAGCAGAAGGGATTGGGTATTTTGTAGACAAAAGAGCTTTTGGTTTAAAAATACCAGCCTTACTCCTTGTAATCATGGAGTGAGAATTAGTTAGAGAAGGGGCAGTTATAGAACTAACCGTAGGATTTAAGGTCTCTGGCAAAGTGGTGTAGGTTGAATTGGAAGCATGGGTAAGTGGGTTTTGGGAATTAATAGTTAGAGTTGGCATTACAGGAGGTAAGGTGGGTGGTGAAGTAGATATAGGTGTGATGTATGTTGAATTGGAAGGGGTGGGTGAACTAACAAATGGATTGGAGGGAGTTTGAGAAGATGATGAGATTGACTGATCATTATGATTTAGTGAGGGAATAGAAGAATTGACCATTAGGTCATTATTGAGGGGCAATGGGACAGGTTGGGCAGTCTCAATAGATGGAGACAACTGAACATGGGTTGGAGAATCTGTAGGAGATGTTGAACTTTGAGAAGATTCTGTTGCATATCTTGGATAGGATAGAGGAAATAAAGGATTTTGAGAAATTACAGGTGCACCTGATGAAGAAGAAATCAGAGAGGAGAAGGGAAAGTGATCTTCATTAAAAACTACATGGCGTGAAATGTAAACACGCCCACTTTGAGGATGAAGACAACGAAATCCCTTATGAGAGCTACTATATCCCAAGAAGACACATTCAAGACTGCGAGGAGAGAGTTTAGAAGTGGAGTAAGGACGAAGCCAAGGAAAGCAAGAACAACCAAATGTTCTTAGGGAAGTATAGTCTGGTTTAGATTTAAAGAGAGCTTCCCAAGGACTTAAAAAATTTATGGAACGAGTTGGAAGGAGGTTAATGATGTGATTAGCAGTAAGAAGTGCTTCTAACCAATATTCTGAAGGAAGTTGAGCCTGAATAAAAAAAGTTCGAGTGATGTCAAGAAGATGACGGTGCTTTGATTCAGCGGTCCCATTTTGTTCTGGGGTATGTGGACAGGTAAAATGGTGAGTAATTCCCGAGTCAGACAATAGTTTAGCAAATTCTTTGTGCAAAAATTCCCCCCCTCCATCTGTACGAACAATTTTGATTGAATGACCTAACAAATTTTCTATTTTGCTTTTGAAATTTGAGAAAATATGTCAAAAATCAGATTTTGAGAGACAAAGGTAAAACCCAACAAAATTTTGAATAATCATCAATAATGTTTGCATAGTATTTGTAACCACTATTTGATGGTACAACTGCAGGTCCCCAGAGATCAATATGTAAAATTTCTAAGGGTACAGAGGTACAATTATTTGAAGGATAAAAATGAAGTTTCTTGCTACGTCCAAGATGACATTCTTTGCAAAAAATCGGTTGAAAAGTAGAAGCTTGAGGAAGTAAATGCTTGAGTTTCTTAATTGTCTGGAACGAAGGATGACCAAGCCGTCTGTGCCAGGTAAGAGTAGTAGGAGAAGACACTGAAAATGCTGAAAAGGTAGGCTGAATTGATGAAGAAGAACCAAAATGTAGAGGATAAAGACCACCCTCAGAGTGCCCGCGGAAGAGCATCTGGTCCGAGAACAGATCCTTAACAACAAAACCAAAAGGATTAAAAGTCAAGGAACAACAATTATCAGAATTAATTTTTGAACTGATAATAGATTATGAGAGGCCTTGGGAACATGTAAAATATTTTTAAGAAGGAATTTTTTGTTATTCTAGATAAAGGAAGTATTACCAATATTATGTATGGGCATACCTTCACCATTGGCTGCTGATATTTTTTCAGACCCATTGTAATTGGAACTAGATGCAATATTGGAGAGATCTGGTGTAACATGATTGGAAGCCCCTGTATCGGCAAACCAAGGATTAGATCCGAGAATATTGGCCGAAGCTAACATGGCAGCCAAATTATTTGGTGGAGCACGCCCTTGATAAGAAAAATTCATTCGATGATAGCATTCGGTAGCCAAATGTCCCACTCGATGACAGATCTGACAAACAGGTTTATCAGAATTAAATTGAAAATTTCCATTGGATTTCTGAGAGAGAGAATTGTTGTTGCTGAAATTAGGTTTGGTATTGCCCCTTCCTTTATTATGATAATTACGATTCTTATTTTGATAGTTGGATTGTTGTTGAAACTGAGATCTATATCTGTTATTAAAATTAGAAGCTAAAAAGGCTTGAGAGTGAATGGAGGTATTAACTGCTGCTTTAATTTTTTCAGAAACAGTGATCTCTTCACTAATAAGTAGATTATGTAGTTCGGCAACAGAGACAGGCGGACTTCGAATTCGAATGGAAGTCCCGAATGAATCGAACTCAGATGGCAGTCCTCTTAGAATACTAACAATCACCTCATTTTTTGATGCCGGGCTACCGGCTGCTGCAAGACTATCTGTGATCTTTTTTATATTGGATAAAAATTCTACCATTGTAGACGCCCCCTTTTTACATTCTCTTAATCTATCTTGTAATTGGAGAACATGGGCAGTAGAAGCTGCTGCAAAATTTTCTTCGAGATTTAACCAAAGTTCCCGAGAAGATGATGTTCCAACGACATATGGAATCACCGAATCAGAGAGAGTAGAATTCAACCATATGAGTAAGGTATGGTCCTCCTCAACCCATTTAATATACTCTTGATTGATAATGTTGGTTTGTCTATTTTCCTCATTAATAAATTGAGGTGGACATAACCTAGATCCATCAATGAGATCATATACTCTGAATTTCTTAAGCACTGGTAAGAATAGACTCTTCTATGGTAGATAATTGTCAGATTGTAGCTTAATAGGTATAACATTACCCATTGTATTGATTGACAATGATGTTATCCTAGGAGCCTCCATTAAAAATTAAAAAACTTGAAGAAAGGAAAAAAAAAATGCAAAGAGAACTGTGAAAAAAAAAACTCTATATTGTGAGTGGCTCGGATACCATAGTAGAGTAATTCTCATTGTATTATTGAATGGAAACAATGCCTTTATATAGGCAATGTGATTAGGATTTACATATGGAAAGATTGTGTAAAGATTAGGATATACACAGAAAATATTGCTACAATATATATAATATATATTATATATATTGCTACAATATATATAATATATATTATTAACCTACTCCTATGCTATTAGTAAGTGTAGTTGCTAAAGGGGTCGAAGATGTAGGTAGTAATAAAGATGAGGACAATTTGGATTTCTCTACAAGTTGTTTGAAGATGAACAAAATTGAAGAACACGAATTTAGGGATACATCTCCTATGTGATGACTTTGAGTTATTTTTCTAAGAGGAAAATAACATCTCCTTGAAAAATTATATAATTTTGAAGAAGATAATTTGAAAAGAAGGCCTGCCGCGGCTTCGGGGAATAAAGAAAATTCTCCGGGGAATAAATTCTCGAGGGAATCTAGATTTTTTTGAAAATTTTCTGGGGAATAATTTTTTATAGGGAATACAGAATACAGTTTTTTGAAAGTTCTCCTCAATCTCATCTGTTCTCTCTGCCACTTCATCTTCTCGACAACTCATCATCTTCTCCGGCGAAAGTCGCCGGCCGGCCAATTTTCTGGCCGACGACCTTCAAACATAAAAAAAAAAAATTAACTTTTCTCTCTCCTCTCTCCTCTCTAAAACAGATCTAGAGAGAGAAGGTCTGTTTCAATGGATAATTGGATTTTACCGCCAGCACTTTCTTCTTCCTTCTACTAAATTCTTCTTCAAGAAGAGGATTTCCTGCTCAAGAAAACCCATTAGAGCAAAACTTGAACAAAACCCCTTGGAGTATCGTAAGCTTGGAGATTCCGACCTTCAAATTAGTGAAATAACTTTGGGCACTGTAAAAATCTTATCTTTTCTAAAGCTTCATGCTGGGGTTTTTCTCTTCTTTGATTGTTTGATTATTTAGATGATATAATTTTGGGTTTTAGATTATGGGTATCATTTAATTCTTCATTTTTAAGCTTTAATTTTAGGTTACTTGAACTATACTAATGAGTAATAGACTAATAGTTCAGTCTGAAACTGTGGATTTCTCTCAAATTTGATGAGAGTAAATTTCTTTATGACCTATACAGAGTCTTACAGATCAGAGAATCTACCTATTTTAGATGATATAATTTTGGGTTTTAGATTATGGGTATCGTTCAATTCTATATTTTAAGCTTTAATTTTAGGTTACTTGAATTTTTATACTAATGAATAATAGTCAGTCTGAATTGTGGATTTCTCTCAAATTTGGTGAGATTTATCTTCTTGCTGACCTATACAGATTAGAGATTCTAACTGTTTGTTAATAAGTTTGCAAATTGAAACAAAAAAAGAAAAGTTTGGAGTTAGAATAGTATCCTTTTTCTTCAAATTCATCCGTAACACAAGTCGATACTATGAGGTAACAGGCTATGGTGGTTTTGAACGTTCGGTTGTGTTACCTTCTTTGGCTATCCACACCCAAAAACAAACGTCTAATCCATTGAAGGTCTGTTCGTGAGAACAAACCTTCTCTTTCTCTAGATCTGTTGAGAGAGAAAAGAAAAAAAAATTAGAGAGATAGAGAGAGGAGAGAAAAAATAAAATAAAAAAAGTTTTTTTTTTTTTTTTTTAATGTTTGAAGGTCGCCGGCGACTTTCGCCGGAGAAGATGATGAGGTGTCGAGAAGATGAAGTGGTAGAGAGAGGTGATGAGATGGAGGAGCCTTTTTTATAGCATCTTCTAAGATTAGAAGCCGCTACTACGACCCACTACTTTGTGACCAGCTTCCATTTTGGACCCCTATTTTTCATAAATTCAAATTTAACCTCCTATTTTTTATATTTTCATGTAAATGGCGTAACTACCCTTCCTAATTTCAAAATAAAAATATAAAAAAAATTATTTCCACCTCATCTCTCTCTCTCCACCTCACCTCTCTCTCTCTATCCACCTGACCTTTGTCTTCTCCGACGAAGGTCGCCGGCCAGAAAATGTTCCGATCAGCGACCTTCAAAAAAAAACTTTCTCTCTCTAAATACTCTGTTCCGAATAGACCTTCGAAAATCTGCTCGGAACAGACCTTCGAAGATCTGTTCGGAACAGACCTTCGAAGATCTGCTCGGAACAGACCTTCGAAGATCTGCTCGGAACAGACCCGTGAAGGTTTGTTCGAAACAAACCTTCGACGAAGGAAACCCCTTCGCCGGAGTATTTAGAGAGAGAGATAGAGATGAGAGTTTTTTTTTTGTTTGAAGGTCGCCGGCCGAAAAATTTGTCGACCGGCGACCTTCGTCGGAGAAGACAGAGGTGAGGTGAATAGAGAGAGAGAGAGGTGAGGTGGAAATAATTTTTTTTTTTAATATTTTTATTTTGAAATTAGGAAGGGTGGTTATTCCATTTACATGAAAATAGGAGTCCAAATTTGAATTTATGAAAAATAGGAGGCCAAAATGGAAGCTGGTCACAAAGTAGGGGGTCAAATAGGAAATAACTCAAAGTAAAACAACACATGGAAAAGAGAGAGTGTAAATAAAGGCCAGCGCTTTGGGGAAAGCTAAATAGTTTCCGGGGTGTGAATACTTGGTCAATTTTGTTTTAGGGGGAAAGCAAAATACTTCTCCACCTCACCTCACTCTCTCACCACCTCACCTCACTCTCTCTCCACCTCACCTCTATCTTCCCCTTCGCCGGAGTTTCTAGAGAGAGAGAGTGAAATTATTATTTTTTTTCTTCATGGTCGCCGGCCGGAAAATTTTCCGGCCGGGGACCAAATCGGAGAAGACAAAGAGGTGAGGTGGAGATAGAGTGAGGTGAGGTGGAGATAGAGTGAGGTGAGGTGAGGTGAGGTGGAGAGAGAGTGAGGTGGAGAGAGATTGAGGTGAGGTGGAGTGTTTTTTTTATTTCCCCTTAAAATTTATTTCCCCGGGAAATCTCTAAAATTCTACATATTCCCTCTAAAATTTCACACCCCGGAAACTATTTAGCTTTCCCCAAAGCGCTGGCCTATATAAACTATAAAAGTCATAATTTAGAGACGCACCTATCTCCCTGAAATTCTGAAACATGTAATAAAGATGCCATTAATTCACATGATCATGGGATTTTGGAATGTCTAAGTTAAAAAAAACAAGCGAGGAGAGAACTTATATAAAAAAAGTTAAGAAAAAAGAATTAGACCTCCATTAATGGATGCCAATAAAATAAAATTTTTAAAAAAAATTGACCTCCATTGATGGAAGTCAATGAAAGAAAGAAGGGGACAAAGAATGTAGATGGGTGGAGTTTGTAAAGAAGAAAGAAAAATAAGCTGAAAAGAGATAAAGGAAATACATCCAATAAGGGTATTCTTGGAAAGACATAAAAGTTAACCATCAGTAAATGGTCAACGGATGAAAACTTTAAAATGAGGGTCATCGGGGTATTTTAGCATAAACTAGGGGGCCACACAAGAAAATGGGGCATTTGGAAAATAACCCTATTTTTCTTAATTTGTTCCAACTGTCGTTTAGATTCCTTCTTTCCGCTATGTGATCTCACCACCCACCCACTCTTCCTTCCCTCATAAAACTCACCTTCTCTCTCTCTCCTTCACCATCTCCTTGATCTCGTTTTCTCTCTCTCTGTTCTATATAAACATCTATCTTTTCCCTCTCTAATGGCAGCTGAAGAAAACCAGCCCACTGTCCAAGACACTGAAAAACCTGAGCACAAACCAGAACCTCAGCCGAAAATGAGTGCAGAATCCTCCCCTTCATCAAAAGGTTCACCACCCATGGCTTCCAAATCCTCAAATGATAGTACCGGTCGCTCCGTTCTCTCATTTCTACTCATTTTTGTCATCTTAGCTGGTCTAACAGCTGTAATACTATGGCTAGTTTACCGTCCCCACAAACCACACTTTGCGGTTGTCGGTGCAGCCATTTACCAACTCAACACAACTTCACCATTACCATTCATGTCAACTACCATGCAATTCACAGTTGTTTCAAGAAACCCTAATAAAAGAATATCAATATATTATGATCATCTTACAGCTTATGTATCGTATCGGAACCAAGCGATTACACCGTCGGTGATGTTGCCAGAGTTGTTTCATGATAAGAAGAGTACTGTGGCTTTGTCTCCGATATTGGGTGGCGGAGAAGCTGTGGTTCCGGTGAGTATGGAAGTGGTAAATGGGTTGGTGAGTGATGAAGCTTATGGGGTGTTAGGGTTAAGGTTAGTTTTGATGGGGAAGTTGAGATGGAAATTGTCTGGTGGATTGAAGAGTAGAAAGTATGGAGTAATTGTGAAATGTGATATGCTGGTTGGTTTTAAGAAAGGGTTTTTAGGTCAAGTTCCTTTGCTTGGATCACCTGAGTGTAATGTTGATATATAGTTTATGAAAATATAAGCTCAAGCTTTTCTTTTGCAAATCAATCTCTCTCTCTCTCTCACACACATTTTTTAGCTCATTAATTATGTTCCAAGATCTTAGATCTTTCCATTTGTTAGTTCTTCTTGTTAACAAAATCTAGATCTAGATTAGTCCCACCTCTCAGGCATACATTCACCCCCTCAAACTACTTATTCCGACCAAACACTCAAACTTGCATTACTCCCAAATATCTTGAAGTCATACCAAACACTGAAATCTGATTTTACTGCAAGAAATTCATTTTTTCTCGTGAGAAAAAAAAAACGGTTTTCTTACCCAAATATTTCACACGTATCAAACGGTTTTCTTTTTTTTACTAATTGTGTCGAATATATGACTACTGTGTATGAGATCAACTATTCATTTTTCTTTCTAATTTTTCTTATGGAACATTAATTTTATGTATCCCCATTTCAACACATATAATACCCACTTATCTTTAAGTTTCAATGATATATACAGTGATATCTCATAACATAGTTAATATCATAATAATATTTTTTTTAATTTTAACGACAATGTGAAATTGTACGGCTCACAATTTTATTGTTAATTATTTAAATAATTGTTAAGAATAATACTTATTGGAAACAACATAGTTAATGAGTTCGAACTAAAACATAAAAATACTGCAAAAGATTTTGACTTAATTTGTGACTTGATGACTCAACTTTACTTGAAGACAAAAAATTTAAAATTTCGTTACGAGCTTCACCGTTCTTTTATCTGAATGAGTTGATGATTAAACTTAATTTACTCAATATCTTTTGTCCACTATGCATTTCTCTTAAAAATTCAGTCCTTCAGTCCAAATTAGTAAAACGTAGAAATCTATATAATAAAACAGAAGGGGAAACGATGACTGGGAGAAACATCATTTTTTAATAAAGGATATTGTCTAGAAGTCATTTTCAAAATTTAAAATATAGTCGTTCTTAGAAATAAAATATGTTATTTGAAGAAAAAACTAACCGTGTCCTTCGAAAAAAATAACTAATTTAAGAAAAAAAAAGATATTTCAAGGGTTAAAAAAAGAAATTAAAATCTCTCTCAATAAAATAATAACTAATTTAAGAAAAAGAAACAAGATAAAATAATACCAAAAAAGTAAGATATTCAGAATATAGCAATATTAAATATGAAAGTCGGATGACATGTTTGGACTTTGGAGAGAGCGCTTAAAACAATACTATGGGACGACGACTCCATAAGCATTGGGTTAGAATTTCGTCACATTTGATTAATACAACTATCCGTGCCCTGGGACACACGATACCCCAGTTTAATGTGGAAACTGTCAACATTTTGTCCAATAAATTATTTGAGAGTCAAATGGTAAATTTGACGAGAACTCATTCTTTCATAATTTCTCTTATTTCTTGTCTTATTTGTTTTAACTCTTTTCTTTGAGGACAAAAGAAGTTAAGTTGCCGTTTTGTTTCTAATGTTGATGGTGATCAACACAAACAACTTTTTGGGCACTTGGTTTTCCATGCAACATGAAAATGAGCCAAAAATGAAACCCTCATTCCTCACCAACCACTGTCATCTTAGGTGAGGTTACTCGTGTGGGTTGAATCTAGTGGATTACTAGACTAATCTTATAATCTAGGTGCTTAGAAAACTGTTGTCATCAAAACAAGCTTTACTGCTTTGTGCTCAGACATGTTATTTCATTGGTCAATCAATACAAAAACTTATTTTTCAGGTTTTTTAGGCACAAAAACGACATTATTTTTTATAAAAAGAAGTAAGATTTGAAATCTGATCACCCCGAAAGAAAACGTGCGTGTTTTATTATCTAATTAAATGGAGTTTGTAGTTTAGTATGTGAAGTCTTTTGAAAAGAAAATCATGAACAACAATTTTATTAAAAGAAAACAAAACCCTAAATAAATTAAAACATCACGTACGAAGAGCGATAAAAACAGTTGTTGCATAAAAACTACCGATCGAAATAACAACATGCGGAGTATATTTTAATATAATTTTGTCTATTGGGTTGTTCTATCTGAGACATATGTTATATAACCATAAAATATTAGGTTTATTTGAGAGAATTGTTTAGCTAGCTCTTATAGCCGTTTGAGGGCAACTATTTTAAATTAGCTATTTAGATCTTGATGGTCTAGTTTCTATAACCGTTTCAAGGGAAGGGCTTTTCAATTAAATAATCAGATATTAATGACCTAAACACAATTAATAGTACGTCGGTGCATTTATTGGTGACGGGAGATCCAATGCACTGATATAGCAGCAATGTATCCTAGGCGATCAGAAAATCAATTTTAAATCCCGCATATGAGATAGATATCATTTTAGGGATCTGACTTGCAAGAAAAAAAAAATCTGACACTAATAAGAGTATTGGTTATTTATCAAATGACTCTATAATTTATGATCAGCTTCCCTCGTAGCTCTCTTAATTTATCAAAAATATCCGGATGATCCTTTTTTATATTTTTCTGTCCACTTATTGTTAACTTTTCTTTTTAGGGTTTCTAAAAATACCCGCTTTTTAATTCTTCACGTCATTTCTCTCTAAAAACTCTTCGTCGTCTCTTTCTATCCCTTACGTGTTCTCTCTCTAAAAATATTATCTTTAAATTTTTTACCGGTAATCTCATCTAATGCAATTCATAAAATTCTCTGGTCTCTTCAACAACTTGTGGAGAAAAGGGGGAAATCTAAAAAAGACCCTAACCACCGGGAAAATCAAAGGATAAATGGATTATAGAATTCAAAAACCAAATCTTAATTTTAAGGGTTAATTCCGTTTTGGCCCCCGATTTGTGACCAACTGGCCGTTTTGGCCCCCGATTGTGTCCGGCAGTTCGTTTTGGCCCCAAAAAATTCCTAAATGGCCCCAAATTTTTTTAAACCTCCCAATTCTACCCCAATGACATTTCTGTAATTATTTTTTTCCTTTTTCTATGTCCACACAATTACCACATCACTCTGTCCACCTTACCCTTCTTCTCCGGCGAAAGGTTGCCGGCCGGAATAAAAAATTCCGGCCGGCCACCTTTACTAAAAAAAAAAAATTTCTTCCTTTCTTTCTCCTCTTCTTCTTCTTCCTTTCTCTCTCTTCTTCCTTTTCCCTCAATCTCTCTCTCTCTCTAAGCTCCCCTTCGCCGGCAGAAATTTCGGCGAAGGGGAAGGGTTTCCAGATCGGAAACCCTTCGTGAAACCGAGGGTTTCCGGTCTGGAAACCCCTCGTCTTCACGAAGGGCTTCCAGATCTGGAAACCCCTCGTCTTCACGAAGGGCTTCCAGATCTGGAAACCCCTCGTCTTCACGAAGGGCTTCCAGATCTGGAAACCCCTCGTCTTCACGAAGGGTTTCCAGACCGGAAACCCTCATGGACGAAGGATTTCCAGACCGGAAACCCTTATGGACGAAGGGTTTCCGGTCTGGAAACCCTTGTCCCCTTCGCCGGAATTTCTGTCGGCGAAGGGGAACTTAGAGAGAGAGAGAGATTGAGGGAAAAGAAGAGAGAGAGAAAGGAGGAAGAGGAGAGAAAAAGGAAGAAATTTTTTTTTTTTTTTTAGTAAAGGTGGCCGGCCGGAATTTTTTATTCCGGCCGGAAAAGAAGGGTGAGGTGGAGAGGAGGTGGTGTGATGGAGGAGAGATAAGGTGAAGTGGATGATAAAGAAAGGGGTGATGTGGTTTTTTTTTTTTTTTTTTACCCTTTTTCAGAAATAATTCTATTTTGGCCCCCGAGGATAATTTCGTCAAAAATTTGGTCCTTGGGGCCAAAACGAACTGCCGAACACTTATGGGGGCTAAAACGGCCAGTTGGTCACAAATCGGGGGCCAAAACGGAATTAACCCTTAAAATTAGGGTTAATTCCGTTTTGGCCCCCGATTTGTGACCAACTGGCCGTTTTGGCCCCGAATTGTGTCCGGCAGTTCGTTTTGGCCCCAAAAAATTCCTAAATGGCCCCAAATTTTTTCAACCTCCCAATTCTACCCCCATGGCATTTCTGTAATTATTTTTTTTCTTTTTCTTTGTCCACCTCATCTAACAATCACCACATCACTCTGTCCATCTCACCCTTCTTCTCCGGCGAAAAGTTGTCGGCCGGAATAAAAAATTCCGGCCGGCCACCTTTACCAAAAAAAAAAAAAAAAAAATTCTTCATCTTCTTCATTTCTCTCTCTTCTTCATCTCCTTCTTTCTCTCTCTTCTTCTTCTTTATCTCTCTTCTTCTTCTTTATCTCTTCTTCCTCTTCTTTATCTCTTCTTCCTCTTCTTTATCTCTTCTTCCTCTTTCTTTACCCCTCTCTCTCTCTCAATATAACTCCGGCGAAGGGGCGGAGCCCCTTCGCCGGAGAACCAGATCCCGGTCTGGTTTGAAACCAGATCCCGGTCTGGTTTGAAACCAGACCGAGATCTGGTTTCTAAAACCAGATCTCGGTCTGGTTTGAAACCAGACCTTCAAGGTCTGGTTCTCCGGCGAAGGGGCTCCGCCCCTTCGCCGGAATTATAGAGAGAGAGGTTAGAGAGAAAGAAAGGTAAAGAAAGAGGAAGAAGAGAGATAAAGAAGAAGAAGAGAGATAAAGAAGAAGAAGAGAGATAAAGAAGAAGAAGAGAGATAAAGAAGAAGAAGAGAGATAAAGAAGAGGAAGAGAGATAAAGAAGAAGAAGAGAGATAAAGAAGGAGATGAAGAAGAGAGAGAAATGAAGAAGATGAAGAAATTTTTTTTTTTTTTTTTTTTTGTAAAGGTGGCCGGCCGGAATTTTTTATTCCGGCCGGCAACCTTTCGCCGGAGAAGAAGGGTGAGGTGGACAGAGTGATGTGGTGATTGTTAGATGAGGTGGACAAAGAAAAAGAAAACAAGATAATTACAGAAATGCCATGGGGGTAAAATTGGGAGGTTGAAAAAATTGGGGCCATTTAGGAATTTTTTGGGGCCAAAACGAACTGCCGGACACAATTCGGGGCCAAAACGGCCAGTTGGTCACAAATCGGGGGCCAAAACAGAATTAACCCTAATTTTAAAGATACATACCCTATGGTTTCTTCCTTAACAAAAAAAATACCCTATGGTTTCTTTTTGTCCTGCCATGAACGCGCACTCGACGAAACAACATCAAAATAAAGCCACAAATGGATTATGGAACTAAAAAAACCAAACCCAAAACCCCACCTTTTTCAAATATTTTTTAATCAAACCAGAAATATTAGGATTCTAGATTCAGAAAGTGAAGTGTTAGAATTCCAAACCAAAAATAGTAGTTGAGCTAGAATCTTGAACTTATGGGCATGGATCTCTACCTATAGGTTCAAAAAGTGAATGCTTATATTAGGATTCTAGATTCTGGAGTGAGAAAATCATTTAAAGACTCTTTCTCTCTCTCTCACGTTAAAATTCCACAATCACAGAAAAGAATAAACAGTAACGGCGTAACAAGTGGAGTATTCTAATTCTAGTCCTAAAGCTGAGACATTGATCAACAAGGTCACAGACAAATTTGGTGGCCACGATTGATCATCTTCATCATCTGATTCTGATGATGATAAGTCCTAATTAAGATTTTGAGATGATTCTAGATTAAATGAGTTTTTACGTTCAAAATTAGGGTTTAATAGATAATTATATTTGTGATTTCATTTGTATGATGTGATTATTAATCTTGTTCGATAGTTTTTTTTTGCATAAATTTTTCGATAGTTAGATCAGGCGGGATTTCATTCGGTTATGCTTTACTCGTATAAATTTAGAATTTTATGAATCTGAAGTGCTTTTTAAGGAGCTCAATCACCACCAGATGTAAATTTACTTTCACCCGTTCATCCAACTTTACCTTTTGGTGGAAGCTTATAAAGGTGATTAATTGTGTTTAGGCAACTCTATAATCTCTTTCTCTTGTGGATAGGTATATGGTGTCTTCTTTTATTCAATAGGGGATCTAATTGTGGGTTTTGGTTAGGATTTTTGAGTCAACAGTCCAAAATCTGGGGGGGTAAACCCAAAAAAAATTCACTCTTGCCCAAAAATTAGTTGCAGGTCCAAATGTCAGTTTTTTTTTATTCCCCTCTTGCCCTTGGACGGGACATGCTGACGTTTTCCTGGAAAAAAAAAAATGACTGGTAAATAAAATAATTTACCAATACACGAAAAATTCAAAGTTTCAAAATTTTTGAAATTTTGAAACGAAATTTCAAATTCCCGCCCAGCAAACCATCTCTTCCCGGTAAATAAAATAATTTCCCGTATACAAAAAATTTCAATTTTCAAATTTTTTGAAATTTTCAAACGAAATATTTTTTTCGAAATTTTAAAATTTTCAAACGAAATTTCAAATTCCCGGGCAAATTTTCAAATTTTTTTGAAAATTTTAAATTCCCGCCCAGCAAAAGTGTCTAGTACAGAAAAAAATTTCCAGTAAATAAAATAATTTCCCGGTCACAAATTTTTTTTTTCGAAGTTTTGAAATTTTCAAACAAAATTTCAAATTCCCACCCAAATTTTCAAATTTTTTTACGAAATTTCAAATTCCCGCCCAAATTTTTTTACGAAATTTCAAATTCCCGCCCAGCAAAAATGTCTAGTACAGAAAAAAATTTCCAGTAAATAAAATAATTTCCCGAAAAAAATTCGTTTCTCGGGAATTTTTCGGTAGTTGTTCCGTAATTTTCTGAACAGTACAGATTCTGATGGACGGGTTGTCAGATTATTTTTCAGAAAAAAAATCGTTTCCCGAGAATTTTCGATGGCATGAACGGTAAATACTTTATTTTCTAAGAGCCCTTTACGTAATTTTGACCCCCAAACTGACACATTGGACCTCCCTTTCATTTTTAGGCAACTTTGGGTGGGATTTTTATTTTGGCCCCTTTTTTGGACCAATGGCCCAACCCCTCTTTTGGTTATTGATTTCTTCTTCCCAGTATTTTCTCTCTAAAAGGTATTTAGCGAGAAAGAAAGAGAAAAAAAAGAAAAAAAAGACAAAGAGATGATGAGATAGAAAGAGTTTTCAGAGAGAGAGAGAAAGTTGAAGAAAGAATTGAAATGAGGGTATATCTAAAAAGTTATGAAGAAAGTTAACAGTCAATAGACGGAAAAGTAGAAAAGAAGGTCATCTCGATATTCTCGATAAACTAGGGGGCCACGCGGGAAGCTGGTCATAAACTAGGTGGTCATTTGGGAAATAACTTTTTTTTTTTGTGAAAAACCCGTAAAATAGGCCTAATAGAAAATAAAGTCTACTATATAAAATATTTTTTTTTTTAAAAATCACTTTTTGAAAATTTACTTCAAATCAAACTCAACGAATTTCTATGGTGTTTTTCCCTTCTCGAGGTAACCCACTTTTCAACTGATACCCTTTCTACTCTTATATATATATATATATATATATATATATATATATATATATATATATATATAATGTTACAAACATGATTCAGTTGCTTACAATAAATTATGTTTTGCACTGATTATTACAAGTTGTAGACAACACATACAACTATGTTGTTAACAAGTCTGACTTTGCTAAATGTTTATACTTGTATGGGTCAAAATCAGTCATCTAGAGTGTTCCTAAAAATCCACGATTAATGAGTCTACGGGATAACCAAGGCCATGAACTAAATGGCAAATGGATCCGACCCATTCATCTTCGGACACCCGAAGCAATAGAAAAATGTGCAAACACCTTTGACAGAAATTCCAACTATGGATAAAGAAGTTGGTCATCATCTCCTAAGTAGATCTCCCTCCGCATATCCGTTGAAGAGGTGTAACTGTTATTTAAGATAACAGCTGACCGAGAATATCATGAATATACCCGTTAAGAGAGGGTTACATTACCTATATATATAGTGACAGTTTTGTGCGTTAATGCAATGAAGACGAAAATTTACCACCTGGTGACTGTCAACCACAAAACACTATAAAATGACTGAGGAAAGAATGATAAATGAGATGGAATGTACATTCGACAATTAACTAAAAACACAGAAAATCTTACTTTCTCTCTCACATCCAATATTCGTTTGAACAAGCACCATTACTGCCTTACATCCAATTTCCTAGAGAATACAACTCTTTATTTTGAGGAAGCAAACATCCACTTTCCCTCTCATATCCAACAACCTTACGATAGAGGTTGCTTACTTTATCTTTATCAAGGAGGTTGTCTACTTTATCTCTTCACGAAGGCTGCCTACTTTATCTCTCCATAGAGGCTGCCAACTTTATCTCTCCTACACAGAGACTGCCTACTTGAGAACGACGTTCAACTTTCCTATCACCCACGTGACTTATTTTTACAAAATACAAGGTCGAACCCTGATCAGTAAGGCATACAACCCACTTTATTTACTATACATACCCTCTGATCGAAGACCTTCCACTTTCAAGGCAGACTTCACAAGGGTTGTCTTACTCAACGACAAACCTCATAAGCTGTCATAGTCTCCTCCAAGCAAGTTAACCTAACCTGTAGAGAACTAAAGATCGAGCTCCAGCTACAGTACGAGCCACGCCATACTCCGACCAACCCCTCGACAGTAACATTTCAAAGAAATCATTCATGTGTTTATTACTTTTCTTGCAAGTTTACCGTCAGATTTCCTTTGGTCGGCAACATCCCGGCGTCTCAAAGATCTTTCGGTCACGTGTGTTTCATTTTTTGTCAGACAGGTTAAAGCACAAAATCGTCGTCAGTGCCCATATCATTGACTACGAGTGAAGGTCTGAATTCTGGTCAACGACCGGTCCCGCTGACTTCTTAACCCGCAATTTCAACCCCTCCCAATACTGAAATTCTCTTACTTTATGCCACATACATGATTCACTTGCTTAAAACAAATTATGTTTTGCACTAACAAGTTATGAACTGCTGATTGTATATAGAATTATTTTGTTAACAAGACTAACTATGTTAATTTTGTTTGTCAAATGCAAAAGACAAAACGCAAAATATTTTTGTAAAATAATTTTTAATAAAAACGAAGTTGTTCAGAAATTTACTAAATTACTGAGAGCAAATTAAGATTTGTTTTAAAATTTTCAAAAATATTTTTCACGTTGATTTGGACGAAAATTGTAGTAGAGACGAATTCACCAAGAATTTTCATTTCGGGGGTAACAATGTATTTTTACAAAGTATTTTTTCTCAAATATAATTTCACATTGAGTCCTAGTTTCCTATCATCCCCAAATTTTGAGATTTTAATTAGCTCCCACAGAGAGGGAGAGATGTGTCAGAGATGCTGGATTTGTTGTCTGTTTCGAAGACCCAACTGGGTTTAGGTTACCGGAGGCTATAGTTTAAAGCCCAAACTTTACTAAAAAGAAACAGATAATAAGTGTATCTTTTTGAATCCCTAGTCTTCCACATGCAAATACACAATTACATCAGAAATGTGTTTAGTGATCAGGGGTGGCCCGTGAGCAAAGCCACCAAAGCGGTCGCTTTGGTCCCCAAATAATCAAGGGCCTCATGTTTCCTATTTCGCATGTAACTTTCGAAAAACTAATTATACTTTAAACCAATTTCAAACATAATTTAAAGCGTAATTTAGTGGCAAAGAGTTTATATCTTAGATAAAAGGTCAAGGGTTTGATTCCTACCTTTTGCATTGTTTAAATTTTATTTAATTTTTTTCTTATATTCATTGTATGGGGCCCCAATTTTTAATTTCGCTTGGAGCCTCCGATATACTTGGGTCGGCCCTGTTATATATCTATATAATAAAACAGGTTGAAAAGTGCTGACTGGGACAAACATTGGAGATAAATCCGACCGTCCGTTTCAGATCAGAACTAATTTGAATCGTTGGATTCTTCCGTTTTAATATACACATATAGCCATTAATTCCGTTTTAATATAACATAAAATGCACGTTGATCTTTCGGGGGCCGTTGGATTCTTCCGTTTTAATATACACATTTAGTCATTAATTTCATTTTTTTTTTGTTGAACTTGTCATTAATTTCATTTAGTCATTAATTGCTATTAACATAAAATCCAGGTTGATCTTTTGGCACCCCATCTTCTCATGCACATTGAATCTAACGGCCCTTATCAACTTTTCTTTGTCCATTCATCTTCTTTAGCTTCATATCCTCTCCCACAAATCCTAACGCCTCTATTCCTCCGTCTCCCTTTTCAATGTCATTGAATTTTCAGTTACTACATCCATATCCTCATAAAACTTCTGCTTAAAATGCTTTGAAGATCCTCAAATCGATAAAACTCTCATTTGGTTTGTATGAGCGACATCACGAGCTAGGTTTTTTTTTCTGTCTTCATTTGATTTTGTTTAATCTTTTCTTTAATAATCACTATCATTCTTCTTAGATAGAGAGGATTTAATTCAATGATCTCTACAAGTCAAGCTTTTTAAAGGTATATTCACCCCTTCTATTTTTCAGTTCTTCTTTCTCTAATTTGTATATGAAATTTATTTTGTTTATTAGGTTATTAAACAACTTTGTCTGGCTACTGTTAGGAATGGAAAAAAGAAAAAGGGATATATGCCAGGGAGAAAAATAAAAGTTGGATGGGGTGAGCGCATGAAATCGAACTGGGGACCTTCATATACTCAACCATTGTGTAGTCTTTAAACTATTCTTCTTTTTCTTAGGTAAAGAAAAAGAAAAAAAAAATCTCTATTAACTGGTGTTCTTCGTACATATTTTTTTATGTTGCAAGTATTTATCTAAGAGTGTCGTATATTTTATGTTTTCCATGGTTATATTGGACATTACATGGTATTATTAGTTGTAATCGTAATTATATTAGGGGTTTTGTAATTTAAGAATCTCTATAATTGAAGTATCAATGGTTTTAATTGATTCACTGATTGAGTTCAGTAGCGGATTTTTTAGGCTTGTTTTTAATATGATAATCGATTGATATGTCCTCGATTAGATGCCATCGAATGCATTCTCAAAGTAGATTTTCAATTATTTTTCCATCTCTTAGCCTTTTAATTGATTTGTTGATTCGTTAAAGTGTTTGGTTTTGTTATCAATTCAGAGAATGCTCAAAGATCGAGGCTTTGGAATAAAATGACCAATTGGAAAGATCTTGAGTAAATGAGCATTTGTTTCTCGGGCACTCAAAGTAGATAGATAGCTATAAAATGTACTCGATCTGCTATATATCTATAAAGGACAAAGTTTGGAAACAATCTCAAGCTGACCAAGAGAGACAGGTAGATAGCCAAAGCAGTGTATTAACTCCCATAAGTGAATTCTTGTGTTTCTCAAGGCTTTTCGTACTCCACTTTCCTCAAATCCGAAGACCATTGTTTCAACCACATTATGAAAAGATCAAAGAATGGAAGACCAAAGAACTCTATCTTTGTTGGTATTTTTATAGGCAGCGGTTTGGGTTGCACCTCAAGATTCTACAACTATAAAGAATAAAGAGCAAGTAAAATCTGACTTTACAACAAAAAATGTATAACCTCGAAGCTTTTGAAATTATTTCAGATACAAACTTATGTTTAATCTTCTCTAATGTTTGTACTCTGTCTTGCAGGTGAAAGAAATAATGTTATGATTAGTGGTTTTGAAACCATTTACAAAGATTAGTGTTGAGAGCATTTATCAAAAGGAGATAAAGCTACTTCTTTTCTCTTGGCGACGACACTGCAATAAAAAATCCCAATGTTGTTTTGTCACCTTCTGATTTGGGTCGTCGTGATGCATAACTCCGAAAGATATGTACAAGTGGATCATGATCATGCTTGACGCTTACTATTTGAATAATGAAGAATATGATATTAGTAAAGTGAAAGCACTGTACAAGTGGTTCACGATTCTACGAAACAATGGAAGAAGGATTATTGAAAAACCGAAAGTGTGGGACAGAAGACTTTGAATTGAAAGATCAATGAGTTTCCCTCTTACTTAGAACAAAGTTATGTGAAGGAAAATAGTAGTTCATGGTAATTATGGGGTGGGTATTGACATATCAAATTTTGCCAGGGAATCGTCCAATATTTGTCCAAAGACGGGTTATGTTCAATTGGGTTAAAAGGGTTGAAAAGAATGAGGCTTTTGATAAATTTGGCGATCACTGTATCAAAGATTTGTTAAGGTTTTGCTCTGGTCGGTGTAATGTCATCAACCAATGTACAATAAGTTCATTTGTTTTGGGCCTTAATGGTACTTCCATCTCAGTTGTCCCTTATCTACCATCTTAAATGTGAAATTCTTGTAATCATGTTTGTGCTTCATTAAGATTTTTCTTCATTTTGATATTATTCAATGGAATCATCGTAAAAAATGTATGCATTTCTTCGAGTTTACTGGAAGTTTATATTTATGTTTGAAACTTATTTTTACTGTGCCGTAGGCACGGGCTATACCAGTGGCGAAGCCAGAAATTTTTATGAGTGGGGGCACCTTTTTGTTATAGCTAATGAAAGAATTTCATAGTACGCGATTAAGCTAGAACCGAAAAGCAAATATAACAAATTTTATTTATAGTTTAGATATTCAATAGTAATTTTAATACATAACAAGCAATCTCAAATTTTCTCATCAATATGGTTCAAGAATATTTCCCCAACTGGATTTCCAAAAGATATTGAAATAAAAAATAAAGGAGGAGATGAAGAGATATCGGTGAAGATTGAGAAGAAACGATGGTAGATGATGACGAGGAAGTGATCGTAATGGAAGAAAAGATGAGGATAAAGTTTTCTTTCTAATAACATATTTACTATGACAAAAAAATGTAAAAAAGACAATTTTGAAGTCCAAAATACAAGTCATGGAAAAATCACACAAAATCAAAATTAATGGGGTTGTTTAAAAAACTCTTCATATGCCATTTTATTAAGTTGGTGACTTTGAGTAGGTCAAAATTGAGTTATCTCAATTCATAAGAAGCAATTTTAAGCCAAGCATACTCTTCATAATATATTTTTAGTGAACAATTTCAACTAACTAACGTAGTAGACATTCTAGAGAAAAATATGTTGGTAGAAATTCTAGAAAAAAAATGATTTGCATGGTTCTCGATCCCTTGACCTTTGTGATGTAACTCCACTGTTTCACCACCTAA
Source organism: Eschscholzia californica (assembly GCF_041429995.1). Taxonomy (NCBI): domain Eukaryota; kingdom Viridiplantae; phylum Streptophyta; class Magnoliopsida; order Ranunculales; family Papaveraceae; genus Eschscholzia; species Eschscholzia californica. Next base: position 41,487,630 of record NW_028238461.1, on the reverse strand, counting down.
GCTAAGAAAGGATAGTATTTAGAAATTGAAATAGAGATATATAATATAGTAGCACATGAAGTATAACATAAGCGAGTCACATTAGGGTCGTGGGCCCCCACGGGCCCCTATGTGGACTCGCCCCTGGGCTATACCTAGTATATATATATGTAAGAATACGTTTGTTTCTTAAATAACACACACTAAGTTGCACAAAATTAAATAGTACAAGGCGGAGAGTTAGTTGCATTATGTTTCATGAAGATAACGGTGTAATGGTACCATGATTTGTAAAATTTTGTAGATTTTGTAGATTTTGTGTTATTGTTAATATTGAACTTAGGATGCTATTCAAACTAATTTTTTTGGCCATAGACAAAAACTTTCTAGTTTAAACGGCCGGACTTAATTGTGGCCCCACTATTGTGGTTTTGATGATGTTGTGAACTGTGAACCAGAGATGTCCTGTTTCCTTGTGGGCTGGGCTTAAGCACTTAGAAAACTTGTTTAAACTTTTTGTTGGATGTGAGGCTCCCAACTTGTGGTGGCTCAAAAGAGACTGTTTGCTCGTTTTGGACCACGACCCGCTCTACGACTTCCATATGAACTTTCCAAGTAAATCCATATTTTCGCCTTCCATAATATACAGATTCAGGCTCATAGGAGGGATTGTTGGACATCAAATTCAATTGAGCCTGTGAAATTGATCGGTTCTGTTACTCAGAATTAAAGCTATAGTCTAATTGAATCTTATTGCTATTAAAAGTTTTCTGCATAATTGGTTTGTTGTTTTGGTGTTTTAGAGTTTGAAGTTATAATACTCCAAAATGAAGTATAAATGTATCTTTGAACATGATTCATCTATGTAAACCTTTTAACACCAATGTGAGACAAAAATATCTTAGAAGAGAGACTATTTCATACTCGACTCGGTCTATTTAATATTTCTAATTTATTATATATCTCTAGTCTTGATCTTGAACCCGACAGACTTTCTATCTCTTTCCATAGTTGATATTGTTTGTGATCGTTAAGCATATTGTCAAGAATTCACAATCTACAAATTTTTCCAAAATGGCTTTCTCCAAGAGGATTTAAAAAATCTATTTTAAATTTTTAGAAATTATTATAGTTTAATCTTTTTTGGGTGCCCCCATTGTAGACAAGAAAAAATCCCTCTACACTTATCCAATTTAAGCACATCTTTTGCCACTAATCCTCTTATATTAATATTTAACTAATATTGTTTGACATATTGAAAGTTACTTGTTCAATAAGCAACTCGTTTCATTTGGTCATACAAAAGGTTGTCTAAAGTTAAGATTTGAGAGTAGATGGATCACAATCTTATCTACTCACAAATCTTATCCAAAGAGAACTTCTAGTGACGCTTAACATTATTGCTGTTGGCGACCCTTTGCACATGAAACACCTCCCAGTTTTGGCTTTTTAAAGGATGTCGTAGAGCCGTGTCTTGGGAAGGGCGAGCAGGGCAAACGCCCAGGGCCCCCCACCATAGTGGGGCCCACTCCTCATGATTCCTATATAATATGTAGGTCAGTTTTCTATTCTCCTCCTGCCTTTGTACATGTGGCGTCAAAAGGAGACTTTTATTCTTTTACGCCCATCAGTCAAGGTAATTTCCAACCAACTTTGTTAGTTTCCTATTCAATTATTAATTTTTCTCTCTCTCAAACTTTTCTCTCTCTAACAGACTAACAATTAATAGGGATTTCGCAAATGTAATTAACATATCATCTAATTAACAGCAAAATAGGAATTTCACATATCTAATCAACACATCATCTACCAAATCAACTTATTTTCTTGTTTAAAATATTTCATTTTTTTAGGTTGATTTAAGATTATGTTCTTATATATTTATAGGATTTAATCAATATACATTGTTAATTAATTACTAAATTATTTGTTATTTTTTCAAGTCCGAATTATTTTGAGTTTTGTTTTTATTTTACGTATAATTTTTTTTATATATTTTGTTTATACACCTATCCAAAATTTGGCCCCGGGCCCCCAATTTCTTAGACACGACTCTGGATGTCGTGACCGAAAATGTGGGACGCCTATAGAAGCACCCTATGCGAAATGGGTAAGCCAAATCTGAATTAGCTAGAAGCCTTCGTACTAAGCCACAAGGCCCACAGAATCTGGCTCGGACACATCCTCACTCACATTTTTCTTCTTCATAAGACATTGGGAGGGACCGTGGTTAAGGGACCCCAGAGTATTTGGTCCTGTCTTGTGGTTATACCTGTTCCTTTGATCCCACGGCTAGATTAATGTTAGATAACTTGTAATTCTCCAGGTTGAATAAGTCGATGGGGTCAATCTTGAATTTGATTTTCCTATTGATATTTTTTATTGATGAAAGGAAATTGCATTAAAATCATCAAAGAACAAGGTTTTTACAGAAGTTTGGGTACAAAAGACGGAACAACATTCCAAATAACTCTCTGCCCATGACTTCTACCCCATTTCGCTAAAGCATCAGCCTGGATGTTGTTTTCCCTAGGAGTATAGGTAAAGATAATGCCTTGAACTTTATCTTTTAGAGCTATCACTTGTTTCAAGATCTTTTTGGATTGCCAATGAAGCCCTTCACCGTTGCCGTTGATGTACTGGATTACTGTTTGATTATCGCTTTCTATATGAATATGACTGTTACCCAGTTGTATAGCCCATAACATACTAGAATGAACAACGATGCTTTCACATTCTTCCGCATTCTGACATCTTATTGAGTCTGCTGCTGCCATGATAAAGTTCGCATCTGCATCGTGAATGATGCATCCGATACTTGCTGGTTCAGTGATGGTGGCAAAAGAGGTGTCGACGTTGAACTTTAGGAATGGTGTCGAAGGAGGTCTCGATTTTTGATTATTTGGTTTTGCCCTGCATTTGTTAGTGATAATAGACTCAAATTTGAGTTGGGTGGTCGAAGTATTGTTGATCCTTGAGATCATTTGTATAGGGATTTGTTTATTGGTAGAAAAACAATTTTCGCATCTGGCTGTCCAGATAAATCATAGTATTTTTGCATACAAATTGTTAGTCTCTTCATCGAGGCTTTTCCATTGTTTTATCCAAAGCTGAACCATAGTTAATTGATCCGACCTGACCTGAAAATGAAACCAAATAGCTTTCGCAAAAGTACAATGTAACATCACATGATCCAGAGTTTCGTGTTCATTACAGTTAATACAGGAGTAGGAGTTGCCGATAAGCTTTCCAATCTTGTCTTTAACTGGTAGACTGTTCGTACAATACTTCCATAAAAATAGTTTAATACGAGGAATCATATTCATATTCCAAATAAAGAACCAATCATTTTGATCCTGCATAGGTTCTGCACTCCCTGCCCTAAGAAAGTTATACATAGATTTAATCGAAAAATTACCTGATTTAATCAGCGTCCATGTTGATTTGTCTTCTTGGTCTGCCTGCAAGTTTATGCTAGCGATTGAGCTGCAAATATCACTATTAAAACAGTTATTTATGACATTCATATTCCAGTTATTATTCGTTATGAGTTGCGCCACCCATTCCAGATTAGAACTACTATGATTAATGAGAGGGGGGGATCCTCTTGATACTTTGGTAGTATAGAATAATGTTTTGGAAGTCCATAGAGTCATTTAGCAGCTTGGTTAACAGTAACTTGTGTAAAATGCAACATCCAGTATGTTAGGAGAAAATTATATAAATAGTAGAGATCTAGTAGCTAGCCAGATGGGGAAGGAGCAAGCCAAACGCCACAACAACTTCTAATTACCAAATTAACAAATGAAAGAGTGAAGTTCATTGTGATTTGAGAAACTCATTCATCCCTCTATTTGGTCCCTCCCCCAGCTCTCCATATGATGATGTGGCAACATATCACTTGAGCGTGGAGCAAAAAGAGAGAAAATTGTGAAAGTATATACTCAAGCGATATGCCGCAACATTAGGCAGAGGGCTGGGAGAGAGACCAAATGAAGGGATGAATAGAATTATTGTTTCGATTTAGTGGTAACATACTCTAAACCGGAGAAACTAGATATCAAATCCAAATGTTCGGATTGAAAGAAATCATTACATAAACAACTATGACTTATAATCTGAAAAATCATAGTCGATCAATCACAGTTTAACGATTGATCTAGTCGACATTAATTTCCCAATCATGTATAGTAACATGTTTGAAAACTCTAGGTCGACCACATCAGCAGTTGCATTATAGTTAGGTCCAAATATCTAGACATAATCTTTGGGCGCATGTGAACGACAAGCTGATCTAAGGCACACTATCCACTTTTTTTTTTTTTTTTTTTTTTTGTTGAAAGAGGCACACTATCCACTTAGTCAAAAGATATGGAGCTAGCAGCCCGCCTTTGTTTACCAATTTATTAATTATTCTAAAAAACAAAAAAAAATTATTAATTATTTTATCCTCATTCAGTGAATCAAATTATTTAATACATTAGATAAAGACAAATCTCTCTCTTGTCTCTAATCCATTCTCACCTATAAATACCAATCAAAACCTAGCCAAAACTCACACAAATATTACTTCCTCTTAGCCCCCTCTGCCCTCTCACTCACTCTCTCCTATATATCAACATCATCAAACATGGCAGCAACTAACAAAGTTTTAGTATTGGTAATGGCTATGGTGTGTTTGGCAGCCATGCTTGAGATCTCAAATGCGAGTTCATTAACAGTATGGAGCGGACCGGGTTGCAATCAACGTGGAGTGATTCTAAGAAACTGTGGATGCTCAGCCATTAATCTTCATGGTGGATACCAATTCATATACAATGGACAAAGTGCTGCTTTCTACAACCAGCCTGGTTGTAGAGGTGTTGCTCATACTCGTTTGAGTTCTTCGACTTCGATGTGCAGTGGGTTTGGATGGAAGAGTATGTTTATTCAGTGCAAGAAATAGAAATGCCCCATCATCACTTCTATATATGTATAATATATTGGCCACCCTATGCATGTATGTGCATGGCTAAGGAATAAACCTTATATTATAATTATCTTAAATAAAAGCATGCCTGCATATTTTTATGTACGGTGAATGATATTAATGGAGCTATTTGGTTTGTGTATATCAAAATGAAATCATTTTCGTTAGATTGTGTTTTTTCCTATTACTTAGACACGACTAAGTTTGAATCGAAATTAGGTGATTGATTGACCCTTAACTAATCCAAATCAACTATTCAAACGATTCGGACAAAACAAATGTCCTGGTGTTAAGTTTGTGGTCGCTCAATTCAAAATCGGACATTATATTCTTGTTAATTATTGGTTTCGAACGGAAAGGATTTTTTTCTTTTCTGAAGTTGTGGAGCACGTGTGACTTTTAAGTATCTTAAATAAAAAGCATGCCTGCATATTTTTGTGTAGGTGAATGATATTAATGGAGCTATTTGGTTAATTTATGTATTTCAAAATGAAATCATTTGCATTAGGTTGTGTTTTTTTCTCTATTGTTTGACCCTGACTAAGTCCGAATCGAAATTAGGTGATTCAAATCGGCCCTTAACTAATCCAAATCAACTATTGAACGACTTGGACAAAACAAATGTCATGATGTTAAGTTTGTGGTCACCCAACTCAAAATCAGACATTATATTCTTGTTAAGGTGGCCAATACGCGGACAACCGTTTTTCTTATACGGACAACTATTTTCATGTCCGGTGTGAGTCAACTATGCTTGACTTAGTTGACTTTGATTTAATAAGGGGACAACTACATAAAGTCTTAAATACTAATAATTAGTTATTTGTGGACTATTAACAGAACTAATAGTTAAAATATGAAAACCTAAACTGTCTTCTTCATCATGTTCTTCCTTCTTTCTTCTTCCTTCTTCTTAGTCTTATTTCTCCACTACCACTAAAAGTAAACTGTAGTTTCTACCACTTTCCTACTTTTTTTATCAAACTCTAAATGGATAAAGAAGATAAAACCACTCAATATCTACCAGAAGAAGTCTTTCCAAGCATTTCTATAATAGGTATTAATGACATTGATGAGGTAAAACCATAATTTTTACGATTTGATTTAGTATTGTTGTTTGGGTGGTTTGGAAGAATACAAAACAATTTCATGACAAAATTGCTAAATTCATATATTATATTTGAAATTTTTGTAGAACAGAACATAGTTGCCTTGAAAGTCTGGCAAAGCCAGATTTTCGTGGCAACTTTGCTTCTGTTATGCCATATTTTCGTAGATTTTCTACGAAAATATGGTCTAACAGAACATAAGTTGCCTCGAAAATCTGGACCTTCCAGATTTTCGAGGCAACTTATGTTCTGTTATACATACCACGAAATTATCTTTGTTTTTCGGTCATTATCTTTTTTGGTGTTTGTATTTGTTCAAGTATGTTACGTTTGGAAAGATTCTACAACAACTCCCTTGTCTTTGTTTGATGCCATAACCACCAATGCTTCTCCAAGAAATTTCTCTCTCTAAAAATTTGGGTGATGATGAAGAACAAGTAATAGAAGAGTTGAAGACTAAACTAGGGTTTATGGAGAAAGAGGGAGGCCATCAAATAATACATCTGTATCTAAGAGGACTTGAATGAAAACAATAGAGAGTTGTCCCCTTAGAAACTGACGTCCATATAAAAAATTTGATTTTTTTGGCTTGTCCACATAATATAGTTGTCCGTATAAGAAATATGGTTGTCCGCGTATTGGCCACCCTTGTTAATTATTGATTTTGAGTGGAGAGGATTTTTTTTTCTTTTCTGGGGTTGTGGAGCACGTGTAACTTTTAAGTCTATCGTTTGTGAGTCTAGCTCTGCTACCAAGTTAAGTTTGTCGTCATCCAACTCAAAATCAATTGATAATGAGTGGGAAATACCTAAACATTATATTTTTGGTTGCTAGATACCTCTTCTCTTATGTGGGACTACTCTCACATCTGAAATCTGATTTGATCAGTTAATTCATATCTCCAGTTAGACTGGTAAATTAACGTGGCAAAAAAGCAAAAATTATGTAAACGGATTCACAAAGTTGAAAAAGGAGATTGTTTCCTGGACACTTAGCTAATAAATTCTCTCTCTCTCTAGTAATTCTAAATCAAGAACCCTAATATTCGACCTTTAGGGTCTCCTTTATGATCTTTAATTTGTGATCTTAATTTAGGGTCTTTTTTTATTTTATTTTTGCATTACTGTACTCTTTTCCCTTCATGTTGTCTTTATTTTTGTAAGTTTCATGTTGTAGTTTACTTTCGTAAATTTATGTTGTACTCAAAGGAGTCAAAACTCTCAAATCATATAAAATGTATCGAATTTAGTTTCTATATATGAATGAAATTTCTAGTTTAACTTCAAGAACCCTAAATCTCTCTCTCACGCAACTAGTAATAATTCCATATGCTTCTTCTCCAATACACATCAATATTAAAATTTCTTTGTAAGGTAAAGCTTAAGTAACTACAAAATTCAAAAACTTATAACTAGGGAAAGAATAACCTATAGGCAATGCGCCCACCATTTTGTTGTATCTTAGTCAATAATGGTATTTTTTTGTTGTGACTCGTCAATAATGTTAGCTACGTAGTAGACTAATAATACATTGGTGGGCAGCCATTTTTCGTCTTAACCAACAGAAGTCAACAAAGTCAGGTGGTTTATCACAAAAATGATCGACAGGATCAGCTATTTTATGTGTTTTTTAGCACCAGGAAATTACTAAGTCCTGAAGACAATGACAAATATATTTACGTGGATATTACACAAACTTAGCCCGATTTGGCTATATTTTTTTTCTTTTTTAATTGTTTTTTGGGTTTGTGCAGGTCACCGCTTATACTCAATTTGCCACTTCATCACCTTACAACCTTGGGACAATTATCTTACTCCAAAATTACTCTTATTGTTTTGTTTCTCTGCTTTCCTCAAGTCTAGTTATATCAAAGTGGATTCAACTGGAGTAAGTAAAACTCGGGTCAGACCCAAATTCTACTCTTAATAATTAGTAGGGGGAGTTAGCAAATAGATACTAGAGCTAGAAATAATTAATAGTTAGAAATCATTGTATCACTTATCATTATTGTATCTATAAAATACATCATACAAATGATACCATTCCCATGTTCACAATAATAAAAACATCAATCCACAATTTGATGAAGAGGCGGATCTAGAATTTAGAATCAGGAGGAATTAATTTATTAATTTTTGAATTTTTAGTCTAAAAATCTACACCTAAACACACATTTAGTCAACCCTAATATTAATATAGGATTTTAAACCAAAATAATAACTATAATGGATATTTAGTCCAAATTGACCCATCTCCAAAGAAAAAAAAGATCTCTATCACTTCTATTTAATCATAATACCCATTATAACCTTTTATATAAGAAATAACCCACTTTTGAAAAACAATCCCTAAAATTCTCTTTCTTTTTTTTTCTCAGATTTTTACAATTGATTTCAAACTAACTATCTGTTTCGCAATATACACGTTATTTAGTATCAATTACGTATATTTCTACAACAAAACACATTTAGTATAGTTAAAGTATGTCTAGATGTCAAAGTTACAATGTTTTTCTGTTTATTGATTCTTGTTTTGTTTCATAAATAACGTGTTATTTATTGCTAAAGTTTCATATTTTATTTCATTTTTTTTTATATGTGTCATATATAATACATTGTGTATCAACAATGTTTCTTTCCGTAAGAGAAAAAGACTAAAATCCCTTTCTCTAGGAATATTGGACCTTAATACCTTTTTAAATTTTATTTTGAGCCTAAAAACCATAGGCCCGTAATTTATATACCAAACAGAAAAATATTGCAAACACAATAACTAAGAACAGAAACATTATCTACATGTTGTGTTTTCCAATTATATTTTTTTAATGTTATACTTCAATTATTTTATAAGTCATAATTTTATTCTCTTACTAAGTTTATCTCTCACCCACTTTATGATTTCGTTATTATTTGTTTATATGTTATCGACCACTTCTAAAGATTGTCGAATGACTCTCCGGTTTCAATTTTTTCTCTCTTCTTTGTCTCTCTTTTATCTTGTTCTTTATTGTTTTCTATTACATTTCAACCACCACCCTATGTTTTACTTCTTAGCGAAATTAGTGTCGTATGTTTACCATAGTTTACTTTATACGAGGAAAGAGTTAACATCTCAAAATTTGTCTTTTGTCATAAACCTAAATACAAATTTAATTTTCTTTTTTGCTTCTAGAATTTAGGTATGTCTGATGGTAGAAAAATATTCTTTTATTACTATATAAAATGATAAAGTATGAAACAATTATGATCGAGCAAAAAATATCTTCATCTTGTGGAAGCAATTTTCTAGATAAAAAATTATATAAAAAGTTCACTTAAGTCAGCCCTACCTTGAAAAAAATTATAGCCTTGCTACGGTACGGGAGCAATGACTCAGAGAGGAAAACATTGAAATGTGGGTAACCTTAAGGGTAAAATCGATCATTCCAACCGCCAAACTCAAACACTTCATCTCTAAGTAAACTTTACTTCCTTAAATAATTCTTGGGTAATAAAGGCAACCATAAATTTGTCTATGGACATGATGCAGGCGCATAGGCGTGTGGGCCCACGTCCACGCGTGCCCACACCCTATTAAGTCTTAATAGTAGTATATTTAGTAGAATAGAAGTTACTTTAATTTGATGTTTCTTTATTTTAAAGTTTCTATGTTTAAGTAGTTTATTATTTTAGGAATCCTAGTTTGAGTCCATCTAGGAAGGTTTATTATCTTATAAAAGGGGATCTAGTCTATGTTATTATTCACCTTGAAGAGAAAATCAATTAAAGTTAATAAGAATTTAAGTTTAGTTTATCGTTTTCTTTAATTGTTCTTAGTTTATTTTATCATTCCGCTGCGTCTACATCAAGTGGTATCTAGAGCCATTTTTTTTTTTTTTAACCAATCACAATGGTTAATTCTACCGTTCCTACTCCAACAATCAAAGAGAAGACACCAACTTTTGCCTCCGAATGGGATAACATCAACAAGAAGTTATCCTCGGTAACAAATTTGGAAGAAGCTTTCGAAAATTTCAAGAAGGAAACCATGGGAAAAATCGACGATTACAAGAAGGAAACCATGGAAAAATTAGAAAATCACAAGAAGGAAACCATGGAAAAATTCGATCAAGTCAACGAGTCAATCATGAAGCTATCCAAACAACTCGAAGGCATATGTAAGTCCCCCTCTTCTACAACTACTCCTTCTTCTCCTACTTACATTCCAGCTTCATTATCACTTCCAACCACAACACCAACTTCAAATTCCATACTTGGTCAACCTAACATAAACCCCACACCACCACCTTTCTCTTTCCATGATCAACTTACATCAAACAAACCCGACTCATTCTCCCACTATTCCACTACTAACCCAAGTACCACCCACCCTTTTCAAACACCAAGGCCACACTATTTCCCAAACACCACCCAACTCGAAACCCAACTCGAAAGCCACCGAACCGAAACTACCCGGCCTATCATGGATACACCCATTCGTCAACACTCCCGTACCATCTCACCACATCTCACGCCCAACCGAGGATCACCAACTCATCACCACCAACCCGATTATCACCACCCATCCAATCACCACGATACGGACACCGTGACCCATCCCACTCGTGATTTCACGGACAGCTACACCCCTAACCGAACCCGCCTACCCGATTCGGCCCCGAACAAACCTACTCCAAACCGAGACGTGGGTTACCCATTCATCGATAACCAAAACCGTGAAGATCAATTCAAGGCCGAGTTCCACCCTTACCAACATGAAGCTCGTCCACCCAACCGATCCAACTATTATGAACCAACTAGATTCAAAAATAGACCAACCTATACGGAACCGAACCATCACGGTTCAATACAACGTAACAATTATATTCGTCCCCCTCACAAGTATAATGATCCGGATGACTACAACCTAGAGGATGATCACGATTCTACACCACCTTCTTCTAAGTACCGTATTCGTATGGACGTCCCGGCTTATGACGGTTCCATCAACATTGAAAACTTTTTGGATTATATAGCTCGAATGGAAATCTTCTTTGATGTTATGCAGGTTTATGGACAAGAACAGGTTAGATGTGTTACTGGTTATCTTTCAAAAACAGCGTTAACATGGTGGAAACAAGAATCCGAACAACGAAGGTTAGCTAATCTTCCTCCCATATCCTCGTGGTCTGAACTCAAGCCACTTATGATGGCCCGTTTCCTCCCTCCAGATTATGAAAATCAGTTATGTCTGGAATATCTTCGTTGTCGTCAAGGACGACGTTCAGTTGAGGAATACGCCTCCGAATTTCAGCGTTTAAGTATTCGGCTTAATCTACCCGATACTGAATCCATGAAATTGGGAAAATTTAAAGATGGTCTTCGAGGTGACATTAAGGATCTCGTCAACCTCCGTCCTTTCTCTTCCGTATCGGAATGTATTAGTGTGGCTCGATCTTTTGAATCGGATTCTAGATCAATTTTCAGGGGCAACTACAATCGTCCTAATTATATTCGACAACCTACTGATGATACTGATCTTCCGAAACAAACAGATGATGGAGCTAAGATTGTTCCCGAAAATCCTTACAAAAAACAACCTCCAGGTAAGTGTTATCGTTGCTTTGAGACAGGTCACTATTCTAATAATTTCCCATTACGCGGTAAGGCAAATTTGATGGAAAAACAGGATTACTTGGATGAGGAGGCCGACCATGTCAATATTGACCCGGATTCAGGTGACCGTGTTATGTTAGTAACTCGTCGGGTACTTTTTACTCCTCTTGAACATGATCTTTCTCAACGGAAAAATTTGTTTGTTACACGTGGAACGGTCTTGAACAAAGTGTGTACAATTGTTATTGATAATGGGTGTGTGGAAAATTTGATTTCTTCCAGACTTGTGGCTTACTTGGGTATTCCTACTATTCCTAAACCACACCCTTATAATACTGCTTGGATTCAATCCGGTACTGCCACCCGTGTTGATCGAATGTGTACTTTTTCCCTCTCTTTTGGCTCTTTCTATTTATCGGACATTACTTGTGATGTTACCGATATGGATCTTTGCCATATTATTTTGGGACGTCCTTGACAGTCGGATGTGGATGCTATTTACAAAGGTCGTTTGAACGTTTATGAATTTCCGTGGATGAAGAAGATTATCACATTATTACCGATTTCAAAGGGATCCGATGAGCTAGCTTCCATCATACATTCGGTTCGGGACGAACCTTCTGGGGAACGGGGTGCTGATGCAGGCGCATAGGCGTGTGGGCCCACGTCCACGCGTGCCCACACCCTATTAAGTCTTAATAGTAGTATATTTAGTAGAATAGAAGTTACTTTAATTTGATGTTTCTTTATTTTAAAGTTTCTATGTTTAAGTAGTTTATTATTTTAGGAATCCTAGTTTGAGTCCATCTAGGAAGGTTTATTATCTTATAAAATGGGATCTAGTCTATGTTATTATTCACCTTGAAGAGAAAATCAATTGAAGTTAATAAGAATTTAAGTTTAGTTTATCGTTTTCTTTAATTGTTCTTAGTTTATTTTATCATTCCGCTGCGTCTACATCAGGACAGCTAACATCATTTATAACACTACGTCCCTTAGATGACCACCACTTGAAATAATTGCCTCATCAAAACTTTGTCAGAAAAATTTAGTGGGACAAAGTCTAATGAAGGAAAAAATGTGCACTAGAAGAGATTTTGAGTGACACTGGATACACAAATAGTTGCCTCATTAAAATCTTGCCAGAAAAATTTATTGGGGAAAAAACTGGACAAAGGAAAAAGATTACAGAGTGTAGATATGCAATACTAGCAGTGCAGGAAACTGTACGTGCTAATATGCTTTCCCTAATGAATATCATATTTGAGACCGATGTATTCTTATATCATCAGAGTATTTAAGCGTCGCATTTTAATGTCTTCTATTAATTTTTCTGAAAGTTGCAGTAGGCAAAGACTTGTTAAACAAGACAACATAATTCTCACATGATTGTCTTCTGGATATCAGTTCCGTTATTCTTTTGAAAATGATGTGAGTAAAACAACTTCAGGAGATGTACTATTAGTCCTACCGCCTTTGATATATCATTCTCTAATTGAACAATGCATGCGGAATCATCTTCATGATGTGAGTAAAACACCGTATTAAAAGAACATTTGCAAACTCAATGTTTAGATCAAAGCTTCTGATAATGTCGTTTGCAATCAAATATTATGGTGCGTGAATAAGATGTTAAGTTTGAAGACATCCAACTCAAAATAAAACAGCAATGAGTCGATATAACCTGTGAAACTATCGTAAGAATAGTACATAGTATAAATTGGACACAAACATCATATTAGTAACTTTATTAACATAACAAGTAATCCCAAACAAACTTTATGTTAAGAGTTATAATTACTCCCCGGATATGGATATATATACATTGAAATTTTTGCATTTCCTCTTTGTTTCTCACTTATTATTTTTCATCATCTTTATTGAACTCACAACAATGAACAAGAAGCTCCCAAGTGCCCCCAACAACACCCATCTGTCAGCCTGCACTTTCAAAGAACTTAGTATGGTTATTTCAATTTTCTTTAGACTTTAAAGGACACTGTAAAATAAAGGAAAATAGTCTAAACTCCATAAAAATCTTTTTCTTAAGAAAAAACATCTATATCTAGGTTTTTACGGTTCAACCACCGTTTTGAATAAAGTTCAATTGCAAAAGATTGCGAATAGTATGTAACATATATGCATATAGTTAGTATATAGTTTGTATAGACCTACACTGTTTTACGACAATTATAAAATAGTTTACTATGAGCCCATTTCAAATTTATAATATATAGTAGGTGAACCGGGGCACGGTGGTGAACATAAAAATAAGTTCGTAGAGTATTTCCGTGAAATGAAACTTGCAACAAAAAGTTCACACTTCTCATAATGAGGGAGGCCATGAGGATGGTGTTTTAAGGACCATGGAGAGATTTAGGAAAAGTTACATAATTACTTCAAAATTGAGTAAATGATTGATTCTCCAATTTGAGATGACAATTTGAGGAATTTCAATAACTAAAGATAAATGGGATGATCAATCTCAAAAAGGTTGCCTCTAAAGGCCCCCTTCTTGCCGCTACTAGCCCATTCTTCTCTTGGCATTCTCTATAGGCTTCAGACATGCCTCAGTCTGTGTTATTCAAGCCCAGCACGGAATAGACCCAGTTCGAGTGCCCTCGGAATGTCTCAATCGTGGAGGTGCTAAAAGAGAAGCGGGCCAAAAGTAATTTTAGGGGCGCGAAGAAATGCTCCCTCTAAGAAAACATGTTTTTTAATAATGATAATGAACATAATGAATATAAGTCATTACAGGAAAATGATGGTTACCTTCTTTAGCTTATCGAAGAGATCATCATCACTATCAGAGTCGCTGTCATCGCTGCTACTGCTGCTGTGACCACTGCTGCTATCATGTTTGATTCTTTTCTTCCTCTTACTCTTTGTCCCTCTCTTCTTTTCATGATTGTCAATATTCTTTTCCTTCTTTTTCGAACTAGAACCCCTATGCTTTTCTTCCTTGGTTGAAACTAAATGGTTTGATGCCTTAGACTCCTTCGTTTTGTGTCTCCCTTGTTTCTTGGGTTCAATTACTTCCTATTTTAGAATTGAAAAACCATGGCATGCAACATTAGTACTCTATATTGTACAATTTTGAAGTTCTAGAGCATACGCGGCCATATAGCCTATCTGGAACTAGTTTATTTCAGTCCGTTTGAGAATAGTCCTACATAGACTAAGTATAATTACATCACCGAGTAAACGTTTGGTGTGCAGAGATGAAATACAATTACTACGAATTGCATTCTGAAATAGTATTTGGTACATATGAGTGAATCATATGTCACATTTGGAGATCCCCTAAAGGGGAAATTTCAAAAGGCAGGGGTGGGCGGGTTTGCGGTTCGCTTTTCGTTGCAATCACATGTATAACGTATTGTGATTATTATGAATTACATTACGAGATTGCTATTCGTAGTAATCGCATTCCATTCCCGAGCACCAAACATGGGCAAATGTTTATTTTGAAAATAGAAGGATTACCTTCTTCATCTTGTTAAGGATCTCCTCATCACTTTCACTTTCGCTGCTGCAACTATACATCCTGTAAATCTTGGCATACATCTTACTTTTCTTTGACTTCTGTGTTGATGTTTCCTTATCGGCCTGATTCTTTTTCTTTTCCTTCTCAACTGTTTCGTTCAAATCATTCAAGGTCGTAATAGTCTCGGTGTTACCGAGGTTTACGGGCTTTGAAATCTTGAAAAGGGTATCATTTGGTTCATCAATGAAATTTGTATTTTTTAGAGCGGAAGCCATGAGAAAATCCCAAACAGTTAATACAACTTTCTTTCAAGGAGCTGCATATATATTTGTAATTTATAGTATTGAGAGGAGAATCCCTTTTCGAGTTAGCAAGAATTGTTTATGCTTTATATATACTCTATCTTTCTATTTTTTGTACAAGTATGGAATAAAGAATCTCAACTGCTTGCCTACCGATGGGGTAATACTATATCGCATTTAAATCGATCTTGAGCAAAAGTTATTGAGGAGCAGAAAGACAATATTGTTTTCAAAGAAAAGGTTGATATATACTTATTTCACTATACTTAAGGGTCCTAACTTTTCCGTAAAGAGCAAAAGAAAATACATTATGTAGAAGCGTTTAAGAAAACGAAATGTTTAGAGGCCGTACAGAAATGTTCTATGGATGCAGCAAGTTATTGCTAAATCAGCCACCTTCCCAATGAAGTAATGAACCACCAAGAAATTTGGCTGCGAGTGTGGCGCCTTTAGTAGGAGGCGCACCTCCAACTGAGACGCGCATGGGCTCCGCGTACGAAAGGCCCCACTGCTAGCACCCATTAGCCTGACTCAAATGCCTAAATAGGAACTCCAAGCCTACGATGTTGTTTGTTTTTTCTGGGTGTCTGGATCTGAATTGGTTGAATCTGAATTGGCTAAATCTGAATTGGCTAAATCTGAATTGACTGAACTGAATTGGCTGAATCTAAATACTAAATTATTTTAAATTAGATGTTTGTTTGCTTAATCTAAATCATTAAATCTGAATTAGAAAGTTGACATTTATACCCTTATTGGTCTTGTAAAAAAAGAAAAAAATCCTAATTTTTCTTTATCTTTCTTTCTCTCTCTCTCTATCTACCTCCATCTCTCTCACACAATCTCTACAGTCGAAGATAATAAGCTACCCCTTGTCAGATCCAGCGAGAGTTTGGAGCAAAATAACCAGATCCGACCAGGTTCGACCAAAAACACCCTCGCCAGATCCGGCGAGGGTTCTAAATGAAAGACACCTATAGAGAGAGAAAATGAAGGAGAAGATGGTAGTGTTTCTGGGCGGTGATGGTGGTTCTGGTAGTGGCGGCTGTGGTGGTTGGGGTCGGTGGCGGTGGTGGTGCTTGTCGGTAGGGTAGATGTGGCTGGCGGTGTAAAAATATGGAAGAAAAAAATTTCATTATTCAGGGTTATAAGTGTCATTTCCCTAATTTCAGATGTTGGGCTCTCATTTCAAACTTGCTTTAAAGTCTGAAATGAGAGGCCTTTTATTCAGCCTAGTGAGATAGTAAAGTAATTCAATCCAGATTTCAGAATTTCTTAAATAAAATAACAAACATCTGAAATCTGAATTAGGCTGCACTTCAGGTTTTAGATCTGAAAAATTAAAAAAACAAACAACACCTTAGTGAAATTTTAACAACACCACACTTGTGTTATTCACACCAGTAACACAATTGAATTGGAAAAATATTTAGAGTTATTTCCTGAAAGGCCTCTACTTTGTGACCAGCTTCCCACGTAACCCCCTTACTTTATCAAAAATACCCAGATGAGCCCATTTTTATATTACCGTTAAATGTCTGTCAACTCTCTCTCTCCTCCATCTCATCACCTCTCTCTGCCACGTCACCTCTCCCTGCCATATCAACTTAATTTTTTTCTCTCTCCACCTCACTTCTCTCTTCTCCGCCAAAGGTCGCCCGACCGGAAACTTTTCCGGTCGGCGACCTTTGCCGGAGAAGAAAGAGAGAGAGAGAAAATAAATAAATTAAGTTGACGCGGCCGAGAGAGATGACGTGGCAGAGAGAGATGCCGTGGCAGAGAGAGTGATGAGATGGAGGAGAAAGTGTTAATACACATTTAGTGGTAACAAAAAAAGGGGTCATCTGGGTATCTTTGATAAAGTAGGGGGCTAAGCAGGAACCTGGTCACAAAGTAGGGGACCTTTTGGAAAATAACCCAAACATTTATGACAAAGTCAAGTTTATTCACTCTGTAACTCACCAATACATCGATCTTTCTCTCGCTAGAGAAGTCTCCCTCTAGCATATCATCTCTAGCCCATCTCTCTTTCTCTCTCTCAGTCGTAGTGAGAAAGAATCATAACCCTTAATCGAGGGTTCCGTTGGAACCATTGGAGGTTCCATTTCAGTCGAACCCTCGATTGAGAGAAAGAAAACGGTGTTGGTGATGGAGTATTCTAACAGTTTGTATTGACGAGCCCTTTATGGTGAAAGAGGTGTCCTACGATCAAGTTGACAATGCGATCAATTTGGTCGAGTAGCAAATGATGATGAAGATCATGAAGTTCAATCTTTTTGAGGATCATGGTGCTTAGCTAGAAACCAACTACGATCTGCAGCTCAATTTGGGGGGAAAGTACATAAGGCGCGGTACAGGAGTCGCTGCTACTCGTTTATTAGCAGCTCAGAGTCAGTATTTAAAACCCTAAATTTTATCTTCATTAACTGTAGTCGTTTGCTTTTATGGTCGATTTTAGGGTTTTCACTACAAATCATTTTGTTTTCTGAAGTAGTGTATACATTGTTTTGTTTTTGAACTGTAATCTGTTAATTTTTCTTTGAATCTAAACCTATTTACATCATATATGAGATCTGAGAACTCTTAGTTTTACTGAAATGATTTGTATTAGCCAATTATAGTAAGTCCAGATCTTGTATGATGTCCAATATATAGATCTTCAAAATCATATATTCTTAAAATTTTACCCTCTTATTGTAAAGAGGAAGTGAAGTACTCAAAGCCCCGCCAACCAGAAGACCGTTATGCCCGTCAGGGGGCACTCTCCATGGCGGACTTTGTGCAAAGTTTTCTTGGATTTACCCGGTCTGAGCCCACCCATTAACTTTATTGAATTTCAGAATGTCCTAGCTGAAATACCTCAGCCCCGTTCCTTCATACATACGGGTGTCCGAGCCCTGTCCATAAGCCAACCCTAGTTCCAGGTCCTGGGCGGGACATACACATATGCACTATCACTATATTATTATTATTATTACGAGGGTGTAGCCCGTGCCTTCGGCACAGAGAATATAGTCAAACATGATAGACAAACAAATACTTACTACAGACAAATTTGTACCACGGATGATCATAAATATAATGTGACATACTGCGTAATAAAATCATTTGAAGTAAAATGCTTGAAACAACACTACGTTACATAAATAGAAGATTCACATTTTCAACCATCACCACGCGCTTTCAGTTTAATTGGTTAGGAAATTAAAAACTATATGAAGGATAAAAAAGCTAAAGTACAAAAAACATCAAAATCTTTGAATTAGAAAACTGATAAAACTACAAACCTTACACCATAATAGCTATATAAATCACCAAAATCTTCGACGACATATTCTGAAACTGATGCAAAAACCTTGCTTAAACTCCTACAAAACAAATAAAATGAAGAGGGTTGCATTTAGTGTTGTTATAAAGGCCAGGCTGTCCCGCCCGGGTTGGCCCGGGACCGGCCCGTTCCGTACAGGCCCGACCCGGGCTGTACGGATACCGGGCCAGGTAAGCCCGGGTCTGTTGACGGTCCCGGGCTGGGCCTATAGTTATGGCCCGCCCGGCCAAAACCGGCCCAGCCCTGGGAAGAACCTGGATTTCGACCCGACCTGGCAGGCCGTTGAGACGGGTCGAGTTATCCGGCCCGGCCCGTCTCAACAGTCAGATTTCAAAAAAAAATTTTAACCAAGTACAAAAACGGCTATTTGTGGTTTTTACCATTTCTACCCCCCAACTAGCCGTTTTCTAGTTGTTGGGGGGAGGGGGGGGGGGGGGGTAAAAAGTGACATTTTACTTCCCCCCCCCCCTTTTGTTATAAATATCCCCTCTTCTTTACTCAATTTCCATTCAAAACTATCTCATCTTCTCTACTTCTCTTAACTTCATCTTCAAGCTCTAAAATTTTCATCTTTATTATTTTACCTCTCATTCTTTAAAACTACTAAGATTCAAGATTTCAAAATTTTCAAGTATTGGTTTAGTAATTAAAGAGGACTATTAGTCAAGAGTCAAGTGATCAATTATTGAAGACTTCAATTAATTACTTTAGTAATCAATTATTCAAGACTTCAATTAAGTGTATCAAGTAAGTAATTTACTTCCTTATCATATTTGAGTTTTTTACGTATAATTTATTTTCTCCTATCCTCTCATTTTTATTTTAGTTATGGATAACTATGATTTTGGTAGTCCCTCCGGACATGATAATGTCCAAATGTCCGGTGAAGAACCAACTGTAGAGACTAATACCCCCAGAACTCAACAATCTAAAAGAAAATTGAAATCCGATGTATGGAATTATTTTACGATGGATGAAAGAACGGTAAAAGGGGTTAAAAGTATGAGGGCGGTTTGTATGTTTTGCAAAAGAGATTATGTCGGAGACCCTTCGAAAGGATCGTCTACTTTAAAACGACATTTACAAACTTGTAAACCTAAGCTGAAGGGGGTGCTCCAACTCAAACAACCATAGTTGGAAGTCAAAATAGTAGCCAATGTTGTAAATTGTCGGTCTATTTGCTTCAATGTGTATCGATATTTGCATGCAACTTAATGGAATTAAGAGAAGGGGAAAAGATATAGGTAATGAGCTATACTAAAACAAAAGAGAAAAACTTGAACCAAACTTTATTAGCTGAATTCTTTCCAAACCTTTTCCATCTCTTACCAATTCATCCAAACAATACACCAAGTACATCTATTTATAGGGTGGGAGAAGTAATAGGAAGTTGACACATAACCCATGTGTTATCACTTGCATGGTGTGTTGTCACCACCAAGATGACACTTTGCATATGGAGTTGTAAAATGGTGACACCACTACAAAAATGAAGGCTATTGCCGACGGAGAAAAACTGTCGGTAACATAGGAAATACCGTCGGCAGTATACTTTGCCGACGGCACAAGAGTGTCGGCTTTAAAGCGGTAGGCAATTTACTGCCGACGGTTCAAAGGATGTCGGTCCCAATATTACCGACGGGATCATAACTTCTCCCTGCCGTCGGCAGGATTCGTAGGGATTCGTAACTAATTTTTATTGCCGACGGTGTTTCCTTTTAAAATCACTGTCGGCAATGGATTTTGGCGCCAAATTTTTTTCGTGCCCTTTATAGTTGCCCTTATTCTGCCGACGACTTTTAGCCGTCGCTATCAATTTTTGTCGACGGAATATATACCGTCGGCAATAATTTTCTTAACTGTTTTTAAAAATCGATTTTTGTCACCCACATACTGCAGCAACATAATGAACAATTACCTGATAAACATAAATTCGAAAGAAATTCATAACAAAATAACCAAAAGCATTCATATATCTATTATATAAAACTCCTTTCTTCAACCGTCCAACATCAAAATCATTCACAAAGCATTCATATATATAACAAAACTCCTTTCTTCAAAATTCATACTTTTCGTCATCGATTTCAATCCCTACAATGAAAAAGAAACAAAACATATCTTAGTATCGAATGGCTTAACATTGAATTTGATTCAAAGTTCACCAAACAACAACTATAGCAATTATATCAAAATAAAAAAACAACTATAGCAATTAGTACTCTCAGACGTAATCATGAATTTGAATCAATCTTTCAGGAGGAACAGTAAGATTATAACGGTTCCGTAGCCGAAATGGATATAGATTAACTAATAAGCAAGACATTGTGGTATGGCCTGGACAAAACCATTCTCTCCAAATGAAGTATAAAATAGTCACAATAGTTAAGTTTAGAACTTACTTCCACATTCAGGACCACCTATCAATTCGGTCCACTTAAGATATATTTTCTTCCTATATTCTCTCCACAATCAGGACCCACAAATGAGACTCAAAACTTCTCAATTCTCTCATGGTTCAACATTCCACGATTCCACCTAAAGACTTAATGAGCAGCATGAAGACTAATATTATACTAGAACTATAGCTAGGTTAACAACTAGAAGGCATGAATAACATGAATAAAATTAGCACTAATGGGATTAACTTCAGCAACTGTGCTCAGGAAACCTAAACAACCTAAACTCTATCTGTAGTAGTCCTAACTTGCATAGCAAGTTTACCTCAGCCAAAACATGTAACCTATACGAAAGTAACTACTAATCATAGTTGCTGAACTTACATCGTGAACTTACAATGAAAAAGAAACAACACATATCTTAGTATCGAATGGCTTAACATTGAATTTGATTCAAAGTCTTGCTAGACTAGGAGTAATTGGTTCTGGAAAGGAAAGAGGATAGCTGATTCATATCTATCACATTTGTAGCACAAAACTCAAATGACATATTCATGATCAATTGCTTATAGAATTTAACTACTTACAAGGAGCATTGGAGTTCAAGAAATGATATACGAAAATCAAGTTCCCAATATTATTCTAAATGTCTAGTATTCCCCATAAATAACTAATGAGGATTCATTCTCACATGTAAAAAGCTGAAAAAGTAAGTAGTAGTTTTAACCCTATTTTTCTTGATGAGGAAACCCTAGCTATCCACAATGTATTTGATGCAGATTCCTTCAATCAAAATAACAAAGATATGAGACAAATATTGTAGCTAGTAAGAAGAAGAAAAAAAGAAACCCTAGCTAGTTAAATTAATATTGATCCAATAAGTTTGGGTGTAAATATAGTACTAGTATTTCATCATCTACATATATAATAAGATAATACAAAAGAACATACCCCCAATCAGAGAAACTAGCTAGTGCTTACTGTTTTAAGGGTTTGAGTTGATCATCCACATTTATAGTTCTGTACTGACGGAAACAAAAGAAGAATTTGAAATTAACACAAAAACCCTAAAAAGAGAATTTGAAATTAAAGAGACTAGTTAATCAACAAGAGGCTAACCAAATAGACACCCAAACGAGCAAAAAGGTTTGATTTTTATGTGTCTAGGTTTGATTTTTGTATGTGTCTAACAAACACAGAGCTCACCGTTGATCAAAAGAAGAAAAACCCACAACTTTAAAACACAACCCAATAATCAAAAAGTGATAAAAATACAAACCCACATACGTAATCCATGTTTTGAAACTTGTTTCCACTCTAGGAGGAATTAACCAAAATTAATCCTAAGTTTTATGGTCTTCCTCCTAAGAATTCGACTCAGGCTAAGACTTGAAGCACCGATTCGACGTCGGATTTTAAACATAAATTCTATCAAGATCACACTCAAATACGACCAAGTCTCAAAAAGACACCTGTTTCTAGCAAGTCCATTGACTTCTGAAAAAGCAACTAAAAATCTGTTGATGTGTATATCGAATGCATAATCTTACTACTACAGCGGTAATCTCTATAAAACCCAAACAAATCTGGACTTTGGATATGGTGTTGTAAGAATAGGCCTGAGTTTAATGGACTAACAGCGCAATATGCCTTACTGAAATACGCTTCGGGTGCTCCTGTTCAGTTTTCATATAAGGAACTTTAGAGTTCAACTGATGGGTTCAAGGAGAAGCTCGGCTCTCGGGGGTTTGGGACTGTTTATAAAGGAATTCTTGCTAATAAAACAGTAGCAGCAGTGAAACAACTTGAAGGGATTGAACAAGGAGAGAAACAGTTTAGAATGGAAGTTGCAACTATAAGTAGTACCCGCCATTTAAATTTGGTTAGGTTAATCGGGTTTTGTTCCGAAGGTCGTCACAGGCTTCTAGTTTACGAGTTCATGAAGAATGGTTCTTTAGATACTTTCCTTTTTGCCGACGAAGGAAATTCCAATAAAATGTTGAACTGGGAGACACGATTCAACATTGCCCTAGGAACTGCAAAGGGTATAACATACTTGCACGAAAAATGTCGAGACTGTATCGTCCATTGTGATATTAAGCCAGAAAACATACTTTTGGACGAAAGTCACAAAGCCATGTCTTCTTTAAAGCTTTCTACCTCAAATAAATTAGTAATCCTCAGGTGCAAGATAAGATATAAACTAGACATAATCAATAGTTGTAATTCTCACTATAGATAATTATCAAAATTCAATAAAAGAAACCCTAGACTGGAAAACACAATTCATGGAGATTTGAGTTCATGAGTTAATAACTCAAGGGTTTCGAAATCAAAATACTTGCATCAAATGTCCCTCAACTCAAGGGTAGGAAATGATAAAAACAAACCCTAGAAGAAAAAGGGTTTCGAAATCAAAATATGATGACAAACACTAGAAAAAGGGTTTCGAAATCAATAGTTTTCTTTGGCCGAAATAAAGAAAAAGGTCTAAAAAGAAGTTTGAAGAAAAAGGGAAAGAGTAATTGAAGAATACCTGAGTTGTTTGAGAGATTTGAGTTGATGAGTGATGAAGGTTTTCCCCAAATCCTTCGAGCAAGAGAGGAAAAGAGAGATGAGTAAAGTGCGAGCTAGGGGCTAGGGCGTAAGAGGGTCAGGGTCAGCGCCGACGGGCTTCGAGAAATCCGTCGGCCAAGGTTTCGCGGAAAATATTTCCGCCAAATCATTTCCACCGCCGACGGTGAGTAAACTATTTTCCGTCGGGAAAATAGTTTCCAGAATATTTTCCCTCTTGAAATGAATTTGTAGAAGGTTTTCACAACCGGGAAAATTCGCGCCATTTCTTTATTTCGGCCAAAGTACTTCTACCGACGATTTTCCAGGGCGTCGGCCAAGTTGTCGGTGAAAGTTGGTACCGAGCTGTTAATTGCCGACTGATGAGACATGAAAATGTCCCATCTGAATCTCTTAACTCGGGATAGTTAGTCCAGTTCGAGCGGTTACTCTGATGATTTGTTTGATTTTCTTTCTCAGGTCTCATTTACGGAGTTCGATGCGAAAACATCGTGATAAAGACTTACTTGAGGGGCATTTTGGTCATTTTAATGACGAGGGTATTCTGGCCAATATTGATGATCGGGTTAAAGTAGAGTCCAAGACGAGCCCGTGGGTGAAAACGGAAATCGAATTGGAGTCCGGATGAACAAACTAGAACCGGTCAAAGTTTAAGTCAAAATGAAGTCAATATAGATTTTCAGTGACACGTGGCTTCATCTAGAATCCCATGGTAACCTCTTACACTATCCCATGCTACACCTTATGATCCTCTTAATAGCTAATAAATCAAAACAGGAAGTTCCCATTTATCTTTTATCACCCGTGATCTTTTAACGGGTCCCATCTTTTAATATCTCGTCACCATTAATAGAGGGAATGAGACAGATTGATTGAAATCTTTTGGGAAGGAAATATTCAATATTCCATTAGAGAGAGAAAGAGTTTGGAAGTTTTCTTTCAAACAACATATGAGAGAAAAGGAGAACTATCTCTTTGGGAGATTTATGCAGGAAAGGAAAGCAAAGAAGGTAATTAAATTCTTTCAAGATTAATGAAAGGAAATCTAGGGAGATTGAGAGGTAGTGATGGAAATAAACCAAGAGCAGATTTTTGAAGATTGATTCGTGATAGAGAGAGAGAGAGAGAGAAATTTATTTCTCTTTAAAACAGAGATCGAAATCACCAAAAGAAGGAAATATGAGCTGATTCAAGGAGATCGATAGAGAGACCGGTACTGAAGGAGAGGATTGAGATAATGAGAAATTGGAGATAACAGTAGAGATATTTTGGAAGACTTTTAGAAAGAAATCAAAGGAGAGATTTCTAGAAAGTTTGAAGACAGAGAAGTCAGAAGAACTGCAGTTAATTTTTCTTATCTTCTCTCTATATAAACAGGGGCATGAAGAGTTGAATCTCATCTCGGTTTGGGGTCGGAAAAAAATCACCATCTCGACTGGAGAGTTTTCCTCTGGTAGCTCAACCAAAACCGACTATATTAGAGAGAGAGAGAGTGATGTAAAGAGCTCACGGCTAAGAAAGAAAAAAAGACTTAGAGAGAGAAAGGAAAAAAAACCAGAGAGCTATAATTCATTGGATCATCTTCTTCATCTTCATTTTCTGAATTTCTTTTAGTGACAGAGAGAAATTAAGAGAGGTTGTAGAGAGATAAGAACAGTAGAGAGAGAAAGAACCGAGAAGCTTATTTTTCTGGTTTTTGTTTCTTTTATTTGTAATCTCAAGTTCTTAGTGAGAAAGAGAGAGAGATTACAGTGGAAGAGAGAGAATTAGAGAGGAAGACAGAGAGATTGTAGAGAGAGAGAGAGATTAACAGTGAGATCAATTCTCGGTTTTTAAATAAATTTCGATTTGTTTCATTGATTCCGGTTAATTAAGTTAAAGAGACAGAAAGTAAAAGCTAGAAAGAGGCTAAGAGAAAATAAATCAGAAGGTTAGAGAGAGAAAGTAATTGGAGAAGACGAGAAAAAGGCGTGGAAAAGAATTTTCTCACGGAGAAAATACTTCCGGGAAGACGAGAAAATCGTTTTCCCAGAGGGCGCGTTTGGCAGAGCAGTGGAAAATCAGAAGGAAATTACTTTCCTAAGGCTCTGTTTGGCTGGAAAATTTAGTAAGAAATCCAACTTTTCTACTTTTCTTTCCTTTTTCCATATATTTAAGCTTCCATCCTTTATCATGAAGAACTAATTTTCTATTTAGGGTTTAGATGAAGTCGTAATAATCATTTTCTCGACAATTTATTAAAGTTTTTACCATATTAACGATAAAATCTTCCGGGTTTTTAGACCGTTCATGGACTAAAAACCTGAGTTATATAAAGAACTATCTAATCAGACCAAAATTAATTTGTCGTTAGAATTGTTAGGAAGACGGATTCAGAAAACCCTAGGCTCTCCCCCATTTGAGTTCCTTGTATCATTTGTAATTATTTTCTTTCCGTAATTTTATTTTAATATTTTATTTTATTACCAAAACCTCATCAAAACCAAAAATCAAGTTACTTCCAAGTCTTAGAATAGGTTTCACTTAGTCTCTGAGGAACGAACCGGTCTTACCGGAATTTATTACTTGACGCCCGTATACTTGCGGGTGGTGACCTATTTAGGGTAACCTTTCTAGGCCCATCACCGACGGTTTTCTGTAAAAACCGTCGGTGGAGTGCACTACTGGCGACGACTAAATAGGTAAGCCGTGGGTGATACTATTACCCCCGACGGCATTTGTCTATTCCGTCGGCAAAGGCCGTCGGCAATAGAGCGCATTTTTGTAGTGCACATAACCTCATGTGTTGTCACTTGCATGATGTGGTGTCACTTAACCACAAACACTTGTCATATGGAGCTACCATAAGGTGACACCACATCAAGGTGGTATTGTAGAAATGGTGGGTTGCTATAGATATAAGTTGGATAAGAAAAAGGTATATTAAAGGCACCCAAATCCCTTGCATCATCAATGATTTTATGGGCATCCACATCCCTTATAACAGCCAACCATTATTTACATATAATAGTAAAAAAATGAGGGAAGATTTAGCTTTATATATTGCAAGTGGTGAACAACCTTTAACATATGCCGAAGATCCAAAATTACAAAGTTGGCTTAAGAATTCCGTTCAACCCTTTTATCGTAAAATTAGTAGACAAACCATTAGGAATGACATCATTGAACTTTTTAAAAATAAATTTTTTTTTGTGATGAACGAACTACAAAATGTGAACGGAGGAATTTCTTTTACTTCGGATATATGGAGTGGTTGCAACAAACTCGGTTTTCTAGTTGTAACCGCACATTATATTAACTCTGAGACATGCATTTTATGTAAACGTATTATTGGTCTTCGGTTATGTAGTTATCCTCATGATGGTAATCAAATATATCAATACATATCTAGCATAGTTAGAGAATATGGTGTTATGAAAAAATGTATTAGTATTACTTTTGATAATGCGTCCGCTAATACAAGTGCCATGTCTTTACTTCAAACTCTACATTTTGATTAATTTTACTGTAAAAAATTCACTCATGTTAGATGCGTATTTCATATCATTAATTTAGTTGTTAAAGATGGTATTAAAACAATTTCAAAAGATGAGAATCTTAATTTTATTGAAAAAAATTCCTATGCTCTTACTTACATTGATAGTTCAAATAGTAGATGGCAAAATTACTTGGAAATGTGTAAAGCTAGGGGTATAAACCCCAAAAAATTTATGGCGGATGAACCCACTCGTTGGAATGCGACATACCTAATGTTAAAATCGTATAGTGGTTATGAAAATGTAATTATAGACTTTGTTGGATTTGAAAATCATTTTTTTTTTGTTTTAAAAAATGTGATTTATTTTTAAATATTCTAAAGGTTTTTTTTATAAATTTATCACTATACTATCCGGTATTTATTATCCTACCACAAATCTAGTATTAAGAGAGCTATATGATATGACCGAAGCTTTTGTTAGTTGTAGGCATTATCAAATTTATGATAAAGTAACTAGTAAAATGGAGCTAAAATTCAAAAAGTATTGGCAAGAAATTCCTAACTTATTCATTTTAGCTTCATGCATGGATCTTAGATTAAAGGTAGAAAATACCTCTCTTATATGATTTAATATTTATGATAACCTTGGTAATCGCCCAAATTTTTCAATTGACGAATATGTGTATGGTTTATTAAAAGATTTACATGAACAATATGAACGGATATATGGTACTCAAAGGATTCAAACTAGTCAAAATATTGCTTCGTCTAGTGAAAATCATTCATGGCAAAGATTGGTACTAAGTAAAAGAAATAATCAAGGTGATCAAGATTGTAGTGATTGTTTTGAACTTAAAATGCATTTACAAGGTGTTTTAGACAATGACACAAGCATAAATGATGATAACTCCGATGTTCTACAATGGTGGAGACAAAATGGAATCTATTACCCACTTATGCAAATTATGGCACGTGATTTACTTTCTCCTCCCGCATCAACCATTGCATCGGAGTCGGCTTTTAGTGCATGTTCACGGGTTTTGACCGATAGAAGGAACCAGTTAAATGACGATATTTTTGAAGCAATTATATGCGTGAAAGATTGGGATGATTTTGCAACTAGACAAACCACTTACATAGAGGAACTTCAAAAAGAATTTGAAGATCTACAAGTGGAAGATGAAGTAATTGTTGAAGATTAGTTACTTATTTATCATGTTGTGTTTTAATTTTATTTTTCTAATGTAAAGATAATTGAAAATGATTGATAGGTTAAGTGGGTGCCAACCTAGTTGGGATGTGCTTAATCTATAGTGATCCAATTATCTACCTTTTGTTTTGTAATTTTTTTTATTTCATTTTATTTTAGTTAAATAAAAAATGACTTTATTTCTACCATTTAAATGTCTTTCATTGATGTTTCTAATTAATTTAGTTGTCTTGCAAAAGAATAAAGAAACTAAAAGAATTACATTAAAAGACAAAAGAGTGACCACTAAAAGTAACACCAATTAATTTGAAACCACTAAAGGACAAACTAATCTAGATAAAGAAACTAAGAAAAAAAAGGTAATACACAACTTATAGGCTTTATGGAAAGAAAAAGTGTTTGCAAATAAAAAAGTGGTGTTCCTAAAAGAAAAATTGATGTAAGGCCCGACCCAACTGGCCCTTTTTTTGAAGCCCGTGGGCCGGTCTGGCCCGGACCAGTCAAACCCGGGCCAGTTAACAGTCCCGGGATGGGCTTTTGTATTACCTACCTGGGTTGAGGCCCGAACCGGGACTTTTCAACCCGGGCCGGCTAGGCCCGGCCCGGCCGCCCCAGCCCCGCCTTTATAACATCACTATTTGCATTCAACAAAAATAAATTGTGATTTTGCACTATAGAACATAAGGATTGAGTAAAAAGGAGTCTTTCATGTTCTGGAGATGAACATAAATAAACAATGTTGAACTTAAGAAACAGATTAGTTTACATCTTGAGAGAGACATAGCCTAGAATGGTAAAATAAGAAATAACAAAAATAGTATCACAAAAAAGGTCAAGAGAATGAGACCTAAACAAAATTGAACAAAAATGTATTTCTGATGACACCTAAAAGCAGAGAAAAGAAAAAAAAAAAAATCATCATTCAATACATATTTGTTGAATAAACTTCTTATTAAGTTCTCACATGAGAGGTGGTCCTTAACTACGGAATAAACAGACATCTTACTTCTTTGTACGTAATTGTTGAACAAAGCTTCATTTTCTCTTTAATAGCTAGAAGTTTCTTAACAAAAGTATGAGCTAATGGTGCGAGTTGGCTGTGTTTTGATGATTATCCATAGCTCAAAATCTTCGTGGAAGCAACATGCCGATAAAAGAAAAGGAATTCTCAACTGCCTAAACTTTCCCTTATTCGTTTTCAACTCCAAAAAGTGAATATCCACTAATGAAGGCAAGCCGATCGACTTGAAAGATCATGCAAAGGGTCGGTTTTCACATGGCAGGAGAGCCCAATAGCACGGTTGCCCTTCCGCCACAAACAATTCTAGTCCAGCCCATCAAGAAGATGGTCAAATATACAACCTTTCCCTTCTTATACATACAAATACACAATTCAAAGAATAAAGTCTTATTAAAATTAAGAAAATACATGCCGTCTGGATCACAATTAAGCAAAATAAATCTAACTAAATGCATAAAGAACGCTTTAACTTCAACATTGCAAAATAAATGGAATGTCCTTAGATCGGGGGATCGGCTCGGTCTGTCCCCAATCGGGTCCATGAGTTACTTGGGTGGATCGGGGATTGCGAATATTACCCGCTAGCTTGAAACCGCCTACTGGTACCCGAGTCTGTGGCTGACCATGGGCACCCGCTACCCGTTGCGGGTAGATCCCGCCCAACCCGCTGAGATTTAGTAGGCGGGCTCGGGTAAAAATCTTTACCCGAGCATCCGCTCACACTCGAGTCCGATAAGCAAGCCCGACGGGTGCTTGTAGATACCCACTCATTTTAGTGTGCATCACAAAGCCGAAAGAAAAAACTCGTTTCAATAAGAAGGAACGTTGGCTGTTAGATGAGCGCTTTCTTAAATATACCTTATTCGTTAAATTTAGGTTAACCCTAAATCTACCGTACTCGTCTTATATACCTTCCGTACCCTACCCCATTTTTACCTCTTACAGCTCTTATCTCCCATTCTCTCACTATCTTTTAATGTTGTTAAGAATTTGAAGGATTGAGGAGGTGCTCCTTGATTAGGTTTACTTTGATGTTTCTATTATGTTGATTTTCAGATGATGGATCTAAGTACCCAATAGCTGAACTAAGCTTTTAGATTTTCATTTTCTTTTATTTTTATCTCATCTATATCTCTTCTAATCTGATATTGTATTAAGTATTTTAGATTTTATATTTTGTGTTTGTAATGTTCTTGTACCAGGTAATTGATGTTTATATTTCATTTTTCAAGATCTATTGTGTTTCATGTTTCTTAAGATTAATTTTTGTGAAATGTAGATCAAGTATGGATCTATAGAGAATACTTATAACCAAAATTAAATACAAAAACACAAATCAGTATTTGATCAGTATCAAATCCTATCTACTGAGATATGACCACAAAAATGAGTAGAATACATAGAGGAACAAATAAAAAAGTGATTCTGGGGTAGAATGGAAACTTTGTCTGAAGCCCGAACAATCCGTTGCCCGACAACTCGACTCCTGTAGCGGGCTTGAGAGGACTTTGAGCAGAGAAAAGTTAAAAACTACCCGCCTGATTCCCACCCCTAAATTCCCAACTGCGTAGTTCATCACCAAATGGAAACACTCACATAGTTCAATTTTGATTCTATAGTTTAAGGCTGAAATGAAACAATCACATATAAAACAATCACATATAAAAAGATGGCTTTTCATACTTAAGATCTCTTCATACCAGAAGATCACCCCCAAAACAGAGTTCACATAACTCGCCCCCTAAAAGGATCAATCAATATTCATTCTTTTACTGCAAAGAGCACCCTGACTGTCTTGAGCGTCGGAGCGGTTTTCGAACCCTTTGCAGGTTTTCCCCCCTCGGGAACAGACAAACAGGAGCAAGGAATCAGGAGCTTGAGTGAGGAATCAGGAGCAGGAGCAGAGCAGAGAAGCAGAATAGAGGAGCAGAGCAGAACAGAGGAATCTCCCCTCTCTAAACAGAATATACCATCATAACAGAGGTTGTCATGCATCAACTCCCTTTTTCATGCTGATTTAACCGGGAGCCAATTTTCGACATAAGCAGGGCTCATACCGCAAAAGAAAGTTAAATGCTACAAGGAGATTCAAACACAGGCCACATGGATGTAGTACAAAATACGTACCAACTTTTTTTTTTTTTGTTAAAGAGTGCTTAAATTACTCAAACTAAAAAGCTATTACAGTAATGTTTAAACAGAAAGTAAGGTACATTCTTCCAAGTTTGACGCTTGATCTTCTTCCTGGCCCATTTTGCCAGCTGGTCTGCTTGAAGGTTTAGGCTTCTATTGGCATACTTGTATATGACACTTTCAAAGTAATTCCCTGTATCCTGAATTTTATAGATATACGCTTTTGTCTGCCACTGGATTCCGTGCGTATTGTCTTGGAGGTGCTTTATAAGGTTGTGATTATCGCTTTCAATGACAATGTTTTTGTATTCATTGTCCTTCGCCCATATTAATCCTCTGAGGATAGCGATTGCTTCACTCTCTTCACTGGTTCTGGATCTGGCGTAATCTGCTTCTGCGTATATAAATTTGGTTGCTGCACTATGGGCAATTAATCCTATACCCATATAATTTCCTACTGAAGTAAACGAAGCATCTACGTTGATCTTGATATACGGGTTATCTGGAGGTTTCCATTTTTCTGTATTTTGGCTTTTTTCCCTTGAAACTTTTTCTTGTTTTTCCGGGAATTGATATATTTATCTTTATTTATCTTTATCTTCAAACTTTTTTTTTTTTAGTCTATCTTCAAACTTTAAGCGTTTATTGTAATTAGGTGTAACAGACCCAAAATTTATTTGTTTTTCAGATAAGTGAACCCTCGGGGCGGGGTCAGTGGGGCTGATGGCCGGCGGCAACTCACAGGAGACAGCTCTATCCACTACTACCCAATAAAGTCCTCTCCAACAATATAGTTTTGTAGCTTATGTTCTTTTTTTAGTACAATGAAAAAATTGTCAAGTTTCGTGAGTTTTTTTTTTTTTGATTAAAAGTTTCGTGAGTTGTGCCTCACATGTTTTGAATAATAATATATTATTAGGGTTCAGAACACCAAGGTGTGGATTCTTATATACAAGACTAGTTCCCAACCATGCGATTTAACCAAAATCTATCAACCGGCCGACATGATAAAGATCCAATGGCTTCTCAAGCCGACATCTCAAAAAATTGAATACCCAATCACTTGGAATAAATATAACTAACATCAACGTAAGCAAATTGATTAAATGACGTAAGCCCTTAACGTCACTCTTGCCTAATCTCTCTATCTTTTTACTCGAACAATAGAAACAAGGGTGTTATAGATTTTGATGACATTTTTTTTTCTTGTTTTATCATTTTTCATTTCCTCTTTCTCTTTCATCATTTTTCTCAAAGAAACTCATGAGGTGGAAAAGGGTGTTGAAATGGTCAAGTAGTTTAACCTAGAGATGGATCTTGAAAACTAGGAGAACTCCACCAATCCATTATGGAATCATGGATCAAAGAATAGAAGAAGACTTCTTGATTATTTTTCTTAGTCAAACTTTCTAGGTTTTTTCTTCCTTTCCTATAAATGGAAAGATCCACTTCTACTCTCTTTACTAATCATCACATGGAATCCATACTTATTTCTATGTTTCCAAAAACAAATACTACCCATCACTTTCTGTTTCCTCATTCAGCAGATCTCTGACTAATTTCTCTTTCTTTGTTTGTTTTAACCTCTTTCTCTCTCCTAGATCTCCCTCTCTCTCTCTCTCTCTCTCTCTCTCTCTCTCTCTCTCACTCTAGATCCCATTCTTCATGGTATCTCATTTGTACTAGAGGGATAATTGTTTCAACTTTCAAGTGATAATGGACATTAATAATAATGGGAATCAGTACTCAGAACAAAAGACTGTATTGAATGAACTAATCCAAGGGAAAGAGCTAGTGAAGCAACTAAGAAGTCATCTAGATAAATCATCTTCAAATGGAGAAGTGTTAATAAATAAGCTTCTATCTTCCTTTGATAAAGTTATTTCGATATCTACGAATAAAATTCCTATTGATATTACCTCTTTTGTACCATCCGAATCCACAAGATCGAAAAGCGGAAGTCCACCGTCGAAAAGTGGAAGCCCACAGCATGATCTTGATTCAGATGCTAACAATACACTGAAGAGAAGGTTTGTGTTAAAGATTTAATTCATGGGTATTTTGTTTTCATAGTATTAATTCACAAAGTTATTTATTGTGATAAAAAGAAAATGTTTTATAGGAAAATACAAGCTAGATGGACTGAAAGAGTTGATGTTGGATTAACACAAAGTAATGGGATTGAAGGACCTCTTGATGATGGTTATAGTTGGAGAAAGTATGGTCAGAAGGACATACTTGGAGCTATGTATCCAAGGTAAGAATAAGCTAGTTCTTTTCCGTCCAAATATATAATAGGGGAATGCTAAGTGTACCCAACCAATACTTAATTTGTGACATTCATGACATGCTGAGTTATCCAGGTAAAAGAACGGTCTATATCGTAGTCAAATTTTGAATTCTTTTGTCTTTTAGTGGAGGTGAGTCGGTATGTTATAAATTAAGTCAAAATCCTTTGTGTACTTATCACTTCCGATATAATGTTTGTTGTCACGAAGAACAAACAACCAAGAAAAGTAGTAAACAAAATACACAGTAACACGTTACACAATATATTTACATGGTTCTATTTATTAAATTTATTCCACGAAGGACAATAGTGACGTGCTGATTTTCATTATGAACGAAGAAAAAGTTACAAAGACATCTCTAGAGTTTTAGTTTATATAGTTAGCTCATTGAAAATTCTAATCCCACCGCCTTACCGCCTCTCGTTCTAATTTCGCAATATACATGAATACCCATTAGAAACAGAAGCCCTACCTTGCCGGCAACAAAGGTCAACACTGCTTATCAACCAACTTCATAGAACAACCTTGCTCTAGCGGGCCAAAATTTCGTGTCAGGGCCTGCAAGCCCAAACGGCAGTTTACCATTGTCTTGAAAGCGGTTTTACGGGTCACAAATCGGGTTAGACATCGACCTATATTTAAGACACTTTCTACGAGTCTCCACCCTGACTTGCTATACCATATCAACACCTCACGCCACGCCACTGTCGCAATCTATAAGGGCTTGCCCTCCAGGGGCCCTCAACATTTGTAGATTCCAAGCAAGTCTAAGCATTGCTTAAACTTCAAAGTACTAACTGCTTTGGTTAACATATTAGTTGGATTTTCTTCGGTGGATATCTTCTTCAATGAGATCTTTCTTTCTTCCACAACATCTTTGATATTGTGACACCTGACACCAATGTGTTTAGTTCTCTCGTGATAGATTTGATTTTTGGTCAAGTGAAGAGCACTCTATTATCATAGTTGACATTTATCACCTCATGCTTCAAACCCAAATCACCAACTAAACCCTTCGATATTGCTTCCCTCACTGCCTCTGTTGCTACTGTGCATTCTGCCTCAGTTGTAGACAATACAACTATTGCCTATTGTATTACTATCCAATTCACGACACTTCCACAAAGAGTGAATGTGTAGCCCGTCAACGATATTTTTTTTCATCAAGATCTCCTGAAAAATCCAGATCCACATATCAAATAAATAAATATTAAAATATGGGCAGGTAATGGGGCTCGAAATGTTGGTTATGTCCTTCAAAATTAATATAATGCCAAAGAACAAAATATTTTTAGCAATCTAAATTTACTTACACTTTAGAGCTTTTCCATATGTCTCAGGCTATCAAGCAAGAGAAGAAGAAACTTTGCACCTTAAAAGGAATTTGTCTATTCCTAATTTGCATGTACGAAAACGAAAACTCAAAAAAAGGTTTCTGCGAAAACACGGCGGTCAAAAGTTCGATTAATCATGGAGGTAGAATTCATATCATTTATTTTCTTGTGTTAGAGCATCTCCAAACGTGCTCTATATCTCTATATATATAGAGGTTTTGGAGCTCCAAAGAAAAGCATAGTTTCTCTAAAATGTAGAGATTTGTGAATAGTGATCCTTCACATTTGAAGGCTCACTATTTACTTCTCTAAATGATAGAGGTGATGGGACATATATATTTTTGGTCCTTAGTTCTCATAAAATTATATTTGAATTCTTAATATACTTTATAAATTGACACTTGTGTCCTATTATTTTTGTATTCTAATAAACTAATAATACTATTTAATTAATTATATAATTATAAATTACCATAGTTAAAATTTTATTAATAAAAAAAAATACTTAATGGAATACAAAAACTAGATAATAAATAAGACCATATCGCCTCGTAAAATTTAATCATTTTTCTAAGACGAAGCATTACCCCGTCTTGCCTATAAATGCTCAACCAAAGCATTTCTCAACCCGTAATGATCCTCTTTATCTTTAATTTTTTTGTCGAGATAGGAATTGTGCAAAACTTTCTTGTGTAAAACTTTCAGTGTCATCTTCTTGGATATCTTCATCTGAGTCAAATATTTCATAAATATGCTCAACATCCTTTTCACGTTCATCCTCTACGATCATGTTATGCATTATATTGCATGCATTTATTATATCATGGAGCACCTCTTTATCCCAAAAACGTTCAGGTTCCTTAATAATGGCAAATCTAGCTTGAAGAACACCAGATGCTCGTTCAACATCTTTCCGACATGCTTCTTGCATCATTGCGAACGAGCAATTGTTGACAATCCTACTTTCTTAGTTGTGGATTCTCCAATTCTTAAATATTCATCAACCGAGTCTGCTGCTTTTCCATACGCTAACATTCGGAAAACAACAACTATTTTTTGCAAAGTTGACAATCCTACTTTCTTAGTTAGCAATATTTTTTTTTTGAAAACATCTATAATGAGATTTCACTACATTGGTAATATGTAGGAATAAATCCCTTCTCATTCGAAAATGCCTGCGAAATAAATTAGATGTGTAGTTTGGATTTTCCGAGAAATAGTCGTTCCATAGTTGAATATCTCCTGCTTCTCTTCCACGATTAATCACCTTGTGTCCAAGAACTGAACTTGTATGGAATTACACATTATCATCGTCATCATCTTCTAAAATATAATTAGTGAGAGCATTGTTACGTGTATGCAAATATAAGAGAACTTTTTGTTTTCGCTCATCTTCTTTAAGTTCTTCTTGAAGTTGTTCAAGTGGATCTACATCGTAGTTAGGATTATGAGATGGCCCCTCACCGGAATTCATGATGGTGATATTGATGTGGTAGAGAAATGTCGGATAATCGATCACTCCAATTTGTGTCTATTTATAGCTTCAATATAATCTTGTGTTGGGTCTTGCTAAAACTCTTGGAAACATAAAGCTAAAGATTTTATGATCAGAAAATCTTATCGAATCTGAAAAAACTATTACAATACAAATTTCTTTATCAGTCGCGTCATATCAAATAATCTTGAAAAAAAAGCTAAAGATTTTATGATTAGAAAATCTTATCGAATCTGAAAAAGCTATAAGAGTACAAATTTTCTTATCAGTCGCGCCATATTAAATAATCTTGAAAAAAAATAAAGATTTTATGATCAGAAAATCTTATCGAATTTGAAATAACTATAAGAGTACAAATTTTCTTATCAGTCGCGTCATATCAAATAATCTTGAAAAAAAAAGTAAAGATTTTATGATTAGAAAATCTTATCGAATCTGAAAAAACTATAAGAGTACAAATTTTCTTATGAGTCGCGTCATATCAAATAATCTTGAAAAAAAACTAAAAATTTTATGATCAGAAAATCTTAGCGAATCTGAAAAAGCTATAAGTGTACAGATTTTCTTATCAGTCGCGTCACATCAAATCATCTTGAAAAAAAACTAAAGATTTTATGATCAGTAAATCTTAGCGAATCTGAAAAAGCTATAAGAGTACAAATTTTTTATAAGTCGCGTCATATCAAATAATCTTGAAAAAAAAACATGCAACAGAAATTCGTCACGTATATTAGAGCAAGTACAAATGGAGAATGTGCAAAAACATGTACCCCTTGTCGAACAAACTAAGAAGCGTCATCAACTTATGATGTTTCAAGCTGAGAACGAACGTAACAAAATAGAGGTGGAACGTGATAAAGTAGATTATAATCGTGCACAACTAGTAAACAACATTATGAAGAAAGACCTAAGTTCTATAATTGACCCAGAAGAACGTGAGTATTTTCGAAAACAAAAACAAGTAATTATGAGAAAAAATACTGGAGCGGGAGGATCTTCATCAATTTTTACTCAATTTGGAAGTAGGTATTGAGGTGGTGGATATGGAAGAGAGTATAGAGTGGTCGATACGGAAGTGGTGAGTATGAAGCTGGTGCACATCAAATTGGTAGATACGGAAGTGGT
Source organism: Eschscholzia californica (assembly GCF_041429995.1). Taxonomy (NCBI): domain Eukaryota; kingdom Viridiplantae; phylum Streptophyta; class Magnoliopsida; order Ranunculales; family Papaveraceae; genus Eschscholzia; species Eschscholzia californica. The sequence continues at coordinate 41,449,802 of NW_028238461.1, read as the reverse complement.
GGATACAGAGGTGGGTATGGAAGTGTAGATGGAGGTGAATCTAGAAGTGGAGGCGGAGATGGAGACTTACGGGAATACTAAATAATTTTACGGGAGTAGTTACATAACAATATTAGTTTATATTTTCTTATTTTGTGGTAATGTACGCATTGTAATATCTCTAATATTATATATTTTTTACTATAATATTTGTATATATATAATCCATATTAACTATATTAAATTTATCAAATTTTAGAAGTTATAATTAATAAAAATAATAAGTTATAGATTTAAAATTAATGACATAACAAAGATGTCAATATAGAGACTTGAATAGTGTTTTTCGTTTGGAGTGAAACTCTATTTAAGGAGTAAAAATATAGAGGTTTCACGTTTGGGGATGCTCTTAGGGTCTAAATAAAGTAAATATAGGAATAAACTTTTATGTCCCTTGGATAATTTTAAGAGTCTTTATATGGTCTTTAGGGTCCAATATGTGGTTGATGATGGTAGTTATAGGACTTATTCAATTAATATATTAATTCCTGATGTGTCCGTCCAATATTTCTTTGTTTTTGTTTTTTTTTTTTTGAGAATTCGACTACGATCTACATTAGTCGTTACAATGCATTGATACATCATGAAGATGTAATAAGCACGATAACCGCTTAATATAAACCAAGCATGAAAGAGGCCTAAAGGCCAACAAAAAAGAGGCCTAAAGCCATTACATTATTTATAGCCTAAATTACATAGGATAAATCTTGATGGCAAACTCTTTCCACCGAAGCGATCTCACGACCTCACGGGCTTAAGAGGACTGTTCAACCACTGCACCAAAGGTTGTTGGACGTGTCCGTCCAATATTGAATATAATGACTCCTGTAGTCCATGTATGAAAAACAAATATTTGGTACCATGATGTTGACTTCTAGTTCTTCAATTTACTTCTAGTACCATGATGTTGATCACTTCTAGTATTTGAGTTTAGTTCTTTATTATTGCCTCTTGTATCACATTATTTATGTTCTACTTGCTATAATTCTAAGACTTTTAACTTATTTAGTCATTGCAACTGATCTTATAAGGAACCAGTCACTTTGGTTTTTACCATTGATGCCAAGAAGTAGAAACAACTAATGTTTTGTAAAGATGATTTTCATGATTAGTAGAAATCCACCGTATAAAGTCAACCCTTAAACCGATCATCCTCGCGTGGTTATGCAGCAAGCATATATGTATGGAAAATCATATTATTTGTTTAAACAAAACTAAGATAAAGTAATACATTTGTCGTCTGTCTTTTCGTTTAACTATATTTTTATCATCCAACCTAGCTAGTTATATTAGTGCTTAGTACATACACACTTCTCTGGTATTTAGAGCTTAAATGTTATGCTTTCAGGAGCTATTATCGATGCACTTATCGACATAATCAAGAGTGTTCAGCTACAAAGTATGTTCAAAGAACAACCAACTCAACAATTTTCGAGGTTACATATCGAGGTAAACATACTTGCATACATGTACCTTATCCAGTAGAGGTTTCACAATTGCCTTACAACAAGCACAAGAACAAGAGCCAAGAGCTGCAACAACAAAACCTAAAACAACGATCACAAGAAGTGTTTGTGTTAGACTTTGAGCATGGCCTTAAAATCAAAACTGAAGACTTACAGACTGACAGTACAGAAGAGGCATCTTCTTCATCGTTCTCTTTCACTCCATCGATGCCAACCGAAATCGCTAAGACGGAAAATCAGAGCTTTTTGCCATCACCACAACCTTACTTCTTGCCATCCTCCCATGGCATGAGGAATAATGTTGGTGGTACGTTTCACTTTAATACTTCAGAATCTTGTCCTACTTCTCCATTTGTCAGTAATGATTTTGGACTTGAAACTGGAGATTTCGACTCGGATTTCCCATTCGACCACCCAGACTTGTTCAGTTAACTTAATTGAAAGATCATATTTGCAGATTTTAAGCCTATTAGAAGAATATGAATACATGATAAGAAATAAGGGCGATTATCTAAATGTAATTCAGCTATGGAAGAGTTCTTTTTCTTTCTTGAGTTTGTCAGAAATTAATTTACTTTGTTTGAGAGGAAAATTTTGTTGACTGGAATAAGCCACGGCCAACTCCTTGTATGTGGTCTCCGTCTACTTAGACTTTTCTCTAATGCGGGAATACCTAGATCTTAGGATGCAATTGCATGAAGGAGAATCTGTGTGGTGCGAAATCTTATACGGGATTCTTTCTCGGATAATGTAAATCGTAAAATTATTTATCTACAAAAGTCAAAAGGCATAATGTTTGAAGAAATCAGGGTTCTAAAATCCACTATGTGTCACGAAATGGGCAATTAGTCTTGGCTCGGCTAAAAAGAGGCCATTAGTTCAAAAGATTTGGATTAATCTTAGTTCAGGCAAAATTATTGGACAAAATAAATATTTTTGATTGGAGGTCCAAAATTGTTTTTCTTGACTGAAATATTCTGCTTCTGAAATCTCGTGATATCCCGAAAATTCCCTTAAATTTCCATAATACATTATAAAACTTCGTAATGTGCCTTATTTCGGACCTTATTTTTATATATGAACACTCACATTGTATTATGAACGTTCATAACGTATCATGAATGTTCATGATGCATTATGCTAAAAGCGTATGTCGTTCTTTAACTCAATTACGCAATTTGGGTTTAGATCGTTGAATATCATTTGGACGGGTCGAAGATGGTATTTAGAAACAAAAAAAAAATTCCTAGAGATTCACATTGCTACATAGAAAACCGTTTCTTAGACTAAATCTCTATTGTTCTGTTTTTTTCTTTATCAAAATCCTTTAATAGTTGAGGGGTGTGGACCAAAAGAGTATTAATTGGGCCCAATTTTTGGATCTAATACCCAACAATTGAACGTTAAAAGGTTTGGTTCCACTTATTTATTTGTTTCTTTCTTTCACATACTGGGTTTTCCTGGGTGTCCGCAGAACATCTCTTCATCCTCATAGTATTGGGCTGGGCACGTGGTGCGGGGTGCCGGAGGGCAGTTTAGTGGTAAACTCTATTGCCTATGGACTTCTATTAGGATGTAGGTTGAATTTGGGCTCTATTTGGGCTTGTGGAAACAAGCGCCTTGTAGGATGTAGGTTGAATTTGGGCTCTATTTGGGCTTGTGGAAACAGGGGCCTTAAGGAATCCAATCTGAGCCCGTGTCCAACCTAAAACATTATATTCTTGATTAATTAGCAGAATATAGTTATCGGACGTGAACTTAGCTCCCACGAAAAGATGGTCTGGGGGTCAAAAGCATACTCATGTACGACAAAAATCAAAGGATGTAATCCGCAGCTAACAAATAAAAACTTAAATTGACATTCTCAAAACAAACAGAGGCTAAAACTATGATCGATAAGTTGGGCTCTAAAAAAATTAAGCAAAAGTTACATAAGATCACCAAATTTCTTTGCACAAGCAACACTATCATCAAGCACCTTCTTCATGTCATATTTGTACACAAAACCCATGTCATTCAACTTTTTTGATCCCCATTGTATTCCCATCTCCTTCTCCTCACACCTGCATTACCATTCACAAATAACTCTCATCTAATTCATCAATGAGTGAGGGTTGATGCCCAACCACACGTTGAGCAAAGCACACTTTTTCTTCTAAGCAACATTTTGTAGTATAACATAAACAGATTAGAAAGTAAAAAACATGGCGCGAATGACCGAGGTCCAAAACACTCTTGGGCCTTCTTGGACTCGGTAAGCAAAGAAAAATGATAAAAGAGGCTACAAAAGTAGACTTGTATCTAGAATGAAAAAATCCATCAAGAAAAGAAAAAAGAGTTAACTCGAAAATGGAGACCGTAATTGATTTCGTGTAGGTCTAGATTAGGCTTTAACTTGTAGCATCTTTTAGCATTGCTCGTAAGGAAAACCCCCAATATTTCCTTTGCCACGGAAACATCTTGAGATTCTCGGCCTAGTTAGGTTTCAAATAAGAACAAGAGAGAATCATTTGAAGATTCATAACATGAGATGTTCAAAGATCAGCCGGCTCCACCCTCTCTCATTTTACCTTAGAATGGGGTTTTAGCAGATCTTAGACCTATAATCATGTTATTTTCCTGGATCATCCCCAAATATGTACTAAATACGGTATATAAAATCGACATATGATGGGTTTTACTAAAACGACTTACTCTTTTGCTACTAGCTCTTGAGGATAGTATTGTCGGAAGTACTCGGTTATCTCCGCCGCTGTCACAAAATTACTGGCGCACAAGTATCGACCATTTATCGAAGATTGATCCATGCAGAAGAGATGAGCTTCAACGGTGTCATCAATGTGTAAAATAGGAAGTTTATAACCAAATAAGGCCTGTAAGAACCTTAGGCAATGCAACCTAGGACCATGGTTTGTAATTCCAAGTAGTGTTGAAGCAAGTATTGCTGTGCTTTCCGGTAAATAAGAAAGAATTGTATCTCCTCCAATAAGCCCACAAACTAGGGTTACAACCTCAAGTACTCCACCATTGATGCACTCCTTGTTACCAAAGCTCAGGATCTCTTTCTCTGAATGAGTCTTTGAATCTGCATATGCCTATAAAAAATAACATTCTGGGTCATGCATAAAAAAGGTAGGGCTCATAATTTGTGGACATAATAGTTGACATTTACCGTACAAAAGACATTAAAAGACAACGTGGGTCCGAAAAAAAATGGGCCCACCATAGGGCAAAAGCGGACGCGGCAGGCTCCCATTGGACGAGTCGTTTCTCTCTCAACACGGCCTGTCGAATGGGCCAGGGCAATTTGCCCTGTAATCAGCCTATTTGTTGGGGCAGTTTAGGATTTTTCTACCAATGTGGATGACATCAATTATCACCAAAATGTAAGCTAGTTGAAATGATTCCATATTTCCATACCTTCAAATGGTCATTGGAATAAGAAAATTGAAGATTGAGAGGAGTCCAACAAGACTCATCCACCACATTTTTGTAGCCAGTGCCATCTTGTTTCAATGGTGATGCAGCTACTATACTGGCTGTGTAAATAAGTCTTTTCACTGTTCCTGATTTGATGCAGGATTCGGCAATGCTCCTTACCCCACCTATAGCTGCCTCTGTCACGTCTTTGTACTGCATATCCGTAGTGTTACATACACTTTGAGGTCTAGAAGTGGTAATATAAGACAAAGAAACTTTGTTTTTATAGAAATGAAAAATATAAACAAAATTATCTGAAAACACATTATTTAGGTGTCGTTTCACAACACATGAGTTACTTTTTTGTTTATTTAAATAGAAAAGTAATAGAGTTATTTTCGTAACGTGAAAATTTCTAACTTCACTTAAGTTAGAATTTGACTTTCTTTATAAAGTTTATATTTTCAGCGTTTGACTTTAAAGTTGATCAACGTCTCTTCAACATATTCACGAATTTTACTTGAGACTTTTTTTCTTTGGTTTATTTTTGCTCCACCACCACAACTAAACTTCCACCACAATGTTGTACCACCACCACCAACCACCACTATACACCTCCATCACCATACCTACGACTTCTACCAACACTGTACCTCTACTACCACCACCGTACCTCCACCACCACACCTCTACCACCACCATCACACCTCTACCACTACCATCACCATTGTATCTCAACCACCACCACCAACATTAATACATTATGCATCCACAACCACTATCTCGTACTTCCACCACCGTCGTGCCTCCACCAAAACCATCCCCATACATCCACCATCCCCATACAACCACCACCACCATCCCATACCTCCACCATCGCAGTAATTTCTTTCATTCCTTTATTTCCTACCCACGTGTGGGGCTGGGAAAACGGTTCGAAATCCCAGGGTCCGACCAGTTCGGCCCGAACCGTGAGAGACCGATGACCGAAGCCAACCTGAGGCGGGCTTACCCGGCCCGATGACTCGGGCTTATAGGGCTGGGACTCGGACAGGCTCTCAAATCCGAGTCCCGGCCCGAAAAGCCCGTCCGCTACCAGCCCGATAGAGTCCGTCCACTACCCGAGCCTGAGAACCCGCGATCCGCGTGAAAATCTTTAGATCCAACGGCTGAGATAGGGTATCTCTTAAAATTAGAGATCAACCGTTAGATCTAAGCCCATTTCCCCTTCATCTCTTATAAAACCCCTTCTCCAACACAAACCCTTAAGCTAACCCTAATCCCTCTCACTATCTCCGCGCCTCTCTCTCTCTGCGCCTCTCCCTCTCTAACTCAAATAGAAACTTCACTTAACCCTAACTTCACTTAACCCCTTCATCAACAAATGTTGAAGTTCTTGATGGTGATCTTCTCCGGCAAGCAGTAGTTCCTGATTATGTTTGGTGGGAAAACCCTATTTTGGGTTGTTGAAGCAAATTCGAGTTAGTGGAAAAACCCTAATTTGGGTTGTTGAAGCAAATCAGGGTTTGGTGGAAATGTCCTAATTTGGGTTGTTGATGATTTGTGCAAGTTCGAGTGGGATCTATAGCTTTTTTTATTCCTTTTGGTTAACTTGCTTTCTTTCATTGTTCATAAAATTGTTCTAGGTTTGGGAGTGTATCAGGAGAAAGGGTTTGGATATTTTTGTTTTAGGTCTTCAACTGCGATTTGATAATTATCCCGATCGGAGAGTTTGGAAATTGAATTTAAGATCTTTTGTTTAAGCTCAATAATGGCGAAATGGGTATAGAGGGAAGAGGGCGATTTTGTTGTTGCTGGAGTTGTGATTGTTGATGATGATACAGGACTTGTTGATGATGTCTGTGTTGGAACTTAGGGTTTTTTTTACCGTGACTATTAAAGAGAATTATTTATTGAAAACTTGAAAAATTAGGGTTTTTTTACTTTAAATGAATTGTGAAAGAATTTGGAACTTCGGGTTTTTTACTTGTTTTATTTTACTAATTTTTTTTTACTAAAATTACCTGAGCCCGTCTGGTCCGCGTCCGGTGGAGCCCGCTACGGGCTCTGATATTGGGACTTCTGTCCGGCCCGATCCACCCGACTCCCTATCGCGGGCTCGGCTTATCCGAGCCCGATCTGCCCGAGTCCGGCTCATAGTTGTCCAAGCCCGTCCGAACCCACCCGATTCCCACCCTTACCCACGTCCGATGGTTTAGAGACTTCATTCTAGTTTTGTGAACTTACCAAAGTTTCTTTTAGATAATTTATTGTTTCTTATAAGCTTCATATGTGATGTTATTTGTCTGTTTTGATGAATATATCGAATATGTTTACTGTTTTGCGGAGAAATACTTTAAAGTTAATTTTTCATGGTGGCCGACGCGGAAATCCAGATTGGCGCGTTACAATCTATAGAATTAGAAAACCTACTAAAAAAAAAATTAGAAAACCCAAATTATTTGGATGTTGAATTTAGAATCAAACCTGTGAGTTATTATGGGTGGTATGTTGTAAAGGAGTAGCAACATGGAAAACAAATTCACAACCCTTGATAGCAATATCAAACTCATCAGGATTATAAATATCAGCTTCAAATAAATGTAATCTTGTCTCTGCACCTGGAAGTTTCTTCAATAGATCTACTTTATATGTATCTCCTACATGTATAAATTCCCAAGTTAAAGAGAGAAAGATAGAGATCTAGAGAGATAGAGAGAGAATAGGGTAAAAGATTAGACATACCAAGGTTTCTTAAAGTAGCATGAACAATATGACCATCTTGTAGGAGCTTTTTAACAAGAGAAGAACCTATAAATCCAGCGCCACCTGTAACACAAACCTGCTTGCTTCTAACATTCATCTTCTTATCCATTTACAGTACTTATGTTCTTTGTTTTTTCATATTACCCATGATTCCATGAAGCTTGTTTGTATTTGTACTCAATATTGAATGAGTGCTTATGTGTTAGGAAAGAATTTGGTATAAACAAACAAAGAAGATAAATGAATAAAAATAATAATTTATTAGTTAGTGATGCATAAATAAATAAATAAAAGCTTAGGGTCTCACATTTTTTTTTGGTTGAAAGAGGGTCTCACATTGTTATTATTTCATAATTTTTCACTATTACCTTTTTAAATAATCTATGTTCATATAGATCTCATTAATGAGGACGACAAGCGCAAGGAGTTGATATTATTTAATTAAAAAAAAGAAGTTGATATTATGACAATGGTTGAGTGGATGACCACAAATAAGAGTGTAGTGCCGTAGTGTTTTAGGATATGTGTTCATCTTTCTTCATTTTTGATGAGGACATCTTCAAGGGTCCCACTTGCTGATTAGATTAGGAAGTCATTTTATTTATTTTGGTTTATATTCGATTTTTAAAGTTAGTTATTTGTTTTTCGTGTGTGAGAGACGAGTGTAAGGAAAATAAATGTAGGTGGTTATGTCATAAGTAGATGTCACATGTAAAGTAGGGTAGTTCCAAGTAATTAATTCTCTAATATATAAATAAAATATACTCTGCAAAGAATAATATAAATTAAAACTGAAAAGTTTGAAAGTTTTAGAGTGATTCCCAAACTACTAGCAATTGATATACTGGAGTACTATAAAAAATCTATACAATGACCAAATAAAACGACCAATGTAGATGCTATCTATGTGCTCTAGGAATGTCAAATTCAGATAATTTCCTTCTGATCTTCTTTCAGTAACTTTTGTTTGTTGGTATATCTCTAGGAAGGAGTTTTAACGTACCTCCTACGGTCTCATTTTCGATAAGTAGTCAGTCGACTAATTAATTTCTCGAAATACATGTTTAGTGTTACACTACTCAAATAGGGTCCATAGTGTTCTGATTTCTCGGCAAAGACGTACAACCTGCCATAGAGGGATCTTGTTGGGAGTGGATAGAATAGAACAGGTTAGGGAAGAATCAGTAGCAAGTAGGACACGGTTGCATTTAAATTTCCCTAACTTCGGTGTGAAGCCATATTTGGAGTGATTCTAGTAAACTATTCTTGCCGTCGAACCTAGTATTATTATGTATTTTGATGCTTGGTTATAATAGATGAAGAACTTTGTTGTTGTCCACATTATTTCATACAGGTTTTATTTGAAAGTGTCAACGGGTTGAAGGGCCCGACCCCTTACACTGCTACTGAATTAATTAATCCAACTGAAATAAAGAACTAATACAATGGTATTACGATGAAAACAAACTTAAGTATGCCGAAATCTTATTACACCTCTATTGTCATCACTTAAAATTTTCTTCAGCTTGTCTGGAAACCTTCTGGTTGCATCTCTATTGTCCCAATAGTTGGTTGCATCTTTCAGAGGTAGTTTTTTGCCTGGTTTATTTCCTTATACACGTGAATGATCGAGCATTCTTCTAAATGGGTCATAAAGGATCTAATTTCATGAACCAACCGAGTTGCCTGTTAAGGTGGAGGTTTAGCCAAATTTCGATAAGAACGACACTGTTAGAGAAGAATCAGTGGCAATCTTAACTTGTTGAAACCCAAACTTGATTGCTAACTGTAGACCGACCTTTACGCCTTGCAATTCATACACTGTTAGAGAAGAATCAGTTTCACACGATAACTTCCTCTTACCCATTAATTAGGTAAGAGTTTCTATTTATTTTTCTTTCCCAATAATCCCAGGTATTTTACCTATCTATCTCTACTTATCTTCCAAGATTTAGTTGTTGCCTTAGACTTGTTACTGACCTTTGTTTCTACCTTACACACCATAATGTTAGTATTGATCATAGACCTTTAATTATTTAGTAAGGGACACTATTGTAGGACTTAGGAGTGTAAGGGACACTTTGGTGTACGAATATTTTATCTCAATATTTTACTACTAACATATGTAATGCAATTCTGAGTATTAATTTACAGGCACACCGGGTGGACACTGCTAGATGGTCTTTAACTAAAACAGGTAACTTTACAATCAAATCCATGTATAACTTCTTACGAGCTGCGAGTAACCAAACTGAGACGAAGGAATGGAAATTTATATGGGATCTGCCTGTTATACCGAGAATAAAACTATTCGTCTGGAAATGCTGTACTAATAGCCTCCCAGTGCGAGACAAAATCGGTAAATTCATTGGAGAAATTTATAACTGTGGTTATTGTAATGACAGGGAAACCATGATACATGTGCTGCTACATTGTGAATTTGCTAAATCTGTATGGTTTTTATTTAACATCATTTCAGAAAATATAAACAGTTTGCAGGATTGGATTATTTCTTGGAAGGAAGTAGATGCAGACACACAGGTTCTCTTCTCAACAGTTCTGTGGCATATTTGGAAGGCTAGGTGTGAGAAATGTCTAGCCCAATCTAACACGACTCATGAGATGATGATTACCTGGATTAGAGGCTCCCCCAGGCTTATCAGTATCGGTCGTGACAATGAGGAGGTGCAAGTAAGTGAACAGTCGAGCCACATCTCAACCTCATTTGTTCAAATACAAGTTGATGCCTCGTTCACGGATGTAACGGAAAATGCTGGAGTTGGTTGTTTCATGCAAGATGAGCAGTCAACGTTTAGGGCAGCGGCAACTTATATGGTCAAGGGGCAAAATGCCGAAGAATGTGAATGTTGGGCTATCATAAAGGCGTTGGAGTGGGCTAAACAAAACAATATACACTGCATCCGTATCGAAAGTGATAACCTCAATATTATAAGGCGCATAAATAACCAACAATCGACAGTCTACTGGCAATCGGAGAATCTTATGATTAATATTAAACTGCTAGCAGATGAAGTCGGTGAAGTTGGCTTCTCTTTCATTCCGAGAGAGAGGAACACGAGGGCGGATCAGTTAGCAAAATGGGGCCGAATGCATGAAGGCAATTGGATGTGGCTGTCGGAATAGGCTTTTCGGGAGGTTTTTCTTTCGGTTTAGGAGTTTCTTTCTTTTCTTTGGCTCTTTTTTCTGTTTTCTCAACAAAAAAAAAAGGGACACTTTGGTGTGAACCCACTTGGAGTGATTCCAAGAAACTGTTCTTTCTATTAGTAGTGTTATTATGTATTTTGATGATTGGTTACAATAAATGAAGAAGTTTGTTGTTGTCCACGTTATTTCTTATCTTTACTTTCTCTTATCCACTAATTAGACAAGATTTTCTATATGTTTTTCTTTTCTTTTAATTTTACGTATTTTACCCATCTATCTTTACATACCTTCCATCATTTAGTTGTTGTCTCAACTTGATTGAAACCTAAGCATCCCAGTTAGTAGTGATGTCTAGACCTTTAAATATTGTTGGGTAAGTAAGGACACTATGGTAGAACTATAATAGGCTTTGTATGTTGTCATGCATAAAGTCAACATTGTCTGACTTTTAATTGCTCATGTTGATGCTTGATGTTCTTGGATATGCATGCCATGACCATTTACATTGTCCTACATCAAAATTGAGTGTCTGCCCCGATAACAGGAGTCTTGTGAGAAAATACTTTTTTGATGAACATAAGTATCATACGATTCCATATGTGGGTTAAATTGGTCTAATTTGAAATTTGGGTCATTCAATCTTTTTATCAGTTGCCTCGTTAAAATATGGATTATTGGGTCATTCAATCTTTTTATCAGTTGTCTCGTTAAAATATGGATTATTGTAACTTCCAAGGTACTCTGATTACTTCTTTTCTTAAATCTTTTTTTTTTTTTAGTTTAGGCGCTCAAATGCCATTTCTTTTTTGAAGATTTTCTTTGGCTTACTTGTCCTTCTAGGGAGGATAATTATAAATCCAAAATTTGGAGATAATAAGAAATATCGCTTAAACTTGAATAATATTGTAAAAAGACTCATTTCGTAAAAGTACAATGTTACTCTCGAAATGAAATTTTCGGTCTAAATCAATGTGAAAAACATTTTTGAAAATTTCTCAATTTGCTTTCAATAATTTTATAAATTTCTGAAAACTTTCGTTGTTGCTCAGAAATTGTTTTGCAAAAGTGTTTTATATTTTTCTTTTTCATTGGAGAAACACATTGACTGGGACTAATACGGTTGGCCGGAATTTGTAATTACTCACTTGCCTACACATGAATTCCAATTTTGTTTGTCGAAACTTTTGTTTTTTGTATTAAGACAACCCTAAATTCTAATTTTCATTGAAAGATAAATTAGGGGAGTAATTAGTTAAAGATTTGGGTGGTAGAATATGCATAATTGAGCCATAATAGTTAGCATTGTCCCACATTGGCAGTGGAAGGAGCAATATGAGTGTAAAACTAGAGGGAAACCCTTACCTCTTGAGCTAGTTTTTTGGGTGAGAGATCCAACACCACCCAAAAGTACTGTTAGGGCCTATGAGATACTAAATTTCGATTCAAGACCACCCAACACTGGTATCATAATTCAGGACACGACAAATCTCGGTCGAATAACTATTGAAATTTAAACTCAATGTGTGAGAGAGATTGCTAGAATAATCTCACATTTATAGCGGAAGGGATACCTAGTGAGTTTGTAAGTTTAGAAAACAGAAATGATACACCTCCCAGCTCATTTCTCGGGCGAAACCCGGCCGACTGAGTTGGCTTGCCAACCGGGAGGTGTGTTATGACGTGGAAGTCAATTTTCTTAAGTTATTGGGGGAATTTAAAAGGAGTCTCTGATATTAGGTATAATTACAGTTGAGGACACTTATTAAAGTAAAAGAAATCTGATTTCTTTCCAGCAAGAGGCTCCCGACTTTTTAGTGACTTTTACCCATCTTCACGAACAGAAATTTTCCCCCAAACCGAGCTAGGGTTTCGTGGTGTCACCAAAACAAATCGACGCTTAGTTACAACCGAAAATCACCATCATAGGGTTTCTTGGCATCTCTCTCTGTCAAACTCTCATCCTCTCTCTCTCTCTCTCTATACAAGTACGTTCTTCAATCTTTTTAGGTTTATCTTGAGTTTTTTTCAGTTTTGTTGGAGTTATGAAAGAGAATTATAAATCTAGTTCTTTCTTTTTAATACAATAAGTATATATTTGGGTTTATCATCTTGATTCTTCTTTACTCTTACATATATATGTTGGTTTGAGGGAAAATGAAGTTCATATTTCAGTTTAGCTTAATTTATGGACATTTCTCAATAGAATTCTTGGGATGCATATCATTGCCTGTTTTAGGTGATGAAATTGATACTTATGTTCTTTATACCTATATATTGTTGTTGTCTTTTTAATTTACTGCAAATTTTTCTTTCATTATTGAAGAAATACAAGCTTCATTCCTTAAATTATGGTTAAGGAAATCCGTCTCTAGTATAATTTGGACCAATTTTAGTATAATTGGGATATGTTTGAATCTTGATTTTGACACTTAACCTACAGAGAGTTATCCATTTAGCTGTTGCTTCTAGAAGCATCGAGTTATTCGGTGTCTTATAAGGTACCCAACAGTGAGTGGTGTATTTATGAAAGAATCTTAGTTTTTCTCCATGGTCATTGAACCCTAAATGTCTTATATGTGATCCAAATTAATAGAATATTTTTTGCAGAGATGTCGCAATCTTCAGAAAGTGAACATATGGATGATTTTGAGGTAATGTCCGAGAAACAAAGTGACAAACATAAAGAAGTAATTGTACCAAGTGTTGGTTTGGAGTTCCAAACCATTGATGAAATGTATGAAGTATGTCTTTCTTATGCTAGAAAAGAAGGGTTCTCAATATGCAAACGATCATCAAAAAGAGAGGGAGGAGTAGTTCGATACATTACACTGACTTGTGGGAAAAATGGGTCAGCTAAATCGGCAAGTAGCAATCTTATTCAACCACAACCTACTAGTAAAACTAGGTGTCAAGCCAAAATTTGTGGGAAGTTGAATGAAAGTGGGAAGTACGAAATTACTAGTGTTCTTTTAGAGCACAATCATATTCTTAGTCCCGGAAAAGCTCGCCACTTCAGATGTTATCGAAAGATTAATGGACGTGTGGCAAGACAACTTGAAATTAGTGATATGGCAGGAGTTGAAGTGAACCGAAACTATAAGCAACATGCTGTAGCAGCTGGTGGACACGAGAATGTCCCATTTAATGAAAGAGATTGCAGAAATTATATACAAAAGAAAAGAGCAATTCGTCTTGGGGAAGGAGATGTTGCAGTTATTCAACGATACTTTTTTACTATGCAGAAGAAGAGCAATGGTTTTGTTTTTAGTATGGATTTAGACGATGATGGTTGCTTACGTAATGTGTTTTGGGCAGGTAGGAGGAGTAGAGAGGCATACAAAGAATTTGGCGATGTTGTAACATTCGATACAACCTACCTAACAAATAGATATGGTCTTCCTTTTGCTCCATTTGTTGGGATTAACCATCATAGGCGATTTATTCTTTTAGGTTCTGGTCTATTGTCTAATGAAGATACAGACACATTTAGTTGGTTGTTTAGGACTTGGCTTGACTGTATGGATGGTAAGGCGCCTGATGGTATTATTACAGATCAAGATCAAGCTATGCGGTGTGCTATTGAGGAAGTTTTTCCTAACACAAGACACCGATGGTGTCTTTGGCATATAATGAAGAAGATACCTCAGAAACTAAGTAGCTACAAAGAATACAAGAGATAAATACTACGATACATGATATTGTTTATGACACAGTTAGCATCGAAGAGTTCGAGTCTAAGTGGAAATATATGATGGATCATTAGTTTATGGGATAATCGATGGTTGGATGATATGTATAGAGAGAGAAAACTATGGGTTCCAATATTTGAGAAACCTTACTTCTGGACGGGAATGTCTAGTACCCAACGAAGTGAGAGTATGAATGCTTTTTTTGATGGATATGTTAACGCGAAAACCTCATTAAAGGTTTTTGTTGGACAATACAACGTCGCTTTAAAAGATAAAGTTGAGAAAGAGGCAAAAGAAGACTTTAGGTCTTATTATTTTGTCTTGCCTTGTGTGACTCATTTTGAAATAGAAAAACAGATGAGGGACATTTACACACTAGCTAAGTTTCAAGATTTTCACTCCGAACTATCTAGAAAACTTGCTTGTGACTATGTGGAGGTTAGAGAGTATGGTGCACAGTATGAGTATTTAATTTCAGAGAAAAAGGAATTTAGTAAGGCTAGATATATGGTGTCGTTTCAGCCTACTGAGTGTGAGATTAAATGTAATTTTCTTTTGTTTGAGTCTAAGGGCATTTTATGCCGACATTCACTGATGGTGTTGTGTAGAATTGATGTGAAGGTCATACCAGAGAAATACATTCTAAGGAGATGGAGGAAGGATGTGAAAAGATCTCATACACGGGTTAATGTAAACTATGGCGGGTGGGATACAACACCAGACCAGAAACGTTATGATGAATTATATTTGTTATTTACTGATATAGAAGATGAGGCATCTTTGGACGAGAGAAGCACTAAATAATGTATGTCGAAATATAAGTTGAAGATGAACTCAATAGAAGTCAAGAGAACTAGTTCAGGGACAAGTCGAAAAACGGGTTATACAGTCGAATGTGAGGATAATGCACGTGAAGATATCCATGATTCTGTGTTAGTTAATTTGAAGGGTCGTCCAAGAGAGACTAGATTTAAAAAGAAACCATACAAAAAGAGAAAAGTAAGTCGTGTTTGTCTAACTTACCTCTATAATGTTTCATATATTTTCTTACATTGTCTACTATATTAAATCCTATTATGTTTGTGTTTATTTTATAGGTTTCAACTTCTAAGATGACTTCATGTGAGCCCGAGGTGAAGACACAAGAGAGTTTGCCCCAAGTATATTCAACGCCGGAACCTATGATGGTAATTTGTTAACTTACCTCTTTTCATCTTATTTAGTTAAAATTCTTAGCATGTTTGTGTTTATTTTATACGTTTCATCTTCTAAGATGACTTCATGTAAGCCCGAGGTGAAGACACAAGAGAGTTTGCCCCAAGTATATTCAACGCCGGAACCTATGATGGTAATTTGTTAACTTACCTCTTTTCATCTTATATAGTTAAAATTCTTAGCATGTTTGTGTTTATTTTATAGATTCCAACTTTTAAGATGCCTTCATGTGAGTCCGAGTTGAGTACACAAGAGAGTTCGATTCGTTGTAATCAAAATATATTTTCTACACCGAAACCTAGGATGGTAATTTGTTTAACTTACCTCTTAATATGTTTGCGTTTACTTTAGTTTAGAAATCTTAATATGTTCGCTTGGTGCAGTCTCACATGGATTTATTGCTGGGAGTGTATCGTCCTCAATTTGCAAGTGGTTCAAATGTCCCGTTTTCAGCAAATGTGGGAGTTCGACAATCTGATTATGGAAGGACAAATTTTCAATTGATTGACGAGTCCGACGATGAATTTGATTTTTCAGCCGACGAATAAGAAGATTGCGTTGCCGATGGAAGGACTAAGAAGAATGCGTTTAATTTTGTGATTATTGTGGTGACAAACTTAATTTAGTAATGGTTGGAACGTAGACTTAATTTTGTGATGGTTGTAACAAATATTTAATTGTTGTGATGACACACCGACAATCAAACTGTTTAACCGAGAATATTTGAAAACTTAATATACCCTTTAACTGCTACCGCGTATATACAGACTGCTAACAGGTTCAATTCTTGCTCACGAGTTGATGCACGTCCGCTTGCCCTGTTAGAGATGATAAAGCTCTTCGAGATCAACATCTCTGCCCATAACTGAAAAGTTTGACTAGGCTCAATTCTTTCCAAGATTAATGAACTGAAAAGTCTCATAGCCCATAACTGAGTCTGAGATGGTAAAGTCAATGGGAGTTGAAACCTAAGACATGTAACCAAAACCCTAAGTCCCAATACAATCTAATAATTGAACTTTTTGAATTCAACCAGGACAACTAAATGAATTTTCTTCAAACTAAAATGACTACCAATACTCACCACCAGAAGAAAGACTGACCAACATCTCCTTTAAACCCATTTCTGATAAGGAAACTAAAAAGTCAAAAGTCACAAAGATGAAAATTAAACACAGTAAGTAATTTAGGGCAATCAATAGAATCAAACAGTTTGAAAAAATAACAAGAAGAACAAGACATTTAAACAGTACTAAAACAAAACATAAGCCCTGAAATTCATTCTGACAACACAAAAGTTCATATCAAGATCTTGAGTTCCTGTTTAACTGCAAGCACAAATACAACTAGACTACTTCACGACTATCTCGATTGTTCAACGAAAAAACACAATATTACTACATGACATTACATGAAAATAAACCTTACAACATAAATAACCCAAAATAAACTACATAGATAGTACATGGCATTACAGATGACTACATCTTTCCGATGTCTTTCAACTTCAACTCTGCGCTTTTTATAAGTTGTTTCTTCAATGCTTCACATTGTTGGTAGTGCTCCATGGCTTTACGAGATTCCAACTCTAACGACAACAATTTTTCAGCAATGCGGCTTATTTCATCGTCTTCTCTGGTAAACGCCTCCGTTATGTCATCAGAATCATAGATGTCTTCTTCAAAAATGTGAAACCTACATCCACGCTTTCCATTATATGACGACTTTGGGCAATAATAGAACCTTCGACCTTCCGATTTTGATGTGATGAGCTTGGCAGGACCATCCCCACATGGACATAAGCGAAGTTCATCCAACCAACACCAAAATCCACATCCCTTGTCATGAAATCCTCTCTACACATATAAAAAGAGGATAATACACATATAATGAGTTATCGTAACTATATACTTCAAAGATTCAACATATAAAATATAGTAAAAAAAACGATACCGCTTGTGGACACTTTGTAAACCATCGATTAAGATTGCGCTCAGTTCTGGAAAGCAACACTTTAAGAAAATCACTCGAGCAAGCACACAATATCTGTTTTCTTTCTTGTACGGAATCCATTTTCATTGATTTTCTATTTGTCAAAAATAGATAACCTTTATTATAAGCTCAAAATAGTATTTAAATAAACACACACGACCACACCATTACCTTTCACTTTCGGTTAGTCGAGCCATCGCCTGCAAAACAGTAACCTAAGCAAACAAAATACAACATCACAATTTCGACACAGTATCAAAAAATATCTACATATGCTAATAACCTTCATATCAAACTCGTTAACTAGCTAACAATTTCAAGGTTTGAATTCAACAAATGATGGGAAAGTTACGATTTTGTTGGAAACAACATGCTGCTCAATTCATTTGAAATAATGAAAACTTTGAACTCTATAGATTAAAAAGTCTGAGGAAATGAAGTAAAAGTCACAAATTTAGGCAACTATGGTTCAATTTTGTAAGTTCAATTCAATTTGAGAAACAAAAAGCAACTCAATCAGATTATGAGACTTGTTTGTTCATATATCAGTAAATAGATTCCAATAGCATCAGTTAACTAATTCAATTTTCAACAGAAACTTATAAGTTATGAAACAAAATCAGAACCATTACAGCTAAAAGAAATACTAAGATTACAGAGATGATGATTCTATAGATAAGATACTATTAACAAATCAAGATTCAAACATATCCCAATTACACTAAAATTGGACCAAATTATACTAGAGACGGATTTCCTTAACCATAATTTAAGGAATGAAGCTTGTATTTCTTTAATACTGAAAGAAAAATTTGCTCCTTAACAAAAAAAAAAAAAAAAAAAGAAAAAAGAAAAATTTGCAGTAAATTAAAAAAACAACAACAATACATATGAATAAAGAACATAAGTATCAATTTCATCACCTAAAACAGGCAATGATATGCATCCCAAGAATTCTATTGAGAAATTTCCATAAATTAAACTAGACTAAAATATCAACCTCATTTTCCCTCAAACCAACATATATATGTAAGAGTAAAGAAGAATCAAGGTGATAAACCCAAATATATAGTTACTGTATTAAAAAGAAAGAACCAGATTTATAATTCTCTTTCATAACTCCAACAAAACTGGAAAAAACTCAAGATAAACCTAGAGAGATTGAAGAACTTACTTGTATAGAGAGAGAGAGAGAGAGAGAGGATGAGAGTT
The DNA here is from genome assembly GCF_041429995.1 of Eschscholzia californica. NCBI lineage: Eukaryota > Viridiplantae > Streptophyta > Magnoliopsida > Ranunculales > Papaveraceae > Eschscholzia > Eschscholzia californica. The sequence continues at coordinate 41,430,838 of NW_028238461.1, read as the reverse complement.
TGACAGAGAGAGAGAGATGCCAAGAAACCTTATGATGGTGATTTTCGGTTGTAACTAAGCGTCGATTTGTTTTGGTGAAACCACGAAACCCTAGCTCGGTTTGGGGGAAAATTTCTGTTCGTGAAGATGGGTAAAAAGTTGGGAGCCTCTTGCTGGAAAGAAATCAGATTTCTTTTACTTTAATAAGCGTCCTCAACTGTAATTATACCTAATATCAGGGACTCCTTTTAAATTCCCCCAATAACTTAAGAAAATTGACTTCCACGTCAGGACACACCTCCCAGTTGGCAAGCCAACTCACCCGCCCAGAAGTAAGGTTTCACAAATATTGGAACCCATCGTTTTCTCTCTCTATACATATCATCCAACCATCGATTATCCCATAAACTATAATGATCCATCATATATTTCCACTTAGACTCGAACTCTTCGATGCTAACTGTGTCATAAACAATATCATGTAGCGTAGTATTTATCTTCTTGTATTCTTTGTAGCTACTTAGTTTCTGAGGTATCTTCTTCATTATATGCCAAAGACACCATCGGTGTCTTGTGTTAGGAAAAACTTCCTCGATAGCACACTGCATAGCTTGATCTGTAATAATACCATCAGGCGCCTTACCATCCATACAGTCAAGCCAAGTCCTAAACAACTAACTAAATGTGTCTGTATCTTCATTAGACAATAGACCACAACCCAAAAGAATAGATTGCCCATGATGGTTAATCCCAACAAAAGGAGCAAAAGGAAGACCATATCTATTTGTTAGGTAGGTTGTATCGAATGTTACAACATCGCCAAATTCTTTATATGCCTCTCTACTCCTCCTACCTGCCCAAAACACATTACGTAAGCAACCATAATCGTCTAAATCCATACTAAAAAAAAAACCATTGCTCTTCTTCTGCATAGTAAAAAAAGTATCGTTGAATAGCTGCAGCATCTCCTTCCCCAAGACGAATTGCTCTTTTCTTTTGTGTATAATTTCAGCAATCTCTTTCATTAAATGGGACATTCTCGTGTCCACCAGCTGCTACAACATGTTGGTTATAGTTTCGGTTCACTTTAATTCCTTCCATATCACTAATTTCAAGTTGTCTTGCCACACGTGCATAAATCTTTCGATAACATCTGAAGTGGCGAGCTTTTCCGAGGCTAAGAATATGATTGTGCTCTAAAAGAACACTAGTAATTTCGTACTTCCCACTTTCATTCAACTTCCCACAACTTTTGGCTTGACACCTAGTTTTACTAGTAGGTTGTGGTTGAATAGGATTGCTACTTGCCGATTTAGCTGGCCCATTTTTCGCACAAGTCAGTGTAATGTATCAAACTACTCCTCCCTCTCTTTTTGATGATCGTTTGCATATTGAGAGCCCTTCTTTTATAGCATAAGAAATACATACTTCATACATTTCATCAATGGTTTGGAACTCCAAACCAACACTTGGTACAATTACTTCTTTATGTTTGTCACTTTGTTTCTCGGACATTAGCTCAAAATCATCCATATGTTCACTTTCTGAAGATTGCGACATCTCTGCAAAAGATATTCTAATAATTCGGATCACATATAAGACATTTAGGGTTCAATGAAGATGGAGAAAAAGTAAGATTCTTTCATAAATACACCACTCACTGTTGGGGTACCTTATAGGACACCGAATAACTCGATGCTTCTAGAAGCAACAGCTAAATGGATAACTCTCTGTAGGTTAAGTGTCAAAATCAAGATTCAAACATATCCCAATTATACTAAATTGGACCAAATTATACTGGAGACGGATTTCCTTAACCATAATTTAAGGAATGAATCTTGCATTTCTTCAATAATGAAAGAAAAATTTGCAGTGAATTAAAAAAACAACAACAATATATAGGAATAAAGAACATAAGTATCAATTTCATCACCTAAAACAGGCAATGATATGCTTAGGTCTCTAAGTAAAGGAAAACTCGTAATAGAATCCGATGCTTTGAGAGAAGGGTGTAGTCAAGGTGCGAGTTTAACGAGCGAGGAGAGTGATTTGGCCCATAGAAGCGAGGATCCGGAAGAGAGTAAGCTTAGTGCCGCAAGGAACAGGCAACTCCTGAGCTACTAAAACAAGAACTCTTTCACTCGGGCTACTTTTTTTATCGGGCAAGTTGCCACCCGTTTGTTCAATACCCGAACTCTAGTAAGTAGCTTAATCTGTCGAGAAGAACCATCCCTACCGGATCAGACATGTAACCAGTCTTCTCCGCTTGAGAGGGAAAGACGACTGCTCTGTGAACAACCCTGGTTGCTGGTCCTGCTCCTGCTGCTGTCTGAACTGACACCTCTGCTCCAATACATAAGTCCCAAGAATTCTATTGAGAAATGTCCATAAATTAAACTAGACTAAAATATCAACTTCATTTTCCCTCAAACCAACATATATATGTAAGAGTAAAGAAGAATCAAGATGATAAACCCAAATATATACTTATTGTATTAAAAAAAAAACCAGATTTATAATTCTCTTTCATAACTCCAACAAAACTGAAAAAAAAAAACTCAAGATAAACCTAGAGAGATTGAAGAACTTACTTGTATAGAGAGAGAGAGAGGATGAGAGTTTGACAGAGAGAGAGATGCCAAGAAACCCTATGATGGTGATTTTCGGTTGTAACTAAGCGTCGATTTGTTTTGGTGAAACCACGAAACCCTAGCTCGGTTTGGGGGAAAATTTCTGTTCGTGAAGATGGGTAAAAAGTCGGGAGCCTCTTGCTGGAAAGAAATCAGATTTCTTTTACTTTAATAAGCGTCCTCAACTGTAATTATACCTAATATCAGGGACTCCTTTTAAATTCCCCCAATAACTTAAGAAAATTGACTTCCACGTCAGGACACACCAACCCACCCGGTCGGGTTTCGGCCGGGAAATGAGCCGGAAGGTGTATCATTTCTGTTTTTTCATTTGGTCCTTCTATCAATTATCTTAGCAGCCACCTCCATAAACATTTATTTTATTCTCAGAACAACCAAATGAAAAGATAACATAGTATTTAATAGGCCTGCTTTTTCATTTTGAAATTAAAAAAGGCAGCATGAAGACTACTAAGAAAGAAGATAAACTTGGAAGTACAGTTTACTAATCTCTAGTGGTTCTTCCATTTGTCGGCTACCTCAGCGAGTATCTTGGTGGATGACCCATTTTCGCTTAATACTGTCATAGTAGATTCTTTAAGCTCTATGATCTTGTTCCTAACGTTTATTCCTTTTTCTCCCTCAATGAGGCTTTTAATTACTTGGCTGATCTCGTCTCTCTCTATTAATCCGTTTTCATTTGCCTTGGGACGAAGTGCTATCTTCACATCTTCCACCAACATGAGTGCATTCATCTTTTGCTCGGCATAAAGAGGCCAAGCAATCATCGGTACACCGTTTACAATACTCTCAAGATTCGAGTTCCACCCACAATGAGTCAAGAATCCGCCCGTTGAGTCGTGGCTTAAAATTTGGGTCTGTGGTGCCCATGAGTGCAGTAATAAACCCGATCCCTTTGTTCTGTCCAAGAAACCATCTGGTAGAAAATCAAATGGGTCATTGCTAATGTGGCTAAAGTATGAAGCACTTGCTGTTTTATTGGGGCTTCTCACTACCCACAAGAATTTTTGCCCACTTAACTCCAACCCATATGCTAGTTCAATGAGCTGCTCATGAGATAAGTTTCCACCACTGCCAAAGGAGACAAAAAGAACCGAGCCACGTGGCTGATCGTCTAGCCACGTCAGACACGAGGATTCGTCGACCGGACTAGTCATATGATTCTTCACAAGAGGTCCAACCGGGTAAATGGGTGGTCTTCCGGGTTCCTCCTCCATCAATGCCTTTATAGCACCCGGTTCCAACTCCATAAAGCTATTTACTAAAATACCCTCAGCCAATTTATACCTTTTTGTTTGGTGTAAAAACCATTTATAGGCTTCATTTTTTCTATCTTGAATTGTGTCCACAAATTCGGATCCAGGAAGGGGCATACAACCCGGAATGTGAAAGGGTTCGGGTAAATCTCTGTACTCACAAGAATAGGTGTCATCTAGGTGAGGTAAATTTAATGTTAGAAGCAAACATAAAGCAGTAGTCGGGAAGTACATATATGATGGGACATCAAATTCTTCGGCGATATCGAAAGCATCCGTTCCAAAGAGATCGGTGACTAATGCAACAACACGCTTAGTAGCCGTAATGATCTTGAACTCTTCGCGGATATAGGGTAAAGACCGAACGATAGATAATGCGATTAACGTTTCAAATCTAACATCAGCGGGTTGATCATCGAAACTAACCGGAGATAAAAGTGTGTAGTTTATATTTTCCGGGAGACCATCAAGGTAAGTTTTCATCGGTTTCGACGGGGAACTGTAGGATGGGATGATGAGGGTAATGGTGAAATTGTGTTGGAAGACAAGTTGCTTAGCTAGCTCAGCTAATGGGGTTAGATGTCCCATTCCAGGGGTAGGTAACATCAATATATGAGGAGCTTCATCATTTTGAATAGTTCCTTCCATTGTATTTGTTAGTAATGTGATTTTGATGAAAAGATAATGAGGAATGTGTTTATATAGAGGTATGAAGATGAGGTTAGGTCCTATTAGTTTTTGGGCTGCTAGTAACAGTGTCAGCCTCTTCTGAACAACTTAACATGTGGGTCCCACATGACCTTATATTGTACCAAAGCTGATGTATGTATTGCAACCACACTAAGGCGTTGTTGACCGCCTACAAAAGACAAGAGGTAAAATCGTCATTTCGCACGAGAGAGAGAGAGAGAGAGAGAGAGAGAGAGGCGATACAAAAATCATTTTCCTATACACTAGTTAGTTGACCAGTGAGAGATGTGAGATTGATCCATAGAACGAATAAGAGAGCATGCATGTTGGGAATGTGTGAACTTCACAATTTCCCTATGAAAATGATAGATGGAGAATAAGAATCAAGATAAGTGATGAAGACTACTTCATCTTTGAAATTATACCGAGAATAAATAAAAGATTAGAACACTCTTTTGCCATATTATGGAGAAATGTGCTTACTTAAAGAAACCTATAATGCTTTTAGAAAATGTAAGATTCTAGGCATCTCTCTTGTAATCAAGGAACGAAGGATAAAATAAAGGATTTTGCTAACTTGTTTAGTAGCAACAAGTTATAAATAAACAATATCGTATAATTTTAAGAAAGACGATATAAATGTAAATGTTCGCCAAATAATTATGACGTGGAATAGTAGCTCAATGCAGTGGAATGAAAAATCAAAGAAAGAGAGGAAATGTGTGGAAGAAAGGATATAGCAAGGAGGCAAATGAAATTCCTCTTATTATATGGATACTTTCTATTTAAAAGAATTTGCCCATGAATATTTTTGTTTTCTACACCATTTGTTCTCCATAAAAAGGAATGGCAAAATAAGCCTAATATGCCACACCTAAAGTATAAGTTCAGGTGTCTCTAGTTATTGTTGTGGATCCAGTTCTTGCATACTGTGACATTTTAGGTAACAAAACACCATCTGTTCTACGTGTCCGCGATTAATTTACCAATATTTGGCAGCTGATTTTTAAGAGGCCATACATAATACGGCGTAAAGACATAAGAAAAATGGTATAAAGACATCCAATATCGGAAAACATATATGAAACGAGGATTTACGTAGTTGATGGAAAAAACACGACTTTCATGTTTAGACGTTGATGGATACTACCACCTAAGAGAATCTCCAATGGAAAATTCAAAAAATAAAACTTAGATTGTCATGTGTCAAGTCTCAATTGAGATCCTCTTTCCTATATGGCACCACTAACTGAGATCCTTAATTCGAAAGACAATTTCAGTGCAATTATTTAAAAACAATTTTGGCAAAAAATAAAACTCAAATTGTCGTACGTGTCAACTGTTTAAAGACAATTTCTCCTAGTTATTAGTAAAAGTACTCTTATTAGAAACAAAAGTATAGGAACTTCGGTCAAATTTTGTTTTTCTGAAGTTTAAAATACGATTTTATTGTTGGTCAGATATCTAACATTTGGATTTTGTTTGGCTAACAATATTTGTTTTTAGTTGGTTGAAAACCCAATATTTTTACAATTCTTTTGCAACCTTTGGATTTTGTTTGGTTAACAATATTTGTAGTCGCAACCTTTTTGCAAGCAGTCGCAATCCATTAGCAAACCAGTTGCAACCCTTTTGCAACTAGTTGTAAAATTCTTGCAATCACCTGCAAAGGTCTTACAAGTAGTTGCAAATTTCTTGCAAAGAAATGCAAATTAGGAACATACTTAGAGAGCTGAAGACTAGAAAAATTGAGTGATCTTTGTCTTGATCAAAACAAAAAATTTAGTGAGAGTTTTGATCGAATTTCCCATAAAAATACTTTTTCTTAGGGAAGGGCACTTTAATCTCGGATTCTCGGGCACAATTTGGCGGGATATTTGTCTTGCGAAGAGTTTGTTTCATGATCAGCTACTAGTGATATTGAGTAATAAAAGTTCTTGCAAAGAATTGGGTAATGTGTGAGAGCATTCCATTAGATAAACTGGTAGGATCTCTCTCACTATGTGGTCCCTCGACTAGATATTGGGATTAATTCTCTCGCAAGAGTATATTTAGGAAGTGTAAAAGCTACATTTTTGTACTAGATATTGGGATGGCAAGAGTATATTTAGGAAGTGTAAAAGCTACATTTTTGTACTAGATATTGGGATTAGGGTGCGTCTAAAGGCGCCTCCCTAAAATGCTATAGGGGCCTCCAATTGATGTTTGACCGTAGTCAACACCCGACATCTATAGGCGCCCCCCACTCGGACTGGCCCAGTCCGAAATAGGTCGGAGTACTGTCCAGTCCAATAGGTCTCAGACTGGCCCAAGTCGAGGCCATCTTTAGACTTCAGACTGATCAGTCTGAGAGAAGATAGAGAGTAAATCTAGGGTTTCTTCATTAATGGTTTGGATCTTATTAATGGTGGGGTTCTTCGTTACACTTGAAATTGGACAGTAGATCTAGGATTTCTTCATCACACTTTCGAAATTGGACAACATATCTAGGGGTTCTTCATCACGCTTTTGATATTCGCTGGCAAAATGTACGATTTTCATTCTGTTTTTAAGTTGGTTTAAGATAAAGAAAGTAGAGAGAGAAGGAAGCCGAAAAAGATTGAAAACGGATTTAGAGTTCAGGGTTAGTCTAGTGTTTAATTCTTTTGAAGATTAATGGATTTTAGTCAGTTGATTATTAGATTGAAAGTTTAGAGAGAAAGGAGAAAAACGAAGAAGAGAAGAAGAAGACGGAGGTGCTCAAGAGGCCCCTATAGATGTTTTGGGAGGCGCCTACATAGGAGAGGCCCCTACAGTAGTTTTGGAAGGCGCCTACAGCCGCTCCCTTGGGATTATTTCTCTGACAAGAGTATATTTAGGAAGTGTAAAAGCTACATTTTTGTACTAGATATTGGGATTAATTCTCTGGCAAGAGTATATTTAGGAAGTGTAAAAGCTTACATTTTTGTAAGTGAATAGAGTAAGAAGAATAAGAATCAAAATAAGTGATGAAGAATCTTATCCATCTTTCAAATTGAATTTAGGGAATATATGAAAGAAAACACTGTTAAATTACAATAGGGTTCTCATACTGATTTCGGAAATTCTAAATTTCGTCAAGAAATTTATGTGATGAAAGAAAATAATAGAAGATACTACAAAAGTAAACCCACTCCAAACGTAAGTAGGAATCAACCAACCATCAAAAAAATGAAAATGTCTATCAAGTGAGAGAAATAATTAACTAAAAAATGAAGATCGTTAATTTTGTTTAATTCTGGGATAAACTTTGACATGTAGGTGTTTGGTTAAAATAAATAGGACAACCATATTTGCTCCAAAGAGAACCAAAGGACTACTTGGGCCACCATATTAGTGCAACAACTATTTTGGCCCCTTGCCAGCAATTTCAGTAAAAACAATTTAACTTTAATTCGTTTTTCTAACATTACCCACTTTTTTGGTTGTTTTTATTCTCTTTTATTTATACATCTTTCTCTTTAATTTATATCTATTTTCCTTTTTTATGTTTGTTAAATTTTTTTTCTCTATGAATTTAATTAACCTTTTGTTATTGTTCAAATTCTCTATCATATCTGATTCTCTCTTTTCTGTTTGAACTCCTTTCTGCATTCCTGTACGATAACTTTATAAATTTTAATTAAACTATTTTTTTCTCCAATTGATTCTCTTTTTTCTCTCTCATATGTGTTTCTTTAATTCTTATTTCACTTCTGTTTGAGGTTAACTCTTCTTCAGTTTTTGATGAATCTGCATTCACCTCAATCGGAGTAGAAAATGAGAAAAAAGAATTAATTAGAGAATAAAAAGTTAATAACAGAATAGAGATAGTTATAGCAAAGAAGTTGCCAAAAATTTGTCCGAAAGATGTAGAAGAAGAATGAATCAGATACTAGAGAGAAATATAAGATAGAAAAAGTTGTGGAGAGAGGAAAATGGAAGAGCGAGAGAGATAAAAAAAAATAACTAGAGAGAAAAATGTAATAAGAAAGAGAACAAAAACGAACAAAAGAGGGTAATATTGGAAAGAAAAATAAAAGCTTAACTTTGAGTAAATTAACCGAATGGTCGGTTAGGAGCTAATATGTTTAGCGGGGAAATCAGAGAGGATAAATGAACTAGATAAAGAGAAGGGATTAAGTGCTGAATAATCGTCCCCCCTTTTCATTGATCAAGAACATCTTTTATAACGCTCACTTTACAACCATACGAGCAATTAAAATAAATATGACTTAGGGTTGATCATGCACTTATCCCACTAACTTAACATGGATAACGGAAACTAACTACTAGATAATAGAAATTAACTACCAGGGAACATGAAAACTAAATTAGCCACATATCATTCCTTCTCGCGCAGAATGTCCTTGTACTCAAGGACAAAATCAAAACACGTCTTTGAGAAGCGTCATTTATTCTCCCATGTAGCGTCCTCTGGTGGTGCACCTTTCCACTTTACTAATATCTCGGTTTTCGGGCGATGAGCTCCTTTACGAATGATCTGGCTGCTGAGAATAAATTCTGGTTGAGGCAGAAGCTCTGACGTGTCTGAAACCGATGGTAGGACTTGAGAGAGTGGCGAAGTTGGGTCGAGTTTCCTTTTTGAGAGGTTTTCATGGAAGAGATCGTGGATTTCTGGTTCAGCAGGCAACTCTAATTTATCTGCAACTGGCCCAATACGCTTCATGACTCGATAAGGACCACAAAAGCGTGGAGATAGTTTCATTGAACTTCGAAAAGCCATTGTAGATTGACGATAAGGATAAAGCTTGAGAAATACAATGTCTCCGGCCTCGAATTCTACTTCACGTCATTTTTGATAGGCCTTGGGCTTCATACGCTCTTGGGCAAGTTTTAAATTAGTGCGTAATTGTTCAAAATTTCTTTACGGGACTTTAAGTGTTCATCGACAGCTTGAACCTTTGTAGTACCCGAAACATAAGATAACATGGTTGGCGGTTGAACTCCATAAACAGCTTCAAAGGGTGATATTTTGGAAGCTGGATGCACAACAGTATTATAACTATACTCATCCCATGCTAACCACTCCATCCACTTCTTTGGCTCATTGTAGGTAATACAACGAAGATATTGTTCAAGTGTTTTGCTGGCAAGTTCAGTTTGTCCATCAGATTAGGAGTGATAACTTGAGCTCAAACATAACTCAATATCCTGTGATTGAAACAAAGCTCGCCAAAAAGAACTTAAAAATATATTATAACGATCACTTACAATGGATGCTAGAGCGCTGTGATGACGCGTGATTTGGTCTATAAAGGCTTGAGAAACTACAACTGATGTGAAGGGATATCGTAAGGAACAAAATGAGCATATTTTTTCAATCTGTCTATCACCGCCATTATGACAGATTTTCCTTTGGAATTTGGGAGCCCTTTAATAAAATCTATTGCTACATCAAACCGTACCTCAGCTGGAATTGAAAGTGGTTGAAGAAGTCTCGCCAGTACCAAACAGTCAGTTTTGCATCGTTGATACGTATCACAATTTCGTATAAACTCCTTCACACTTTTCTGCATTTTGGGCCTATAGAAACACGATTTGATACGTTTCTTATGGTATCCAAAATGTCCTCTGACTGGCGTGGAATGGTGTTCTGCTATAATAACTAGAATTAGAGATGAAGTATAACTTACTACAACTTTTCCTTGACGAAACCATACACCATCACATTCAAAGTATTTGTGAAGGCTCATTTGAGATGATTCCACTGATATTTTCAAGTAAAACGAATCATTTTGCACCTCATTCTGCAATTGTGTCCACAAACTAGAGATTGGGGTAGAGATTCCAGACAACTCCAACTCTACTCTTTGAGAAATCGCATCGATCAGCACCTTGATTTTCCTTCCCTTTTTATATTGAATCACGTAGTCATGCCCCAAAATCTTAGGTAGCCAGTGTGTTTGAATTGAGTTGTGATTTTTTGTTCTAATAAAAAATTTAGACTCCTCTGATCAGTGCGAACAATGAAAGGCTTCCCTATCAAGTAATTAAGGGCGCCAGTTTCTGATTGCTTTTACAGTTGCCAGCATTTCCTTTTCATATGTCGACATAGATAGAGATGAGGTCTTCAAAGACTCACTAAAATAGACTATAGGTCTGTCAGCGTGCATTAGAATAACAACAACACCACAAGTGTCACTCTCAATTACAAAGGGATGTGAAAACTCAGGTAACTTCAAAACTGGCAGAGATCTAAGGGTGTGTTTCATGTTCCGAATTGCTACTTCCACTTCAGAAGTCCAATGATACCCATCCTTTGTAAGGAGACGATATCATGGTGTAGTTATGCTTCCAAAATAAATAATGAACGTGCGGTAATATCTTCGAGAAATCAACGTAATGATTGAAGGGTTGTAGATGTTGGCCATTCCAAAATAGTCTTAATTTTTGATGGATCAGTAGCAACTCCTTCCTCTAAAATTAGATGGAATAGGTGTTAGAAGTGACTCGAATATGGATTGGTATCGAACCCGGTTTACGAGCCGCCAACCCGTTTACAAGGTCTCGACGCCGAATATTAGACCCGTTAGCGAAGCTGATTACTAAGACAGAGCTAGTATGCGAAGCAGGGCTGTGAGGCAGAGTTGGACTCCGAGACAGAGCTGGAATGCGGAAGCTAGGCTTATGTCGGTTGTAGAGAGAGTCGGTTGTAGAGAGTCGGTGAGGCGGTGGGATTAGGGTTTAGTGGCTATATAAACTAAACCCTAAGCCGATATCAGTAAGCACAATCTCACGAATCTCTTGTGTAAACTTGTTTGCTTATCATAATGGAAATCATCGCGTCGTTGTCGCCGTGGAGTAGGCCTCACCAACCGAACCACGTAAATCTATGTGTTTTGTTCTTGATTGTTCTTTACCAAGCCTATTGCTTGTCTTAGATTACTCGTATTGTTCACATTAACCCTGATTGGGCACAACAATAGGTACTCTGTAACGTCCCATGTTTTCAGTTAAAGAAATAAAAGCTTACAGTTAGAAGAGAGAGACTATTTTACATTTGGGCCAAGTCAAAATAAGGGTAAATCAACACTTGGTGCAGATTTTAGGAGGTTCTGTACAATCAGATAAAATTCAGGGGTCGTTTAGAAACTTGACGAAAATTGGAGGATCAAAGTGTAACTTCGGCAAATTAAAGACAAGAAGAAAAACAAATTTTATATGTCTTGTGCCATTTTTTTCTTGAGAGGGTTAGGGTTTGGTATGAGAAACTCTGAGAGAAACCCTAGATACTCAAGGGGGGAAACTTTCCCTTTGGATTGACGGCAACCGCCACTAATCACAGTCGGCCTAACATCGCTTATAAAAGGCCCCCCACATCGTCCTTCATAGGACACGATCTCTTTCACCCAAAAAGATCACAAAAAACTCAGAGTTCTCATAACTCGCCCCCAAAAAGATCAATTAATATTCATTCTTTTACTGCAAAGAGCACCCTGACTGGCTTGAGCGTCGGAGCGGTTTCCGAACCCTTTGCAGGTTTTCCCCCTCCCGAACAGACGAACAGGAACAAAAAGCTGGAGCAAGGAGCGAGGAGTAAGAGCAAGGAGCAAGGAACAAGAGCCAGGAGCTGGAACAAAGAGAAGCAGAGCTGAAAGCAGAAACACGAAGCTGATCAATCCCCTAAACTTAACGGAGGATTCGAACATAACGGAGGTTGTCATGCATCAACTCCCTATCTCATGTTGATCTAACGGAAAGCCATTTTTTGACATCAGTTGTAACCTTGAGGCAGATTGTTTATTCCAGCCCCGGTAAACTTTTTCTAAACGAGGCGTTAGGTGTTTCGATGTTTCTTTGGTTATATGTTAATGGCGTTTTACGTTATTTCAAAGTTATGTAGTTATTGAACAAGTCAAACAAATATGTATATACTAACACTTTTAGTTATTTATAAATTATATGGTTTTTATGAGACTTTTGTAGGTCTTTTGTGCTTTGGGTTTCGACCCTAAACTGAGTTGAGTTAGTTTGAGTTTGTTTAGCTTCCGCTCTGTCGTGTGATTTTGTGTATGCGAATGTATGGTTTGCATGACAGATTTTACAGGTGCGAAAGGTTCGATTTACGGAGGAGACTCTGCCAGAATTTTGTCTCGTCTGTGAATTGTCGGGGCGTGGTCTTGTCTATTTCGGGACACGGGGCGTCACATACTCCACCGGCAAAACTCCAAATGACAGTTTGACAGTTTACCATAGAGTTTATTAGTTAACAGAATTTCCAATACTGCCTCTAAATGGTGTAGGTGTTTCTCCCAGCTTTTGCTATAAATTAAGATATCATACCAAAATGAATTTTCGAAGATGTGGTCGAAATAAGTCATTCATGAGGCTCTGGAAGGTGGAAGGGGCATTTGTTAACCCTAGATGCATAACGATAAACTCGTAGTGGCCCTCGTGAGTACGAAATGCCATCTTGTGGATGTCTGCATCCTTAACCCTAATTTGGTGGCACTGTGTAACTTATCCAACAATTCATCTATTACGGGAATATGGTATTTGTCTTTCACTGTAATATCAATAAAAACACGATAATCTACACAGAGACCCATCCTTCATCTGCCTTACGAACCAATAATGTCGGAAAGGATAAAGGACTATGCTTTGACGTATCAAGCCAGAAGCGAGTAGCTCCTTGACAATTTTTTCAATCTCTGCTTTTTCGTAATATGAGTTTCCATATGGTCGTACGCTTACCGGCCCAGAATTAACCTCCAAAGGAATGTTATGGTCATGGAAACGTTGTGGCGGTAAGTCAGTAAGCTCAATGAAGACATCAATATATTTCTACAACAACTCATCTATGTCACTCCATGCTTAGAGGTAGTTTCAGATACATTACATAACATGATATGTAAAAAATAACCGACACCTTCTAGGTTCTGAAGTTGTTTGTTGGTAAGAATCTCCAATTCAGATCTTTGTCGCCCCTTAAATTTGATTGATTGACCATCTTTCTGGAAGTTTATAGTCAGATCCATATAGTTGGTTTCCATCGGTCCTAACGTCATCAGCCATTGAACTTTCAAAACTGCTTGACAAACCGCAACCGGTAGCACATAAAAATCAGCAGTGACAAAGAAGAAAATGATTGGAGAATAACCGTTTAACCTAGAGAGAGAAAGAGAGATCCAGATCTAGTTTTCGGGCGAAGGGTCTCCCTTCGCCGGATTTTCCTCTTTTTTGCATTCATTTTTCAGTTCTTCTGCTTTCACTTCATCTTCTCCTCTTCTTTGTTTTCATCCGATGAAATTTCGGTTCACGTTTTTTTGGGGTTTGATTATACGAATACTTCTACTAGGAAGTTATCATTAGGTTGCTTTTCTCTCTACTCTTCAATTTCTGAACTAATAAGAGAATCATGTTGGTAATAGAATCTCTGATGGAGAGATTATTGGACAGTTTGGCTCTTTGATCCTCTTCATGGGGATTTCCCTTTGTTGCCATTGGTTTGATATTATCTTAATTTGTGTGCCCTAATGGAAAATATCTCATATCTATAGTTTTACTGAAACTCACAAAGGAAGGCATTGGATTAATGCATAGTAGTCAATATGACATGTCCGATTTGTTTTTGGGTTAGGAGGAGAGACAAGACCTAACCTACAAAAACCCAACCACCACCACCACCTCCTCCACCATTATCCCCTTTCTCTCTTTCTATCTATCCCCTTTCTTTCTCTCTATCAGAAACTATTCCGACGACAATGTGCCCTCTTAGGCTGATTTTGGGACTCCTTTCTGCTACCCTTGCTGGATTCTTCGTCTTAAAGAATCTAAAAAACAAAGACGATTTTGTTTCTGAAGAACAACCCATTGATGAATCAGCACCCTTAGTCTCTCGACCAACAAAGGTACTATCTGCAATTGGTTCTGGATTCTGGACTTGTGTTGATATGGCGAGTGGAAGGTATTTGTGGAGGCCTTTATCACCTTCATCAAAGAAAGAAGCATGAAGATGAAGAATTTTATTAGTTATTATTGTCCTATGCTTTAATGGTGATGGCGGCGGTTATCTCGTGATGGCGGCGGTTTCCCGGTGATGGCGACGGTTTTCCGGTGACGGAGACGGTTTTTCGTGACGGTTGCGATTTTCCAGTACCATTGGTGGCTCTTTTAGTTTTTTCAAGTTATGTTGTTGACCTTTAGGGTATTTTTATCTTTGATCTTTAGGATCGTTTCATATTTCTTCTTTCTTACTTTCGTCAGTGTCTAGTCAATTTTTCTCAATACATGAGCACTTTACATTCGAAGTTCTGCGAACTTACTTATGTAACTCTCAAGTATCTGGCCGAGAGGAATAACATTTTTATCCCTGTAAATTTGTGATTGTATCACTTATATGAATGAAATATGGTTTCGGGGTTTCAAAAAAAAAATCAACAGTGACCATAACATTTTTTATCTTTAATGTGTGAGCAAGACAACAATCAGAGCAAAGTATACGTCCACAATTATCAACCACCACCTGAAAAGACGTATCATTCACAATATGTAAGGATATTTGGCTACAATAGTTTGATGAATAAAATTGTGGGTGCTCCCTCCATCGATCAACACTGTAATGTCATGATCTCTGAGTTTCACAAACACCCTAATAGTTTGGGGTTGGTTGATGAGCCTAAAAATAGGTCTATTCCCGCAAGTATACGGGGTCAAGTTATAGTATTTATAATAAGATCGAGTATCGTCCCAAGAGATAGGTAGGTAACTTCAGATATTGACGGCGAGTTTAACCCAATAATCAAAATGTCAATAGCTAACTTAGACTAACACACACACCCCACTTTATAAGTTTGATGATTGATTTGTAAGAAATAAGAAAACAAAAAGAACTAACTAAACTATCTAAGTAAGAGGTGAGAAGATATCTAAGGTTATAAAATCCACCGCATAATTTCACTTTATAAAACAAGCACTTAATTACTTAAATCTCTTTTATATTTACTCGGGATCCAATATAATGAACTATTTGGATTCCGGATGATGTTCTAGATAAAACAATTTTATAATCACTAATTCTAATTGTCTTCCTTATAGAGATTCGGATCACTTAACTATTATTCATCATCTAAAAAGCATACTCCATCTAACAACTTAACGAAAGTATGAAATATCTAATTATGAGGCATGAATAATGGAAAGAAAATCCAATCCATATAGATAAACAATCAATAGACATTAAAGCACATCAAAGGATTTAATTAATCAAGAACAAGTATTATAAAGATCCAAAATGGGTTTCATTCACAACCTTAGATTGCTAAATTAACTATACATGGAATCTAGAATAACATTCATTGACATTGTAAAATAAATGAAAATACTAAGAAATTAATGGAAAGAAATCACCAAGAATGTTCCAACTCCATATCCCCATGTATCTCCATTTTATCCAAGATTTGCTCCATTTTTGCTCAAGAATTTTACTCCAAGAAATCCAAATAATAGCTATTTTATTGCCACCCAAATAAGAAAAAAGAAAGAGAAGGGAGAAATTAGATCTAGAAAGAAGTTGGAAAGAAGAGATGAAGTGGGTAAAGATGATAGAAGAATATGGAAGAAAGAAGGAGATGACTATTAATGGTAGAAAGAATAGTGGTAGAGAAGAAGTAGTAGTATTAGTAGAGAAGATAGAAAAAGAATGGGAAAAATGGATTAGGTTGAAGAAAGAAATAGGTAAGAAGAGGTTGAAAGAGGAGAGGGAGATTGAGAGGGTTTGCAAGTCTAGGTTTTAATGGAGGAAGGGACTTATTTATATAAGGTTTTGGTTTTGGTTGGGTTAAATGGTAAAAAGATTTAAAAGATAGGGTCATTTTGGGAATTAATGGGTTAAAGTGCAAAAAACCTAAAATAATTCAAATAGGGCTGGCGGCTAGGGTTAGTTGGGCATTCGGATGCTGGGCTGTAGCCGGGTATAAGATAATCGGATGATACGGTTCAGGAGCCGTTAGATTTTGGAGCGCTCGGATCTGGACTATCAATAGAGAGCCACGTGGCCGGGAGCATGAATTTAACAAGCTTCAGGTGTACGGGATAAGTGATAAAGGCTGGGACTCACAGCAGCCGTGCGATCTACAAAACACGGAAGGTAACGGTCACGATTACAAAGCGAGCAAGGGACTACTGGATTAAATTGAAACGCGCTACACTGGATCGTGCTCGATGGCCACACTTCGCTGTTCCCCGGGTATACACAACTTAGATGCAATGGCCTCCAGACTTCGCCACGTGTCCGGCGCAATACCGTATGCCCGAATTCTACCGAGAGTATCCCACCAAGTCAACAGCATTTGACCCAACTTTGACTTTGCCTAGTTCACTCATCCGGACTCCGATTTGACTTCCGTTTTCTCCTACGGACTCGTCTCGACCTCTACTTTTCAACCACGCACTGACCTTGGCCAAATTACCAGATTGTCCTTGACTCCAAATGACCAAAATACCCTTCATGCATCTTTTCCTCGTTTTTAACCGTTTTTCACATCTAACTCCGCAAAAGACACCTAATCAAGAAAACCAACCATTTTATTATAATAAAGACTTGAAATCGACTAACTTGGCTAAATTAAACGACTTAGATGGGACATTTTCATGACCCATCATTGGTTGATACCAGTCATGGCATGGAATGAACTCTGGTATCAGATCTGGTAGGTTGTCTGATTGCTCTTATAGTTAACTTTTCTCTTTTCTATTTCAACTCGTTTCTGCATTCCTGTACGATAACTTTATCAATTTTAATTAATTTTTTCTTCCAATTCATTCTTTATTTTCTCTCTCATATTTGTTTCTTTAATTCTTATTTCACTTCCGTTTGAGGTTAACTCTTCTTCTCCATTGACGTCAATCGGACTAGAGGACGAGGAAAAAATTAATTTGAGAAAAAAGTTACTAACAGAAGAGAGAAACATAAGATAGAAACAATTGAGGAGATAAATATCAGATATTAGAAACAAATAACACAAATGTTGTAGATTTGGGGCATCCAATATATCTATGGGGAAAAATGACTTTGATCAATTAGATTGGATCAAGGGGCAACTTCATTTTAAGTCCAAAAATTGACTTTTTTTGCCCTTTAATTCTTATTTCACTTCCGTTTGAGGTTAACTCTTCTTCTCCATTGACGTCAATCGGACTAGAGGACGAGGAAAAAATTAATTTGAGAAAAAGTTACTAACAGAAGAGAGAAACATAAGATAGAAACAATTGAGGAGATAAATATCAGATATTAGAAACAAATAACACAAATGTTGTAGATTTGGGGCATCCAATATATCTATGGGGAAAAATGACTTTGATCAATTAGATTGGATCAAGGGGCAACTTCATTTTAAGTCCAAAAATTGACTTTTTTTGCCCTTTAATCCAGACAATGGAAGTTTTTTTTGCTAGAAGTCCCTTCCACTTAAACGAAAGGGACTCCAAAGAGGGTTTCCAGTGACACCTCTTCGAGGTTTTTGTGGTTGGTCGGACACGAACATCTAGTGGTTGGTCGGACACGAACATCTAGTGGTTGACCGACCACGAAACGTCTCGTGGTCTATCGTCCGCAAGATGTTTAGTGTACGTCACGTGGTGGGTCGACTACGAAAAACTAAGCTCTCATAGAGGGTTTCTCTGGAAATCCTCCTCGAAGTCTTCTAAATCTGAGAGGCCAGCGCTTTGGGGAAAGCTAAATAGTTTCCGGGGTGTGAAATTTTAAAGGGAATATGCAAAATTTTGAAAAGTTTCCGGGGAAACATATTTTATGGGGAATATGATTCAAAATAAAAAACTCTCCCCTCACCTCCCTCCACCTCACCTCACCTCCCTCCACCTCACCTCACCTCCCTCCACCTCATCTTCTCTCTCTCTCTTCTGCGATAGGTCGCCGGCCGGAAAATTTTCCGTCCGGCGACCATGAAAAAAAAATAAAAAAATTTCACTCTCTCTCTCTAGAAACTCCGGCGAAGGGGTTTCCCTTCGCCGGAGTTCCGGTCTTTTCTTCAACAAACCGACCCCTTCGCCGGAGTTTCTAGAGAGAGAGAGTGAAATTTTTTTTTTTTTTTTCATGGTCGCCAGACGGAAAATTTTCCGGGTGGCGACCTAATCGGAGAAGAGAGAGAGAAGATGAGGTGGAGAGAGAAGATGAGGTGGAGGGAGAGAAGATGAGGTGGAGAGAGAGAGTTTCCCCTAAATAAAATTGTCAAACAAAATTGACCAATTTTTTACCAAGTCTTCACACTCCGGAAACTATTTAGCTTTCCCCAAAGCGCTGGCCATCTCAGACGAAGGGGGGGTTCAACGACGAAGAACACAGTTCCATTCCTTAAGCCAAAAATAAAGAAACCCATAAGTCAACGTCTTTACTCTGGGAAGATTTTTTTTTTTTTTCTAATGCCCCAAAGGGCCTGCCATCACGCAACGTCGGTTGGTCAGAGAAACCATTTTCTTCAAGTGAGGATCTTGACCTGACGCCATTGTTGCTGGAAGAAAAGTTTAGAGAGGGAAAGAGAGAGAGAGAGAGAAAAGATGATTTACAGAAAATGGAGTCTGCTTACAGGTCCACCTGCAATCTTGGGCTCAATCGTGGCAACTGTTATCGTCGCTAACTTCCTTTTCGTCAATAACGTGAGTCGTTCCACTACTTCCAACCCTAATTTTCTTCATATCAAATCTAACAATTGCTACTTTTATACTTGTACTATAATTAGCATACTAGAAAACTGTTAATTGAACTTTTCATTATCATTCAATGTTATCTCAATTGTTCAATTTTTCATCCTCAATTGGGAAATTTTCGAATTAAGGGTATGTTTGAATTTGATTATACATTAATAGAGCTAGTTGTAACAATTTAGGTTATATGGATCTTATCAGTTACCATTTTCCAATTGGATGATCTTAAGATCTAAGAGTTAGATGGATGAGTACTTGAGCTGTAATTTTAGATGATATAAGTATTAAGTTTGTGAGCATCCAAACGTAATCGAACCACAATGAGTGGAGAGATCCTCTATACGTCAATAATGATAGGAAGCCTGAAATGGCCTGCCCAAAATTGGGCCAGAATTTCAGGCCTTATTTCGGTCGGCCATTTCAGGCATGTTATCATTTTTGATATACTTTCTACTTGATCATGAGATGTCGGTCCTTCCTTTACTTCATATACGACTCTTCTTACACGTCCCTTCACTTGTGTTGGTCTACGAGTCATTAGGTTTCAAACTCAAAAGCAAGTAGCAATTAGTGAAGAGGTTGTAGATCTTATCTTACTCGGTCGTGATACTTCCGTTCGTCGATGTGAGACTATTCTTACCATAAGTATACGAAGCAGGAGGTGGTATTGGAGTTCCATGAATCCATTCTAGTAATTTTGTTGAGTAGTAAAATATGTGATTACAACAAGAAGTACATGCTTCAGTTGTATCTTGGGGTAGAACAACTCGAAATGAATACATTGAGTAACCATGTGTTTTACTGTTATTAAACCCGAACTAGCCAAAGCTCTAAATTATGCTTATCGGTATCAACTATGAAACGAATAAACAAAAGCAAATGAACAAACCACATGACAACTTTTCCTTCTTAGGAAACTAGATAGGTTTTGTGCGAGAAAATAGTCATATTCGTCTAACGATTCTTTTATACGATGCTGCCATTAAACCTAAGTAGTTGGCTTACGACTCTGTTCCAGTTCCAGCACGACAATATATGGGGAGAGAACCCAATCCCAGTGAAGTCATTGTTGCATCCATGTAATTATAATAATAATTAAAAATATATTTTCAACCTTATTGTCTATGAAATTTTTTGTTGTTTTTAAGTTGCGATGCAATTTACAGGATCCTTTTTCTCGGACTGAGAAAAGAAAGGAAGTTCCATCATCCACCAAATAGACGACTGGATAGATGGGCTGGTTAACTTTCAGACCCCTTTTAAAGAAAATAAATTAATAAAGCTCCAGTGTTATCTCAAGTCCAGCATTGAAGACTATCGGAGCACTTCAAAGTGAGTTTTTTCTTTCTTTCGCGTACATTTTTTAAAACTTAAATTTTTGTTACCTGAATGCATTAGATGTTCTTTGATATAATTATTCAGTATTTAAGTTCTCTAGAATTTTGAGTCTATTTGTAGGCTTTCAGCTAGAATTATAATTTTGAAATGCGAAAACAGTATTCCTTTAATGAGAATGGTTCTTAGCTTTTGCTTATCTTGTATTTATTTTTACTTCTTTAATCCCAGAAGCATGAGCTATTATGTAAGACTTTCAGGTTCTTTTATGTTTTGGTTTTGGTACAATAGGTGAAACCAGACTCGTGATAAGTGGTTTTGGACCTTTTGGTTGAGAATCAGTTCACAAAATTGCAATCAGTTTGTTTTCTGATTTTTAAGTACTCATTGCTATTTGTTGAACGATGAAGAACCAGAGAGCCTATGACTCACTTCATCGAAAAATTCCCTTGGTGAAATCTGTAAATGTAAATCCATTTAGAAAGAGATCATATGCATATTCAATGAAATGGTTATTCTTATCTGCTAAAATAACACTTCAATAGTTTAAACTAATAAAAAATTATAGGTAAATTTGCTCTTGTCCAATCATTTCAATTCAGTTCTATCGATATTGAGACTCTCTCTACCTAGAATCGGATTGAATCCCTTATAAAACTAATTATGAAATATCACCTCGGGAAAAGGGTTGTAATTCGAAAAATTAATCATCCATGCAACAGATTTTAGTTACATTTGATCTTCTCTGTGTTCTTTTGTTTGTTGTTCTGAACTACTCAAGTTCAGACTTCATTAGAAGTACTTTTAACTCGAATTGAAGGTGCTTTGTATCTACATATAGAACTATGTTAGCATGAAAGTCTTTGCCTGTCTGTCTGGGGCTCTGAGCTCCAGTATAGAGTCCGAGGGTTCTGGCTAGTGTGGAATAAGTTGTACAAACCCTTTCCGTAGAATTACTTGTATAATATGTCAAACCCATAAGAAATAGTAAACAGTTCTAACGTCAAGTTAATCACAACAAGATCTCTTAAAATGGAAAATTATCAATCATTGGACCTAATAACTAAGAAACAACTCTCTCTAAGCCAGCAGAATATATATACTGCAGAAATTCAATACAATTAATCTTTGGTCATCACAAAGTGGCAGCTCAAACATCTGAAACTTTTCCTTCTTTAGGCAGCAATTTGTGGAGCTTTCATTCCAAATCCATGCTTTAACTTTTCGATTCTGTTTCCAAGGTGAAAATGATGTTAGAAATCTGAAGAAAAATGCTATTCGATGCACAAGAGTTTTTAAACATCTCCAAGGAGATGGTTTTATACTTCACTATTTTTTTTCTGTAGGGTATGCTACTATGCTGTATGCAAATAGTATGATATACTATTTCCATTGTATCTTCAGCAATAATACAAAGATGGCCCCTTAGTATTTTTGTTTTGTTCGGTTGGATACTCATTACTCGTACACCCGTAGATTAGATTACGTATACACATCTTGTGTATTTGCACGTAATCATTTTACAGGTACCATTCAATGCTCATATAACATGAGTATATTGTAACAATTGGCGGCCCTTAAGTAAAAACTTCCAAGTAAATGCAATGGACTTAAGACAACGTATGTGGGCTTTATCCTTGTTTGGACTTTTATCGTTCACACTGTACGACAACTGGTACAAGTGTCTGATATTAAATGTCGAAAAGTAAGTTTCGGGAGGCAATTATGACTTACGTAGGGGCAAGCTTGCCGAGGCTCTCCAGCTCTTGACCTGAGTTTTCCTCCACAACGGTTCCCGTAATCTCAATGATATAAGATTTATCTTTTGTTGTTGGAAGTCCTCTGCTAGCTAGTAAATCCAAGTCGTTGTGATGAAGTTCTCTCCCATTTACGAAAACGCCAGTATTTCCACCGGCACAATTCTTGGGCATGGGGTAGTTGAATTCTTCAATAGATGGCTGCAATATAAGTAAGTATCTTGGTTAATATATATGGGAAAGAGCGAGAAAATTGAAACTTCATTACTACTGAAAGAGAGATGAACATTTGTTCAAGAATATCTAACCGGAATTATGCCGAGACATGGCTGACCCATCACACCCCAAAATCCAGCTCGGACGTCATACCTGGAGTAAGGCAGACAAGAGAACCCATAAAGATATCATATCCAAATAGCCTACTCAAGTTTCCGCAAAAACTCCTATGTTAGGTCAAATTAGTCGCCTGCTCAAGTGTGACATTCCAAGTTTCAAACATATGACATGTATGAGCTTTTGAATCATTAAGTAGTTACAGAGAGAAAGTTCTCTTACTACAATTGGCAACAACATGACGACAAGGATGACAACAATAGGAATGAACACGAAACATATCTACAGAATGAATGCAAACTTTGCAACTTGAACAAGAAGAAAGTGGAAAAGGAAGATCTTACCAGTATTGACCAGGATGGATACGTCCAGCTTGCTTCTCCGCTTTCTTAACCAACCAATTTGGTATCGGCTTCCCATTCACCGAAACACTGGATACTTCATTCTCCTCAATGTGGTTAGATCTCGTGGCCTCTCTTAAGCCTTTCTTAATCAAACCCGCAAAGAATGACATACCACCTTTGCTATTCTTACTCTGATCTTCTTCTCTAGTTGCCTCGTTAGAATCCTGAGACGTCCCAGTATTCGAGTACTCATTGAACGAAACTTCCATCTCAGTTGCCAATGATGCATCTTTTAAAGAGTTCTGTCTAGAGGTAGACTTAATCTTACCCATCTCTTCTTGATTCATGTGTTTACTCTTGTTTCCCTTCTCGAGCTTGTCCACCAACCTCTGGTAAGAAGAATACTCAAAATGCTCACACAGAGACGATCCTGGAAGTGGTGGAACCACACGAGCGACTACACAATCCGGACTTCCCTCACCCTCTGATGTACTGGAAGACGGAGATGGAATATCGTGTAGCTTCTCTGCCTCACTTAAGTTCAACTTTGGGTTATGACCAGAATTATCATAATCTTCGGAATAAGAGTTGGTGATATCCCGATTAGCTTGACGATAAGAGTGTAAATTACCTTCTTGGATTGCCTCAAGGGGTTCGTCATTCGCCTCCAAGTAATTGTTTTCATTTTTAGTACATACAAGGTTCTTACTCTCCATCGAAATTGTAATAATAGTAGAACAAGCCCCACATTTCAGCTTCCGTTCTTTCCGTTCCATCTGCAGAAACTTTCTTGGCAGTTGCAACAATTGGAGGCAATTATAGCATGTCACGAATGGAGCACCACCCTCTACCGGGTAATAACGGCGCCCACTCCGCTTAGCTACAACTGGTCTTTCTACACGCCCACCACCAGCACTACCAAATTCTGAATCAAAATCAGTTGACATTCGTGCACGGGGATGTCGATGACGACGTAAGGGAGGAGGATTGGTATCTTCAGGATAATAAGCCTGTGGGCGAAAAGTCTCACGGCTCTCAGGATCATAGAACGTTGTTCTACTTGGCCCATTGAGGAACCTTCTATCTGTCGAAAGGGTAGGTTGGACTAGTGGTGGAATTTGGAAATGTTTGTTGTAGCATTGATAACAAGAGCAAGCAGGTTGGTGAAAGAAAGTATTGTTCGGGTAAACTGCGTCTCGATCAAAATCCATGTACCTTCCATGGTGGTAATCATGATAGGGTCCGTGTGGGAAACGGTCTGTTGGCTGATTTGGAACTCTTCCATGGATGGGAGGCCCATATGAATCATGGTATCCATGGATTTCAGTAGGAGTATGTATTGGATGATAGAAATTAGGCAAATCCAAATCAGGTCTGTTTGTTAGAGGAACTTGGTCATGACTACGGTCGAAATATAACGGCCTTCGAACATGTTCCTCAGGTACAAAAGGCCTCCGAGAAGCTCTAATTGATCCAGGCGAGTCCACAGGTAACCTAAAATCACGACCATCAGGTCCACCACACGGCTCAGGAAGATGACTTCTTCCATCAAAGAGAACTTTTTCTTTCGGTTCACCACTTACATTACAAGACTTCCTCAATTGATCTTGCAGCTCCTGAAGTTTCTGCAAGAGCTCAGCTCGATCTTGTTCATGATACTCGACTCTCCTTGACGCATTTGAATTGTTTGGGTTCAAATTTGATTCACCATATCGAGAATTAGACCCTGAGTTCGATATTGGTTCACCATAGCTATAATCACAACCCGATTTTTGGTAGTTTGATGGGCCTTCATCAGGACAAGTACTACTTAAAGTTCTAGCACCTTCATCGACAATTCTTTTCGTTCTTGAGTTCATGATTAAACCATCTCTTTTTGGATCTGATCTATAAGAAAGACTAGCAATTCCAGTTTGGGATTGGGGTTTCATCTCCCTAGTTTCCTTACTAGTATTCGCTTTCATGAATTCATCTTTATTCATGTTTATATTATGATCTTCAATGGGAGCTTTAGATGAACGTCGATATTTAGAACTATAACCAGTAGTACTAGTAGCCATGATTTCAGTTAGAAGTTCTCTTTTTTCAGTTAACCTAGAAGATAAAGAAGAAGAAGAACTAGAACTTGAATTTTCTTCTTTCTCTTTTCTCTGAGTATTATCAATATCCATACCATTAATCTTCCTGTCACAACTCTCTGTTTTTTCAAAACCCATTTTTTCTCTCTCTTCATTTGACTTCTCAGATGACCCATCATTTGAAATTGATTTCATTTTCACTGTATTACAACAAAACTAAGTTAGAGAGAGAAAGAGCTAGAGAGAGGGAGAGAGAGAGAGAGAAATGGGTTACCTTGAAGAGCAGTGCCACAACCACCACATTGATAAACAGGAATATCAGGGAGTTCAGGGAGAAGGTTATCACATTTAGGGCAACGAACAAGTCGAACTTGTGTTCCTTCCATCATTTTTAAAGAAACTAAAAAGATCAAAATGAGCCTATAAATGAACTTCAAACTGAAAATCTCTAAAAACCCACCATTTTTAAGCAACTAAAACTTCAAAATCAATTTACTTAGAAGAACTTAGAAGAAGAACCACCATTAAAGGGTTTTGAAGAAATGAGGAAAATGGGTAGGAAGAAATTTCAGAGTCCAAACTTTCTTAGTTGGGAAAAATCAAAAATGGGTAGGGAGAAATAGTACTAACAGAGATATTTCTTCTGTTTTTGGAGCTATTTTGTTGAAAATCAGAGTTATAGGACAGTCACGTTTTAAAGTCATGCAAAAGAAGGATTAAACCGAGGAAAGTTAGAGAGAGAGAGAGAGAGAGAGAGAGAGAAAATGGGGAGTTTTGGATGAACAAATAAAGAAAGTTAGCATTTGGACTACGAGAGAATCAGAAAAGTATTCTTTAAAGCTGAAAAAACATCATACCATTTGGACTGAGAGTTTTTCTTCTTCTTCTATTAATAATTATTATTGATTACAACAAAACAAAAAAGATCAAGATTACTCATCTAAGAGAAGAGGTACCTTGACTAATCTTATTTATTAGATTAATTAAGAAATTTTAAGAAACTAGTAGTAAACTCTAATTTAAGTATTTATATTATTGTCTAATTGTGAATTCAAACATGATCAATGATATTGTATTATGAGTTAATTCTTATATGCCCCTTAATTTTGCCAAGTTACTTTTTGCTCCTCATTTTATGACCATCTAAAAAATTGACTAACATTCATGTGAAAAATTTGTGTAAATTCCAACTTTATCCTCTACAATTATTTGTTTTGCTTCCTGAATACTCTCATTTTTCTATGCTTAAAGTTAAAAATAAAGAACAAATCTAGCCACAAGGAAGTCTATGAATTTCCACCCTTTCTTGATCACAACTCACAAGAGGGAAAGCTCTACCCTTTCTTCAGATGAAAGGAGAGTTGTCCTCTTCCTACAAGGGGAGCCTCAAAACCACTGATTTTTGGTGGTTCTTCAAGTGAAGAATATAGTGGAAAGATAGAAGAGAGTAAAGAGAGAGGTTGGAGAGAACATTAATTACTTGAGGAGGTTTAAAAATAAATATTTTTTCGTGGAGAGAACAAATAAAAGAACAAAGTATTAATTTCTTAGTCACAAAGTTACATGTAATATTAAAAAAGCCACCATATTTCAAGAATAAGACGAATGTCTAGTAAAATTAATGTAAATAGGTTATTAGCTCTTAAAATAATTGCTAATTAGTTTTTAGGTCATTGCGAACTTTTATTATTCCAAAAGCACAATTTCATAAACTTAATCATGTATGCTCTTTCTCACCTCTGATCAACTACCGTCTCTGTCTCTCTTATCTCTCATCATTTAACATCTCTCTGATCTTCTTCAATCTGCAATTCACACAGGAAGATTTGTTCGAATTCGATTTGAAGTCTAAACTTTTGCATTTTGTTAATGGGTTGTCTTTATTTCTCTTATCTTGGGGATCCAAAATCTTTCTGGAAGCAATTAAAATCTTCAAACTTCCCTTCATTACAGGCTTCTTTGGGTAAGCCATTGTTAAAAGAAGAGCTAAGTTATAATGAGTGTCGAGATTTGGGTGGGAGGGGAAGAGTTGTTTCGATGACGGAAACAATAGGAAAGTGGAAGAGTAGGATCAACTGATTGAGACTTGCCAATGAGATAAAAGAAGATATCAGAAAAATTTGTAGCAAGGGGTTTGTTAGGTTCAGAAGAAACAAAACTATTACGGTTTTAGATGAAGACGATCAATTAGGGATTTCAATTTGTGCAAAATAATAAGATTTTCGAGGTTTCTACTTTGTCCCCATGGTCGTTGGAGCAAATCGTGTTCGGCAGATAAACAAGATCGCACACGTTTTTTGCACACATACAAAAAATCCACACATGTTTTTCACACATGTACAAATTTTAGACCTAAGTTTTTTTTTTTTTGTTGGAATTGATTTTTGAAGTAGACCCCTTGATTTAATTATAATAAAAAAAAATGTGGTTTATATGCCTAAACTCCTCTTAAGTTAGAGTTGTTCTTAGAACTTAAATTGGAGTTGGTGAATGTATGAAAGTAAAAAATGTAATAAAGGTGGTCATAAATCAAAGAGGGAAAAAACATTGAGTTCCTAGGTTTTAGTACAAAGAGAAAATAGTGGTATAATTATGAAATATAACCTATGGTATTCCACAAATAAATTTGGGAAATGATAGAGTGACTTAGAAATTGGTACTTAGAGGGTGACATATTTCCTTATTTAGAAATAAAAGCGGTCCCCACCGTAGTCAAACTTTGAAAAAACCTTGTCTTTTAGTGATTCCACATCAGCTGGGCACTAAAATGCCCAAAAAATTTGGGCTCTCTAGCATCTCCCAATAAATTTACCCCTCAGGCTTAGCTTAGGAGGACCATTGGATCCCTTGTATACCTACTCAGCCACTCCTGGATGCAACTCCAAAGAAATTCTTAAACCTATTTTGAAGAAGAAAGAAATTCTTAAACCTACTCACAAGTAATAAGTATTACAAATGGTACTATACAGTACTGTTAGGGTTTTCCAAGTTAACAATTCATAACAAAAAGAAAGAATTAAAGGGTGGAAAAGCAAAAGAAAATTTCAGCCTTATTCAGATGTCAGAAGACACTTTTACTTCAAATAATATCTGAAGTTAATAAAGAGTATCAATTCTCCCTATTCCATTTCACTCTCTATAATTTTCCTTTTTAGGAAAATGATTTTGATTGGTAGTATGGTAGAAGCATTTTCTCACAGATTAACTTGAGAGTGAACTTCATCAAAAAAAAAAACTTGAGAGTGATCAAAGACATTCATATATTTCCATAGAAATAATGTTAATTGACATGTTTCAAAACAAATTGTTTACGAAGACGATACATGAAATTTTTGAACAGATATCTTCCAAGATTTTTGTTCCTATATTTTTTCTATATTAAAGTTTAGAGGAGGTCTACCTATGGTCTAATGTATGTTGCATTCAAAAGTATACCAGCATAATTAAACATCTAACGCAAAATTTCTAATATCTCTTTATGCATTTATTATCTACGCTCAGTTGTGAGTGAAAAGTTGGAAAATCTCACAAAATGGTGAAGTTGGTTGGTAGTCTACGACTAAAGTGGATGATGTGTAAAAGAGGAAAGTGATAAACAAATAGATAAGCTTTCGTTTTCTCTATTATAACGTTTTCTCAAAAAGAAACTCTTCAAATAATAACTAATCTTTTGCGAATTTCTCTTTATTCTGAAGAAAAAAAAGAAAAATTAATCGGAAATATCAAAACTCGTAGATACAAAAATGAAAACTTATAACAATTATATAATATTTATTTGTGAAGTTTAGTTATTTACAATAAGTTTTTGTTTGGGGCTAATAAAAATTTCCTGAATTTTCTAGTCCTATCCAGTCTTCATTCAAGTGGAGGATATTAAAGAAGAAAGTGAAAGACAAATAAAGCTTTTGTTCATTTTTATTTTTCACTTTATTCCTAACGTTTAAAGCTTGAATTTGGCTGTTCTCAAAAGAAGTGAAATAACTCTTCCTTATTTCAACACTCTTCCCCTTTTCTTTCTTTTGAATGGAATATGTTCCTCCAATTTCTTTCTTTTTCTACTATCATGGATTCCAATCTCATAAGTTTACTTTCCAACAGTAAAGACATATCTGAATAAAGCTAAAAATAGGTATGTTGTTGCTATAACACCTCTATTGCTTAAGATCAAGCACAAAAAAGTTGGGGAAGTGTTAAAGGCGCCTCCAACGAGTGTAAAACTCTCCCTCAAATTTGTGTTTAGGGAGACGCCTATAACAATAAAAATATCATAATAACATTCTTTTTCCTTGAGACCCATCTAGACGTAAGAGGCAACTACGAGATTCAGAAGTTGATATGCATTTAACTAATACGAGCTCGTATTTTCCTTAGTGACATCAGTTTCTTAGATCAAAGGCCAAAAAATTATGTTATTAGTAACTTCCATTTGGAAGGTAACTTCTCACTGAAGGAGGAGGGAAGCTACACCTTATAGAATGCAACCTTATCCTTCAATTCTTTTTTAGAGCGTATAGTTGTTGAAATAATACAAAAGAGTTTAAGGATGAGGTAATGAGAGTGACAAATGTCAAATGGTTACGTTTGCAAATACTTGAGAAAATCGGAAACTACCCGCTTTAAAAGTAAAAAAAAAAGTGAACATCGTTATTGACCTTTTTTTTTTTTGTTGAATAAACATCGTTATTGACCTTGATATAGAGTTTTTAAGACGAATGCCCTTAGCATGTATGTAGGTGACACTTAAACTAGACCAAATTGATATCATTAAATGGAAAGAATTGTCCCAAAACAATATTTATTTTCTCCTGTGAAACTTAAGTATTGGACATTGTTGTTGTAAGGAACTATATGGTTAAAAAGTGGAGCTACAACATATAATCATGAATAAATACATGGTTGGAATAAGTAACAATGAAGTACTTTTTCATCTTTAGTTAATGTTATTTGATTATGTATAAATACATCATGAATAAATACATGAATTAACTAAGCCTAATAATTGTCTTCGTTAAAGACATCTTCGATCTTTAATACCATAAAAAGGCCTGTAAGGTTCATTTTATTTACACCCTTTAACACTGTTGGTGCCAAAATTTGACTTCTTGGAACCAGTCAAGATGTTGAAACTGCTACATTGAATTCCGATATACTCCTCATGATCAGCGGGACGAAACCTACAAAAAACCCGGAAACTAGTCCGACGCTCAAGACAATCAGGTTCACCTTACAGTTAAAATATTGCGTATCTAAACCCGAATTTATGGAGTTGTGACTTACTCGTAGATTGTGGTTTTGTCCGCTTTAAGACAAGATGATAATTATGTTTCCATAAATTAAATTTTCAGTTACGTTAGTTTCCGACAAATATTATTAATTTATATGTTTTATTTATAAATTAAAATATAGATATCTATAAAATAAAAACAGAAGGGAAAACGATGATTGGGTCAATCATCCTTTTTTAATAAAAGATATTGTCATTTCATCAAAAAAATAAATAAAAGATATTGTCTAGAAGCCCTTCTCAAAATTTAAAATATAGTTCTTCTTAGAAATAAAATAATCAATTTAAAGA
Source organism: Eschscholzia californica (assembly GCF_041429995.1). Taxonomy (NCBI): domain Eukaryota; kingdom Viridiplantae; phylum Streptophyta; class Magnoliopsida; order Ranunculales; family Papaveraceae; genus Eschscholzia; species Eschscholzia californica. The sequence goes on along the minus strand of NW_028238461.1, from coordinate 41,400,158 downwards.
AGAAAAAAATAACTGTTTCCTTATAAAAAAATAACTAATTTAAGAAAAACGAAACAAAAGAGGGTTAAAAAAAATAAATTAAAATCTCTCTCAATAAAATAATAACTAATTTAAAAAAAATGAAACAAAAGAAAATACTAACACTAAAAAATTATGGTATCGAGAATATAGCAACATTAAATATGGAAAGTCGGGAGAAATTAGGGTTAGAATTTCGACACATTTGTGTCTGTGCCCATGGGCACGGGATATACCCTAGTCTAAATAAAAATGGAACATAATCACCGATTCAATATAAAGACATAACCTTTCGAGCATAATGACTTAGGGACTTGAAGTAACGACTTAAAATTAATTTTGGAACTACAAACAATTTATTAAGTACTCAAATATAAATCAAAAAGTAAATAAGTCTAAAATTTTGCATTCAAGAAAGTAAAATGGTCAAACCTAAAATTTTGGAAGAATGAATAGTTCCTCTTGCCATAACCCTTTACCTTTCTGTTAGTAGTTTTGTTATCCCCTATTCATAGTTTTTAGAGTTTCTATGCGGAGAATCAAGAAAATTGGAAGATTGGGAACTTCCTTACTTTATCACTAGTTTCCTTACTGTTGTAATTCTTAGTGTTGGTCTAAATGCTAAACCTGATCTTACTATCGAAACTTGGACACACCAAAAAGCTCTAGAACGTCTTCAGAATCAGCAGATCGTTCTCTCATCTACAACTGCTAATGATTCTAATTGATTCCGATGAAGTATAGTGTTTTGGTGGTTTTCCAGTGATTTTCCAATGGTGATGGTGGGGGTCTGTTTTGTGGTATGAGATGGTGGTGGTTTTATGGTTTGGTTCGTGGTGGTTTCCTGGTAGTAACGGTGGTTTCTTCGTATTGGCGAAGGTTTTTCAGTGGTGGCGGCGGTTTCCCGGTGATGGCGGTGGTGGTTCCTTTGTTTGGGGGAAATTTAAGTCTAAGTAAAATATCTTTGTCGATCTTTAGGGTCTTTTCATTCTCGATCTTGAGGATCTTTTCATTGTCTAGCCTTTAGGGTCTTTGCATTTAGTTTTGTCTTGTTATTCCTTTCCCTTCATGAGGCACTTTACTTTCGAAAGTTCTGTGTAGTACTTTACTTAAGTAACTCTCATGTAGTTCTCAGAGGAATTAAAATTCTCAAACCAAGTAATATTGTGGATCCTAAAAAGGCACAATTTCGTTTGTTCCAAATTTATAGAGATTTAAAGCACCATGGAGTGATCCTCCTCCAAAACTTGTACTTTTTAGATATTTTGGAGTTTTAGCACTTCCAAACTCTATATCACTATAATTTAGAGATTTGTGAATAGGCATATCTCTAGACACAGAGATCTAGACAATTAACATGTTTTTGGTCTCCAGTAACTATATAATTTATATTTGAGTCGCTCATGTGTTTTATAAATTGACATTTATGACTCTTTGTACTTGTATTCTAATTAATTAATGATATTATTTAATTAATTAATTATAAATTAGTATAACTAAAATTGCATTCATAAAAGTAAAATATAAAAGCAAATGATAAATTATACCATATCGTCTCTCACAATTTAATCGTTTTTCTTAGACGAAACATCACCCAGTTTCTCCCATAAATGTTCAACCAAAGAAGGTAGAGAAGGTGAAGTCTCTGGAAGAAAGTCGCCCGCCAGAGATTCTTCAGTCGATTTTTTAGGTTGAATAAAGTGAGGAGGAAGAGAATGATGAGTGCAGGTGAGTTGGATAAAAATAAAACACAATTACAAAAATGTCATGAGGGTACAATTGAAAGGATAACACAATTTAGGGGTCACACTAAATTTCCAACACAATTAGAGGTCAAGCCCTCCAATTAATCACAACTTGAGGGCTTGAATAAAATTAACTGTAAATAAAAATAATGTGAGGGTAAGAAATCGCGGGTCAAGAGGTCAGCTGGACCGGGTCGTTGACTGGAAGTCGAACCTCCACCTGTTAATAATTTTGCGGTCACCGACGACATCCTTGGGCTCAACCTGTGACAAAAGAGACAGGAACGCACGCGACCGTAAGTCCCCTGGGACACCGGGATGGTGCTGGCCTAAGGGGGCTCCGACGATCAAGTCAGTAAGCTTGCAAGAGAAATAATATGTACGTGGATATTAACCTTGGAATGTTACCGTTGGTTGGTGTCGGAGTTTAGGTACAGCTTCTAGAGTGGCCGGAGCTCGCTCTCTACGGATTGACTGACTTGTTGGAGAGAGGTTATGAGGTCTATCCCTGGCTAAGGCAATCCTCGTAAATGTGGTGAAGTAAGGAAGGTCTGACCTCTAGGAGAGATAAAGTGGCTTGCTTATGCTTTAATCGTCAGGAGAGAGAAAAGTAGGTCGTCCTCTCTGGATGAGTGGTTGTCAGGAGAGATAAAAATAAGTCGTCCTCCTTTGAATGTAGGTTGATCTTCTTTGAGGAGCGGTCGTCAGGAGAGAGAGAGATATGTGTCGACCTCCTTTTGATTAGTCGTATGTGGTTCAATGGATGTTTGATTAGTCGATCACAGAGAAAGAATAGGACGATAGTAATAGTGGGGGTGTCGTAGATGATTGATTGGTCCCTCTGTATGAGAGAGAAAATGATGGGGTGCACTCGATGATCGTGGATCGAGTGCCCTAACGTGAGGTTGGATGATACTATTGAGTCTGTACTCGATGTGTTTGCCTGGGATCGGATGATCTGTATCATCTTCTTCTTGGTCCTTTTATAGAGTCTTCGATCGACTGCTACTCGGTGATGAGTTGTCATCTTTAATGGTGGTAACGCATGAGTTGTCACCATTAATATGGATTCTGTAACCCCTGACGGATATATCTGGGATATTGTCATCTTGAATGACCGTAACGTCTCTCCAACAGAAATACGGCAGGAGGTCCGTTAAGTATTTGAGGGCGGACCTCTTTATCCAGAGCTGGATGTGCTTTCGTACTTAGGTTGTTGAGGAGGCGAGGGTGGACCTCTTCCTCCAGGGCTGGAAGTGCTTCAATATTTCAGCCTGGTAAGGGGGCGAGGGCGGACCTCTTCCTCCAGGGCTGGTAGTGCTTCTTTACTTTGGCGTTACTTAGGAGCACTCGAAGGTAAATGAGTCGGGCCCATTAGCCCTTAGTTCATGGGCTTGATCACCAAGTAAGCCCATTAATCATGAATTTCTCGGGGCACTCCTGGTGACGTATTTTGGCCCATACAAATAATAAGTTGATAAATTTAAAATTAATAAAACAATAAAGTTGTCAATGTAGAGACTTAGAGCATCTCCAATGCAAGACTCAAGAAAAACTCTAAAAATTCTATGTGTCAAGTGTGAAAAAAGGATCTCTAAATGGTCTCTTTCCTATTTGGCCATTTAGAGACACTCTATTGCAAAACCTTCTCCAATGTGACACGCAAGAGAAACTCTAAAAACTTATATTTTGGTTTAAAACTAATTGATTTGCTTATGTGGTACTTAGAGTTCTTCAAGAGGACACTCTAAATTTAGAGTGTCCTCTTACGGATCTCTAAAATAAATCTTGACACATCACTTTAGAGATTAATGTTGAGTTTTGCATTGGAGATGGATTTTAAAGAAAAACTCTAAAAAATCCTATGTGGCACTCTAAGATTCAGAGTTTGAGTGTTGCATTGGAGATGCTCTTAATAGTGATGAGTGGGGAAAATGGTTATTTGGGTTCAAAATATTATTAAAATAACTAAAAACACCTAAATCTTTTCCTATTAAGTAGAAGTTATCAAAATATTATCGGTAATGGGAGATGCTAGAGTGCCCAAATTTTTGGGCATTTTAATGCCCAGCTGATGTGGAATCACTAAAAGACAAGGTTTTTTCAAAGTTTGACTACGATGGGGACCGCTTTTGTTTCTAAATAAGGAAATATGTCACCCTCTAAGTACCAATTTCTAAGTCACTCTATCATTTCCCATTGGTAATAATAGGTCAAGTTTAAAATAATTTTGATATTTACTGTTATAAGGTCATTTTCTAATTATTTTGTTCCCAATATACTCTTGTCCATTAAATTACTTTCTCTCTCAAGAAACCCAAATTTTTTCTATAATTTTTCTTCTTTCTTCCTTCTTCTGGGAATCCTTCTCTTCTTCTTCGGGCTTAGTATTATTTTCCAAATCAAATATGTCGAATTTGGAAAGCCGACAGCAAAATTACCTCCAAATGGGCAAAGTCAGGTTAGTTTATGTATTAAAAGTCCTGCGTTTTTTATAAAATTCGAAATGGTATTTGTTGTGCTCGATTTCATAGCATGATTCGTCGAGGGCTTTAGTTGTTCCTGAGTTTGCTTTTGAAAGTTTAGGGCTGAAAGATAATGGGTTCAGATGTTGAAAGATAACGGTATTAAAAAAGTGAAGCTTTTTTATGCTGATGATTCAACAATGAGTGTTTTAGTTGGTACTCAGATTGAAGTAATGGTTGCTATCCCTAATGATCAACTTACTTCTATGAATGATTATGATAGAGCTAAACAATGGGTTAGAAGAAATTTTACTTGTTATAACTTTAAAGGAAGTGTAAGCATCAAGTAAAGATTCTATCTTTTCTTTCTTCTTTACATTTTTTCCCTTTTTTTTGAATCAAAGAAGTTAAGTTTTGTTGTTATCAAGGTTAGATAGATTTGATTTTCATATTGCCATCAATCTAGGGTTCATAGTCTTTATGATATCATGGGAATCTAATTCATTATTAAACTCATATACAGATCACAAACTAACGTTGGTTTCTCATAGGTTGTTGATATGATAATCACTTAGCAAGTTACTGATTTTGTTGTTCATAAATGCTTTCGATATTTGTACTACTATTGGCAAATAAGTGATCAACTGCTCAATTTGCTAATGTCTCTGCCACGTAATAACGTGTTTTTATTCGTAGTACAAGACTATTGTTCCAGCCTAATTCACAACCCAAATTTACTTAGTTATAAAGTTGTATATCATTCGAATTTTGTCGGAGAGTTACGTTTGTTTCTTCATGTTTCTGATTCAATTTCTTCATCCAGGAATGCGTTTGTAAAAACTCGACCAAATAACTCAAAGAAGCCTCAACAGAAAACAACTTGATTGTCGCACATGCAAACGCAGTTTGTAAAATCGTAAATGCAAACTCAGTTTGCAATATTGCAAATCCAAACACATGTTTGCAGTTTACAGATTGTTGCAAACATGTTTGCAGAAAAACGTGATCAGATTTTTTTTTGAGTTAATTCCGAAATAGCCCCCTACTTTGTGACCAGCTTCCTTTATGGCCCCATATTTTCTGTAAATTCAAATTTGACCCCCTATTTTCATGTAAATGTCATAACTACCCCTCTCATTAATATAATTTTAAAATAAATTTAGTTAGAAAATTTTCTCTCCACCTCACTTCCACCTTTACCACACATGTCTCTCTACCTCACCTCTTTCTTCTCCGACGAAGGTCGCCGGCCGGCAACCTTCAACATAAAAAAAAAAAAAAATTTTTTTTTTAAACTCTCATCTCTCTCTCTCTCTCTCTCTAAAAAAAAAGAAAAAAAAAAACTCCCTTCTCTCTCTCTCAATATTCCGGCGAAGGGGGGTTCCCCTTCGCCGGAAAAACCAGACCTTGAAGGTCTGGTTTGAACCAGATCTGGTCTGGTTTGAAACCAGACCGGGATCTGGTTTAAACAACCAGAACTCGGTCTGGTTGATGAAACCAGATTCCGGTCTGGTTTTTCCGGCGAAGGGGAACCCCCCTTCGCCGGAATATTGAGAGAGAGAGAAGGGAGTTTTTTCTTTTCTTTTTTTCTTTAGAGAGAGAGAGAGAAAGAGGAGAGTTTAAAAAAAAAAAAAAAAAAAATTATGTTGAAGGTCGCCGGCAGGAAAATTTTCCGGCCGGCGACCTTCGTCGGAGAAGAAAGAGGTGAGGTGGAGAGAGAGACATGTGTGGTGGAGAGGGATGTGAGGTGGAGAGAGATATTTCCTAACTAAATTTATTTTAAAATTATATTAATGGGAGGGGTAGTTATGGCATTTACATGAAAATAGGGGGTCAAATTTGAATTTACAGAAAATAGGGGGCCATAAAGGAAGCTGGTCACAAAGTAGGGGGCCATATAGGAATTAACTCTTTTTTTTTTTTGAAAAATATATTGAAAGTGGATCTTGTTAGAAAGCTAATGAAAAACCATTTCTAAATATATAATTTTTATAGAAATCCGACATCTCAAACAAAAGTTATATCGATTTAAAGAGCAAAGAAAAATAAAAGAATTTAGTTACACAAAATGACAAAAAAAAATATTTTAGTATTTCCACACTTTTTAACCTAAACAATAATCTTCAAATGTTTTGTGTTTTTCTACTCATTTTCAATATTATTTGTGGCATTTCTAGAGATTATCCCTAGGTGAAACTCTATATATGGAAGAAAAATATAAAGACTATGGTGCTGTTTGTTTTTTTATTTATGTCTGAATCTGAATTTGCTGAATCTGAATTTGCTAAACTGAATTTGCTGAATAGGTTTACAAGTTAGAATGTTTGTTTTTCGATCTGAAATATTAGGTCTGAAAATTAATCTTTTACATTTATACCCTTATGAGTAAATGATCAATTCCTAACACAAACTAGAAACTCAAATTTTTTTTCCCAAAAAATTATACTAATAAAGTTTCTTTTCTTTGCTTTTCTTTTCTTTTCCTAAAACATCCCAAAGAGACTCCCAACTACAATCCAATAAAAAAAAATATTCTCAACTCATTCATATTCTCCATTATTCATATTCTGTCACAGTAGATGAGCCAATTCAAACAGCAAAATACTTACTACCTAAATACTACTAATTACTGTGGTACTCCTAGACACAATTGAGTATAATTTTTTGTTTATATAGAAAAGTTACTGAGGAGCCAATTCAGTGAACACATCAAACTCTCTGTGTAGTCGATGACTGAAATCGTAGTCCGGTACCATGCCTTCCCAGCTGGCCTTCTTGTCCTAAGCTCCTACAAATTGAATAACAAGATATACTCATTTAGCAAAAACATAATTGACAAACAAAAGCATATCTAAGCTGCATGGACTAGCTGCTTTATTCAATTTCGATCCTACTTAAGCTGCATGGAAAAGCATATCTATGCTGCATGGAAAAGCATATCTAAGCTACACCACAGTTTCATTGCTCTTGTGGATATCAGTTAATACTACTTTTGTCCCTTTTGCTCTACACAGTTTCTCATCCTTACATCTTACCTATTCAAATTAAAAATGTATCCCTTTAATAAATAGAGAAGTAAGCAAAAGTACAGACATGAAAGCAGGCACCACAGCCAATGCCATATCTAAAGAGGGAAGGAACACCAGCTGCAAGATACCCATTATCCAAACTAGGTAGTCCCAGTGGTTCCTTAACTTTTTTTGTGTTGCAGGACATTTATACTTCTCTGATAGCTTCTTCCCTATCTTTTCCCATGAAGAAGGTTTTAGCGAAGACCCTAAGTAGCCTGCACTGTTAACTTCTTCTATACACCAGATAATAAAATCTTTCCTATACTCGGGGGTATTTCTAAATGTAACTTTTCCCATGCTTGATCCATCATTAGTAGAGTTCTCTTCTATATCATGTTTCTCTTTTGTATTACCTCCCGTCGTTGAAAATTGGTCATCCATACCTTAATTAGCCAAAAAACCTATGATTTATAATACTACAAACATTAAATTGGTGATCTTGTGAAAGTACAATCTGGATAACAGTAAAAACACCATTTCAAGTTTCAAGCATCTCTTCATGAATAAATCATAAATTGGTTCCATACATGAAAGAGACACTTTGCTAGTTCCAACCTTTCTGTTTGCCACAGAACTACTTGCATAAGAACACAAATTTGACGTGAAATAGATAACAAACTCGGTAAGCCTTTGGCGAGAGTATAAAGCCAAATTAGTTTGTCAATTTCAGTTTCAATCCCACTTTGGTCTTAAAGTTAATAAGTGGCATACCCAAGTACCCAACTACTTATCTTGGTAAGCTCCTTTGTATTAACTAGGAGGCTGTTTCATTTTTGCACTTTAAGTATTTGTTTCTGCACTTAATATGTAAGTGCAAACTTGGAGCTTACAATTTTTGACCTAGTTTCTGAGAGATGAATACTTATTAAAGTGGTGAAAAAACAACACCTTTGTTCAAGAAATGTGAGAATTACTAATAACTTAATAGAGAGATATCACCAATTAAACCCTAATAACTCAATAGAGAGATATCACCAAGGCAATGTCATGGTTCATAGAGTCCATCGTGTGTGTGTGTGTGTCTATATGTATACAACACACACAGAGTGCAACATTGGCAACAAAATTCACCTTATACAAACATCATCAAGCAAAATACTCAAAGCATAAAAGAGAATAACTCATGGTTTTATAACAAATCTTAACTCATGGTTTTATAACAAATCTTAACTCAAAGCAAAATACTCAAATCTTCTTTCTTATTGAGTTCTGATTCAAATAACTCATGGTTTTATAACAAATTGCATTTTCCAAATACATTTCAGATGGAAATCAAATTATGGTAAGTTATAATCATGTAGATGGTATTTAACATGAAGGGTAGTGGATCAAATTAACCATAACTCACTATAAACAGGAAATAAGATATATAAAGACTAATTAATCTCAAGTCAAAACAGGCATAATCCAACACAGTCAAAACCCCAAAACAAGGCTGAAATCAATGATATCATCATCATCATCATCAAACACATAAACATAAAGGGAAAGAAAAACAAAGGGTAGTCTTCAACCAAAAGAGAAGAAGAAAGAAAAGAATCTCCCATACCAAAAAAAAGAAGAAGATTATTTTCTTCAATAATTCAGTCTGATTCAGAAGTCACCCATTAAAGAGAAGAAGAAAGAAAAGAATCTCCCATAGCAGAAATTTGAACTTTCTAGAGAGAGAAAATTACCTGAGAAAGCAATCAGCAGCTGGAACTCCTCTCGCCAGGAACCCTAGGGTTTTCGTGAAGAAGCCGAGAAGAGAAGAAACTCGTTTCTGGTTTTGATTTCTAATTTTTTAAGAGGGCTAAATTCGTCATTTTATCAATTTCAGAAGGTGCCCACAATTTTCAGACTTGTTTTGAAGTCTGAAAATATGTGGACTTATTTCAGCCGAATTCAGATGTTAGGACTATTCAGACATCGTTTCAGATTTTGTCAAAAAAAAAAACAAACGTCTGAAATCTGAATTGAGGACCAATTCAGATTTCAGATCTGAATTAATAAAAAAACAAACAGCACCTATGTCTAGGGGTGGGAAAAAGATCCGGAAGACCGCTATCCGACCCGTTCGACCGAGATAAAAAGTGTCCATGGACACCCGATGGTCATAACGGTCAGTGTCCGACCGGCCCGAAAGAATTGGCGGACGGTCACGGTCAAAATTCTATGTCGAAGGACCGACCGCTGACCGACCAGTACGAGTGACCGAATAGGTTGACCGACTAAACTGTCCTCATTTTTAGAAGTTGACTGTTGAATTTTATAGACATATGAATATATGATGATCGTTGGCTATAGTCATATAGTCCTCTGGAAGACCAAACATTAGTGCATGACTTAATTATATCTTGTCAAATGATGATCCACTGTGTTTTTTCTTTTTTATATTTACTTTTGATTTCTTGGCTAAACATCTTCATTTGTAAGTAATTTTGTTTGTGGTAATAAAAAAAAAGTTCTGAATTAAGTAAATTTATTGGAAAGTCCGAACCGAGACCGTCCGGTGTCCGACTGGATCGGTAAAATAAACGGTCTTGGACGGTCAATGGACAAAGAATTCTTGAGAGTGACCGTCCGAGTCCGCCCGAGTAAATAGGTGGTCACCAACAGTTTATGTCCGAGTCGACCGGTTCGATGAAGTTAGAGTCCGATACCGACCGGTCCGGACCGATTCCCACCCCTACCTATGTCGATACAGAGCTCAAACGCCTCTGAGATGATCTACAAGGGTATCCCATCATTAATAAGGGTACAAGGGTAAAAGAACAAGTCTGTACAGCTTGTCAAAGTGGGTCCACAGATATTTCAACCGTCTTTGTCTGTTTCTCTAATTCGGTTATTAATGATGCCACCTCCTTAAAACTCCGAACGATACGGATTCCTTCTTTCTGCTCTCATTTTTCTCACTCTAAAAAGGAATTCTTACAAGTATTAGGGTTTTGAAGAACCCTCTTCTCCTCTCCTCTCCTTCCTTGAAGATTTCTCACTCTAGTTTTCTGCTATTCATTTCTTATTAGGGTTTCTTAGTTTTTTTTTCACTTCAATTGCGTTAGTTTCTGGTTGAAATGGACGACTTTAGTACTATATGACAACTAATTTCTTTCTTGAAATCGTCTTTTCAGGAGAGTGATTTTGAAAAGGTTGAAAGGGTTTTGAGTTTGAAAGAAGAAAAGATGAAAGAGTTGGTAGATGAGATTAAGAAGAGAAATAGTGTTGAGAAAGAATTAGGGGTTTCTATTACTAGGTTTAATGAGTTGTTTGTTGAGTTTGAGAAGAAGAAAATGGAGTGTAACGAGATTAAGGGTAAGTTTAGTGTTATTAGTGGAAGAGAAAAGAGAGCAAATGAAAGGATTATGGAATTGGAAATGGAAATAAAAAAGATGGCAATTAATTTTAAAGAGAAGTTTGAAGGGTTTAAAACAGAGATTAGGGATTTGGAATGTGGAAAAATTAGGGCTGAGAATAAGATTGAAGTGTGGAAAAAGAAGTGTAAAGAGTTGGAAGATAGAGTTTTGAGTCTAGAAAAGGAAAAAGATTCATCTTTAAAGTGTATAAAATATCATGTAAATGGAAATGTAGAATTGGATTCAAGAGGCTTAGAAGATCAAATTTGTTATATTGATGAAGGGAAGAAAGACGGAATCGAAGTAAGCAAATTTCAAAGCAAGAAGAACGGAAGCGCCAACCACTTACGTGAAGTATGCGTGGATGTACTAGGTATTGTATATACTTTACATATTTGTTAACTTCGAAGAATTATTTCCTTTGTTGTCCTGGTTTAACTAATTGGGATAGAAGATTGAAGTAGTTTATATTAAGATTGTGGTCATTCAACTCAAAAACCAATTGGTGATGAGTTGGGAGGACCTAGACATTATATTCTTGGTTGTTGAGTGTCCATTCCCAATGTGGGACTATTCTCAGTCCGCGCTTATGTATTTGTCGTGAGGGATGGGGTGGGGGTAAATTCGACGAACACATTTTACTATTTATGAAGTTGCCCACTTCGTAGTCTTAAATTCCTAAAACCCTGGTAACTTGATTTTTTGTGACTAAATGATAAGGCAGGTTCTTATAGAAGTATCTAAATAGGTAGCTCCTTCCCCTTAAATATGTGATTTCTGTGTGAGTGATAATCTGTAATAATTATGATATAAACAGCACGTTTTTTCTTCTTTGTTGAGTATTTCGCAGACCCACCCATCGACATCAATGCCGTGCAACTAGAGAATCAGAAAAGTCCCTTAGAAGTAGAATTTGGAAATAGAGCGAGAAAACAACCAAGTTTTGAGTTGGAAGAGAGCTCCAATAAAGTAGTGTTGCTCGAAAAATGTGGTATAAAACAGTCATCTGTAGGTATTATAGAGATTGTTGACAGTGACGATGAAAAGGAGATTGCTCCAAAGCATATTCACACCATCAGAGTCGATTGTATGCTTAATGTTTCGACTGACGATGTTTCGGAGAAATCTTCAAATAATGAAAACGATCTGACATTAAAAAAGTGTGTAAAGAGGACCTGTTCAGATCAGAGTGGTGAGAAAAATGAGAGCAATTGTGAGGAAGAGGAAATTGTGTTCTCCTCAAAGTCAAAAAGGAGAAGGACTTCTAAAATAGTAACCAGTGAAAGTGAGAGTGAGGATGATGATAGTCTTCCAATTGGTAAACTTAGGATGAAGAAACTTGCGGAACTAAAGGATGAGGTTCCCAAGCCCTCTCTCGTGAGCCCAACTACTGGAAAGATAACTTCTTCTGGATGTCAGAATATCGAAGAATCTGTTAGACCTTCAAGGGGGAGATTGATTTCATTGGGACATTTTGAAGAAGAGAAGGGTTCTGGTGATGGAACACGTAAAAACGATGAGGTTCGCAAGCCCTCTCTCGTGAACCCAACTACTGGAAAGTTTACTTCTTCTTCTGGATATCAGAATATCGAAGAATCTGTTAGACCTTCAAGGGGGAGATTGATTTCACTGGGACATTTTGAAGAAGACGAGGGTTCTAGTGATGGAATTTGTAAAAATGAGAGCATATCTCCGGAACGCTTGGCAATGGGTGAGATGGCACAAGAGAAGCAAAACATGCCAACTGCTGAGAATGCCGAACAGAATGTAAAAGAAAAGGAAGATTCTGGTAATGAGGGTGGATGTATTACGAAAGCTGCTGATAGTTCAGATTGTGAAGATGGTTGTAGTGGTCTAGAAAATGAAGCAGATGATATGGGTTTTGCTCGGTTGGTAGCTATGATTAAAAGGAATAGAGATAGAAAAGTAAAATGGCACTTCGAGGCTGACATGCTTTCTTCATTTGAGGAGGATCCAGAACTCTGTATGAAAGCCGTGTGTGCTTTATATAGGCAGCAAACATCAGAGGGAAAATCGACGATGGGTAGTATGCTTTCCAAAAACCGAGGGTTTAACAAGTTCGATGCACTCAGGTATGTCTTAGAAGGCTGTTTGTACATTCTCTATTTATTTTATCAGAAAATCTGCACGATCAAGTGAATTAACTCGTAAATTACGAAGTATTGTCATCTGCCTTTCTCGCTTCATTATGGTCTATTAGTTTGTTGAATCATTTCTGTGGGGTAAAGTCGAATCAGACCTCTATAAATTCACTTGCGCATTTCATTTTTCGACACAAATTTCTTTTGGTGCAAAAATTTTCAACATTTGATCGTTAGAAATCAAAATTCTACTTTCTTACTGCAGGGGAACTAACTTGGCGGAGTTTTTAATGGATGGGAACCAAAAAGGTGATTTGAAGAGGACTGTGAAGGAGTTGGAGATGTATGATAGCAGAGGGGTTGCCGAGTGCCAGAGATTAGCAAGACATTACTCGAAGCAGTTGTTCGCTATATACACAAACAAAGAAGATCCTTTCTTTCTTCCTCCTAGTTCGTTGACAGGCCCATGAGATGATACTGCAAATTCCTGTTGAATCTCTGAGGTATTACTGCCAATTCATTTCTTTCTTGAATAGATATATGTTAGAAGAATTGGTAATTTCACAATGTAAATGTTACTAGTCTTGTCATCCATAGTTTTGTACCTGGTGTTTCAAGATCGAACATCATCTTTTGTGTTTGACTCGGAATGATAAGTAATACAATGAGTAGAATGTAGTAAATTGCTACCTTCTTGCCTGTTTTGTTTAATCTCTTACTTGTTCTTCACTCGCTCACCCTCTCTCTCACCTCTTACTTCTTCTATAGTCACGAAGGTTTTGTCGATGGAGAGGGCTTTCCACTTTATCGGCAAATAGATAGGTTCTTGAAGAAGGTATTCTTCAAAGAAAATGAAGTCAATTATGCCATTTTTCGGAAAAAAGGAATTTACAGAATTGGCGTGAATTCCCATCCAAGGGTTGGAGTCACACCACTTTCTCTCTATTGATGAAAATGGGGTGATTGTCAGCCGTTGGATGGAGATTCACGACAAAGTCGCGCCACTTTTGCCAGCTTCCCTGTTGCGGTTGAAAAGAATATTTGGAGGGTGGTGATGTTTTAATTGAAAGATGTCTTTGCAGTTTAATTTTACTTGCAGAATCTCAATTTCTCAAAAAATTAAAAATCCCTCGGGAGGGATTTTTCTCCCTGAAAAACCTTTCAGTTACATGTAGAATATCTTAATTGAAAATCAACTTTCCAAAAGAAAGATCAATTTACTGTAAAAGGTATTAATGACCTACACCCATCTCCAAATGAAATTATACAGAGTAACCGCGGAAATTTGTCAAAACTACAAATTTTTTGTTTTGGTGAAAAAAGATCATTCAATTTTTTAGTCTTCTTTTCCCTTGCTATTTTCTAGTTTGCAACTGATTGTAAGAGGCTTGCATCTGATTGTAAGAGGCTTGCATCTGACTGCAAGAGGGTTCATAGTTTGCAAAAGGATTGCAACAACTACAAAAAAATTGCAACTACGTACAAAAGAGTTGCACAAAATATTAAATTTTTTACCAAACAAAATATAAATATATGGTTTTTAACCAAATAAAACATAACTTGTCTTTTTAACTTAAAAAACTCAAAATTAGGTCTTCAGCCAAATTTCCTGAAATATAACAATCCTCGGACTGGACTTAACTCTGAAAGTTTCTATTCGTATCGTTTACGAAGAGATTTTATTGAAAACAGGGTGCCAACAACGCAAAGAAAAATTCAAGTTATGGGATAGAAAAACTGTTTGACACTAAAACGACATAAGATTGAGTTGCCTCCTTAGTTCTGAGTTGTTGAAGCTCTTCAAGTCCGAAACTTTTAGGAACTGTAATTAAAGAACTCTGTATCATCATTTCAGAGTTGAGTTTTACTCGGTGAATTGCTGAGAAGATGATGAAGCTTTCGGCTTGACCGATGCTACATCTATGTCTTGTGGTGGAAGAGTGAGATCAAAACCTGCAACAAAATTCACTTTACTAGAACAATTTAGACGAGAGATTTAATCAGAAACGAATACAAAGCAGTAAAATAGAAATAATCGAAGTAGATGTGACCAAGTCTTTGACAAATATGTTGTGTTAGATGTCCTCATTAGACTGGCATACCTAATAATCCTAAACCTTAAGCAACTTTTTTAGTGATGGCCCTACAAATTCCTGTAGAAGTTTAATAGCAAGACATCGTTTTCCATACTTCGATCCTAATAAATCCACATAACAATTTCTGGGGGAGAATAGAGAAGTGCATCATAGACCCCCGCATTATACGTCGAACTTTTAACGGGTCTCCATTCTTGGAAAACAAAATTCCGATCAAAGAGTGGAAGGTATCTTGTTACCATAGAAGTCACCCGATACTAGAGTAAGTGCCGCATTCGAAGTTTATGGCCCCACTTTGCTGGAAATACAATTTCAACTGGAGTATGGAATCCAACTAGTTTCTATAGAAATCAAGCAGTTCAATGAAGGACAACCCAAGATGAAGGACAACATTTTCCTTGTCACAAATAGTGGCTGCATAGACCACAAATCATTCTAGTGGTAGCAAAATTTCCTAAAACCCTAGGCCGTTATGAGGGTTAAAAGGGGAGATGGCAATTTCCAGCACCAAGAACTCTGTAATCACAAGACAGATGGATATATGCAGTCGTGACATATGCCCTGGTTCTTTTATATTTCAAATTGACAAAAGCTAAACGGGAAAGACTGCAGACCTTGAGGAAGGAAAAAAGGATCCTTTTTGTTCTTGTATATGTTGAATAACTGCTGTGAGTATTTTATAGCAAATCTCTTGCACTCTCCAAGCGCCTTAGGATCGAATAATTCCAACTCCTTGACTGACTTCTTTACGTCACCTTCAGCATTACCCTCCATAAGAAAATCGGCTATAGTGCCCCCTCTGCGCACCAATTGTTGAGGATAATTACTAACACAATTTAAAAAAAAAAAAAGAATGTAACAACATCGAGGAACTTTCTGTACCTGTGCGCATCGAACTTGTTAAAGCCTTGGAAATCTGGTGGGCCATTGGACTTTTGCTGGCGAAAGATAGCACAGACAGCTTTCATACAGAGCTCAAGATCTTCTTTGAATGAAGAAAGCATGTCTGCCTCACATTGCCAATTCAATAAATTCACTTTTGTCCTTTTAATTGTTTCAGTCATCCGAGTGAGACCAAGATCATCTTTCGGCCCAGGAGATAAATTATCATCCAGATAAAACGGGCCCAGGGAAGAATTCTGTTTCAGTTCTTTATGTTTGTCCATTTCAAGTTTCCCCATTGGAAATCTATCACTCTCGACAGTTTTACTGGTAACTGTTTGCGACTTTCGGCATCTTTTGGCGGTGGAATTCAACTGGATATCACACAAACTAACATTTTCTTCATTTCTCTGATCTGAAATAGGCCTTCTTGAACACTTTTTGGATGTCATGTCATTTCTACCATCCCAAGATCTTTCAGAATTATCGGCGGCTGAAACATTGGTAGTTTCCTCTTGACTAATGTTTTTCGATTCCCCGAGACTGGTCTTGTTGATAGATGATGGACCTGAAAATGATGAACAATTAGAAATAGATGTCAATATGGCATTACAATCTTTTCTTTAACTGAACTAGGCAATGACATACATATCCAACTAAATAAAGTATGACACAAATATGTATGTAATGATAGGGTTATCCAAAAGTATATAAAATACCTTCAAGGACAATAAAATGTGTATGTTTGTTTATAAAATACCTTCAAGGACAATAAAATGTGTATGTTTGTTTCCGTATTTTTTTTCTTTTCCTAATCGCTATGTTTGTAACCCCTTAATGACTCCTATTCCTTTTTAAAATGACATTCTATACTATCATACTAATGTTGTAAACTTATGGAATCTCGGATAGCCTTGTTCACCCGTGACCCGAATTTGCTCTTCCGAGATTCATCACCCTGGTGACAACATATATGTTACTGTGAATGTACTTTTGTGTGTATTTGCAGTCTTACAAAATTCAAACAATGATTAAGACGAAAAGTACCATTCCGATTAACTTTGTTCTTGTATAATATAAATATGTATGTAATGATAGGTTATCCAAAAGTATATAAAATACCTTCAAGGACAATAAAAGGGAAATGTGTATGTTTGCAGACAGTATAAATATATAAAAGGAACAGATACCCACAAAAATATCTATCGCGTGATCAACATTATTGAATCTTGCACGACAAGTTCCTGCCTGCAAAATATCTTTTGTACTTTCCTCATAAATGTCCCAGGTGATGCCAAAGAACGCAAATTTCCAACTTTTAAATTGGTTTCACTAAACGGGAAAAAGCACCCATTTATAGTTAATTAACTTTACGAAGTGCTTATTTGACTTGAGTCGCACGGAAGAGCTTGCCTTATACTAACACAAAAACTGTCATAGTAACACTTCCTATCCTCTGAAAGTGTTCAAGAGTAAGTAAATATTTCAAGAAAAATTCCAGCGAGAAGAAGAGTACTATTTCGTACATTAGCATCACTCTTCAGTACTTTTTATTGAGCTAGATAAGTGGATACTGATGTCTGACACTTGCACCCATTTCAGTGGTGTAAATCTTGTTTGTACTTGCACAAAATCATGCTAAGACCATAAAATTTTTATCGTGATTGATGACTGCTACATATACTATATTTGATTCACAAGCAAAAGATCGTTAAAAGAATACAGAACCTAATAACTAACAAAGTGTGTGTTTGTGTATGAACTACAAAAATATAGCTTGTGCTTTACACTGGGCCACTGTCACTAGAATATGACAGTTACGATATCTAGTGAATGAAATCAAAGGAAATTAGGGTGATATATAAAAGGACACAGTTATACTGATATATAAAAGGAAATTAGGGTGTAATTGGAACTCCCATGTCCGTTCTATACAACGTTATGCTTAATGATGAAGGAGTCAGTCATGTGACTCATACTCCCTAAAAAGTGAATGAAATCAAACCAACGATATACGACCATATGTAAGACGTCTGAAAATCCAGCACTATGTTTACTACTTGAAGCTTAACCTGTAATTGAATGAATACAAGAAATTGGGCTGGAGACCCAATTCTTTGTTTTTTTTTGTCAAAAAGACAAGTTATCTTTTTTTCCTTCTAGGCACCATGAAAAGTTTGGAAATAGGCTTGAAGGACAATTCTAAAAATCCCTTAATTTTGTATACCTGAATTGACCTTTGTATAAAGGAAAATTTTAGAAACACTCTCAGATTTTCCAAAAACCCTCACATTTTATATAATCTTACTTCTTAGTTACTTATTTTGTTAGGGTTTGATTTTGCGAAGCTTTGCAAATTAGTTTGCAAACTGATTTGCAAACTGGTTTGCACTACTTTGCAAATTGGTTTGCAATCTGGTTTGCCTTGCAGAGCTTTGCAAACTGATTTGCAAACTGATTTGCAAACTGGTTTGCAATCTGGTTTGCCTTGCAAAGCTGTGCAAACTGATTTGCAAACTGGTTTGCAATCTGGTTTGCCTTGCAAACTAGTTTGCACTACTTTGCAAATTGGTTTGCAAACTAGTTTGCAATAAGGTCAGTTTTGTCTTTTCCCTATATTAGATAATTTACAAAAATGCCACAGGGAGCTGAAGCCCATAAAAAATTGTCCAATCCTTTTTAACCAAAGGCCAAAGTTTGTAGGGAGTTTTGGCCAAATTTCCCTAATAAAAATATGACATGAAGTGAAGTATATAACCTGTGATTCTTTCTTTTGCCTTTGTCTCTCTTTCGCGTAAAATAGTTTGCAGACGGTTAATCTGCGCTTTCAAATTATCAGTCTCATCCTCTGCTCTTGTTTTCTTGCACATCAAATCCCGATTCTCCCTCTTCCACTGAACATACTTCTGTCTTTCATCGCTTTTCATCGTCTTTAGTTCCTCTAATAAGTTGGTAATTCTATCTTCTGCTCTCTTTTCGCTTCCTTTCAAAATTTCATGCTCTTCCTCTAGATACATAATCAACTCTTTCAATTCATTATTCATTGTCTTGTGCTCCTTGATCTCATCATCAACTACATCTTTCTTTACGAATAAGGCATCAAATTCATCCTTAATCGCAATGTACTCCCTCTTTCTGTCCTTGAGCTTCAAAGACATCTCAGAGGACTTAGTTTTATAACCTTCCAATTGAGCTTTCAGTGATTTACCTTCACATCTAATCCGCGAGTATTGTGTCTCTAACTCGTTAAACCTGTCCTTGCATACCTCAATCTCATCCTCTATTGTTTTTATTGCGCACTCCAAATCTTTGTTCTTTCTTTTGAGTTGAACAAACTTCTCTCGCTCATCCTTGTTCATCCTTTCGAAATTATCTTCCAAGGACTTTACCATTTCTTGTGTCCTTTTCTGTATTTCTACAATTCGTCTTTTTTCTTCTTCTAGACAAGTAACCTGTTCCTTCAACCCATAGCACAGTGTCGTGTGCTCCTCAAGCTCAACATCAACATCCATCCTTTCCAATAGTAAGTTATCCTCTGTTATGATAGACTCCATTTTGTACTCTTCGACTTCTTCACACAATTCCCGATACTTAGTTTTATAGAACTCTAACTCGATTTCCCGGTTTAATTGAAAATTTCAAGACAAACTTGGAACGCAGTAAATCTTCATTTGGCCCGGCAACAATTAAGGAATGACAAATGGTTAATGAAATATCAAAATAACCGATATGATTCTGTAAGATTATGAGTATATAATTTACTTCTTTCCAATTATATTTTTGCAGATTTAAGAGTAATAATTGGTAGGAAGATTTTGGTTAAATTCTTATCTTGATGAATTTATTCGATATTCTAATCTAGTATGGCATGAAATTAGTATATGATGCATGTGAAAGTTTTCCTATAAAAATGGTGTAATTAATGAATTTACTGTACAGTTCATGTATATCTAAGTTTAATTCCATTTCCTATTTTTGTTAATATGATTATGGGACGGTATTAGCTAGAGGAACGGTCTAAGATAGAATATGAAGGCCAAGTACATTGCATGTGGTCATTTATAATATATTTCATAAGAAGTTACCCCGATACTTGATTTCCGACATCTATCCACGGGTCAAGTTTCATTGGTTAATGAACTATCTTGAACCGGAACCTATTAGGTTAGATTTATTAATCACATTTTAGAGATTATGTTTTTCACTTTTCGAACTTCCAAATTTAAATTCAAGTCAGGAGTTCAATCTAAAAATTTGTCAAATTCTAAATCGCGTCCAGATACAAATCTAACAAAAACACCGAATGCTTTTCAGAACACATTTTCGAAATGAATGCTTCTAATGCATTGCTTCGTAAACAAAATAAATGTATTTAAAGAACCTAATGTCAACTTCACATTTGTTCGAATTGATTAAACACCTACTGCTCGCACAGACAGTTTGGTTATTGCCAATTGAATAGAAAGAGTGCCTTTGTAATAGGAGAATTCTCCTATTATGTGAGGATTGTCCCACTTGGGGGAAGGGGATCTAACAACCAAGAATATAATGTCTAGGTCATCTCCACTCATTGCTAATTGAGCGCAAAAAACGCCACACGTGAGGGGGCGTCTGAGAATAGTCCTGCATGGGAGAAGGGGTATCTACTATCTAGGAACCAAGAATATAATGTGTAGGTCCTCTCCACTCATTGCCAATTGGTTTTGAGTTGGTTGACCACAAACTTAACACGCACTGCCTTTTGATAAGATATTGAAACAGTTACATGATACCGAACAAATAATTGTATTTTAGTGTCATGAAAGAACTATATTAGCATGACAAGTGGTGATCAATTTTGGGACTCGTAGAAGTTCTTCTTCAGTGTGTTTATACAGAGATCGCAGTAAGCAATTGCAGAGTCTATGATGCAGTAGTACTGATTCTCTCATAAATTTGGCATTTAACCAGTCTTCACTAAATTTGGCATAGCATATGCAATAAGGTTAACAAATAGTTAGTTTGACAACTAATAAAACGTGACATAATATAATTATGAACTTCGGCTAACTTGCTACTCTTATTTTATACAGCACGTATGCGATCTACTGATTCTCTCATAAAGGTGAATGGAGAATGAATCCATAAATACGCTACGGGTACTGCTAATATAACCGCACGCGCAAATTAACTCGTTCTCTGACCTGTGGAGCATTAACTTTAAGCAAACACGTAACGCCCACAAAATTTGTCCCCACTGTCCATAAATCAACTCTATGCCTTAACATTTCAAGCCTTTAATTGTTAGTTGACATAGATACTAAGCTCATTAAGTAGATCTTCTAACCAAATACGGCTCAAAATTAGTGTCTTTATCCATACTATTAAAAGATGAAATTTACATTGTTTGATGGGAAGGATTTCCTTCTAGCAAACAACAACTAAAATTAATATCGTGAATATCCGTTTCCCCAAGTACAAATCTCGAGGAAAGGCAAAGGAAGCTTGAACCCCTGTCACTTAGGAACAAGAAGACCAAGTTTACAAAAAAAAAACTGGATAGAACATGTCCTTTACTACCTTCATAAAGACAAATATCAGCAATTGCACTTTTTCACTGAATAGTAAATCTACATTAACTTGGACTGTCTTTTACTAGCATGGGCCTTATGCACTCGACCACATCATTATGTCATACCCGCTTCTCTGAGTACAAATCTTGAGGAATATAAGACAAGTCTGAAGCCACCTTGCGGATCGCGTAGCTTGGAAAGGAGCGCTCAATGGAAAACAAAAACTAAAAGCAACAAGAAGAGTTTTCACTCTCTATTAAGAAAGACTATATATCAAGGTATTAAACATCGGTCTAGGTCTATATTTCGGTTGGAATGGAAATGAAAATATTTCGGTTAGTGCGGAAATAACTACAAAGTAGAGATGATGGAAACCCTTGGCAAATGATGAGTATATGACGTAATTCTTTGAGACAAGTCAAGGAAGCACAAAATGCATATTACTTCACTCTAACCATGACTAACGGAGGGTAATAAGGAATATTATGGCATATTTATAGATTTATTATCTTTATATCTGTATGACACAAGGGATTATATTTTCCAAAAATTTCCACGACAGTACCAAAATATTTCCATTTCCAACCTAACCGAATAGAATCTTACAAGTGTTCTTTGCATTATTCCTACCAAAGTAACGAAATTTTTATGATGGATGCAAATTTTTTACTCAGTTTCTTCAAATTTTGTGTAAAGCGTATTGTTCTTAGAAATAATGCAACGCGTTCATTTAGGTGGAATTAATGCAAAGAAAATATGTAGGAAAGATAATATGTAGAAATAATGCAAGCGTATTGTTTCTTCACTTCGTCCATAGTTTTGTACCTGGTGTTTCAAGATTGAACATCACTCGGAATGATAAGTCATGCAATGGGTAGAATGTTGTAAATTGCTACCTTCTTACCTATTTTGTTTAATCTCTTACTTCTTCACTCGCTCACCCTCTCTCTCACCTCTAACTTCTTCTTTAGTCACGAAGGTTTTGTCGATGGAGAGGGCTTCCCACTTCATCGGCAAATAGATAGGTTCCTGAAGAAGGTATTTTTCAAAGAAAATGAAGTCAATTATGTTATTTTCGGAAAAAAATAATTTACAGAAGAGGCGTGAATTCCCATCCAAGGGTTGGAGTCATACCACTTTCTCTCTATTGATGAAAATAGGGCGATTGTCAGCCGTTGGATGGAAATTCACGACAAGTTCGCGCCACTTTTGACGGCTTCCCTATTGCGGTTGAGAAGAATATTTGGAGGGTGATTTTTTAATTGAAAGATGTCTGCGCAGTTTAACTTTTACTTGCAGAAACAAATCTCTCGATTTCTCGAAAAATTAAAAATCGCTCCTGAGGGATTTTTCTCCCTAAAAAACCTTTCAGTTACATATAGAATATCTTACTTACAAATCACCTTTCCAAAGAAAGATCGATTTACTGTGAAAGGTATTAGTGACCTACACCCATCTCCAAATGAAATTATACAAAGTAACCACGGAAATTTGTCGAAACTACAAATTTTTTGTTTTGGTGAAAAAAGATCATTCAATTTTTTAGTCTCCTTCTCCCATGGTATTTTCTAGTTTGCAACTGATTGTAAGAGGCTTGCATCTGACTGCAAGAGGGTTCATAGTTTGCAAAAGGATTGCAACAACTGCAAAAAAATTGCAACTGCTTACAAAAGAGCTGCACAAAATATTAAATTTTTTACCAAACAAAATACAAATATATGGTTTTTAACCAAATAAAACATAACATGTCTTTTTAACATAAAAAAACTCAAATTAGGTCTTCAGCCAAATTTCCTGAAATATAACAATCCTCAGACTGGACTTAACTCTGAAAGTTTCTATCCGTATCGTTTACGAAAGAGATTTTATTGAAAACAGGGTGCCAACAACGCAAAGACAGGGTCCTAGAAATTTTCCCATGAACAAAAAATCAGAGCAGCTCACAGTACAGATTCAAATTCTGGGATAGAAAAACTGTTCGACACTAAAACGACATAAGATTGAGTTGCCTCCTTAGTTCTGAGTTGTTGAAGCTCTTCAAGTCCGAAACTTTTAGGTACTGTAATTAAAGAACTTTGTATCACCATTTCAGAGTTGAGTTTTACTCGGTGGATTGCTGAGAAGATGATGAAGCTCTCGGCTTGACCCGAGCTACATCTAAGTCTTGTGGTGGAAGCTTGAGATCAAAACCTGCAACAAAATTCACTTTACTATAACAATTTAGACGAGAGATTTAATCAGAAACGAATACAAAGCAGTAAAATAGAAATAATCGAAGTAGATGTGACCAAGTCTTTGACAAATATGTTGTCTTAGATGTCCTTATTAGACTAGCCCACCTTATAATCCTAAACCTTAAGCAACTTTTTTAGTGATGGCTCTACAAATTCCTGTAGAAGTTTAACAGCAAGACATCGTTTTCCATACTAATGCTTCGATCCTAACAAATCCACATAACAATTTCTAGGGGGAGAATAGAAAAGTGCATCATAGACCCCCGCATTATACGTCGAACTTTTAACGGGTCTCCATTCTTGGAAAACAAAATTCCGACCAAAGAGTGGAAGGTATCTTGTTCCCATAGAAGTGACCCAATACTAGAGTAAGTGCCGCATTCGAAGTTAATGACCCCACTTTGCTGGAAATACAATTTCAACTGGAGTATGGAATCCAACTAGTTTCTATAGAAATCATGCAGTTCAATGAAAATGAAGGTGTGGTTTATTCCCCTGGACCCTGGCTCACGAGCAAGATGCCAAAGGAATAAAATACTGAAGCAAAAGACTAGGTCGATGTTTGGATAACCCAAGATGAAGGACAACATTTTCCATGTCACAAATAGTGGCTGCATAGACCACAAGTCATCCTAGTGGTAGCAAAATGTCCTAAAACCTTAGGCCGTTATGAGGGTTAAAAGGGGAGATGGCAATTTCCAGCACCAAGAACTCTGTAATCACAAGACAGATGGATATATGCAGTCGTGACATATGCTCTGGTTCTTTATATTTCAAATTGACAAAAGCTAAAAGGGAAAGACTGCAGACCTTGAGGAAGGAAGAAAGGATCCTTTTTGTTCTTGTATATGTCGAATAACTGCTGTGAGTATTTTATAGCAAATCTCTTGCACTCTCCAAGCGCCTTAGGACCGAATAATTCCAACTCCTTGACTGACTTCTTTACGTCACATTCAACATTACCCTCCATAAGAAAATCGGCTATAGTGCCCCCTCTGCACCAATTGTTGAGGATAATTACTAACACGATTTCAAAAATATGAATGTAAAACATGGAAACTACTTTGCAGGAACAAGCCAGAAAAGCCAGTGGGATAAACTTTTCCGTCACAGAGAAGGATTCATCATCTAATAGTTAATGAAATAAGAATCATTTGCTGGATACCTAGTCTTTTGAGGACAATAGTTGCTGCTGTGAAGATGTAGCTACATTTATTCGGCTCACTACTCGTACAAAATAAGCACTAGAGAATATGACAAGGAAACAACAAAAGCTATTGATAACATATATCATAAAGGCATAAACTCACTTCGGAAGAGTTTGATTTCTGAAATCTTTGTTTTCTGTTGCTGCATTTTTATCTAATAACACCAGATTAACAACAAAGGAAATGACGACTGGGCATGCTACACAAAGATAATGTAAAATCTTTGTCCTAATATTGGTTCTGAAAGTGAAAGTTAAGTGTAAAAGAGAATAAAAATGTAAAGGATAAAGTATATTTCTTGTACTGCAAACAAGAGCAAAAACCTTCCCGAAAAGAGAAAAAGAATAATGAAAAGCCATTCTAATGTGATACTCAAATAATTGTTTATGAGTGAAACTGTAAAACCTAGCCTTGTAAAATGAAAACACGCTAGCTACTATGCTGTGGTTTAGATATTTTGTATTTCAATTGAAAGAAAGTATAACAACATCGAGGAACTTTCTGTACCTGTGCGCATCGAACTCGTTAAAGCCTTGGAAACCTGGTGGGCCGTTGGACTTTTGCTGGCGAAAGATAGCACAGACAGCTTTCATACAGAGCTCAATATCTTCTTTGAATGAAGAAAGCATGTCTGCCTCACATTGCCAATTCAATAAATTCACTTTTGTCCCTTTATATGTTTCAGTCATCCGAGTTAGACCAAGATCATCTTTATGTTTGTCTATTTCAAGTTTCCCCATTGGAAATCTATCACTCTCGGCAGTTTTACTGGTAACTGTTTGCGACTTTCGGCATCTTTTAGCGGTGGAATTCAACTGGATATCACACAAACTAACATTTTCTTCATTTGTCTGATCTGAAATAGGCCTTCTTGAACACTTTTTGGATGTCATGTCATTTCTACCATCCCAAGATCTTTCAGAAGTATCGGCAGCTGAAACATTGGTAGTTTCTTCACGTTTGATTTTCCAAGTTTCCTCTTGACTAATGTTTTTCGATTCCCCGAGACTGGTCTTGTTGATAGATGATGGACCTGAAAATGATGAACAATTAGAAATAGATGGCATTATAATCTTTTCTGTAACTGAAGTAGGCAATGACATTCATATCCAACTAAATAAAGTATGACACAAATTAACCTCATCTTAAAAGGGTAATTTCTATACAAAAATGAAAGACAATATTATCAACAATAAAAGCAACTCCTCTATTTTAAATGTATTATGTAATCAGATTGTCATGCAGACAATAACTTATAATATTTTCAGACACAACCAGAGAGGGAAAGAATTTTCAAGATAAAAAAGAAGTAGATTGTAACAAGGTATGTAAGAAGAAGACCAATGATATACTCTTTTACTTGATATTTTTGACGTATTGGAATCTCGGATAGCCTTGTCCACCCGTGACC